>NC_136504.1:65644736-66289736 GCF_053919585.1 Euprymna scolopes
AATAATGAACAGTAATTTTTACAGACAGCGTTACAAAACTTCAAAATTGGATTAAAATAAAGAAATAAAGAAAGAACACGATTTATACTGAAACTCATCTAATATTAATAATAAAAAAATAATTAAAAAAAAAACACAAGTTATTTGTTTAAGTATATTATAAGCAATTGAATATTTCGTTGTATTATAGATTTTAAAGATTAGAATGCGTTCTTTAATTACTTATAAATTACATTTTAAAAAAGTGAAGGAACACGATTTGATTTGAAATAAACTTGAAGTTTATTTAATATAATTAAATAAAAATTATGCATGTAAGATTATGAATATTTGAAGCAGAACACAAGCAAAACATTTGATATGAGTTAAGACAATAAACAAATATTAAAATTAAACTTTTTTTTAAAGCAAAATGAATATTTTTTAATCAAAATGAATATTTTTTAATCAAAATGAATATTTTTTAATCAAAATGAACCACAATATTTTTTCAAAATCAAAAACAATATTTTTAATAAATTCATGAAATATTGCACAGTAAAAAAATTAACCTAAAGAAAAAATCATGTTTCTTATTTAAGATTATTTCACCACATAACAAAAATAACATGCAAATTCATTTTTTTATATCCATATTTTCAGTTTGTTAAAATACGTGGGTTTGTATTACTGTACACATAGATTCGAAAAAGTTGTCAAAAAACAAATATATAACAAATAAATGTTATCAAAGGCAAGATAAGTTACTTTTCTGCCAAACTGGATATATTTTTCGTGTTTTTATTCAATGTAACATGTTTATTCAGCTCGAAAAACATAGTGTTTACCGATGTATTCGAAAATTCCAGATGGCGTCTGATTCTCTCTTTAACACGTTAAGTTTGGGAAAAGGTGTTATAAATACAAAACCGGATAAAATACTGTTAAAAAGTCGCTCAATATATGTTACCGTGACATAGGTTGACATATATTCGGCGGGTTTTTAATAGTATGTTGTATAGTTTTTTATTTATAACACCTTATCCCAAACTTACCGTGTTAAAGAGAGAATCAGACGCCATCTTGAATTTTCGAATACATCGGTAAACACTGTTTTTCGAGCTGAATAAACATGTTATATTGAATAAAAACACGAAAAATATTTGGTAGAAAATTAACTTATCTTGCCTTTGATAACATTTATTTGTTATATATTTGTTTTTGACAACTTTTTCGAATCTATGTGTACAGTAATACAAACCCAATTACGTTAATGAAATGAATTGTACTTATTTACTATGCCTCCCCACGGGACAGAGTTAGACACCAGGGTCGTTTTTTAACGTGGAGAAAAGGTACAAAAATAAAAATTGTCTCAATCGTGAAGGATTTCTCCTCCACCGAAAGAGAACAAGAAATAGAATGCAGCATCTGGAGAACAGATACTACACTTTGATCTGGTCCCGAAGGCCAAGACTGTTTAAGACCACGAGTGAACGCGCGTTTTTTTTTTTTTTTGTTTTTTTTAGTTTAGTTTCATATATATATATTTTTAAATTTTATCTTTCTAGCTTTAAAAAAAAGTTTAAAAATTTTATCAGCCGGCATAATTTATTTTTAAATATTTAAAAATTTCAGGAAAATTAATTTTTGTTAGATTTTTAAACGTGTGTCAACAGCTTAAAAAAATCGTGTTTTAAAGAGTCGATGTTGTCTCGCATTTTCATTAGTTTTGTATGCTGTAAAAAATTTTTTTTTAATATTAGCAATTTATTTGAAGCTTCTTCTTTTGAATGGTAGAACATTTAGGATGATAATATTGAATTAAATTATAGTTACATCGTGTTAAATACAGGGGGGGCACGTTAAAACTTACTTTGCTGAATGGAGATGGTGTAAAATCTTTTTTTTTTTTTTACTGCATTATAATTCTTTATCTTTCGGAAATGAAAATACTGTCACTTTTTGGTGCTTTACGATAATTTCCTCAGCAAGTTGGAACGATGCACCGTGAAGGCATTTTAATAAAAAAAGAAATATTACACTGACTTCAAGACGTTACGAATGCCTACCGGTGACTACCGGTGTCACCGGTATGGACTATCCGTGATGACGTCAGCAGATTAAATTATTTTTGCCCACCGGCCATCTTGTCTTTTAAGACGGTCTTGGTCTGATGCCATACCATTGACAGCAGACAAGTTACCTTTTTCATCATTGTTTTCAAACAAGTCATGCCATGTCAGGATTAAGATTGCATCGTGTCATCGTGCTCACGTCGGCTACTGACATGTCAATCATCGTCAAAAGATATCAAACTTTATTTCATTTTATTATCGTTGAATCATGTCAATCTCACATGGTACTGGTACAAACGAGAACATTCAAAACCACATAATATTCTATACCTCGGCAACTTAAATTTAATAGTATTTTAAATGAGAAGTGGTATTTCAAACATTTTACATCTCCCACTCACAATAAAAATCTCTCTCCGTCTCTCTCTGTCTATCTGTCTGTCTGTCTGTCTCTCTCTCTCTCTCTCTCTCTCTCTCTCTATATATATATATATATATATATATATATATATATATATATATATATACTGTTCATAACTTTATGTGTATATAATTACCGTTTTATCTGCTTAGTTACACATGTTTCGGTTACCAAATCGTATCAACGATCCAGATCCATTAACTTCGTCAGACCTTAACAGGTTTTTCTGTTAAATGTCGGATTTTTTTCAGATAAAATGGTAATAAAAATATATATTTGCTCTGCAATTGTATTGAGCACTTTCTTCAGGTTTTTACTGATTACCATTATATATATATATATATATATATATATATATATATATATATATATATATATATATATATATACATATATGCGTGTGTGTACGTGCATGAGTATGTTCATATGTTCATAATTTCCTTATGTAAATATTAATATATATTTAATATATATAATATTTACTACTAGCAGTTCAGCCTGCCTTTGCTCGGGCCCTATGTACTGTTCATAACTTTATGTGCATATATATATATATATATATATATATATATATATATATATATATATATATATATATATATATATATATAGTAAAAAAGTTGACTCATGTCCAGATAATCTACATTTAAAATTTCAAGTGTTTAGACCCAAAATTGGCAGAAGAGTTTAATAGAGTCTGCAAACATTGGCCTCTTGACAGCGAAATTTTCTCCCAAAAACTGATTAAAAAGCTTGCTGCATGTCTAGATACCCTTTATGTTAAATTTCAAATGTTTAGACCCAAAATTGGCTGAATAGTTTGCTAGAGACCGCAAAGGTAAAATCTTTTTAACTTTGACCCTTTGGCAGCCAAATTTTTGGTCAAAAACCGATTAAAAAGCTTGCATTATGTCTGAATGTCCCAATTTTTAACCCTTAACATTTATTGTTTTGAGCTCAGATCAAATTAAAAGTTTGATCCTTGTCTAAGTAACCTACAACTAAAATTTCATTGTTTAGACCCAAAATTGGCGGAGAAGTTTGGTAGAGTTTTCAAAGGTCAAATCGTTGAACTTTTACTCCTTGACAGCCAAATTTCTGGCCGAAAACCAATTGAAAAGATTTTTCCAAAATTCAATATCCCTTATATCAAATCTCAAGTCTGTAGACTGAAAATTGATAGAGTAGTTTGGTAGGGAAATGCACACACACACACGCACGGACAATTTTACTTTTATAGATATATAGATCGACTAGCAGTTCAATCAGGCTTTGCTCGGGCCCTATGTTCTGTTCATAACTTTCCCTATGTGTGACTACACTTTATGTAAGATTTCAAATGTTTAGACCAAAATTTGTCTGAGTCATTTTGTAGAGACCGCAGAGGTCAATGTTTTTTAACTTTGACCCCAATTTTGACCCGTTAACGTTTATTATTTTGGTCTTCAATCAAAATACCAAGTTTTACCCATGTCCAAGTTCCCTACGTCTAAAATTTCAAGTGTTTAGACCCAAAATTGGCGGAGGAATTGGGTAGAATCTGCAACGGTCAACTCTTTCAACTATGACTTTTTGGCAGACAAATTTTTGTCCCAAAACTGATTAAAATGCTTGCTGCATGTCTGAATACTTGTTATGTATAAATTTCAAATGTTTAGACCCAAAATTGGCTGATTAGTTTGCTAAACACTGCAAAAGTCAAATCTTTTGAACTTTGACCCCTTGGCAGCCAAATCTTCGACCGAAACCGATTAAAAAGCTTGCCCTATCTCTGAATACACTTTCAAATGTTTAGACCAGAAATTGACTGAGTAATTTGGTAGAGACTGCAGAGGTCAATTTTTTTTAACTTTGACTCCAATTTTGACCGCTTAACATTTAGTTTTTGGGGTTCAAATCAAATTAAAAAGTTTGATCCATGTCCAAGTAACATATCTTTAAAATTTCAAGTGTTTTGACACAAAATTAGCGAAGGAGTTTGGTAGAGTTCTCAAAGGTAAAGTCGTTGAACTTTTACCCCTTGACAACCAAATTTCTGGCTGAAAACAGATTAAAAAGATTTTCCCGGATCTCAATACTCCTTATGTCAAATCTTGAGTCTCTAGACCGAAAATTGACAGTTATTTAGTCGGGAAATGTACACAGACACACACTGTCTGTGTATGTACATTTCCCTACCAAACTACTCTGTCAATTTTTACTCTACAGACTCAATAACTTCGAGTTCTTGATTCCATAAATACCTGTCAAACTCAGTTTGCATCAAATCTGATTGACGACACACTTTTTTTACTGATGTCGTAGTGACATTTCAAAGCGACAAACCATTGTTTCAATTTTACTCGTCTCTTCGTGAGAAAGTCAGGTACAAGGCTCTCAGTGGAGAGAATCCTACCCTCTATAAAAGGGTAATTATTTTTGTCACACATGCAAACTTGTTTTTAATTGTTATTTACATTCATAAATCTTTGTCTAAGACTAAATCAGTTCTTTTTAAGAATTGTATTTTCCTTAAATTCATGCATTTGCAACATATATTAAAAAGAAAAGGTCTTTTTCAAAAAATATCCGTCCAAATTGCCACCGTTTCATCAAATACACTTTCTCCTGGCTTTTTATGAAGAATGAAATTACAAAAACGGTCCAATTTTCAAGGTAACCTTTTCTTAACTTTATTCCAAGCAACATGTTCTTTGTGTGTGTGTGTGTGTGTGTTTGTGTGTGTGTGTGTGTGTGTGTGCGTGTGTGTGTGTGTGTGTGTGTGTGTGTGTGTGTGTGTGTGTGTGTGTGTGTGTGTGTGTTTAAGCTCTTATTGTTGTTGTTCTTTGTTTTGTTTTGTTTTTGTTTTTGTTTTTTTTTAAGGAGGGGGGGTCTAGATATCTTCGGAAATAAGTAGCAATCGTAATTTCTTCTTTAGGATTTTAAAAAGATCCTCCAAAAAAATTTAAGACATCGAAGAAAAATATCCTTCGATGAATGATTGTTGTTTTTTTTAGAACCAATTCCATTATGCGTGCTGACTTTTCGTCGCTTTTTTCTGTTGTCTCACAATAATTCTTCATTTTTTTTTCTTCTATTTTACCTTCCATGCTTTTTTCAAATTCTTGGGCGTCAATTGTTCAATTAACAAATTGAAAAAATAAAAAATCTCCATATATTTTTATTTTTTTAATCCTGCATCTCCCAATTATTGTGTAAACATTTTTGAATAATCTCCACGGGTGCTACTAAATTATGGCTAACAATTTAGAAAAATCTTGTAATTTTTTAAATCTCCAATTTGTTAGAAACTTAAATCGAAATGATTCAAATATACTCGTACATACAAAGCAGTGTTGTCAATGATCTAATATATAAAGTAAAGCCAGTCCTTTTATTATTTCATTGTCAAAATTTCTACTTACAAAATCAGTATGTAATTTAATATATAAGTAAAATTAGTTTTTCTCATCAGTAGCTTTCTACCTACAAAATCAATATTTGATTTTGATTTGTCAGTTTTTCTTGTGGAAAATCTGTTTAGGTCGAAAATATTTGGAAATGGCCATTACTCTGTATTCGTCTATAAAATGGGGGAATCACATTAGTGAAGGGAAAATTCTAACAAAAAATATATACATTGTGAAAAAAAGAAAAAGTTGGCATAGTTTTTTAAAAAACAAACTGTAACTAGATACACTACCAGGCAATGTCAGGTAGGTGCAAACTATTGTGCAATTAATAAGTAGAATTGAGGCAGTGACAGTGACGTGAAGATGTAAGAGGGAACAAGATGGGGGCTCCCAGGCATCCAAATTTGAGCAGGGGGTGTCCTATCATATTCAAACTATATCCATTTCTCATAATATATCTCAATACTAGAATTCATACATAAGTCTTTGGAGCATATAATCAAAGAGTTGGTCCCAGACATCACCGGGGCATCCATGAAGATTCTTGTAATCTGAAAAAAAAAATATTGAAGAATGGCGAAGTTATCTACTATGTTATATATTTAGCTAATGAATATTTGGAAAATTGAGGAATGTTAATTGCCTAAACAGAAGACAAATAATGCCTGGAAAGTTAAGAAAAATAGTGAACGGGCGGCAACAGAAGAACTGAATAGATAAAAGTTCTAAGAATCAGTTCGAATCGATAATCTTCTGGGGGTTAAAGGTTCAATCCTTCCTACAGACGATATCAAGACTGGAATTACGAATTACTTCAGACTTCTATCTAGTCATAGGTGTGAGGGGTGAGAGCAAGCAGTCCAGGTGAATGAAATAAATAGTTCCCCTCCAAATTCTGTACAGATTCCCGAGTTCAGTATAAACATTCCAAAGATTGGCAAGATTCACATAAAGAAAATTGGTACCTTGGTCGAAATCTCATGGGAATAATATCCAGTGAGAACAGTAGTTGGAATAATACAAATAATAAAAAGTAAAAGTATTTGTTCTTACAAATGATATTAAAAGCTGAGATAATTTGCATAAGGATTAAAATTGTTATTAAATAATGAAACGATATTCATTTCTGAAATGAACGGTGCCTTTAAAACAGACAATTAGTGATATTTACTTCTTTTCCAGAAATCTCACAAGTTTTCTCAAATCTTGGGATAAAAATAAAGATAACATCCTTTTAAAGCTTGTATTTTAAAACCTCAGCTACATTCATTCTCAACCTCAATAAGTGTAAGCCTCCCGCCTTAGGTCAGCAGATGTGGCTTCTGGCCTTGTTGAAACTGCAATGGCTGATGATCGTCTTCTTCTGAGAGTACTTAACAGGATTCTCCAGAGTTGCAGCTTTCGTGTTGATTCCGGCTGAAAATCAATTAGCTTCTCATGCAAGTCGCAAAGAAAACAAACTCAGGGGATTCTAGTCTACTAAAAGTTAATTCACGAAAATTACAGGTGTTTTACATATGTACAATTGTTCAGTTCGATTAAACCAGAAAACAGTCCAAGATCTTATTCTTTGTTCTCCACGATGCTGACCGTGATGGAGGGGAGGAGTGGCGCTTCTTGGGTGCATGTGTTTCTCTCAAGATTTGGCTTCGATCTGATAATTTCGGCTCGGGCATTCGCTTATATTCCAAGGGAAAGGGTTGGTTGGGGAAATCCACTCGACCAATCAGGATTCAATACATCACTCAGGGAATTCCCAAATCCTTTGCGTGTGTGCACCTCTGCAAGGCTTGCAAATCTGGGATCAGAACTCAAATTTATTCACACGCTCAGAAGGTTAACACTTTGACCTCTTGCACTCAGAAAGCCAGACATCCTGAGCACGAGTTCGTCAGGCCAAGAAAGGATGTACGATTTCATTCTAACTTTAATCTCACATCTCTTGTCACTTTTCTCAAACAATAAAATATATGCCTGTTTTACAAAAACACAATAAAGTCATCCCTTCAAATAGGTTACTCACCGCTGTTCGGGATCCAATTAATGCTTAACAGACAATTTCAGCATAATTGCCCAGCCTTACTCAGTTTTTGGGGGGTCTTAATCTCTCCAATAGGGAGCAATATCGCTCCTCTAGGCGGTTATGTTTTCTCAACCTCAATCACTAACCTCGTTTATCAACGTTATAACTTTCTTTCTTGAAGCCCAATCACTAATCTTCGGTCTTACTTTCTCAATCACTAAACTTCTTTCTCAACCTCAATCACTAACCTTCTTTTTCAGCCTCAATCACTTACCTTCTTTCTCAATCTCAATCACTAATTTTTTTTTTCTCAACCCTAATCATTAGTTTTCTTTCTCAACCTCAATCACTAGCCTTCTTTTTCAATCTCAATCACTAATCTTTTTTTAACTTCAATCACTAACCTTCTTTTTTATCCTCAATCACTAATCTTCTTTTTTAACTTCAATCACTAATCTTCTTTTTTAACTTCAATCACTAATCTTCTTTCTAAACTTCTAATCTTCTTTCTACACTCCAAATATTGACCTCTTTCTCAATCTCAACTACTAATTTTTCCTCAATCATTAACCTTCTTTTTCAATCTCAATCACTAACCTTCTTTCTTAACCTTAGTCATTTACCATTTTTTCTCAAACTTAATAACCTTCCTTCACAACTTTTAACAACCAATCAGCTTTCTCAAACTCAACAACTAACATTCTTTAATCTTAAAAGTATTTCGGATTTTTGAAGTCTCTAAACCTGAAATTACTGTTTGAAAAGTAAACCAGGGAAGCCTTAGAATGCTTTCTACCTTCAATAGATGATGATTCAACACTTTAAGTAATACAGATTGTCTGAAGGTGATTTACGAGAGGTACTACATCAAAGCAAGTGTAATTCTTTTATTTTTATTACAAATGTAGACAGGTGAGCCAATTTAATCTTTTGTAGAAAGAAAATGAAAGGTCAATTACCTGGACTCAAATGCTTGCGCAATGGAATTGGCCTTTAAGATTCTTCCAGTTGTAGGCAAATTCCCAGAAGACATGTTCGGTTTGCTGGATCTGACTGTAAATAACATAAACAAATGTTGGGTTTTTTTTTTGTTGTTGTTGTTTTTTTTTTGGGGGGGGGCACAGCTGTGTGCTATTATGATGAGAACTTCAAATATCACCCAGTTGCTCTTCTTTTTTTATACTATGTGAAGATAATCATTATATTCTTTTTGTCAGGAAAAGAATTGAAACACCTGAAACGCTTTCGTTTTCTTTTAGATCTTTACAGATTCCAACTCGATTTGATATTTGCTTTTGCACTCTTCGACATGAATTTCCACAAAAGTCGATATCAATCTAGCCTGTGCACCAGCAATTGGTCATGCATGTATTATGCATAGGTGACATACTAGGTGACCAAAAAAAAAAGGCACCCATAAAATCTCTACTTATATATAAAATGTGTGTTGCCTGTGTGTATTTGTGCGTGTATTTGGGAGAGAGAGAAAGAGAGAGAGAGGGAGATCATTCTCTATAGACTCTGAAACGGTTGAACCTATTTTTTTTTAAATTTCACACCAATGTACTTCATGTGTTTGGAAGTGTTCTTAGATAGGTTTAGTATCAGAATGCATCCGATAAATATTGAAAATTGATAATTAAAATAATCCAATTAAAGAAGGAACAGTCTGATTTTGACCAAAGTTAACATCTTTATACTGCCTAACATCACAAGTGCATTTGAGAAGTTTTATCACAACACAAGCAAAAAGACCCAGCGTATAAAATCAACAGTAGGTTCTTTGATAAGACAGGAGTGCATTCAAAATGAATGTTTCTCTTTAGAGTACAACTGAACCATGATACTTGACTTTTTCATTTTAAACTTTAATTCAAACCACATAAAATAATTTTATATAATCAACAGTTGTTTTTCTACAGTGCAGATTACAATGCAACGTGGAGTAAGTCACTGCGGGGAGGCATATGAAGCTTCCATTCGATGCACCACAGTGGGTCCCCAACTAGAGCAGGCATCCAATCGATTTTATTGGAAAATGGGCGATTTTACTGATTCCGATGACAATAAAAGTATTGGAAGTGTGAAACGATCGACGTTGCCCGGGATTGAATGAAAGACTTCGGTATATGTCTGACTTATCTTCGAAGTTTCAGTCAAAAACCATCAAAATTCTTTGTGTTGTCACCATGATAAACACAACTAGATAATATGTGCAAAATTGTATACAAATCTGACATACCCCCTCTTACTATTACCCTCATTTTGTCTCTAATGCTCCTCTTCAGAATAGTCTAGGGGCTATTTTTATAGGCATTATCCAGGAGATAATCCCAGAAATGAAAATCTGTGCCAGGGAGTTAGGGTCTGGTGAGTGTGAAACCCATACAGGATTGCATCTCCTACTGATAAGCAGATCGCCTTAGTGTTCCTGCATATCATTGAACCGTGATAAAACAAAGACTATTGAGCATTAATAATAGAAACCTGACGGACAAGTCAGCCACAGACTGAAGTTTATTTGTACCAAATATGGTTGGATTGCAGAAAGGATAGTGAATTTTATTAACGGTTCTATTAGTAACATTTTTACATATGTATCAACCCTTATAATTGACAATTGTTAATCGGTATGCACTCCTCATCTGTATACCATCGAAAGTTTACATGCATGCTAACTCTGCCAGTCAACAAAAATGATCAAAATACGTTTGGTAAAATTACTTTGCAGTAAAAAAAAAAAATTAATTTGCATGTCGCATGATTTGCTTGGTGTTCACTTTATGAGTTCTTGTCTACAGAGATTAGAGAAGCAAATGTGGTTATATTTATATGCTGTGATATCTCTAAAGAAAGTTAGCTATGTGTACATATTCATACATTATTTTCATTCCTAAACTAATTAACTGATCATTATGAATTTTAGAACAGGCTGCTATATGTAAGCGGTTATAATGTAGATTATATGTAGTTTAATATAGGTTTGTGCAAGAAGGTAAAAAGAAGATGCAGTTCCTCTGTGAAAATTCAGATATCGCTGATTTTTGTGAAATTTTAGCAATGGGTATTAGGCATCAATCAATAAGCATTTTTCAAATTTTAGTTTCTTTGCAGTATTTCAAAGGGCCTTAGAGAACGTAATATTGAGATAACCTTTAGAGAGCGTAATATTGGGATAAACTCTTTAGAGAACGTAATATTGGGATAAACTCTTTAGAGAACGTAATATTGGGATAACCTCTCTTTAGAGAACGTAATATTGGGATAACCTCTCTTTAGAGAACGTAATATTGGGATAACCTCTCTTTAGAGAACATAATATTGGGATAACCTCTCGTTTGAAATGTCAAATATTTTACCTGGAAACGTAAGTCACTTATGAGATTGCAAAACTATCTTACAACGTAAGGATGGAGCAAAGTCTTAACTGAGTTTTACTTCTCCATGTGAAATGTTCTCAAAATTATGCCATGTTAATAACGTTGACAACTCAGTAACTATTAATCTGGCCAGATTGAAATTTTGATGGTAGTTTTTATTAATAAAGAATAACAGACTCATGCATAAAATGTGGAAAAAATCGAAAACATTCTAACATGAACGAACTTTTCAAGGGAAATATAAAAAAAAATCAAGGTTACATAAGATGCAGGTCTATGTTGGCTATAACGTGGGCCTAGTAGCAAGTCTCTACGAAGTTATCGTAACTATATTTTTTTCGGTAAAATTGCTGTTTGGCATATATATTTCAAAATTAAATCAGTTCTAAGTTAAACTATGTTCGATATTTTGGCCTAGTTTCGTGAGGATTGGCCAGGCAACATGAGCCCTATGCTGTGCGCAATCAAACAAACATAGTAACAAACTTGCTTGAAAACATAACCTCATTGGCAGAAGTAATTATAGTATAGTCTCATATGTAATCACGTGACTTTTTATATCCTTTTGATACCAATAAACATACTGTGTGACTTTATGTTCATATACTGTTTAAACGCCATATTGTTTTATTTTCCGTTCGCACGTGCACCAATGTAGGAAAGGTCACTATTCGAGAGTGCTCTCAACGCTATATGCATAACATAACACATGAAAATATCTAGAGAGACGCCCTGGAGTTGGACAGAAGAATCGTTAAGAGTCATTGAGCTAATTAAAGATACAGGAAATATTAGACATTCTTTTTCTACTGATCTATGTGCTGACAGGTTACAAAGACCTCACAGGATATGCAAGTAAAGGTTTATTGTGCGTCTGTTTTACAGGTGAGAGATAAAAATAATCTCGAACAAAAAGATTTTATGACTCAACACACTTGAAAAGACATAAAAAAAAATTCCGGCTGAGTTTCATCTAAAAAAATATGCAATTTACTGCAATGAGTTTTTGTCTTTGTTTTTAACCAAAGAAATGATGAAGCATTTTACCAGATACATATAATTGTTTCCTCTGGTTGGTCGGCTGGGATCGAGTTTGAAATAGCATTTTTGTTTGCTATTCTTAATTTGAAAATAGCATTTTCACCGTAAATCTTAATATAAAAATAACATTTTCTTTAGTCTTTCAATTTTTATTTTGGAATAGCATTTTCGTCAATCTTAATTTTGAAATAGCATTTTCATCGCCCTGCCAATATGTTAATCTTTAAAAAAAAAAAGCAACAAAAAAAATGTTTAACCGTCTTGAATTCTAAACCGGTAAAAAGACTTGGAAATAATGGTGTTAAATTTGGCAGCACTTTTCCTGGCCACCATTATTCACAATCGAGTATAGTTTTGTCTGCTCCGAATATTTTAAAAATGAAAAACAAAATTACGATTTAAATATTTGCCAATTTTACAATATTTTTATTTTTGGTTTATGTGTATTGTTTTTTACTTTTCCAAATAAAATTAACGTTAAAATTACTTAAAAGTAACTATAAAAAGTATAGTCTCTGTTCTGATACTATACTTGAATAATGAAGGAGAAATCCTTTACGATTGAGGATTAAAAAGAAAGTTGCCCCAATCCTCATTTTGGGATAGCAGGGTTTTCCCTACATTAAAAAACTGACCTTGTGTCTAACTTTGCCACCATAGGAAGGCAAGTAATGTGGAAAACTTTGTTTCTGTTTTTAATGTTTGCTCAAAAATAAATGCAATAAACTTCACTGAGGTGTTAACATATGCTGGATCTTAAAAAAGTTGGTTCATGCTGATGATTAAATGTAATAATAAACGTTGAAAAAGTTAGTAAAGATAAGTAAAAGCAGGAATGTTGGCTCTTTGTTAAAGTGTAGAATAGTTAACAGTCGAGAAATGATAAACAATAACAAAAATACACAAACACCTTATACCAAACGCAATAAAATTCAAGCACCTTTTATACATGCTGAAATTATGTTTACGTTCTTTTTATTTCATTTCTTTTAGTTGTCTTTACAACAAATAACTGGTTGCTTGTTGCTTAAGTGTTAGGGACTTCATTCTTGAAAAATTGTATAAAAAAATCTATGACGACCACTAACTCTAAATTTGGGAGTGCAACTCGAACTTAAGGTTAGTGATAGAATAAGTCATTTGTGTACAACTTTTCAGGGATCAAGCATCTCTACCCGTTAAGCAATAAGCAGCCGTTTGTTTATTTCGTTTTTTAATTTAGTTTGTAAAAATCACTTTGAACAACATATTTTGAAATTTAAAAAAAAACTTAGTTTCAGCACATTAAAAACGCATACATGTTCATAGATAATTAAATTCTACTGCGTTTGGTATAAGTTTTTGCTGTTGTTAGTGTTTTATAATTTTCGACTGTTAACTTTTCTACACTGTTACTAGATAAATACTTTTAAATTAAGGGGAGTGTTTAGATCGTACAGAGGCTGGAACGCCCTCCCCCATCCCCAATAAAATGTGCTTGGAAAAAACGATTTTATGGCGAGTTTTAGAATGGGTAATTGAAAAAATGCTGAAAAGAAAACAAATAGTCAATACTCGAAACACGAGTTGGAATAGATACATCGAGATCATTGCCAAGGCTGCTGCGAAGAAGGTGGGCTCTCTCTAACGTGCGAGAAAGTGACTTATGCCTGAAAGTATCCTGTACCTCTATAAAATTACCATTCGCCCATGTATGGAGTACTGCTGTCACATTTGAGCTGGTGCATCTGCTACTAGTCTCTCGCTTCTACAGGGTTCAAAAGGGAGTCACCAACCTGCTAGGTCCTGAACTGTTATCTAAGCTTCAGCCCCTGTCCCATCGACAAAATGTTGCATCCCTCTGCCTCTTTTACAAGTATTTTAATGGAGGATACTCTGACGAACTACAAGCCCTTGTACCCCCTCGACGAAAATACCCCTGACAAACCCGATAAGCAGTGAAGTCCCACCCCTACACAGTAGAGATCCTTAGATGTAAGAAAGCCTCCTACTCTAATAGCTTCTTCCCCAAAACTGCTAGACTTTGGAATTCTCTTACGGGTTCCTGCTTCCCCAACTCTACTGGCATGTAGAAATTACAGTGTAATGTGAACAGACATCTTGCTGCTAAACTCCCTACATATTATCCCTGCAACTTAGGTCCTTGATAGTAGCCCCCTACATTAAAGTGGCAATGTACCTTGTTTGGGGTGAAAATGTAATTTAAAACATATATATATATATATATATATATATATATATATATATATATATATATATATATATATATATATGTTATGAAAGGCAATAAATGCTACATTTCTACCCACCTGAATGAGTTTAGTTTATGTTTTATAGTATTTTCAAGCGCTTTTCTTTATTTTTTTAATCTTAAATTGCGGGTTTGTGGGTGTCAGATATCACCAGATTTTCTAGAAAAACCCGGCAGCCACTAGATTAAAAATTTACCCGCTAGATTGCAAACAAAATTTCCAGATTTAGCAGAAAACCTGCTAAATTGGCAACACTGATTATTTCCCTTTGCCGGTGTAACGTAAAATATTATCCTGTAAAAATTATTCTTTTTTTCTATAAGAGAAAAGTTTGAATTTTTCCGATTTTAGATACTTATTGGATGAATTTCTGTGCAAAACATATCTAAGAACACTGCCAGACATGAATTACCTTTGTGTGAAATTTGCAAAAGATAGATTCAGCCGTTTCGAATCCTATGAGGAATTCACACACACACACACACACACACACACACACACACACAGTCACTTTTATATTATAGTAGAGACAGAGATTTGCATTGAATTTGATCCATAATCATTAAATATTATGAATTTTAACATTTTCTTAAGACCCCTTTATCTAAAGCTTTAAATTTTAGACATTTTTCAGAATAATGTCATATAATGAAAATTGGAATAAGATTTAGTGGCATTATGTTTTGATTTTCATCTTCATGGGAGAGACATAAAAGTGGTGCAAGACTGTTCTGTTCATGGAATTGAATTTACCTGTCCTAGGACCGGTATATATATATTTTTGACTCAATATCATTTCTCTCCATGCAACACATATCACCTCACAGTTTCTGCTTGTCAGAGACTCTTGAGACATAACCTCGAACTATTCAGGATCAATACCTCAGCCCAACAGATAAAAGTCACTAAAATAGACCAGTTCCTGCCAGGCTGATATTAATCAGCCTGGCAGAAACTGGCCCATTTCAGTGACCTTTTAATAACTCAGACCAGCAGATAAACGGGCTGGGGTATTGATTGTGAGTACAGGGTGGAATAATACAATTGGCACCCTAGAAAAGACGACATGATTCCATTTCCGTTTAATGAAAACCAGTTTTCTTTTTTTGTTGCAGACCATCTACTAGTTGGTCAGTTGTGTACAAATCCCAAGAGCGATAGACGTCTTCTATCATGTCTGAAAGTGACACAATATTCAATGAGTGAGATCGAAGATGTGCTGCTGTACAACTCATGTTCTCTACCGATCCAAGTTATGACAACAGGACCATTGCCAGCACCCTCAAAATGCATTGCTGGAATGCCACGAATAACAGGGACATGCCTAGGGTGATGAAAACAAAGTTTTCAGCCATGGTTATGGTCTTTGGTGTGGTTTCAAGTGAGGGCCACATTATGCGGCCTCACATCTTCGAAATCCACTTGAAAGTCAACACCAAAGTGTAATTGAATATACTGAAGAGAGCGGTAATCCTCTGATGTAATCAGGTAGCTGCTGAAAGACCCTGGGTATGACAGCAGGACTCGGCACCGGCCCACAAGTTCAAAGAGACCCAGGCTTGGTTTCAGAAGGAGTGCTACAACTTTGTACTCTTTTCTCACCGAAATTGTAGTTAGAGTGTGACATAAATTTCTTCTTCTTCTATATCTTTTTGACATCAGATGGATTGAAACGTTGGCCTTCAGGATAAGATCACAGTGTAGTATCTGGTCTGATGCTACACTTTACCTTTTCTGTCCTATAGGAAAAAATCTTCATGACTAAGAAAATTTATATTTTTGTTCCTATCCAGAGTGCCCCTTTTTGGGGAGCTGGACTTTCCCCGCATTAAAAACCGACCTTGTGTCTAACTCTGCCCTCGTGGGGAGACAAGTAAATAGGAACATCAGATGGGTTATTGCACGTTGATCATGACACAGTGATTTGTTATACATATTTGTATATGTTATATATATATATATTTGTTATATATATATGTATATGTTATATATATATATATATATATATATATATATATATATATATATATATATATACCAGGTTAAAGGTATTCAAGATAAATAACTAATGAATTTTACGATCGTCAGAATAACAAATTTAGCGTATGGTAGCAAGAAAGACAAATAGAATATTAAATTAAATATTTACTGAAGAAATGAAATGGATGAAAATCTCTTTTGTCAACAAGAGGTTTCCTAGAAGAAGAAAATAATAAAGTCTTGTCATTAAGGTTGGTTAGAGTGAAAATAATTAGAATTAAGTTTTTGTCATTAAGATTTGTTGTTGCCAACGTTGAGCGAACGGCTTCAGCTGCTATGAGAAAGAAAGGACGAAGATGTTCAAGTTAGTTGTTGCTGCCACTGTTAGAGAGAGAAAGAGTAATCCGTATGGTCATCCTGACAACTCTCGCCACCAACTGCTGCCTGCCAGCTGATGATGCAAACTCTTATATACTGCGCACGGATGTAATTGAAAATAAACACTTTGTGATACGATCAGAGGACACATTTAGTTGTCATTGTGTTGCAATGTCACGATTACCCTTGTCGTGAGAGAATGTTCGTATCCCGGAGTCCTTATTTGTTCGTTTCCATTTAAGCTTAGTGTGTCTGTGAATGAATTTAGACTAAGTTTTTCACTTGTAGTCCTTTTATAGATATTTTATTACATATTTTCCTATCTCATTTGTCAAACTTTTTCTGGCTTCTCTTTCTTAGTGTAGTTATTTCCTTGAACAATGTGTTTTATCCGATAATTCTTTGCTATAATGAACTGTGTACCTAAGTGGAACGATGCATATAAAAAGCATAGTTTCTGGCAACTTAATGCGTTGTTAATAATCAATTGAATACCGTAGTGAAGCACATGTCAGCGCCATTTTCTCCTAGGTGTCGACATTGTCATATCAGTGGATGCTCTTGGTGTTTAGGTGTCTTTGCTCTTCCTGATGCAATTTGTTTTTTGTGTACATATTGTTATAAGCTCGATGGTGGTGATCTTATATTTCACAATATAACACTAATATTTCGTACAAATGGCCGATTAAAACCAGAAGTCCTCATCAAGCGACTTAATAAATGGTAGCTTTCCACAGAAGAACCCAGTCCTCAAACTTATATATTAATACACGTCACAATCACATTGACATATTGGTTCTCGTTCGATCACCAAAGTTAAACAACATTGAGCCAGGTCAGTATCAAGTGGCTTACCATTTGTGAATACCAGGCGCTGTATGTAGGAGGACGTCGACACATCCCTGCATTAACTTCAAACTGAAGGGGATATACAAGCGACTGGAGAATTTGATATTCCCATGAAACTTCCTTTTTCGGAGGAGGCCGGTTCAACCCGCTTAGGCTGATTGCAGATTTCGTTCAACTCAATAATTTTATTTTGCAATTGTGATTTGGTCATATGACGGAGTTTTTGCCGTAGACAAGGACGGTCTTAAGTATATCCGACTTTCACTTTCTTGGGAGTGTTGTTTTTTAGAAGGGAAAGGAAAAGAGGGAAAAGAAAAGAAAAGGAAAGATTGAAGAGAGACGATTAGAGGTGGAAAGGCAGTGACTTAGCATGCCAGTGATCTTCTTCTTTTTTTTTTCTGCGCCTTTCCAAACAATGTAAATGGTGATACCTCAAAAAGTAGTTGACCGACACACACGCATGCGCGTGCACAAAACATGTTTCATATTAGTATACATGTATTAGCCTTAAGATAAGAGAACACTTTTCCCACCACTTTTCCCATCTCGGCATTTTCCTCCTCCTCCTCCTCCTCCTCCTCCTCCTCGATAATGCCCTTTTCATGTATGGCCTCTAGAAATTTGCTAAGTGAGATTAGATGAAGCGAAATGGTCGTCTTTTTTGCTTTTTTTTTTTTTTTTGATCAAGGAAAGATAACCTACAGTTTTAACGAAGACGCTAACCACCACCGCCATATTACTACCTTCGCCCGCCCTGTTATTTCGTTGACTTCACCGGATGATGTCATCTTCCTGCAAGGTAAAGGGTGATGCAGACACATTGATAAAGGGGAAGAGGTAGATAGATAATCAGAGAGAGAGAGAGAGAGAGAGAGAGAGAGAGAGAGAGAGAGAGGGTAGAATAAAAGGGACGGAGAGGGGAGGATAATGAAAAGAGAGACGGGGAGGTGATGATGAGAAAAATAGAAAGGTTAAAAACAAAGCCACAAAAATGAATAAAAACCACATAAAGTCACACAAAACACAATTGGCAGCATTTTTTTTTTTTAGCATATTTCTCTTGAATAGGACATTGTCACTCTTTGCTAGATCTAATTAATTGAAATTCAAAGAAAGAAACGATCATACACAGATAAGTTCACTGCCTTTAATTATGCAGAATAATGGAGTTTGATATCATTTGCAAACAACTTGTTTTTTTTCCGTATTATTTAGATTTTTCTCATCTTGAGTGTCATTTTCATTAGGTTTCGGTCGTTGTAACCTTCGACCTTCTTCGGATATATTTTGTTGAACTCATGGAATGTTTCTGCTACACCTGTGAAACAAATAAAAGGTTCCATTCAAAATTATGTGCAGATTCACGACTTTGACAGAAATATTCCCAAGTTCAACATGATACACATGAAGAAGATCAGACATTATGGCGACCGAAATGTTGTGAAAATGATACTCAAGATGAGAACAGTAGTCCGAAAAATCTAAATAATAGGAATAAGTTGTACTCTGGGTGTGTGAGTGTGATACCATCACACGGCCCTCCAAACGCTAACATCTACATCTTAGTTGTCTGTTGAGGCATTTTGTCATTGGTGAATCAGTTATTTGTTGTAGACCCGTGCTAGGGGTCCCAACTGAAAGAAACCACAAGTAGTGTAAACTGTATAAAACATATGTATTTATTATAAAGAATACAGGAGCCACTAACGTGGTATGAGAGGAACGTGTTCGTAGCATGCGGTTAAACATGGTATGAATATCTCCCTTTAGTTTCTGAAACCAGTGGTATTCACAGGACTGGTTGATTCCACTTAGTTCTCAAATAGGGGTGATTTGTACCTCACAACATTATTCTTATTTGTAAAAGCTCTTAAAATCTAATTTTGTCACCAACTGTTGCAAACTAGAAACAGTCGCAGAACTAATTCTGACTTCTAAATTTTGGGAATCAGGGTAAGAAATAAAAAAATATCTTGTATATAATTCAGAGTGACAAAGAAACTGGAATTTATTTTTACTAAAGTTACTTCCTATACTTTTATTTTTACTTATGTTACTTCCTATGAATTTATTTTTATTAATCTTACTTCCTATGAATTTATTTTTACTAATCTTACTTCCTATGAATTTATTTTTACTAATCTTACTTCCTATGAATTTATTTTTACTAATCTTACTTCCTATGAATTTATTTTTACTAATCTTACTTCCTATGAATTAATTTTTACTTATGTTACTTCCTATGAATTTATTTTTACTAATCTTACTTCCTATGAATTTATTTTTTTTAATCTTACTTCCTATGAATTTAATTTTACTAAAGTTACTTCCTATGAATTTATTTTTACTTATGTTACTTCCTATTAATTTATTTTTATTAATCTTACTTCCTATGAATTTATTTTTACTAATCTTACTTCCTATAAATTTATTTTTACTAATCTTACTTCCTATGGATTTATTTTTACTAATCTTACTTCCTATGAATTTATTTTTACTAATCTTACTTCCTATAAATTTATTTTTACTAATCTTACTTCCTATAAATTTATTTTTATTAATCTTACTTCCTATGGATTTATTTTTACTAATCTTACTTCCTATAAATTTATTTTTACTAATCTTACTTCCTATAAATTTATTTTTACTAATCTTACTTCCTATGAATTTATTTTTACTAATCTTACTTCCTATAAATTTATTTTTACTAATCTTACTTCCTATGAATTTATTTTTACTAATCTTACTTCCTATAAATTTATTTTTACTAATCTTACTTCCTATGAATTTATTTTTACTAATCTTACTTCCTATAAATTTATTTTTACTAATCTTACTTCCTATAAAAGTTATTTTTACTAATCTTACTTCCTATGAAGTTATTTTTACTAATCTTACTTCCTATGAATTTATTTTTACTAATCTTACTTCCTATGAATTTATTTTTACTAATCTTACTTCCTATGGATTTATTTTTACTAATCTTACTTCCTATGAAGTTATTTTTACTAATCTTACTTCCTATGAATTTATTTTCACTAATCTTACTTCCTATAAATTTATTTTTACTAATCTTACTTCCTATGGATTTATTTTTATTAATCTTACTTCCTATGAATTTATTTTTACTAATCTTACTTCCTATAAATTTATTTTTACTAATCTTACTTCCTATAAATTTATTTTTACTAATCTTACTTCCTATAAATTAAGTTTACTAATCTTACTTCCTATGAATTTATTTTTACTAATCTTACTTCCTATAAATTTATTTTTACTAATCTTACTTGATTTATACTTACTTTTACGAATCTTACTTGCTATAATTTTATTTTTATTAATTTCATTTCCTATGCTTTTCTCTGAAAATAAACTATTTTCTCCTATTGTTGGGAGTTTTGGCTCTGAGTAGTGTGTTGGGGATATCCATAATATCACACAAATACGCAATGACATCAGTTGGGTATGTAATGCCCAGTTTGGGAATTGGGGGAATGACAGTCGTATTTGGGAACAAAACACTTCTATAAAGAATTCTAAAGAAAACAATTGTTAGAAAACAATGCAAAATGAAAAATAGAACATCATTTTCTTATAAGTGACATTTGTAAAAAAAAAAGCCCATTAGAAAAACAAGTAAATAAACGCATTATTATCTCTATTTCAAAGCCGATTTTAGGAATCAGCCTTGAACGTGTTCTTTGAATGATCCACAACAAAGAATAGATGTCATATTAAAAGAAGAAATAGGGGAACAAAAATGAATTCTTCACCTGCAGAGCGAAAATGGTGAAAAAAAGCGAAAACATATATAATCAAACGGTGAAGTCATTTGTTTTTGCTTTTATTTGTTTATACATTTCATATTTTTTATACAGAAATAGAAATGAAATTTTACTTTTCAGGGAAACATTTTTTTTATATTTTTCAAAAAGAAATATGAGTTCCTCCCCTTGACAATTTTCATTTTTTTTTTTTTCGATCATAAAAAAATGTTTCCTTTTACCCAATTATTTCATAAGAGACTAACTACATCATTTTTTTTAAATAAACTGCAGCAAAGTACGTTATTAATGCTTCAATAACATGGTACAACAAGAACATAAGTCAGTCGTGAGACTGCATATCTCCACCTGACAACGTAAAAATCGGTCAATCTGATCTGGTTTTTACGTCTTCATATTGTGTATGAAGTATTACTAAAATTATGCCAAAAAAACTAGTTAACTCGTGATCAGGTTGAAACTTTGCAAAGGGGTTACTGCTATCAAAAAGCTTTGGACTCATACATTAAATTTAAAAAGTTAAAAGTCGAAATTACTTTAAAATTTCGACCGTGACAAACCTTTCAAGGTCATGATGAAAGTCAATGTCGCGGACATATTAGTTGCATGACTTCATTGGCGATAGTATGGGCGAAGTAGTTAGTTTTTACGACGAACAGAGTGAAAGTTATCACTAAAAGTGTTACTTTCACCTTTTCCGTGATTTTGACTGTGATCTTTGACTTAGATATATTTAAATTAAATCTGTTTTAAAGTAGAGCATGAACGATAGTTTGACCAAGTTTAGTGACGTTTGGCCAAGCGATGTGGATGCTAGACTGTATACGATTAAACATAGTGGACCAAAAACATAACAACAAACAAATTGGACCAAAAACATAACCTTCTTAGCTGAAGTAACAATAAAACAGAAATTCATTAGTCAGAATCAAAGTTTGATATGTCAACTAAAATGCTATTTAAGTCCAATTTTTTAAATTTCACAAAATAAATTTATGTGAAAAGCTATAAAAAGGAAAGAAAAGAAGGACAACTAAAGAAGAAAAGGGGAAAGGGACTTATGAACAAAGATATTGGAAAAAGAAATAAAAGAATGGAGAATGTGAATGAAAAAGAAAAAAGAAAAAAATGGCACCCAATTCAAAGTTGTGTCCAGACAAAAACCACAATGCGATTGCAAATATATTGTGATTGGCCTTTTTCATACAATACAATTTGTACGATATAACTTTTCAGCATTGCTGCCCATGAAGAAGATTGTCCAGATAATCCAACCTTTTCTTGACTTACTGGTTGTCATGACAAAACAAATCTTTTGGCTTTCTTCACAGAAGAAACCAACTAAAACTTTTCCTAGTCGTCGTCATCATCATCACCATCACCATCATCATATAATCATCATCACCATCATCATATAATTCGATTTAACATCTTTTTCAAATGCTGCTATGTGTGAGACTAAGACTACTTTTAGAAACTGATTTCCAAACTAACCTATCTATGGCCAGGTCTTTATTTATACCTCTTTATCTCAAGTCTATCTTTGTCACTTTATCCTTATGTTTACCTTGGTCCCTTTCCTACCAACTGATCCTGTTACCTCAACTGATGCAAGAACTCTCATTCCTCCTTCCAATATGACCAAACAAAGTTTCCTGCTCTACACACATTCCATATACTGTCCAGATATAATCTTTTTCTAAGCTCATCGGATCCAAGCCTATTTAAGACTCACCTTCTACATGCATTGTAACATTTTCATATAATTTCTTCCCATGCAACACATATCCTCAACTCTTATCGGCTAGGTTTCACTTGCATGCATCATCACCAGGGTTGCAGAGTCGGAGGTCTTAGCTGGAGTCAGTCGGAGTCGGAATTTTTTATCTGACTCCGACTCCTTAAGTTCAATAAATTTATTTTTTACATGGTTTTCCTGTTTGGTTTTATCAGTTGCACAATTTAGCAGTTTTTGTGTCGTTTTGCTTTTATTTTTGGAAATATATCATATTTTGTATTGTACTGCAATGCTTCTACTTTATCAAGATGTTTCGGTTCATCTGATCACTGCAAATCCTGTTTGGACAGCAGTTTTTATTTTGGTTGTGACATCACACAAGATCAATGAAAATTCTGTCTTTTAGTGAGATCACTGTGGATTACATCGGATAACAATTAGATGGTAATCTAAAGGTTATCCAGTTCCTGAATAAAATGGAATTTGGCAATTGGATTAGTTCGGGATCGAGCAGAAATTACAATCTTATCCGAAAAAAATGGCCTAAATCAATAATAAACAACCCATGCTACTATGGATCTTTATAGTTTTTTTCTGTTTTTCCTTTGATCCTTTTTCCATAAAGGCAATATTATCTTTTAAAGAATTTCTTCTCTGTATCATCTTCTGATGAGAAGCATTTGGCTTCGAAATGGCATGGCCTAAAGCGGTTTCCCTAACCCTAAATATTGTATTCCCTTTTTTAACTGATAGAATAAAATTTAATTGTAAATTTTTTTATCCCTTTCTTATCTTAACTTATCCTATAAAGCTGGTTGAGTGTATATGTGAGTATATTTATCATGCAAGTGAATGTTAAACGTAAAAAATAATATACATGAAAAGTGTTTTATAAAACGCTTGCTGCATAGGTGTGGTAGGAGGGTATATGGATCTGCAGAATAGGTTTCCACATAGTGGTCAAGGAGTCTGAGTCGGAAGTTGGAGTTCAATGGAAGATATCAAAGGAGTCGGAGTCCGCATCCTAGGAATTTTAGGAGTTGGAGTTGGAGTTGGAGTCGGACTTCTACCATCCGATTCCACGACCTTGATCACCACAGTGTTCACACGTGCCTGATAGACTCTTTGCTTAATCGATCGTAGTAATGCTCTGCCAGTTTTCCAGAACAATCCCCCTAATCTTAATACTTATTATTACATCAGCACCAGCTTCTTGTGCTTCAATGATATCATCAAGGTAATCAAACTTTGGGAAAATTTTAACAGCCTCACCATCCAAATATACTTTTGCCGCATCTAAGCACCAGTCTCCATTGTCTTACACTTCTTAAACCAGTTGCTAAAATAAAAAATAAAAGTTAATTTTGATAAGTTTTTTTTTTTGTTTTTTTTCAATTTCTTTTCAAAACTTGAATGTCAAGTTTGCTTTTATTCAAATGTTCCAAAATGGAAGAGTTGGTGTTATATTTCTTTGATGGACGCATTTAAGGTAACGCATCATTTTGCACTAATGAAATTATTACCAAGAACGACACAGAACACAAATTTTGTACTCTGTTAAGGCAGGGAAAGAATACTCTGTTTGGCACCTCTCAAGATGTCGCAGCAATATTCCATTCTAGGGGATATCTGATTGTGATACAGACAAAAGAACAATCATTAAACGTTTATCTGACCAAAGGATTTAAACTCTGTACGGCTGTTCTAGTTTTGTATTGTCTATTTAATTAAAGTGTCTTTTCGATTCCGGCAAAGATCTATTGAAAAACTTTAACGTGTGCACAAAAGAATGAGACGTCATTGCGTGTCTTTTTGAAGCAAACTGTTTGCGCACTGAACCGCCAGCTGAGCATCGTTGCCTGTGGCTGTGGCTGACATTAGAATTGTCGGAATGCCGAACAGCACTGCAAAAACAATATAGTAAATCTTATGTTTATTTGGATTGCTGCACACATACTTTTGTATTTGAAGTTCATGACATTCTCGTTATGCCATATTCTGTCTGAGAGACAAACAGTTGGAGAGGGAGGTGCTCTTGATCGACCCACATGTAACAAAATGGCAAATATTTAAACCTGGCAAACAAAGTTCAAATCCTGGTTTAACTAGTTGTTGTTCACTTTATATGACTTTAGAAAAGTGAGAATCTCTTCCTCCTTGTGTTCCTCATGCAAGTAGAATATCAGGGCAAACTGGGCGGTTGTAACACATTAATTAGCAGTAGTATACTTTTGAAATAAAGTGGAGACTTGGTTTTCAAAATCATTAGGTATGATTGACATGTTATGACCTTTGAGATCAACTCCTATAGCTTCATACATATAAAGTGGATATGATTAGTTAATTTTATCATATAATGTAGAAAGGATTTGAAGTTGGATTTCAGTTGCAGTTATTTTGTTTGTTTGTTCGTTTGTTAGGTGAGTCAGACTTCTGAATAATAATAATAATAATAATAATAATAATAATAATAATAATAATAATAGCCTTCATTTAGTCATGAGATACAATGGACACCTCCTGCACATGTCAAGCAAGGGTTGTTCAATCTCCAACAATATCTCTCCTGAATCAGCACTTTCTGATCCCAGTCGTGAGGAGACGTCTAGGATGACTCAAAACAATACTGAGATAAGCAGAAAACACACACAGCACATAATAATAATAAGAAGAAGAAGAAGAAGAAGAAGAAGACGAAGAAGAAGAAGAAGAAGAAGAAGAAGAAGAAGAAGTATTTATTTAATAATTTTCAAATGCAAACACATTTTAGATGGATGGACATACCTATAAGACACTACTCCGGCCAAATCCCTAATTAAATTATTTTCCTAATAATGAGAAGCAAAGAAAAATGAAGACAATAAAATAATACAAAAGACTAAAAAATAATAATTAATATATTGCAACAAGTGGAAATTGTGCACTTATCATCAAACACACACAGAAAAGACATGCAGATAAACATGTATTCACATTCAATTTGAAAAAGCCATAATAAACTCCACTAGAAACAAATACAATTATGATTTATGATGAG
Organism: Euprymna scolopes; assembly: GCF_053919585.1. Taxonomy (NCBI): domain Eukaryota; kingdom Metazoa; phylum Mollusca; class Cephalopoda; order Sepiida; family Sepiolidae; genus Euprymna; species Euprymna scolopes. The sequence goes on from NC_136504.1 coordinate 65,671,070, forward strand.
TTAATAATATAGAAATTATGTTTATGATGAGTTAATAATATAGAAATTATGTTTATGATAAGTTAATAATATAGAAATTATGATTTATGATAAGTTAATAATATAGAAATTATGTTTATGATAAGTTAATAATATAGAAATTATGATTTATGATGAGTTAATAATATACAAATTATGATTTATGATGAGTTAATAATATACAAATTATGATTTATGATGAGTTAATAATATAGAAATTATGTTTATGATGAGTTAATAATATACAAATTATGATTTATGATGAGTTAATAATGTAGAAATTATGTTTATGATAAGTTAATAATATAGAAATTATGTTTATGATGAGTTAATAATATAGAAATTATGTTTATGATGAGTTAATAATATACAAATTATGATTTATGATGAGTTAATAATATAGAAATTATGTTTATGATAAGTTAATGATATAGAAATTATGATTTATGATGAGTTAATAATATAGAAATTATTAGTTATGATGAGTTAATAATATAGAAATTATGATTTATGATGAGTTAATAATATACAAATTATGATTTATGATGAGTTAATAATATAGAAATTATGTTTATGATAAGTTAATAATATAGAAATTATGATTTATGATGAGTTAATAATATAGAAATTATGATTTATGATGAGTTAATAATTTAGAAATTATGAGTTATGATGAGTTAATAATATAGAAATTATGTTTATGATAAGTTAATAATTTAGAAATTATGATTTATGATGAGTTAATAATATAAAAATTATGTTTATGATGAGTTAATAATATACAAATTATGATTTATGATGAGTTAATAATATAGAAATTATGTTTATGATAAGTTAATAATATACAAATTATGATTTATGATGAGTTAATAATATAAAAATTATGTTTATGATGAGTTAATGATATACAAATTATGATTTATGATGAGTTAATAATATAGAAATTATGTTTATGATGAGTTAATGATATACAAATTATGTTTATGATGAGTTAATAATATAGAAATTATGTTTATGATAAGTTAATAATATAGAAATTATGTTTATGATAAGTTAATAATATAGAAATTATGATTTATGATTTTTTTTTTTTTTTTTTTTTTTTTTTTACAAAGGCATCACCACATTATCAAGGCCCAGAGGCCACTCAAGGATAAGGGTTAAAGAGTGTACAGTAGAAATTGGTCAATATAGTAATCATTAGTAATGAAAATTTGGTAAATTTAATAACTTATATGGAACGGCTCATCAAGAACTTATTTACTTTAGACTTGAACACAACCATATTGTAGTCAGCCGGAAAGCAGGAAAACGGAAGACAATTCCACAGGCGTGCAGTTCTAAGAAAGAAGCTTTGTTCATGGAATCTACGTTTAGGTTTAGGCACAGATAAAGAGTGGGGGAAATTATTGATAGTGTTTACAGCTAGACGAGTGTTTCTTGTGAAAGTTTGGCGAGGGGGGACCAAAGATTGAAGCTCAGTTGAACACTTTCCATGAAAATAACGATACATCAGAGACAAACTCGCAACATCTCTTCTGTGAGATAGAGGTTGCAAGGAGGAGAAAAGGACATCTCCTACGAGGCTACGAAGTCTATTTTGAACTCTATCAAGGCAGGACAAGTCCTTTCTAGCAGCTCCTGCCTAGATGTGGCAACAGTATTCCATCCTTGGACGTACCTGGCTCTTATATAGGTAGAGAATAGCATCAGCAGTGAGATATCTACTGGATCGATAGAAAGATCCCACCATTTTTCCAGCGGCCTTGGCAACAGATTTGATATACGTGTTCCATTTAAGATCAGGAGTAATGGTCAAGCCCAGAAGCTTGTCAAAACTTGAGGCCTCCTGAAGACGAGAGCCATTCATTTCAATTGATGACAAATGTGGATTAGAATGTTGATGATGTAAAGAGAGAAGCTTGGTTTTAGATGCATTAAAAGTAACCAGCCACTCCTTTCCCCATTGTACTACGTGCTCAAGATCAGAGGAGAGAGAATTGGAGAGAACTTGGTCGTTTACTGTCTTAGATGTGGTACCATAAATGGTAGTGTCGTCAGCATAAATGTCTACAAATGATGTAAGGATATGATTTGGAAGATCATTAATGTAGATCAGGAAAAGAGTTGGGCCCAGGATGGATCCCTGAGGGACACCGGCATTAATACTGTGAGCTTCTGATTTTTGCCCCTCAACTACTACTCTTATGAACCTATCAGAAAGAAATGATTTAATAATTGAGAAGACTTTTCCAGCTATACCATAGCTAGCGATCTTATGAAGTAAACCTTTATGCCATACCCTATCAAAGGCTTTAGATATGTCAAGAGCAATTGCTCTAGAAAGATTGCCACCGTCGAGAGATTTGCTAATCCTATGCGATATAACTGTAATGACATCTGCTGTAGATCTAGCAGAACGGAAACCATATTGAGTGTCACTAAGAAGGTTATTTTTGTTGAGATGTTTGATTACTTCTGTATTTAACACAGATTCTAGCAACTTACTCATGACGCACAGGAGACTTATTGGCCTGTACTGAGAGGGGGATGAGCGATCACCTGAATTCTTAAATACAGGGCATACTGATGAGGTTTTCCAGGGAGATGGGAAACTATTCTCCTTAAGACAACGTTTAAACAGTTTTGTAAGTATGGGCGCTAATTCAGGTTGAAGTTTTTTGAGTACTATAATTGGAATACCATCAGGGCCAGTTGCTTTACTCGAATCAAGGTTTTTGATTAGCTTCGCAACATCACGTACAGATATACGTATATCACATAGCGTGTTTTCTGATACAGGAGGAAATATTGGGGGTTGGCGGTCTTGGTCGCAAAGGGTAGAATTTGCTGCAAAGTTCTTGACAAAGAGTTTGGCTTTGTCTGATGCTGACGAGATCACCTCAGGTCCATTGATAATAGTTGGGATGGAGCACACGCTTCTGTTCAGGATTCTGTTTGCTATTTGCCAAAACTGGTGGGAACCAAGCCGCTGCTCAGCTACTTTGGACTTAACAGATTGAGCATACAACTCTCTTGCGTTCCTTATTACTTTCTTACAATGGTTGCTGGCAGTCCTGAAAACGGCTTTAGTTTCCATACATCTATTACGTTTGAAGCAGTGGAAAAAGTGATTTCTGTGCGCAATGGCAGCAGCACATTCTGGAGAGAACCATGGCTGGCTGTTAGGTTTTTTCTGAAACTTTTTAGAGGGTATGAAATGGTCAATACCTACAATTAACCATTCAGTTAGGTCTAATACTATAGAGGACACATCCTTTTTAAACATGGAATGCAGAGGTAGATCAGATATAAATGTACGGAAGCTATCCCAGTCAGCCTTAGTGTATCGATATACTGTACGATGAAGAGGTACATCTGGGGACTTATTACATTTCATTTTTATCTTAATTGATACAACAGAGTGGTCGGAAGATCCAAGAGGCGACAGAACAGAAACTGAACATAGTTCAGGGCAAGTTGTGAGAAAAAGGTCTAGTAGGCTCGCATACTGGCCATCATTATCGGGCACACGGGTAGGTTCCTGAACAATCTGAGTGAGGTCATAGGCAATGGAGAAATCATGACAGAACCTCCCCTCATCATCGGTCTTGTTTGAGTGGGTCAACCATTCAACGTTGTGAACATTGAAGTCTCCACATACGTGAATGTTAGCTGAAGGATAAGTAGAAAGGACTTGGTCAATTTTCTCAGATATGCTTTGAAAGATAGTAACTCCACTGTTGTGGGGGCGATAGAGAGTAAATATAAATGCAGTAGTGTGAGCTAAAGCAACCCGGAAGCACATATAGGGTAAGTTAGGATCTTCCCTGGAGATGTCCCTCCCACATGGAAAGCTATCTTTAATATAGGCACATATTCCATGCCCATGGCGATCTTGGGGGTCAGATTTAGAAGTTAAGTTAGAGTATCCTGAAATTGCAAACTCATCTAGGGAAATAGCCTGTCCAATGCCAGTTTCACTTAAAAATAAAAGGTCTGGTTTAGTCTCCTGTAATTGGGTTTCAACCTCTGGAAGGTTAGAACGAAGACCCCTGATGTTGGAGAAGGAGACATGGTAGTAGGGGTCTACGTTGGAAGTTGGGGAACCGGGTTTAATCGTGTATTTTTTCTTGAAACTTGTCATGATGAAATTTTGGAATTTGTGGACTAGGTCGACAGATTTACTTAGAGCAGGACAGAGAGGGGAAATTAAGAGAGAAAAAGAAACGAAGAATTTTTTATTTTTTTTTATTTGTAGTTAATGATAAGGTAAAGCCGTAACAATTACCCACTAGTATGGCATCGAGAGGCCCCACCAGAAGCTACTGCATGGTCCAGAATCCATTCACCAAATGGCAATACAGCAGCCCCAGTACTTTGCACCTGCTGATAGGACAGCCTCCTTAGTGGTTAATCCAAGGTTCGGGTCCCTGACTATCAGGCGGATAACGTCAGCCCAGACAAAACGTTTACCTCCAGCACCCTTACTAGTGACATGGCTACAAGGATAGACATAGAAACAGAAAATTTCCGCCATCTCAGCCAACTGTTCGCAAAAATACTGCCAACCTAGAAAACAGCTTTTTCTTCTCCCTTTGTCCGAAAAATCACTCATTTAAAAAAAAATGAGGACTGAGGGACAAATAAGAAGAAGCGAGAGTAACAGGAGCTGCCGATAACGCATCCACAATGCGTTTTCTACTCTCCATTAAAAAAAAAAAAAAAAAAAAAAAAAAAACTATTAAGTATTGTACTTAATAAAAGTCCAACGGACGTGTTTAAGGGAAAGTATGGTGATAGATTCCCCTCACACGAACTAAAAATGAGTATATTTCGTAATTTTTGCTATCAACTCGGTGGATAAATAAACATATGTACGAGGAAAAAAAAAAAAAAAAAAAAAAAAAAAAAAAGGCTAGCATTTAATAAAACAGAAATACACAAATTAAATACTGAAATAAAATGGAGTTGTTAATATTTTAAATCTAAAATAAAAAGCATGATTGAAATCACTTATCTCAACAAAAACAATTCCGTCTCCAAATTGCAAACTGTGTTGAAAGAACTTCAGTTAGTAGCGTTCAAAACATTTTTTTTTTTAAATTAGCCGTTAATAGAAAATCGTGATTTTATTCTGAACTTAAGCTAGTAACGTTTTAAGAAGCTTACGATATAAAAGAAAAGGCTGATGGGGGGGGTTCTTCCGAAAGTAAGTTGGTGCCGTTATAAGTAATTTCGAGATAAGATGGAAGCCGGTATTGGACTAGAAAAAAAGCTAGCATTTAATAAAACAGAAATACACAAATTAAATACTGAAATAAAATGGAGTTGTTAATATTTTAAATCTAAAATAAAAAGCATGATTGAAATCACTTATCTCAACAAAAACAATTCCGTCTCCAAATTGCAAACTGTGTTGAAAGAACTTCAGTTAGTAGCGTTCAAAACATTTTTTTTTTTAAATTAGCCGTTAATAGAAAATCGTGATTTTATTCTGAACTTAAGCTAGTAACGTTTTAAGAAGCTTACGATATAAAAGAAAAGGCTGATGGGGGGGGGGGGTTCTTCCGAAAGTAAGTTGGTGCCGTTATAAGTAATTTCGAGATAAGATGGAAGCCGGTATTGGACTAGAAAAAAAGCTAGCATTTAATAAAACAGAAATACACAAATTAAATACTGAAATAAAATGGAGTTGTTAATATTTTAAATCTAAAATAAAAAGCATGATTGAAATCACTTATCTCAACAAAAACAATTCCGTCTCCAAATTGCAAACTGTGTTGAAAGAACTTCAGTTAGTAGCGTTCAAAACATTTTTTTTTTTTTAAAATTAGCCGTTAATAGAAAATCGTGATTTTATTCTGAACTTAAGCTAGTAACGTTTTAAGAAGCTTACGATATAAAAGAAAAGGCTGATGGGGGGGGGGGTTCTTCCGAAAGTAAGTTGGTGCCGTTATAAGTAATTTCGAGATAAGATGGAAGCCGGTATTGGACTAGAAAAAAAGCTAGCATTTAATAAAACAGAAATACACAAATTAAATACTGAAATAAAATGGAGTTGTTAATATTTTAAATCTAAAATAAAAAGCATGATTGAAATCACTTATCTCAACAAAAACAATTCCGTCTCCAAATTGCAAACTGTGTTGAAAGAACTTCAGTTAGTAGCGTTCAAAACATTTTTTTTTTTAAATTAGCCGTTAATAGAAAATCGTGATTTTATTCTGAACTTAAGCTAGTAACGTTTTAAGAAGCTTACGATATAAAAGAAAAGGCTGATGGGGGGGGTTCTTCCGAAAGTAAGTTGGTGCCGTTATAAGTAATTTCGAGATAAGATGGAAGCCGGTATTGGACTAGAAAAAAAGCTAGCATTTAATAAAACAGAAATACACAAATTAAATACTGAAATAAAATGGAGTTGTTAATATTTTAAATCTAAAATAAAAAGCATGATTGAAATCACTTATCTCAACAAAAACAATTCCGTCTCCAAATTGCAAACTGTGTTGAAAGAACTTCAGTTAGTAGCGTTCAAAACATTTTTTTTTTTAAATTAGCCGTTAATAGAAAATCGTGATTTTATTCTGAACTTAAGCTAGTAACGTTTTAAGAAGCTTACGATATAAAAGAAAAGGCTGATGGGGGGGGGGAGTTCTTCCGAAAGTAAGTTGGTGCCGTTATAAGTAATTTCGAGATAAGATGGAAGCCGGTATTGGACTAGAAAAAAAGCTAGCATTTAATAAAACAGAAATACACAAATTAAATACTGAAATAAAATGGAGTTGTTAATATTTTAAATCTAAAATAAAAAGCATGATTGAAATCACTTATCTCAACAAAAACAATTCCGTCTCCAAATTGCAAACTGTGTTGAAAGAACTTCAGTTAGTAGCGTTCAAAACATTTTTTTTTTTTTTAAATTAGCCGTTAATAGAAAATCGTGATTTTATTCTGAACTTAAGCTAGTAACGTTTTAAGAAGCTTACGATATAAAAGAAAAGGCTGATGGGGGGGGGGGGTTCTTCCGAAAGTAAGTTGGTGCCGTTATAAGTAATTTCGAGATAAGATGGAAGCCGGTATTGGACTAGAAAAAAAGCTAGCATTTAATAAAACAGAAATACACAAATTAAATACTGAAATAAAATGGAGTTGTTAATATTTTAAATCTAAAATAAAAAGCATGATTGAAATCACTTATCTCAACAAAAACAATTCCGTCTCCAAATTGCAAACTGTGTTGAAAGAACTTCAGTTAGTAGCGTTCAAAACATTTTTTTTTTTAAATTAGCCGTTAATAGAAAATCGTGATTTTATTCTGAACTTAAGCTAGTAACGTTTTAAGAAGCTTACGATATAAAAGAAAAGGCTGATGGGGGGGGGGGTTCTTCCGAAAGTAAGTTGGTGCCGTTATAAGTAATTTCGAGATAAGATGGAAGCCGGTATTGGACTAGAAAAAAAGCTAGCATTTAATAAAACAGAAATACACAAATTAAATACTGAAATAAAATGGAGTTGTTAATATTTTAAATCTAAAATAAAAAGCATGATTGAAATCACTTATCTCAACAAAAACAATTCCGTCTCCAAATTGCAAACTGTGTTGAAAGAACTTCAGTTAGTAGCGTTCAAAACATTTTTTTTTTTAAATTAGCCGTTAATAGAAAATCGTGATTTTATTCTGAACTTAAGCTAGTAACGTTTTAAGAAGCTTACGATATAAAAGAAAAGGCTGATGGGGGGGGGTTCTTCCGAAAGTAAGTTGGTGCCGTTATAAGTAATTTCGAGATAAGATGGAAGCCGGTATTGGACTAGAAAAAAAGCTAGCATTTAATAAAACAGAAATACACAAATTAAATACTGAAATAAAATGGAGTTGTTAATATTTTAAATCTAAAATAAAAAGCATGATTGAAATCACTTATCTCAACAAAAACAATTCCGTCTCCAAATTGCAAACTGTGTTGAAAGAACTTCAGTTTGTAGCATTCAAAACATTTTTTTTTAAAAATTAGCCGTTAATAGAAAATCGTGATTTTATTCTGAACTTAAGCTAGTAACGTTTTAAGAAGCTTACGATATAAAAGAAAAGGCTGATGGGGGGGGGGTTCTTCCGAAAGTAAGTTGGTGCCGTTATAAGTAATTTCGAGATAAGATGGAAGCCGGTATTGGACTAGAAAAAAAGCTAGCATTTAATAAAACAGAAATACACAAATTAAATACTGAAATAAAATGGAGTTGTTAATATTTTAAATCTAAAATAAAAAGCATGATTGAAATCACTTATCTCAACAAAAACAATTCCGTCTCCAAATTGCAAACTGTGTTGAAAGAACTTCAGTTAGTAGCGTTCAAAACATTTTTTTTTTTTAAATTAGCCGTTAATAGAAAATCGTGATTTTATTCTGAACTTAAGCTAGTAACGTTTTAAGAAGCTTACGATATAAAAGAAAAGGCTGATGGGGGGGGGGGTTCTTCCGAAAGTAAGTTGGTGCCGTTATAAGTAATTTCGAGATAAGATGGAAGCCGGTATTGGACTAGAAAAAAAGCTAGCATTTAATAAAACAGAAATACACAAATTAAATACTGAAATAAAATGGAGTTGTTAATATTTTAAATCTAAAATAAAAAGCATGATTGAAATCACTTGATGAGTTAATAATATAGAAATTATGTTTATGATGAGTTAATGATATAGAAATTATGTTTATGATGAGTTAATAATATAGAAATTATGTTTATGATAAGTTAATGATATAGAAATTATGTTTTATGATAAGTTAATAATATAGAAATTATGTTTATGATAAGTTAATACTATAGAAATTATGTTTATGATAAGTTAATAATATAGAAATTATGTTTATGATAAGTTAATAATATAGAAATTATGATTTATGATAAGTTAATAATATAGAAATTATGTTTATGATAATTAATAATATAGAAATTACGGTTTATGATAAGTCAATAATATAGAAATTATGATTTATGATAAGTTAATAATATAGAAATTATGATTTATGATAAGTCAATAATATAGAATTATGATTTATTATAAGTTATCAATATAGAAATAATGATTTATGATAAGTTAATAATATAGAGCTCATGAAGATCATGCCTCAAGATTGTCTGTGTAAGAGAGCGCTGATACATGGATGGCAGCAGTTGTATGCAAATGGCCGAACTGTGTACAGGTGACATCATAGCGAGAAAGAAGGAAAGAAACGGATTATGATAAAAGAAAAACGTGGACCTTTGAAGTTAGAGAAGGACAGAAATAGACATGTTACACACGTGGCCCGAGAGCGACAGGAAAAGACGTGTCCTTAACATAGTTGGGCAAAGACAGAGTACGACGTGATCGACACTACAAAGTCTTGTTCAGCACATTGGAGTATGAGAAGACATTTGAACAAGAGATAAGATGTTATTCTGGAAAGAACCTGTAAATAAATGTCTGTTGTGTCACTGAAAAAACAAAGTGAGTTGAATTCTTTCCTTGTCTTTGTTTCATTGTGATGAACTTTACATGTAAATGCGTATGACGTTACATCTTATTTTTCATGAAGTCATCCTCATTGGTCGCAACTATTCATTAACTTGCAAAATTACAGGTGTTTACTCCTGACACTGAGAACAGCAAGACTCAACATTTACATGCAAAGTCAGGAAAGGTTTGATCCAGAATACACAGACGAATGGTGCCGAAGCAACATTGACACTTTTACTTCATTGATTTGCAATTCTGTGCCTGATTCGTTTTAGCTTGCCATATGCAGGGTCAAAGACCACTAGAGGACGATCGATCCTGATGCTAACTCCTCTTGGATTTTCATCAGAGCTCTATTATCTAGATAGCTCCTACACTACCACATTGTCTCCATCCCTACCATGGCGAGGAGGGGTTGGATTTCAGAAGAGTTTAATTGTTCTTGATATGTTAAGGAATATACACATATTAATGCAAATTCCTGATAGGAAAGAGCGAATCTACCTCTATGAATATAATTAAGACAGCATCAACTCTCAGTTCAGGAAATATGAATATCAAAATAGTTAAGATGAATAAAATATACAGGGGTGATACACATTAAATGACACCTAAACATAAAATAGATAATAAAATCTACAATCCTTTTTGTAATGCAACCATATTTGATACAAATAAATTTCAACCTCTGCTTGACTTGTCCTCCAAGTTCTAGTAAAAAATGTCCAATAGTCTTTGCTGTATTAGCATTTAGTGATAAGCACACCTGAAAAAAATGTGCAAAATTATTAATAACTCTGATGTGCTCCTGATTTAGTCTGTGATTGCCTTTTTCACTTGAGAAATATTCTGTGGATTGATTAATTGCTTTGATGTCTGATTTGTCCACCAAGTTTCAGTTATAAATGTGCAACAGTCTTCGTTTTATCACTGTTTGGGGACCATTTGTGAATTTAATATTCCCTAAAAATTTCCTCCTTCCGAGAAAACTGACTCAATCTGTTCAGAATGAATGCTGCACCAGAGATCAAGAGGGATACACCATGAAAAATTGTTAATAACCCAAACACACCCATTTTTTGGCACCACCCTGATTTGGAATTGGACTGGCCGCTTCAGTTCAGGAATAATTTGGGGGGACTGTTTTGATAGACATTATCTTTGAGATAAACCTCAAATAAAAATATTCTGGAGGTTATAGTTCGGTAAGTGTGAAACCCATTCAGGATCACACTGCTTACTAATGAGACAATCATCATACTGGCCCGGCATATCATTAAATTGTGATAAAATAAAAACTGTTGGATATTCATGACTGAAACTTGGTGGACAAGTCAGTCGTATACTGAAGTTTATTTGTATGAAATATAGTAGGATTGCAGAAAGAATCGTGAATTTTATTAATGATTTCATGGGTGGCATTTTTATAGGTCACCTTGTATTTTGATTATAATATATATATATATATATATATATATATATATATATATATATATATATATATATATATATATATATACCTTGACGGATAAAAAGAAAAAAGGAGTCTCGTTAATGTTTATATTTTTATTGCAAAAGAATTAACAAAAGTAATAAAAATACAAAACAAGACATTTTTACTATGTACACGCGTGTTAAGTCTTATTTTTATGGAATGCATTTAACATGGATTTTTTTAGCAATTCTTTTAGACATTCTGTCTGTCGGTTTCTTACAATGTTCGATCGAATGTTTTCCCACCGATTTTTAATTGCTTCCCACCGCTTTACTTCGATTAAGAAACATCTTACCAGACAACTTCCGTTTTAGTAGACTCAAAAAAAAACAAAAACAAAAAAAAAAAACCTTCAGTTGAATTGAAATCTGGACTTGATCTCGGACAAAACTTCATTTGTAATGATTGCTGCTCAGAAAAAAAGAAAACGTTTTTTTGTCAATTGTTTCTGTATGAGGCGGTTATGGCATTGCATAGGCGTTTCTTTGATCCCCACAGTTTGTGTGTAATTCTTTTCATCAACAGAAACAACAGTTTAATTCTGACACATAAGTCAGCAGATGCACAGTGAATAGTGATATCTCTCTATAACGAGAGTAACAAGTGGATCAACAGCTTTGTAACTCTCGCTTCCTTTATTTTGTCCTTTAATCCTCACATTCCATGAGTGATGTTTCTGACAAAGAGGGAAGAATTGCTATTTTCTGGGTCGGAATATATCCATCTCACACATATTGCTAAATTTTGACCTTGAAGAAGTATTTATTTATTTTAAAAAAAATGTAGCTGCTCATATCAAGTGATTTCATGCTTTATCTGAAGCAATTTCAATAAAAAAAAGATCATGGTAATAACTGTCATCGCTGTGATGTTTTAAGATCAGAAATTGAGTTGTTTGTTCTCCTCTTCCCTGATTGAGATGATAGCAGCAGCCGCCTATCTCTCTGCCCTAGTAGCTGTAATAACAGATTACAAAGCAAAAACGTTGCTCAATGGCTCATGTTCTTTGTTATTCTTGTACGTTGTTTGTTACCCGCTTGCTCCTAACACAGCAAGTTCACCGGTCAAAAGAGGCAGATCTTTCTTCTTCACGACGTCTTATTTCGTACTTCCTGCAAGGCAATCTTAATTCTAAAACTTGTAAACTTCTTATTGAATTTTTCATTCTCTACTTAATCTTTTAACCTTACACGGAAATGACCGATTTCAAAGTTGCTTTTACACACCTGCATCTACATATTCTTACTACTAGGTGAGTCATCTTGTTGCAAGATAATATCATCTCAATTCACCGAATAAAACAATTTGGTCAGAATCCTTTCTCCAGGATGTTAATATATTCTTTAGTATAATATGTTTACCTTATTGAATTAGTTTATTAACTATAAAAAGAAAAAAAAAAACGAAAACGCTCTCATTAGTGGCATGCAGAGAAGATGAGGTGATAGGGTTGTGGTCCCGGCACTCAAATGGAAGATGAACATCTAATCATATTTAAGCCTTTTCTCCATGACGTCATATTCTCTCACACAGTTCTCATTATCATAATATTTCCCAGTAGTACTGGGACTTATACTTGAATTTTTAGGCATACTATCAAATTGGTTTCAGTCATCACGAGACCTCTGCATGTCACTGGTACACTATGAGGTATCACTTGCTAAGCAGTTTGGAGCTGACCTTGGGAATCATCAGAACATCACCCCATCTTTGCATGCCACTGCTCCCCATACTATGATTCCATCTTTTCCAAAATTACAGTTTTCCCTTGCAAAATTTTCTTCACATTCGTTCTCGACAATGAAGGCTTCTTTAGCTAAGCATTTATTTTTGACATAATTCTATTTTCTTCGAAACTTCTTGTGATAATTTTTGGCAATACAAGTTTTAAACTCTTTAGACAAATCTGTAATGGATTATCTTTTTGTCGCTAGGAACAGCAAACATTATTCGTTGATCATCTCTTTTCATATAGATGCTTTATACAAAAGATGTCTATTGTGAAGTTTTACGACTTATTGATTCTTCAATTGTTCTGTATGATATTCGTGATATTCGATTCTATAAAATTGAATATAACATGTTACTTAACTATATAACATTGTTTTGAATATAGTAAAACACTTCTGAAGAAAGGATAAGCTATGAAACTGCAGTAAAGTGGTCAGTTGATAAAATATATTTATTTTTGGCATATATATATATATATATGTGTGTGTGCGTTTTTGAATATAGGGAAACACTTCTGAAGAAAGGATAAGCTATGGAGCTACAGTAAAATGAAATATATTTATTTTTGTTATATATATATATATATATATATATATATATATGAATATACATATATGTGTGTGTGTTTTTGAATATAGTAAAACACTTCTGAAGAAAGGATAAGCTATGAAACTGCAGTAAAGTGGTTAGTTAAATGAAATGTATTTATTTTTGTTATATATACCTGTGTGTGTGTGTGTGTGTGTGTGTGTGTGTGTGTGTGTGTGTGTGTGTGTGTGTGTGTGTGTGTGTGTGTGTGTTAGATATGTATATATGTTTATGCATGTGTATATACAGGATTCGTTCTTAAACTAACAAAATGATCGTTGTGAATTTTAGAACACAGCTGCATAGCGTAAGGTTTTCCAAACTGGGATATATATTAGTTTAATTTAATTTTATGCAAAAAGGATAAAAACAGGAGTTGAAAAATATTCGTTTTAAATTCAGATACACTCGATTTAGCAAAATTTTAACAATGGATCAATTAATAAAGATTCCTTAAATTTTAATTTCTTTTTAACATTTTCAAATGGTTTTATGGCATCCAAAATGAACTCAAAATCCCATTTAAAAATTCGAACATGTCAGATTTACATTGAAGTTTGAGCCTTAGATTTTAGACATTTTCTAGAATAAAAATGATATAATGGCTTTAAAATAAAGATTCTAGGAATAAAGTATATTATAAATATATCTTAATTTTAATTTTCCTAAGGGGGCATAGAAGTGGTGCAAAACTGTTTTTAGGAGGGGGTAATTTTGATATGTGTTGGAAGGGGTGTTATTCTAGTACACACACACACACACACACACACATCACAAATCGCAAATCCAACTATTATTCCGATTTTTTCAGATTTACGTAATCATGACCATATTATTTTTATTTTCTTTAAATTTCGTTAATTTTCGTTAATGAGTTTTAATTCTTCTGATGAGTCAGGGTGGAAAAGATTAAAAAATTGACATAATAATTATATGGATGGTTCTGTGCTATGAAACAGATGCTGTCAATAATTGCACATTTTAATATGTTGAAACAAATAAACAAAGATGGAAAATATTTCGGAATTTGGAATATAGACTTTATGTCATTTATATATATATATATATATATATATATATATATATATATATATATATATATATATATAAGAAGGAAGATAAGGGATATAGTTCGTCAATTACTCCAGATGCCCCAAAGATGTTCTGCATTACAAGATTCAGGCAACATAATTAAATTATACATGTATACACGAGTTTGACTTTTTTTGTAGAGAGGCAACTGATAAAGAGGTTTTTAGTTAAGAACTTTATCAACGAGTTATCATTTTCGTTCATCGCCAAAACACTTGTAAATAAGAATGCTGGCATTGAAGAGCGATTCAAAGAACGATTCTGAATAAGTGGCATTTTTATTTCATTGAAACAAAGTGGAGACATACAGACGCAATTTCTCCTGAAGCCTTGTGCTATTAAATAATACTTCAATTATCTCCTCTTTACTATAAGCCTTTAACACTTAACGTTGTAGAACATTTTCTAAATAAAGAAAATGGCCAGCTAGAATTAGTATTTGATATTCTTACTGAGCTTAACAACGCGTGGGAAGAGAACCTCCCATATGTATCAACGAGAGGATTAACTTTGACATTGCATTCATGTGGACTATGCAAATTATAATGGCCAAAGCTTGCTTGTCATCACATACACTCGTTCAAATGGACCGACGTGTATAGTAGGCATAGCTCCATTAACCACCACAATCAAATGATTGAGGGTTTTTTTTTGTTATCTATTTTCTTTACATATTTCGTTAGTGTTGTAGTCACGTAAGAATGTGTAAGAAAAACTGTGGTGATTCAATCCCCTCAACTGAAAAGAATTGTGAAAGCTCGAAAATTTGCAAAGTGAACACTTACCTTAAAGTTGTAACTTTCAGGATGAATGTTTACAAAATCTTTGGCTAGTTTAGCTTTGATCCTTCAGATCTGTTTAGTTGCTTTTTTTTTAGTTCCCTTCAACGTCGGAAAGATGAAGGTTGTTGATATCGATTCTTTTTGCAGGAAGCTGAAATATTCAATTGTATCATTGGCAAGGTTATTGGAGCATCATTGAGTAATGTTCCCCAACGAGGGAGAAAACAATCCTTCTAGACTGAGGAAGGAATGGAGTTCACAGTTTGTTGAATCACGATTTAACTATCACAATAAAGTTAAAAGTACAATAAAGTCAAAAGGGAAAAATAATACAAGATCCCATTTTGGGGAATTACTGCAAAGGCGTTGAGTTCCTTAAGTGCTTTTCTGTATCTGAACTAGGTGGGAAAACCATTCCCTAATAATCGGATATAATGTAATACAATTCGATACATTTGGTGAAATCTTTTACATGAACTGATATTTCACCTACTTTGAGTTTGGAGTGAAAAACAAAGTCTCCAACAACACGAGATTTGTCAAAAAAAAATAAGTCTAACCATCATGCAATTGCAAGTGTTCAAATGCGAATTCACAAGACATAACTCGATATTTAGTGAAAGCAAAATATATTGAACAGAAAAGTAAATACAATAAATAAAGAGTGTGGTTATACGTCACTACGACTGCCACATGTGCAAGACTCGTGCATAACTTGTGTGCTAATGCAAAGGGACATATTTTCTCGGTTCGTATAGTAAGTGGAAGAATTCATTATTATCTGTAGGGTGGACACATCACAGCAGTTAGTGACAATGTTTTCTGTTTCACTAGTTAAGGGTTTGCAGATTTCACAAATGAAACGATATCAGATACAAATTTGTAAATCCACATCATTAGGCATCAAATGGTCTACCTGAAAGTTCGGTTTGAACAATGCAATAATGGATTAAATAGAATGTCAGGAGGAACTCTGGAAACAAAGATATCTTGTTTGTTGCTGACATACCGAACAACACCATACACAATTATAAGAATTACTCCATCAAAATTGTTAATTAAACGAATATTACGTACCAATAGTGGCTGCATGAGGCTGACCACTCTGACCAGTGTGTACCAGAGTCAAGAAGATCAAAAATTTCCACCATGAAAGATCAGTTCAGATGCGTTCATATGATGAAGATCAATCAGTCTTTGTGCAGAACTTCGGTCCTTGGCTAATTATGATGTGGAAAGAGTATCCCCCTTATCATTAAAAAATGAGACTGGAAGATGGCTAGGTTGTTTGTCATCACTAGGATCAAGTTAGATCTCATCCTTGTATCACTATGCCAGAGTCTCAATCCCTAATTGGAAACAAACCAGAACTTGTGGAGGTGGAGCTCAGCATGCCTTCAGATGCAGCATCTCTAGATGAAACAAGTTTACATAATTTCTTTGCACAGGAAAATTCACCTGATTTTGAACGGTCGGTGGCAATGTTGACATCACTGACCTTGCTATAACAAACCAATTGTAAAATAAGTCAAGTTTTACTCCTTACTTAAGATATAAAGATTCAGAGCTAAAAAAAAATTTTTAGAAGCTTTTCTTTTCTTTTTCTTTAAAAATTGGCCACAGAGAAAGAATAATCCCCAGTCATAACGAAAATCTAACCTCACCCCCGACCATCCTTCTTCCATTAATAGTGGATATTAGAGGAGTGAAATATGTGTGTTCATTCAAAGTATATATAGACTGGCAAAATACCGGATGTACGTTCACAGGGGACCTCAACCACAAAAACACCAGTTACTTCCGGCTAGCCTGACTCTGTATTCTAATATGCAATGTAAATAGTGAAAGCCATAAAATGTTAAATCAATATTTCCACTTTGTTTTGCTTTTGAGTAACCCCACAGTAAGGCATTTATTGATTGATCGATTGGTTTTAAAACGTAGCAACCTAATATTGGTTTATTTAATGTCAATTCCATTTATTTTGGTAAAAGCCTTTTCTGTTGAAGGTCCTTGATGTTTTCAAACATTTAATAGATTCTATTTTGCATATAAATTATTTTTTTTTATATACGAAGGGCGTGCAATAAGTAATGCCCCTGACCCACTTCTAGTTGTCTGATCTAGCTGAGATTTTGCATGTGCAATGATTTATATCTCTACGGGTTATGTGGCAAATTACAGCTCTGAACTAATTGTGGTTTCTGTTTTACAGGTGTTTGAACTGAGTCAGGTGTGAAATGGAGCCTGTTGAATGTCAAGCAGTGATCCGGGTTTTGTATTTGAAAGGACACACACCACAGGAGACTTTTGATGAAATGAAAGAAACTTATGGTGATAATGCCTCATCATATGACCTTGTAAAACGCTGGCATCGTGAATTCAAACATAGCCGGTAGTCTGTGGAAACAGCTCCCAGACCTGGTCGCCCCCTCCTCTTCTGCCATTGATGTGGCATCTGTCCATCAAGTTGTAGCTGCCGTTTTGAAAGATCGGCGCATTACTATTCGCCAAATAGCCCAAAGTTTTTTTGTTTGGTTCGATAATTATATAAAGGCCAAAGTTATTGAAGAAGTTATGTAATTTTTTAATAGTTTAGTTGTACTCTCTTGGCCTGGCTGTTGTAGTAAAAAGGGCATCGTCTCTATAAAGACCCCTTTGGATATGTTTAAAGTGGTATTTAAGTTCTTTCAGTAAGAAGAGTCCCACTAAGTCTGTAACTTCTGCAGAGTCAGAAGCACCCATCTTTTTGAAATTGTAGATACCGGCCATCTTCTCCCCTTAAATAATTTTTATTTTTTATTTTTTAATGTTATTCTTATTTTACTTTATTTTATATTATATATTATATTTTATATTTTATTTTTTATTATATTTCATTTTTTATTTATTTATTTATTTTCTATTTATTTATTATATATTTATTTATTTATTTATTTATATTTTCCTTTTAATGCCGTTTAACAATTCTTGCTGACACCTTTTTTTTTTTTTATAAGTGACCTGTACATTTCAGTTGACCTATATTATTTTGCCCTATATATATTTTCGCACCTTTAACATTTCCTGTCTGGGTCCGTTTAACTTTTGTGTCCCTTTATTTTGTATTTTATATTTAACTTTATCATTTTCTTTTCCTTTCTCTTCCCAGATTTTTTTTATTAATAGTTATGTCTCGGAAGTAGAGTGAAAAGCACATCTTATTTTATTTTTATTAATATTATTTTTTCCTTGTACACACTTTTTTGTGAATTATTCCATGGATTTCTGCGTTTGGATTATTATGGACCATCTTCTTCTTCCAATTACGGGATTTCTTTGGATTTTACTTGTACAAATGGAAATTCTTTTAACTTTCTTGAAGTTTTACATTTGGATTTTACCGTCACTGGATTTTTTATCTTCCACCAGACTATCCATTAATGTGTAATCACCTTTTTCTTTACCATATTCCCTTTGCTTAACTTATTTTGTTTTCAAGTAAGATCTTTGACTTATTTGTTGTTTCATCAAATACTTCAGTATGCAAAATCCGATCCTGCATTTTGCTAATTCCTACCCTCTGATGAGAAGGAGAGTATTTCTTCGAAACTCCGCGGATTAAGGACTATCCATTTATCTAGTGTTTCCTTTTCAGATTAAATATGTTTTTAACTCATTTCAAAGTGTTTTTTAACATATTTCATTAACTGTTTGCTCATATTATAAGCTCTATTTCCTATTTGGTATTATCGAGCTTTTATATCTGGCTGAGATAATTTTATAAATATTAATTTTTTAATATTTATAATTTACTTTAATTTTACCATCTTGGATCATTTTGGTAAATTCAATTGTAATTTTCATTTTATATATATATATATATATATATATATATATATTAAATTAAATTAATGTTGAATTAAAGTCGGTCAATTTAGCTCTTATGCATAGATCATCGTATAACGATTAGATCACTGTCTGACTGACGTAAATGAACATTTAAAATTAAGATGTTTAAATTAAATGTTATTTCACGCGGTTAATGGTAGCCGAATGGATTAGGTCTCCGCTAATCGAGCCAGAGATGTCTCGTGTTGCGGGGTTTAAATCGTTCGACTGGTATTAATCGTGACACCCTGCACTGAAGATTCCCGAAACGATGAAACACTAGTGCCTGTAGGTATTTAATTATTACAGTAAAAAAATAATTATATATATATATATATATATATATATATACTGAAACAAAATGAATGCTCCGAACAGAACAGTTTTGCACTGTTTTTATGCTACCTTATGAAGATATCAACTTGTAATACTACTAAACCTTATGTTTAGAATCCTTATCCAATTTTAATCAAAATCAATTACATGATTTGAATTCGAGAAAATATCTAAAATTTAAGGTTTAAGCTCGTGTATGTGTGTGCCTGAGAGAGAGAGAGAGAGAGATAGAGAGAGAGAGAGAGAGAGAGAGAGAGAGAGAGATTACACCTCTTAATATATAGATTTCTTGACAAATGTTTTCATTTGAATACTATATCAGCAGTTAAATTTGTCATGTTCGGAGAGTGTGACGAATCTCATAAAATAATACCTTGCTATAAATCACCTGCGATACTCCAAATATAAGCACTGGTTTTGGCGAGAAATGATACATATATTATATTCATTCGCTCCGTAATTCATTCTATTGAATTTGGCAAAGTAGAAATTTCTGTTGGTTTATTCTAGCAAATAAGACTGCTACTTATTCATTCATAACTTGGCCAGGAGATACGGATGTATGCCTTTCCAAACAGTACCCAAAATATTGGATAGATCTGAAGAATTTCAACTTCATGGCATTCAATAATATATCAGCAGTTATATTTATCATGTTCAGAAAGTGTGAAACATATAAAATAATAACTTGTTATAAATCACAGGTACTCTAAAAAGAAGTGATGGTTTGGAAGGAAAATCTTATATATAAAGCAAGGTCAGTCCTCACTTACATTTAATAATCAGAAATAATAGAAATATGTCGACAAGTTGAAATGGACGTTTCGCATTTCAACTTGTCGTTATGTCTGTACATGTTATTCATCCATCCAAGCAAAGATTTTACTTATTATAAACCATGCTTCATATTTCCTGCTAATTTCAGTGTTACGTGATCAGTAGTTTAAGAGTTTATCGGTTAAATATTTTCATACAGGCACATATATACATCTACCGTTTTATTTATAAAGATTTTTTTATTTTTAAAAATTTTTTGATAGGGTTCGATGTTTAAATTTTTATAAAGCATGTTTCGAGCATGTTTGCCTCTTTTGAGATATTATTTGGAAAAAAAAAAAGCATTGTAGTTCTAAAAAAATGTAGGTTCAATCTTTCTATCAAAAGTTTCATGCCTGCGTCAGATGCTGCGGTTGGATGAATAATGTTCGTTCATTTTATTTTTTTTTTTAATCTTTATACTTTCTAACTTGGGACATTCATTATATTCTTTTTGAACTTATTCATTTAATGAAGCGAACTGAAATAATCAGATGCTTATTTGGCGACCCATTACAATTGTGACGAGGGGATACTGCTTGGCTACTATTACATACTTTCACCTAACTAATTAATAACAGATACTGTAATGAAATTAAAAAAATGTCGCTACAGAACGCAATAGTGCTAAACAAAAAAAAAAACATAAAAAACAAATACAAGCATAATAATCGCTCCAAAAACAGAAATTTAACAACTGGTTATCTTATTGTCCCTATTTACTTGCCTACCCACGAGAGCAGAGTTACACACAAGGTCGGTTTTAAATGTGGAGAAAATCCACTCCCCAAAAGGGGCTACTCTGGATAGGAACAAAAATAAAAATTGTCTCAGTCATAGAGGATTTCTCCTTCACTGACCAAGGACAGAAAAGGTTGACATGGGTATATTTGCTGATGACACCATGCTCTATAGCAGGCATGAGGAGAAAACAAATGAGCACATATCTAAGGAAGTGGCAGAAACACTAGAGGATGACTTCCAATCTGTAGTGGAATGGGGACAAAAATGGATGGTCACATTCAATGCTGCCAAGCCTAAGCTTGTTTCCTTCAATAATTACAAGAAACCTTTTCAACCACCATTAGCAATGGCTAAAGATACGTTACCTGAAAGTACTTCCTTCAAACTCCTCGGCCTAACGGTCAGAGAGAACATGAGTTGGAACATACATGGAGAGCATTGCTAAGGCAGCTGCGAAAAAGGTGGGCTCTCTCTACCGTGCTAGAAAGTTACTTATGCCTGAAAGTATCCTGTATCTCTACAAGGCCACCATTCGCCCATGTATGGAGTACTGTTGTCACATTTGAGCTGGTGCATCTGCTACTAGTCTCTTGCACCTGGTTAGGGTTCAAAAGAGAGTCGCCAACCTGATAGGTCCTAAACTGTCATCTAAGTTTCAACCGCAAATTAATTGACAATGTTACCAAAATTTCACAAGAAACACGTTCCTACATTCACGATAAAATAACAGTTAAGCTAGTTTCAAATGGATGACGACACCAACTTCAGTTTAAACTATTTTGAACTAATCTGACTTTTCCCTAAATACAAATACGAGGAAGGTTCCGAAAGTAATGTCTCCTATTTTTTATTCTGACAAAATGGATCATAGGAGATTGCAAATTACATTGTCATGCTGACTGAACTTATGCATTCATGACCTGAAAGTTTCATCTCTCTGTTGCAGATATTGACGAGGTGAGTCTCTAAGAAAGAAACCCCCATTATGGACGTGTGTCAGAAACAGAGATGCATCATTGGATTCTTGTCAAAAGTGCATTGAGAATGATGGTGACTATGTAGAAAAATGAAATCTAGAAGACAAACGATCGCTTGTTTTAACGATCCCTCTCTTGTCTTTGTAGCTCCTCTACTTTTTGAACTAAAAAACTAGGAGGTTTATACATATATATATATATATATATATATATATATATATATATATATATATATATATATATATATATATATGTAGTTATAGGGTTCATGAAAATACAAACAGACAAAAACTACAATTTTATATATATATATATATATATATATATATATATATATATATATATATATATATATATATGTAGTTATAGGGTTCATGAAAATACAAACAGACAAAAACTACAATTTTATATATATATATATATATATATATATATATATATATACTAGCAAATGTACCTGGCGTTGCCCGATAACGTTAAATTCCTTTTAAGAAAATGAAGTAACAAAAAAAAAACAGTAAGAAACCGAGACATGTGCATGCGAGTATTATGTTGTTTCTAAACAGTGTAAGTAAAAAAGAAATACCTGAGCTGAGATCGAAACCCAAACTTAAAGACAGTGAGTCAAGTACAATAACCTTTAGGCCAGCTTGCCACCTTCTTTGAAGAGTGTTTCTAAATCTACTTATTCTCAACATAACAAAGTTATTATGTGAACGATTTGCACGTGCACATCAGATGACCCCCCCAACTACCAATTTTTCAATTTTTACTACTTAGCAGCCGTTTTTTTCCGGATGGAAAATGATTAAAAAGTTTTTCACATGTCTGAATACACTGTATACGAAATTTCAAGTCTGTAGATCAAAAATTTGTTGAGTATATAGGTTGAGAGGTGTCCTCACACACACACTTTCTCACTTTATATATATATATATATATATATATATATATATAAGCACGCCACCCGGCATTGCCCGGTCGTAAAAATCGCACAAATATTATATTTGAATTCATATAGAAACTGAGACATGTGCATGCGTGCATCATGTTTTTTTCTAAACAGTTCACTTCTTGTAAGAAAAAAAACATTCGAGCTGAGATCAAAACCCAAACCTAAAGACAGTGAGTCAAGTACGATAACCATTACATCAGTTTGACACGACTTTTACAGAATGATTTTAAATCAACTCATACTTAACATAAAGAATCTGTCACATTTCAGGATTGCACATGTGCGATCCTGAAGAAGTTGAAAACAGAAAAGAATCTGGTGACCTCCCACGGACCAATTTTGACTCCTTAGCAGCCCTTTTTTCAGGATGAAGACGGATTGAAAAGTTTTACACATATCTGAATACTCTATATACCAAATTTTAAGTAGAGTATATAGGCTGAAAAATGTCCTTTCACTTTTATAGAATAAAAGATTATATATATATATATATATATATATATATATATATATATATATATATAAGAGAGAGAGAGAGAGAGAGAGAGAGAAAGAGAGAGAGACAGTTTAATACATTTCCAACGAGATCAACTGATTTTACGCAATGTTATTGTTTATGCAAAAGTTGTACCTCGCTAACCTTAACACCTCCAAGAAAATCAAGGTTTCACAATTGTTATACTTTATGCGTTTTGAATTTCTGAAATGAATCTTTACCTGTTTTTCTTGATGACCATCGCAGAATAAAACACAAAAGATTTGTTGGCTTAACATGAAAGAATAAGATCTTCCATTGTTCTACTGATTGCTAGAATATAAACAACCTTGACCAACCATTTTAAATATCGCCTTTGTTCAGCAGGAGACCGGAAAGGATTCTAATCAATCCGTTTACAAATACAGAAGAAAATTGCCAATCAGAAAGCGAATAGTGAAAGGATCAAAATAACTCGAGGAAGAGACTAACAGAACTGGTTTCAAAATATCGAAACACAAGTCCTGCAATAACTATATTCATCACGATCATTGGTATTTTCTTGGAAGCAAATTTTTTGCCCCCCCTCTCTCAGACTTTTACTTCCAAATCCTCTTTCCACTACTTCCTCTCTTTTATCTCCCCCTCTAACTTCTTTCTACTGATGCCATTCCGCATATTACCTTCTGTCTTCTCCTCTGACTTTTCCTCACCTTGGATGTTCAAGAAGAGCGCCATCAATGTCTTGTTTAAAATCAATCTAACCATTCTATGGGAGAGTGACGTCACGTATGATGACTGATATGTCAGTTAAAAATATTTGTGTAACACAAGGGATTGGGTCAGCCTCAAAATGAGGCCACTTGTTAGGCAAAAACTAGAACATTTCAAAAAGAGACATATTTTTTGATTTTATTTAAACAAGCATAAAGATATACGTACAAACACATACGCGCGAGCGAGCGAGCACACACACACACACACACACACACACACACACATGTATTCGTACGTGCCACATACTTAGAAAATGGAGCTGTTAAACCTGACATAATAATATGGGATAAGAGGAGCAACCCTAGTTGAAGTCAGTGTCCCTAATGATGCTGGCTGAAATAGAACTGATAGGAAGAAGATAATTAAGGTCTTATGTACGTCATGAAAAGAAACTGTAAATGTAATTTCTTAAATAAATAAATACCCCCCCTCTGCATTTTTCTGTAAATGTACATGCATAAGCAATACTTCCGCAGTTTACGGACTGTTATCATTTAGAAACACATTCTTAAAATTTTAACTGTTCTGTATTTTCACCTAACAATTCAACAAACAAAAGATAACATAAATATTAAATTTAACTTGAAAATCTTGTGCTTTTGCTGAATAAGCATCTCGGGAGTTTTTTTTTTTTTTTTTTTACAAGGGTGTCACCACTTATCAAGGCCCAGAGGCAACTCGAGGATAAGGGTTAATAGGTATACATTAATTGGACAATATAATAATCATTAGTAATGAAAATTTGTTAAATTTGATAACTTATATGGATCGGCTCATCAAGAACTTATTTACGTTAGACTTGAAGACAACCATATTGTAGTCAGCCGGAAAGCAGGAAAACGGAAGACAATTCCACAGGCGTGCAGTTCTAATAAAAAAGCTTTGTTCATGGAATCTACGTTTAGGTTTAGGCACAGATAAAGAGTGGGGGGAATTATTGATAGTGTTTACAGCTAGACGAGTGTTTCTTGTGAAAGTTTTGCGAGGGGGGACCATAGATTGAAGCTCAGTGGAACACTTTCCATGAAAATAACGATACATCAGAGACAAACTCGCAACATCTCTTCTGTGAGATAGAGGTTGCAAGGAAGAGAAAAGGACATCTCCTACGAGGCTACGAAGTCTATTTTGAACTCTATCAAGGCAGGACAAGTCCTTTCTAGCAGCTCCTGCCCAGATGTGGCAACAGTATTCCATCCTTGGACGTACCTGGCTCTTATATAGATAGAGAATTGCATCAGCAGTGAGATATCTACTGGATCGATAGAAAGATCCCACCATTTTTCCAGCGGCCTTGGCAACAGATTTGATGTATGTGTTCCATTTAAGATCAGGAGTAATGGTCAAGCCCAGAAGCTTGTCAAAACTTGAGGCCTCCTGAAGACGAGAGCCATTCATTTCAATTGATGCCAGATGTGGATCAGAATGTTGATGATGTAAAGAGAGAAGCTTGGTTTTAGATGCATTAAAAGTAACCAGCCACTCCTTTCCCCATTGCACTACATGCTCAAGATCAGAGGAGAGAGAATTGGAGAGAACTTGGTCGTTTACTGTCTTAGATGTGCTACCATAAATGGTAGTGTCGTCAGCATAAATGTCTACAAATGATGTAAGGATGTGATTTGGAAGATCATTAATGTAGATCAGGAAAAGAGTTGGGCCCAGGATGGACCCCTGAGGGACACCGGCATTAATACTGTGGGCTTCTGATTTTTGCCCCTCAACTACTACTCTTATGAACCTATCAGAAAGAAATGATTTAATAATTGAGAAGACATTTCCAGCTATACCATAGCTAGAGATTTTATGAAGTAGACCTTTATGCCATACCCTATCAAAGGCCTTAGATATGTCAAGAGCAATTGCCCTAGAAAGGTTGCCTCCGTCGAGAAATTTGCTAATCCTATGAGATATAACTGTAAGCACATCTGCTGTAGATCTAGCAGAACGGAAACCATATTGAGTGTCACTAAGAAGGTTATTTTTGTTGAGATGGTTTATTACTTCTGTATTTAACACAGATTCAAGCAACTTACTCATGACGCACTGGAGACTTATTGGCCTGTACTGAGAGGGGGATGAGCGATCACCTGAATTCTTAAATACAGGGCATACAGATGAAATTTTCCAGGGAGATGGGAAACTATTCTCCTTAAGACAACGTTTAAATAGTTTTGTAAGTATGGCCGCTAGTTCAGGTTGAAGTTTTTTGAGTAAAATAATTGGAATACCGTCCGGGCCAGTTGCTTTACTGGAATCAAGGTTTTTGATTAGCTTGGCAACATCACGTACAGATATACATATATCACATAGTGTGTTTTCAGATACAGGAGGAAATATTGGGGGTTGGCGGCCTTGGTCGCAAAAGGTAGAATTAGCTGCAAAGTTCTTGACAAAGAGTTTGGCTTTGTCTGATGCTGACGAAATTACCTCAGGTCCATTGATGATAGTTGGAATGGAGCGCACACTTCTGTTCAGAATTCTGTTTGCTATTTGCCAAAACTGGTGGGAACCAAGCCGCTGCTCAGCTACTTTGGACTTAACAGATTGAGCATACAACCATCTTGCGCTCTTTATTACTTTCTTACAATGGTTGCTGGCAGTCCTGAAAGCGGCTTTAGTTTCCATACATCTATTACGTTGGAAACAGTGGAAAAAGTGATTTCTGTGCGCAATGGCAGCAGCACATTCTGGAG
Source organism: Euprymna scolopes (assembly GCF_053919585.1). NCBI lineage: Eukaryota > Metazoa > Mollusca > Cephalopoda > Sepiida > Sepiolidae > Euprymna > Euprymna scolopes. Next base: position 65,697,918 of record NC_136504.1, read on the forward strand.
AGAACCATGGCTGGCTGTTAGGTTTTTGCTGAAACTTTTTCGAGGGTATGAAACGATCAATACCTACAATTAACCATTCCGTCAGGTCTAATACTATAGAGGACACATCCTTTTTAAATATGGAATGCAGAGGTAGATCAGTTATAAATGTACGGAAGCTATCCCAGTCAGCCTTAGTGTATCGATATACTGTACGATGGAGAGTTGCATGCGTGACGTAAACAGTTCCGACTACTAACCAGACGACTTAATTAAAATAATGAATTTCCAACTGTAATTCTTCTAACAATTTTCATTTTAAAATTGTCGACTACAGAGTACATTTTTATTTAATTAGAAAAATATCCAATAAAGTTTATACATAGTTTAGAGCCCTGGCGAGACATGTAGCTAGAAATCTTTACACTTCTATGTCAAAAATGAAAATGCTTAAAACTGTTTCTGCGTATGTTTCGACTCTCTGTTGGGCCTTGAGGTTACTGCTATCTTAACTCACGCATACATAGACATAAGCATACGGTTAATTAATAAAAACATTAATGAACACACAGACACACAACTAATTAACTTTATCTTATTACAGTTTGCTCACCAAAAACAAGTTTATAAACTTATTCATTTAAATATTCCTAACTTTTTCTCACTGAACTTTCTTTCTACAATGAAAACAAATGAACATTAACTCTTATTAATAATTTTTAATCAAATATAATTTGTATAACTGAGTGAGGAAGTTTTCATTACTATTTCAACCTCGTGAATAATTTATGGCCCTTAAATTATCCGCTCTGATTTCTTCAATATCTCAGCTAAAGAATTGCCCTTGTTTTACAAGAACTCTAAAATAGAAAATTTCATTTTAAACATTAAAAATTTCAACATATAAAATTTCTATTTTGTGAATTTATGCTTTTGAATTTATTATTTTCTTTGTGTTTATCATTTATTTTTTTCTCTTGCTTTCACAGTATTTATTAAAAAATGTCTCTAAAATCGGCTCCTCCAAAAAGTATTCCTAAAAAGGGACTACCAAACGTGTTCACGTGAAAACGGTGGTTGATCCACCTAGAGTCTTCCTAATGTTTTCATAATTTCATTTATAAAAGCTGTACACACGTATTAAATATTCTATTTGAGCTCCCAGCAGTGGTTCGCTAATGTTGTTTTCATTCATTCAAAGACAAAAAATGCCAAATAAAACCAGCATTAGCAAACCACTAGTGGGGCTCAAGGAAAGGGGACGATCGCCGATAGTAGCATGAAAATAGTACAGCAGTTCAGCACATGTAGAAACTTAAACGATCTATGTAGACTATGTTTGAATGGGAAACTAGCTATCCTTAACTTTAAAGAATCTAAAATTTCTTAAACTGCATAAGTAACATAGCAAACATATGTATACACAAAATAAACTTTACTTTACGATAACAACAGACACAAATAAATAAATAAAATTTTAAATATATATATAATGAATAAATAATAATGACAATCATAATTATAATAATAATTAAGAAATAAACAAATACACTAATATAAACTAAAATGTAAATTAAAAACATACAGGTCAGTTCCCAACGCAAAGAAAAAAGAAACCTGATCCCCACCAAAAAAAGAACAAAAACAGGTGAATTAAAAGTCAAATTACCCTTTCCTGATAAACGTACCCATTGGCTACGATAAATAGATGTGTGAATAACTAAGAATCTGATAGGCTGACTAGCAAATCCAGTACCACAGCAATATATAGTGCCCATAACAACAGTTACTCCATGCAATAGCCTGAAGGCTTCTCATAAGAATGAAATGCAGGGAATTCTGCAAAGCTTAACTTACTATATAGCTCTACTTACATATCGAGCACTGTCAAAGTAATATGAAAAATAGATACATTCTATATAAATATAATGATATATATATATATATATATATATATATATATATATATATACTTGTTTATTGTTATATAAACATGCTCACATCCCGCTGCTACAAATAGCCACTTGTTTCAATCAAACAACAGATATCTGTTGTTTGATTGAAACAAGTGGCTATTTGTAGCAGCGGGATGTGAGCATGTTTATATAACAATAAACAAGTATTATCTGCTCTTTTTATTGAGCACTATCTAACAACCTCGTTGAATTCATTAGTCCATTACTTTTGAATATAAAAAAAACCCGAGTATATATATATATATATATATATATATATATATATATATATATATATATATATATATATATATATATATTACGATAGAAAAATGCAAGCATGAAAAGTAATATGGTTAAGCTTAAACATGGAAAAGTAAAGGACTAGTTGTTAAAACGAGAAAAGAAAAGGACAAGATATTATAATAAAAATATAATAAATTTATAACTTAAAATATTGCAGCATTAAGAACTGATTATATAATGTTAAATTGAATTTAAAAAAAATTAATGCTGCAATATTTTAAGTTATAAATTTATTAAATTTTTTACTAGAATATCTTATCCCTTTCTTTTCCAGTTTTAACAACTAGTCCTTTACTTTTCCATGTTTAAGCTTAACCATATTAATTTTCATGCTCGCATTTTTCTATTGCAATCCATGATTTTTCCAGGCTTTTAATAAATTCACTTGTTCTTTGTTTAATTTCAGTCTCATTTTTTTGCCCCCCCCATATACATAATGTACACATATGTAATAACAATGTACGGCACTCGTCTGCTTTCAATAAAATCCCCTCTATATCTCCCTTTAATTCTTTCATTCTGTCTGTTTCACTTGTTATTTCTCTTTTTGCGACAACAGTGAATTAATAGCAACAGTAGTCGCTGAAGCAACACGTGTGGTTGCTATGGAAACCAGTCATAAAAACATCGCTCACCTCCTTATGTTTTTTTTTACGATTTTGAACACCACTAAATTCATCATAACTTTTGTTTTACTGAAGGAAAATTGAAAAACAAATTTTCACAATATAGCTGGGAAGGTGATCTATAAACTGTAATAATTGTTTGAAATTTGGTCGAAAAATGAGTGAGCGGTGAAGCTTTAAAATAGTTCTAAATGACTAAAACTGACACTTAACCATATGTTTAAACACTACCGTGTTTGAATGATAATAATTTTAAAAGTTATTTTACTTTTCAAACTATATAAAAAAAAAAATACAAAACTTTAAGTCTCAAGTCCTTTGTTGGAAAATTCCTTTGCTTGTAAGTCAATGAATGTCTTGTAATCACTGTATTAGTCTGCTTCCAATAATTTATGCAAGTCCTAATATAATTGTAGGGATCATCATTTATTTACCATGAAAAACCGTTTCTGGAGTTAAAAACAAAACAGTTTTATTTCATGGCTCCTCAGCACTGTTCATCAAACACCACCTCCCTTCAAAAATAAGAACAAAAACGTCCTGAATATCATTTTTTTTTTTTTCAGATAAAATTTTTACTAACCTCTTTATGTTATTAAAATATTCTGCTTTTCGTCTTTAGCCAAGCAATTTTAATAAAATGTTTGTTATTTACAAAACTACTGTATTTTTATTGAGTTCAGTGAATCTATTATACTCTTTATCACCCCTCCTATATATATATATATATATATATATATATATATATATATATATATATATATATAGTTAATAAAACTGGTAATTAGTAAAAATCTGAAAAGAGTGCTCAATATTATTGCAGAGCAAATATGTGTTTTAATTTTTTTTTTATTACCGTTTTATCTGTTTGGTTGCATATGTTTCGGATGTTGGACCATGTTTATGATCCAACAGCCTCGTCAGACCTTACATCCGAAACAAAACAGCAATAAAAATATAAAACATATATGTATAAGCATGTATGTATGTATGTATAGGCATATATATGTATGTCAGGTTATATTTATATTTATTTATGCTACTGGTACCATGTAACCCAGTATTACCTGTCTCATGGTCGGGTCACCGGCGACTAAACTGGTTCCCCCACCAGACTTGTTTGGTGAGGAGGGCGGCTAGTCTCCTTGAAGGATTAAAAACAAAACCTTTCAAAGGGCAAATGAACCCTTTTTCGGGGTCAACGGCCAACTAACACCGTGTGTGTTTGTGTGTTTGTGTGTATGTATGTGTGTGCTAGGATGGAGAGAGCTCCGGTAAGCCATGGTGAAGGCAACCTTTCTAGGAGAAGCAGATCTCTGATTTAAAAAACATAAAGCAGGAGAACAGTACCCACATTAAGCTGGTCTGCAGTTTAACTTGTTGCTGGCTATATTGCTGTTACTTGTTGCTGGATCTCAACATTTTGAACCGAGAGAGAGACTTAGCTGTCGTACAAAGCTAAAACTCTGTAACATCATCTTTGTACAGATACTCCCTCAGGCATTTGTCTATAAAAATGGTCCTGTGACGATGGAAGTCATTTTTGGGCTCATGAACTTTAAGTGTCTGAGAGAGTGGCACTCGTCTGACAAGACGTTGCAATCATCATATATGTATATACATATATATATATGTATATATATGCATATGCATGTATATATATGTATATGCATATATATATGTATATGCATATATGTATATATATATATATATATATATGCATATATGTATATATATATATATATATATATATATATATATATATATATATATATATATATATATAATGTTTTGTTGAATAGCAGGGATAATTCCTATTTGTTTCACTTGCGATGCGTTTTTTCCATTTGGCTGTTCAATGAAATATGCATAAAAGAAAAAATGCAGCCAAAAAAAAAATATATATATATATTTATATAACAACATGTGTCAGTGGATAATTATATTTTAAAAATAATACATATGCTGCTTCCCATTTTGGTGTATTAAATTGGTCAAAGTGAAAATTATTCGCAACTAGCATTTAGGTAAAAATTCACTTTCATATAAATAATTGAATTCATTTAAAAAAGTATCACTAACAAAAACTCTCTCTCTCTCTCTCTCTCTCTCTCTCTCTCTCTTTATATATATATATATATATATATATATATACGAGCAGGAGTACCCGTCGTTGACTGGGTTCAAAAACAGCCTACAGAAAATGGACTGTGATTGATGAAAGTATGATAGGTTATGAAAATTCACAGACCGGTTTAAAAAAAAAATCAAAATGACAGCGACTTTGAAATGGAGAGCCCCGTTTTCAATTTGAAGGAGAGGCACCTGAGCATTCTGTGTTAACAATTTAAGAGAGTTCCGTCAACGTAAGGAATATTTATAAACATATTTTAATGTTTTCCGTTATTTTGTGCTTGAGGAATATTCGATTATGGCATGTATAGTTTATATAAAAATTCATTTAAATAGTTATCGCCTCAAATTTCGTTTTAATTTCGGTTCACTGAAATTATTTCAAGTAAAGGGCATTAAAAACTATTTCAAAACAAAAATTAACATAGACTGAACGTTTATTGACTATAGTAACATTTATTTCTTGTATATTTTATTTTTTCGGGTAGTTGTTTGTTGGCTTTTCTGCTAAACACTCTTACTAAATAATATCGACGAAATATCGAAAAACAAAGAAACAAAAACAGTTTTGAAAAATAATGAAGCTTTACTTACTTTAGTAAAATAATCTGAAACAGCAAAATGGGATATTAAAAAGGTAAACACGTAATTACTTTAGTTTTTAGCAAAGAATCGATATAAATATGAATAAGAAGAAAATGGCGCCCTTTTCAAGCAGAACAGCTTTGTGTCAGTTTTACAGTATTGAATGGTGTAGTATTGCGCCGTCAGATTCAGGGTTGTACTATTGTAATGTAAAGAACACGTAGAAAGGGTTGTAATCAACTGAACCCCTTCTAGTACACTGACAAAAAAAGCTTAAACAGATATATAAATAAAAATAAAAAGGTTATATAAATGTTTTTAAAAAGACACTTAATCATGTGAGCAGGATTTTTCCTTCTTTTGACACGATAACAAGTAACATTCTTATTTTTTATTATTTATCTATTTATCTATTTTCGAAAGAGTGCCATGTGCAAGTGGAGAAGGAAAAAAAACAGAGTTATGCAAAATTTGTGTTGAGAATTGTCTTAACTTCCAACATTTTTGGGGGCTTTCACTTTAATAAGAACGTGAATTTATGAGGTGAATTTATTCGACACAATATGATTCAACTCAAAAAAATAAATAAAAGCTAACGTGAATAAAGATTAAAGTTAAGGTGTTATTGTGGACCCTCACCCCTTTTAAAAAACCTTGTTAAACTTTGTGACATATTTACATTCTATGGAGGTCAGGCGCGAACGAACACCCAATAATTTTATTATACCATATTTCTTCAAACTGAAACATAATTATCAAAGTATACTTACGCAGATAGATATGAAAAGTCTTTGTTAAAGTTTGCGTCATATTTCCATGGAGTACAGGCGCGAACGCAGACCCCACAATTTTATTATACCATCCCTATTTAAGTTGAAACATACTTATCAAAGTATTCTTATGTACATCTATATCAAAAACCCTTGTAAATGTTTCTTTTTTCATTTTTTATTTCCATGCTTTAGGGGGCCAAGCGCAAATGCAGACGCCACAATTTTTATGAAACACCATTCTGCCAGATCAAACCTACCCATTCCTGATCCTCGATACATCTTCTATCATTAGATGTAATCAGTTTTTTAAAATAGTCAACCATATAGGAGCTTATTCATGACCACACACACACACACATGTTAAGCTTTATATTATATATATATATATATATATATATATATATATATATATATATATATATATATATATAATAATTAAATATCTACAGACACTAGTGTTTCATCCTTTCGGGAATCTTCGGTGCAGGGTGTCACGATTAACACCAGTCGATAGATTTGAACCCGGCAACAAAAGCCATCTCTGGCTTGATTAGCAAAGACCGTATCCTTTCGGCTACCATTAACCGCGTGAAATAACGTTGAAATTAAACATTTTATTTTTAAATGTTTTTTTACATCAGTCAGTATATATATATGTGTTTGTGTGTGTGTCTGTGTCTGTGTGCATGTATGTATAAATGTATGTATATATGTGTGTGTATATGATATTTATGTACAAATCAAATTTATTAAGCATAATGAATTAGAAAGAAAAAGGTGAAGAAGCTAGCTGATCAGTTTTGTACATCACTCAACAGCGCTCAATCAAGGTAAAATTATGATGAAAAAACAAATTGGAATATGGCGTGGGACAAAACAAAACATATTTCAGACTCTAAGGTGAAATTAAGCAATGTCACACATTTATACATTTGAACGCCAATCGCGTTTTGTAAATCAGAATAGCGCTGTGAACACTTTTGGCACATTCAAAGCACTTCACAATAAGAAATCCTTTGTCATCACAAAACCTGACAAAAGCTTGATCACTAAGATTATGTTAAGATTACGTTAATAAAATGGTGACTATTTTGGATAACACTTCTAAATTTGTTTGAAGTTCCAAAAACGCCTGATCAAATGGGTAAAAGACAGAGTTCTTACTGCTACTATTTCAAATTTTATCAACCCGACTGGTTCCATTTGACCCCATCTCTATAGTTTGCTTAAAACCCATAAGGACGGGATACCATTAATCAATGGTAGTCTCACAAGTAGCATTTTTTTTAGTGTAAAAAAATCCTATTTCTGAGACATCGGCTTCGGTTGGTTGGATGACTACAAACTTTGTTCAAGACGATTTGCTTGATCTATGTCAGTTAATTGACTTCCTTTTGTGTGGTGCAGTTGCTCAAGTGACAGTAATCACCTCCCGTGCAAATCCCGAATTCAGATGTGTTTAACTGATGAGCCCAAATGAGAGCGAAACTCGAGTCTTGGATTTCCGGTTTCTTGGCTGTCGTGGCTCTTGTGAGCTGTGACGTTGCTTGAGTGTGGACATAATTATCTTAATTCTCACATTTTTAAAAAAAAATGTCTCCATAACTATATATATCTATATCTATATCTATCTATCTATATATATATATATATATATATATATACATATATATATATATATATATATTCAAGCACATCTGATTGAACACGACAGAGTTATTATTTCCGATTTATTTTTCGATTCGCCGAGCGGTCTTTTTTATTTCAGTCGGCATGGTGTACAGCCATATTTTACTCAAGTGCTTTCTATTGGTGCGTCCGATTATAAATACACTAAGTCTCACAAAGGAAAAGAAAAAATAAACAACAATCGCTCCTGATGATAATCGGATGCACTGATAGAAAGCACTATAGTAGAATATGGCTGAACAATAACTTTTGGGCGCCATTCTGTACAGCATGCCAACTAAAAGAAAAAAGACCGCTCGTCGAATCGAAAAGACATCAAGAAAAATCGGAAAAAAGAATAACTCTGCCGTGTTCAATCAGACGTGCATGAATAATGGCTTGTTGCAAAATATATATATATATATATATATATATATATATATATATATATATATATATATATATATATATATATATATATATATGAGAGTGGGTGGGGTACATATGAGAGCCAAAACAATATTATTGAAAACTGAACATAGTTATTTGTATATTTTCTCATTATGAGTCAAGTTTCTTCATAAACCTACGTTTTTCAAAAAATATTCTTTTCTCAATAAGGATTTAAGCCACTCTCATTTCGTTTTATTATATTTTTTATTCTTTTTATTATATTAATTATAAAAATTATTTTCATTCATTTAATCTTAGTTTTATTCAACATTTTATCATTTAATTTTATCAACTTATACCTCTTTTTTATGTTACATTTTCCCCCAAATACCCTAAAGAGAATCATTTATAGAGACATGTAAAAAAAAATACTTTGGTTCGCTCCAGAAAGGAGAGAGGGAGGAAGAGGGTCATCAGTCAATTAGCAATAATTAAAATTTACTGATTCTTTTAATCTTTAAAGATATTTGTAATGGGGAATTGGAATGATTTATGCAACAAAAATAGAATCTGGAGCTTCCATCCACGGCTATGATGGAGAAATAATCAAATATCAATGATCAAATAAAACAGCGATACGAGTAGTTTCCCCTTAACCATGATAGGTCTCAAAATTGATTGGATCAAGAAGTGTGTAAACAACACACCTACGGAACAATTTCATCGTCTTCATCGTCGTTGTTGTCGTCATTGTTATCAACACTGTTACTATTATCATTAATTTTGTCATTAATTCTCATCGTTAAGATTGATGTAGTTGTAATCTTTAGTATTATTACGATCGTATGTTAGATAGAGTCGGGATTTGATGATGATGATGATGATGATGATGATGATGATGATGATGATGATGAAGAAGAAGAAGAAGAAGAAGAAGAAGAAGAAGAAGAAGAATTTCATTTCTGCTTATAGCTTCTACAATTTTCTGAAAAACAAGAACCCCTTAAAAGAAAAATTAAACAGATAAATGAAATTAAACAGATAAATAAAAATACGCATCTCATGGCGTGTGATCTCTTTATTATTTATTTATTTATTTATTCAAAATAAAACTTTTCAACAATAACGGTTGCGAGAATCGGAAAAACTCAAACGCTCATTAATTTGAAGCCGACGGTATCATGTTGTTTTAATCTTCTGTAATATAATCTATACATATAAATAACACGGTCTCATTGTAAATTTCTAAATTTATTTAATAAATGAGAACTCACTGGGCCCTTTCCACGAATTTTCCAACCTCCCTGTATCTCTCTCTCTCTCTCTCTCTCTCTCTCTATATATATATATATATATATATATATATATATATATATATATATATATATATATATATATATATATATAAACAGCCACTTATGGAGTCAAGGATGAGAACAAAAGTTCGAAAGACAGGCATCAGTATATTTAAAAATAATTATTAATATTAATTTATAACAGGTACGGGCAATTAATGGCTGCTTCGGTAAGGGAGCATGGTTTTTAACGCCGGTTAATCATAATAATTTTTTTAATTTTCGAGTACTTTTTTATTGTATTTGAAAGATTATAGTTTAAAGTTAATTTTTCAAAGAAAAAAGTGTGTGAAATAAAAAAAAAATACATGGAATAATTTTATCTCAAATTTGAAAAACCCTAGATTTCACGTAAAATTATTATGACAAAAATCGCGTTTACATTTTTCTGGAATTATTTCCAAGTTAAGTATTAAGTTAAAGTCTTAAGATAATGAATTAATACAATAAATGTACTTAACTTTTGCAAAAAAAAGTAATAATTATCCAAAAATGTATCACTGGTAGGAAAGAACATTGTTTATCGTATCCATAAAACCTCTGGCGGCAAAATTCAAATATGTATGGCAGGACAAATTAGACATAATTTATGTCTTTATTTAACATTATTTCGGCATACAGAGCGACTTTTTTTTTTTTTTTTTTTTTTTTTTTGAGTCGCAGACTCTCCTTCCTTCATTTAAAAATGCATAAAAGTTAATTAAATTTATTAATTATACTCCTGAAAATTTATTCTTTGAAAATACAAAAAAGTTAGCACCATTAATTGGTTAAGAAAACAATTTATAATCATTGAAAAAAATTACACACTAAAAAAATTCAGACTTACGTTAAAATTTATCATAATGTTTACGTAAAATGTAAAGTTGATAAACACAAACAGGCGGGTAGTTGAAAAGAGGAGGAGGGTGGGCAAAACAGAGTGGTTTTCTTTTCAACTCTGTACATCCGTACTTACGGACATGGAACGTTCATATAATGTTTGCCATTTTTTAATTAAATTATTTTTTATGTTCCTGTTTTTCCAATTTAATTTTTTTTTTTTTACTTTATTTTCCAAGATTATATCAACATTATTTTACGTTGATAATTATACGTTCTTGCGTGCAATGGAAATATTAGAATCTTACATGTAAAGATTACGTTAAAAATGTAAGCGTAAAAAAAAGTAGAATAATTTTTGCAATTATAATTTTTTTTGTGTGAAAATATTATATAAACAATGCTTAATTCAATGATAATATTGATAGTTCGAGAAATAAATTTTCCTTCGAGTTATATCGAATTTATTAATACGGACTTCAGGGGGTTTTTTCGTAATGTTCCTGTAAAAATTATTTTATTTTTATTTTATTGTTACAAATTATGATGCTTTATTTACATAAAAAGCACAAATAAATTATTGCATTTTTTATTTACTACTGAAAACCATAACTTTAGTAAATGCATTTTTTGTTTAAACAAAATAATACATTTTCACTAAGATTTAAATAAAAATAATTAGTTCATTATATTCCGCGATCATTATTTGATAAATATTGAAAATTTCATTAAAATTGGTTAATTTCCTGATTTTTGGTGAATTTTTAAGTAAAGGGAGGGGTCAAAATGTTTATACATTTTGAGCAGCAGCATTCATTTTGCTCGTACCTAATTTATAAATATTATTGTTATTTGTGTGTGTGGGGGGGGTTATCTTCTGAACATTTTTTCTTAAACAGTCCAGAATATTGTGCTTCTGCATATTTCATCTTTGATCTTTGATGATATTTTTTGGGCTTTCAATTTCTTCTTAAGACTACTTAAGTATCATTTCTTGAATTTGAGACATTTTTAATGAATCAAAATCATGTAATGGATTTTGAACACATTTGGAACAAGGATTCTAGGCATATGGTTAGTGGCATTATATTTTGATTTTAATATTTGTAAAAGGGTATAAAAAAATGGTGCAAAACTGTTTTGTTCAGGAAATTCATTTTACCCGTCCTAAGAAGGATATTTTTCTAATTATTCCTAAAATATGTTATCAGCGAAAATTCATTAGTAAATAGCTGCTGCAAGAACGCAAAGAAAAAGTGACTGAAAACAAAAAGGGGTACCGAACACCTGAGAAGTCTTGTTGTCACCTAGACCCCCCCCCCCGCCCTGGGAATGACAGCTGTTTTTATTAGTGAGTGATTATTGCTAATGACTAGTATGAGAATAAATCATAAGAATAGCAGAAACATGTTTTTGGAAATATTAATCTGATCTATTTTTCAAATTGTTAAATTGCATGACAAATATAAATCGAGTAGGATGATAGGCAATGAGTCCCTATTTGATAGATAAATCATTAGAAATAATAAATTTAGAAATAAAATAATAAAATTAGAAAGAATAATAATAATAAAATTAGAAAGAAAAATACGTACGTATTTTTATTAAAAAAAAAAAATAATAACATTAAATGGTGTGTACACCGATCAAAGGGAAATAACTCTATAAAAATGTATTAGAATTACGTCCCTTGTTAGTTTTCAACAACCGTTTTTGTATTTGTTGCTGAGGTCCTCCTGATGTCACATCTAATACATAAAAAAGGGAGGGTTACTTATGCAGATTACGGACCGTGCTGAAATAATAACTTCATTGTTCAGCAACCCATTCTTAATATAGGGAGGGGGAAGTTTTGTAACTATTCTGCACTTTTATTCAATGAAAAAAAAATACCGTAAAAATTCAATTTAACTTGAAAATCTTATCTAAGAAATTATTGAAGCAGTTTATGAAAAGAAAACAAGTTAATTAACAATCTCTCTCTCTCTCTCTCTCTCTCTCTCTCTCTCTCTCTCTCTCTCTCTCTCTCTCTCTCTCTCTCTCTCTCTCATTGTGGCCTTTACTATTTTAAGCACTGTTTTATATGGCCTTCCACTATTTTAAACTGACGTTATATTTCCAGTAATTTCAACAAATTATATTAATTGTGTTTTTACATGTTTTTATCACACAGAAAAATCTGACGGTTTTGATGCCTAAAACGACTAGTTTCAACGACGTTTTTGTCTTTTTCCCCCTATGTCATCTGTTCATAACAGTCGAGGATACGTCTTCAACAATCGATTTCTATCGAGCTGATGTATTGTTTTGTTAATTACTAGAAGACCCACCCTCCTAAACTTTACCTTTTTTTTCTGTGAAAAGGGGATAGTTTATTGATAATAATCTATCAGGAAATTCAGATGGGGTAGTTTTGTACACTAAAATGTACTTCTCTTAACAACTAAATGCAAAACAAGTTCTAGAAAATCAAAACACAAATCCACAGAACATAAGAACTTAAGAGTCCACCTTGCTTGGAGAAGCACATCAGACCCCAGAAAATCAACCCGACAGATATCTCTCCCTCCCCCGCCCACCTGCTGGAACATATGTCTATCTCATCGGAATCACATTAGAAAGAGCATCTGAGATAACAGCTAGCCAACATCCACTTGAGAAGGCTAATCTGATTCAAATTTATGAACATCAAAAACTCACTGTGTAGGAGATCCTATATCTAGTCGGCCATTATTTTTTGGCAAACGTCCAATAGTTCATGACCACAGCATGAAACCATGTACCTGAAAAAAACATTATTCTGTAGAGACTTTATCTTTCAGTATGACTTTCTATTTAAAGAGACACTAACCTTGTTCAAGTGGACAAATTGAATATTGTTTGATCCATTCCAAATCAGAGATATTTCCCATTTGTGTGGTTTCTCTTTTCTTAGTTAAACTCTTGTCACATACAACCAGTCGGTCATTCGTATGCATTACAACTATACAACATACGAAACATGCAACCGTCTAATGCATGCTAACACTATGTACTTATTCAATTTCATGTTGCCTGAAAATGTCAGGCTGAGAAGTTTGAATGTTGGACTCTCATATCGACCATGACAATATTAAATTTGGATTGGGATGAGGAATAGAAAAACATTTCTGTTTTTTTGGTTGTTTGTTTCTTTGGTTTTTAATCTTTTATTCTGTTCTATTTCTGTATCTCATATTTTAAAATTTTAATTATTAAAATATTTATCTTTTTAATTATTTTTAATTATTAATATATGTATTTTTTTAATTATTTTTAATCATTAAAATATGTATCTTTTTACTTACTTTTAATCATTAAAATATTTATCTTTTTAATTATTTTTAATTATTAAAATATGTATCTTTTTAATTTTTTTTATCATTAAAATATTTATTTTTTTATGATTATAATTATTAAAATATGTATTTAAAAAATTTTTAATTATTAAAATATTATCTTTTTAATTATTTTAAGTCATTAAAATATTTATCTTTTTAATGATTTTTAATTATTAAAATATGTATCTTTTAATTGTTTTTAATTATCAAAATATTTACCTTTTTAATAATTTTTAATTATTAAAATATTTATCTTTTTAATTATTTCCAATTATTAAAATATTAAACTTTTTAATGATTTTTAATTATCAAAATATTTACCTTTTTAATTATTGTTACTTATTAAAATATTAATGATTTTTAATGATTTTTAATGATTTTTAATTATCAAAATATTTATCTTTTTAATTATTAAATTCTGATCTTTTTAAGTATTTTTATTTATTAAAATATTAATCTTTTTAATTAGATTTAATTAAAATATTTATCTTTTGAATTACTTTTGATTATCAAAATATATATCTTTTTAATTATTTTGAATTATTAAAAGATATATCTTTTTAATTTAATTTTAATTATTAATATATGTATCTTTTTAATTATTTTGAATCATTAAAATATGTATATTTTTAATTATTTTTAATCATTAAAATATTTATCTTTTTAATTATATTTAATTATTAAAATATGTGTCTTTTTAGTTATTTTTAATCATCAAAATATTTACCTTTTTAATTATTTTTAATTATTAAAATATGTATCTTTTTTATTATTTTTAATAATTAAAATATATATCTTTTAAATTATTTTCAATTATTAAAATATTTATCTTTTTAATTATTTTCAATTATCAAAATATTTACCTTTTTAATTTTTAATTATCAAAATATTTGTCTTTTTAATTAGCTTCAATTATTAAAATATTTTTCCTTCTTAATTATTTTTAATTATTAAAATATTTATCTTTTTAATTATTTTTAATTATTAATATATGTTTTTTATTTTTTTTAATTATTAAAACATTGTTTTTTATTAATTTTAATTATTAAAATATTTATCTTTTTTTATTAATTTTACTTATTATAATATGTATCTTTTTAATTATTTTTACTTAATAAAATATTTATCTTTTTAATTTTTTTAATAATTAAAATACTTATCATTTTTATTATTTTTAATTATTAAAATATGTATATTTTTAATTATTTTTAATTAATAAAATATTTATCTTTTTAATTTTTTTAATAAATAAAAATTTTATCTTTTTTATTATTTTTAATTAATAATTTTTTTTTTTTTCAGGTAAGTGATAAGTGACTCGTCCAAATTGTAGAAGCAGCACTTCAGTAAAAGTAAGGCAATGTTTCTTGTTTCCTTTCGTTCTTCATTTTTCAGGAATAAATTATTTTGAAGGAGTAGGGCTTTGCTGGATGTATCTATTGATGGAAAAGTAAGAAAAAACGAAAACAAAGCCAAATAAGGACTTAAGTTGAGTCCATTCGATGTGCACGTTTATGAATGAAAATGTTATTTAAAACTTGAGTGTGACAGACCATGAAAATGTTATTTAAAATCTAAGCATGACAGACCATGAAAATGTTATTTCAAATTTAAGCATGACAGACCATGCAAATGTTATTTCAAGCTTAAACATGACAGACCATGAAAGTGTTATTTATAACTTAAGCATGACAGACCATGAAAATGTTATTTCAAACTTAAGCATGACAGACCATGAAAATGTTATTTCAAACTTAAGCATGACAGACAATGAAAGTGTTATTTCAAACTTAAGCATGACAGACCATGAAAATGTTATTTTAAACTAAAGGGTGACAG
This sequence comes from Euprymna scolopes, assembly GCF_053919585.1. Taxonomy (NCBI): domain Eukaryota; kingdom Metazoa; phylum Mollusca; class Cephalopoda; order Sepiida; family Sepiolidae; genus Euprymna; species Euprymna scolopes. The sequence goes on from NC_136504.1 coordinate 65,713,711, forward strand.
ACCAACAAAATATTATTTCAGACTTAAGTGTGGCAAACCAATAAAATATTATTTCAAATTGAAGTATGACCGACCAAAAAATGCTATTTTTAATTTAAGCATGATAGACCAACAAAATGCTATTTGAAAGTTAAGCATTGCAGACTAATGAAAATATTATTTCATACATAAGCGTAATAGATCAACAAAACGCTATTTCAAATTAAGTGTCACAGTGATTTTGTAGAATAAAATAGTGCATCTGAATTAAGGATTGAAAAACCTTAACCCTCTTCCTTTATTAATGATTAAAAAAGAAATTTAAACATTGATCAGAATTAAATATAAAAATTGATGAAATCAATTGGAAATATTTTTTACAACACTAACCAATATTTGCCAAAATAAATTAACGGAATGGTTTTAAGTGTTGTAACGTTTATTTAAAATTAAAGAAATATGGGAAAAATCAACTTTAATTTATGAGCAGAAGACTTGCTGAAGTAACCGTCTATATCAGGTGTCTTACTTTTTCTTGAATTTTATAGTCAAGATTAGAAGTTAAGAACATCTATTAAATATTTTTCATCCATTTTCAATATTTTTAAAAATATTGGTTAGTAAATAATTGGAAAGCTACAGGAAAAAAAAGAACAAACAATCGTCTAATGTGAGATTTGAACCCATAATAGCATAATATATTTGAACTGCAGGCGAATGCTTTATCCACAAGGTCACCAATCTAACAAGAAAAAAAAATTTTTGAAACTACTTAAATGAGTTAAGTTTGTGGATATGTTTTTACTTTTCTTCATAAATCTAAAACACTTCGATTGTCTAAAAGTGAAAACTTCATAAGTTTTCCCACTTTGTGCATTCCTTCTTTTTTGCAAACTGTTATCCTTATCTTCATAGTTGTTGTTTCAACACATTTTGGCCAACTCATCCTCTGGTCTTCTTCAGGTGATTAACCGTGACCAGATAGGAATGCTGAGTCGTGCAACTTATCTCTAGTAATTACTGCCTTGCATAATTGTTGTATGACAACGCATTGGCCAACTAATCCTCTGATCTGCTTTGGGTAGGATTGAAACTGCTATCTTCAGACAATGCTCATCAGGAACCGTAGAAATTCAACACATCTATCCACTGTGCCACGAGCCTTGTCACAGTTGTCACACAAGAAGAAGGCCAGAAGATGTGTTGGCCGAAACGCGGTGAAACAACTATGGAGATGAGGATAACAGTTTGCAAAAAGAATGAATACACAAATTCTGAAGCGTCATCTTCAAAGGATTCCAGAAATAAAAAAATAAAAAAAATAAAATAATAATAATAATAATAATAATAATAATAATAAAAAGAGATTTGGATGATGAAGAAAGTCCAAATAGTACCGATAATAGTAGGAGCACTAGGAACAATTCGGAAAAACTTTGGAAAAAGAATGTCAGAAATTGGAATCAGAGGAATAACTGTAAAAATACAACAACTAACGATAATGAAAACGACTGAAATATTAAGGAAGCCCTTGAATGCGGAGAATAATACAAGACAATATAACGAATAAGCGTTACAGGGAATGAAGAACACCGAAACTGCATATTTACAAGTTCTACACCCCCCATCATGCATCCTCCCCCATTGTTTCATCACCGATCTCCCCCCCCCCGCCAAAAAAAAATGATACCAAAGGGCCGAGAAGGGTCAATAAGGACTGAAAGACCGAGGAGCGAGCGCCAACCAGACCTCGGCTGGAAAAGCGCAAAAAGAACTAGGACCTTGGGGAGGCTGAGTGCCACTCAAATTCCAGTATAAACCAATGGCCACTACCAGCGAGAAATCAATGGTAAGCGGCTGTTGCGATGATGCAAATTCATTTGCACATGCTATCGAAGGAGGTGGAGAGAGCTGGACGTCTGCGGAGACTTGTTGTCATTCAGCTTCCAGAGAATACCACAGGTTTCCAATCAGATCGTTTGTTGACTTGTGTGAAAGCTCCATGTAAGCCAATAATAATAATAATAATAATAATAATAATAATAATAATAACAATTTTCCCATTTTATATAAAATATTTTATGCAACCATGACATATCAATTACTTTAAGAATGTTTTAGACCAAACCTATTGCAATTCTGTTGAGTAGTTTTTAAGCCTATATGTGACAAACGGACACGCAAAACAAAAATAAAAATTCAATAGATAAACAGGTACATTTTTGAAAACATCAAGGCATCCATAATTCAACAACTGTTTAGCATCTCAACTTATAATTCTGATTCCAGCCCCCCCCCTCCTCTTTCTTTTTTTTTTTTTTTTATAGGTATCTGCAATTCTTTGGAATGTGGTTATATACCACCTTTCTCTTTGAAACATTGGGCTGCAGAGGTAAAATGTTTTTTTCTGATTAGTATCATTGGCCGACAAAAGATGCAGATGCAACACTGATGATAACAACTGTTCTAGAGATGACCCTTTAGCCAGAATCTCACTTTCTTTGCCGTTCCATTTAGAGATTTTAACTTACAACTCTCTCTCTCTCTCTCTCTCTTTTTCTCTCTCTCTCTCTCTCTCATTCTTACTCGTTGTCTTTCCTTCTCTCAGTATAATTCTTGCCCCTTTTTCTCTTTCTTTCTCTCTTGTTCCTTTTCTCTCTTCTTTTTTTCTCTTCTTTTTCCTTTCTAATTTTTGCTTCATTTTTCCATTTCTCTTTAATTTTATTCCTTCCTTCTCTCTCTCTAAATATATATATTTATATAATTCTTGTCCCCTCTCTCTCTCTCTCTCTCTCTCTCTTTCTCTCTCTCTCTCTCTAATTCTTACTTTCTTTCTCTATCTTTGTATTTTATCTTTAATTCTTAGTCCTCTCTCTCTCTCTCTCTCTCTCTCTCTCTCTCTCTCTCTCTCTCTCATTGTTGCCTTTACTATTTTAAGCACTGTTTTATGACCTTCCACTATTTTAAACTGGCGTTACATTCCAGTAATTTCAACAAGTTATATAAATTGTGTTTTTACATGATTTGTATCACACATAAAAATCTGACGATTTTGACGCCTAAAACGAATAGTTTCAACGACGTTTTTGTCTTTTTCCCCCTATGTCATCTGTTCATAAAAGTTGAGGATACGTCTTCAACAATCGATTTCTGTCGAGCTGGTGTATTGTTTTGTTAATTACTAGAAGACCCACCCTCCTAAACTTTACCTTTTTTCTGTGAAAATGGGCTAGTTTATTGATAATAATCTATTGGGAAATTCAAATGGGGTTGCCAAGGTATTTTTGTACGCCAAAATGTACTTATCCCCGTGCATTGACTTTCAAAATTTCATCTGACCTTGTGTCTAAGGCAAATTAACATGTCGTCAATTATTGTCAATCTGTAAAGCTGATGTTTTCTATTCAAAACCTCTCAACTGTTCTTATTTTATTTCATTAATTTAATGAGAATCATAGTCGTGAACTAAAGGAGGGGGAAGATAAGGTGTTTACAACATTTTGGATACAGGTCTAGTTTCAAAAATGTTGAAGATCTTCTCAGCTTCTTTAACTGAGAATAGATAAAATCTTCATTAGACTCACAGGCAAATATTTGCTAAACCCCCCCCCCAAAAAAAAAATTAAAGATTAAATATTATTTTCCCCTTATTTATAAGAAATTTTAATTCCCTTTCAAGCATCGAAACTGGTTCCTACGTCTTCTAAATCACATAACAATCCTCAATACTATACATCTCTTTTCACATCTGTGGACCTACTTACAAATCACATCAGGCTCACCACTTTGTCGTAATGATCCTGTGTGTATTTAAACGATGGTGGCATCTTTGAAAAATGCTAAGACCAATGCTAACAATATTAATATAACAATATAAATATAACAATATAAATATAAATATAACAATAACAATATAAAAATAACAATATAAATATAAATACAACAATTTAAATATAACAATATAAATATAAATACAACAATATAAATATAACAATATAAATATAACAATATAAATATAAATATAACAATATAAATATAAATACAACAATATAAATATAACAATATAAATATAACAATATAAATATAAATATAACAATATAAATATAAATATAACAATATAAATATAAATACAACAATATAAATATAACAATGTAAATATAAATATAACAATATAAATATAACAATATAAATATAAATATAACAATATAAATATAACAATATAAATATAACAATATAAATATAACAATATAAATATAAATATAACAATATAAATATAAATACAACAATATAAATATAACAATGTAAATATAAATATAACAATATAAATATAACAATATAAATATAGCAATATAATAATATAAATATAAATATAACAATATAAATATAGCTAAATGGTGGCTCATTTATAACATTCATATTTTTATCCATCTTTTTCATTTACCAATCTAATTAAATTTTTACTAATTCTTCGTGTTGTTATTGGCACTTTCCAACGATGTTGCCGTTGTCTAAATACACTATTTGTAGTGTTATAATACCATCAGTTGATTTGAGCATGATGTATTAGGTTGAATGTTTGTGGAAATTAAAATCAAACAACAATTTTATTTCATTATATTTTCTTTTGCATCGCCTACTACATTGTTTAAGATGATAGATTTTACTTCTGTTTGGATGCGTGTACTAAACGAAAAATGCATTGTAAATAAATTTTATTGCAATATTTTTTATATAATGGGGGTAGATATTTAAATGCTGCCCACCACATCATTGTGTGACACAAGGTCGGGAAAATGGGGTGTCAAGCAAGCTCCCCTAAAGAAGAGGCACTCTTGTCTAGCAAAAATTGCCTGAGTATCCGTGTCGGCATTCCCCAGTCGGGGCGCCTCAGGCAGTAACTAATGAACTTAGTCCACCCGAAAGGCGGGTGACAAGGCATGGGAGGGTGGACCTCCTGGCATACTTCAGTATGACAGATACTGGGCCAGTTTTTGGCCCCATACATGTCGGTCTGATTGTCAAGAACGGATTCTTGACTGGTACTTTTCTACCCAATCTCCAAGCAACCGAAGCAGCTAGGAGACTCTTCCCCACCATATGTATAATAGGGGTAGTTATTTAATTGCCGCCCACATCGGCAATATTTGGCACAAGGCCTGGAAAGTGGGAACCCTGCAGGCTCCCCTAAAGGAGGGGCACTCCTGCAATTTTAAAAAATGCCCGAGTAACCCTGTCGGCATTCCCCGGTCGGGGCGCCTCAGGCAGCAAGCAATAAACTTGCCCCACCGGAAAGCCCGGTGGCAAGGCCTGGGAGGGTGGACCTCCTAGGTATTACCCAGGCGGCGTACCTCAGTCCAACAGTTCCCGGCCCCTCACCTGTTGGGCTGAGTGTCAAGTGACGAATCCTTGACGTGTACTACCCTGTCTCCCTGCAGCCGAAGCCGCTAGGAGACACATCCCATCATAAGAGATGTATAATAGGGGTATGATTAAAAAAAATTGGGAGGTTCTATTTATAGACACTGACGATAGAAACTGACCAATCAAATGAAGCCATGTTCCACTAGCAACCAATCAGAAACTGGAATCGCTCCATAAAAATATCGGATCTTTTAAAATGCCGCGCATAATTTTTCGTGTCCACACAAGAAAGATCTTTGCTCTTTATGTGCAAACTTTTGTACAAGACTCATACAGTTTAACTACCCACTGGAAACTTTTCTGAAATTAAACATGGCCTTCAATTCAAAAAACTTTATCTTTAAAAAAGTATTTCTAAATTTATTTCAATGTCTCATTTGTCTTAGAATAAATATAAATGCGTTTGCATTTCTTTTATCATTTTGGTGTGAAAATAAATATTTTTCCTTCTTCATCACCATTCATCATCATCATCATCATCATCATCATCATCATTATTCGATGAAATTCATTTTAAATTTTTGACTAAAACTTTGTTTTTCATAAAATAAAATCGTTTGCTTAGAAACAATGTCAAACATTTTATTAATGACTTGTAATTTCTTACAAAAGTAGCAAACAAAATTCAGTTTAATTCCTTCTAGGGCAAATTTCCATTTTTATCTAGTTTCTACCATTTTATAGTTAGCACAAAAAGTATTTGTGAAATTTCATGGAAAAAAAAATGCCACTTAGTATTTTTTATGAGAGAGCAAGTAACTATGATGAGTGCATTTACATATTGTTTTTATTTGCAAAAAAAAAAAAAATTACAAATTATGTTTTTGATTAAAAACAATTCGTTTTGAACAAATGTCAAATACCATTTACATTTACATATTTTACAGATTATAAAAGAAAAAAACTCAGTTTAAAAAAATATGCGAAGAAAATAAAAAGAAAGGCTGATCATGAAAATTCAGATAACTCCAATTTTTGCAAAATTTTAATAATTGATATTAGACATTATTTAATAAATAAATTCCAGTTTCTTTGGAATTTCTGAATTTTTGAGATGAGGATTCGTAATTTGAATTATTTGGATAACTGTTCTCATCTTGAATGTAATTTGCACAATATTTCAGCCGATGTAACGTAACCTCCAATTTTCTTCAGGTGTGTGTTATCAAACTCGGGAATCTTTATCAAACTCGGGAATCTTTATCAAACTCAGGAATCTTTATCAAACTCGGGAATCTTTTTATCAAACTCGGGAATCTTTCTGTCGAACTCGAGAATGTGCATGAAATTTTGAATGGAACTCTTTGTTTAATCCACAAGGGTAGCATGCTCTCGTTCCGTCAGTCATGATTAGGTAGAATTCCTAAGTAATTCGACATTGCATTTTTCGTATTGCCTGCACTGAGGATTGAGTCTACAACCTCTAGAAAAGTGTAACTTACAACTGAATTTTACCAAGTACTTTATCCACTATGCCAAGAACCTTGCTCTACATCAAAATTTGCCTTATACTAAGTAGTACATGTTCAAAAGGATCGCTGTGCACAAGAGAGCATCAATAATATGCAATATGCTTGGTAAAATCTTAAACTATTGGAATAATAATTATGATGAATTATGAAATATTTATTCTTGGCAACACCATTTACTTTTTAAACTACACTATTTAGAGAGTGGAGCTCCACTGAGACTGTATCCTATAAAAATTTAAAACTAATTCTATATTTATTGCATATATCCGCCCTGGGACGGGTATTCTAATATATATATATATATATATATATATATATATATATATATATATATATATAATGAATGACAAAAATCTATATTCCAAAATTCATGATGTTGACCATCTTACAATTTATTCTTATAATTCAGTTGACATTTACAATTCTTGACAGTATCTGTTTCAAAGAACAAAATCAATCATTTAATTATTATATCAAGCAGTGAATCTATTTTGCCCTTAACTCATCAGAAGAAATAGCAACGATCAATCCATCAAAAGGAAATAAAGTGTGTTTTGACATGATTAAAAATCTGAAAATTCAAAATGGCATAATGTAAACATATTATAAGGTATTTACAGCTTCTGTTCCAATTTTTGGATTTTTATTCATGTTGAAACGCATTTTATTTTCTTTTGATGGATTGATTGTTGCTATTTCTTCTGATGAGTTAAGGGCATAATAGATTCACTGATAAATGACTGATTTTGTGCTATGAAACAGATACTGTTAAGAATTGTAAATATCAACTGAATTAAAGGAATAAATTGGTCAACATCATGAACTTTGAAATATAGACTTTTGTCCTTTATTCATTATATGCTCTGTAATTTTATTGAGCTTCTTAAATAAGGATTGGTATATATTATAAGGAAATAAAGTATATTTCCATAGAAATATATATATATATATATATATATATATATATATATTTCCATAGAAATATATATATATATATATATATATATATATATATATATATATATATATATATATATATATATATATATACACAGTACTGTTTTGCTATTTCACAGTTCATCAGTGCGGCTAGATAAGCAACTACCTCAAGCCAGGATTGAAACCCGACCGCCGTCGGAGCTTCTAACCATTGCACTATACGACTGCTGCTATGCAGACGGTGAATTAATAATATATATATATATATATATATATTCACACTCAGTCTTTCATGCTTGACTCTCACTCTCTCTCTCTCTCTCTCTCTCTCTCCCTCTCTCTCTCAGCACAAAATCACTTTTTTCTAATATATTTTATTTTTGTTAATACCTTAAACAAATTATTTATGTATTGGCTAACACTCACACCAATTCTCTCTCTCTCTCTCTCTCTCTCTCTCTCTCTCTCTCTCTCTCTCTCTAATAATAATAATAATCTTGGCTGGGTGCAGTTTGTAAGTAAACATGTTCTTCACATGAACCATGAAGAATTCCTCTGCCATCTGTTCAAAATACGAGTAACTTTATCCTGGCGCTTCTTATTGCTTCCAATGTGGATCTTCCAGGAGGAACTCTCAGTATCCGATGTCCTTGGAGGTAACCTATGTACAAACGTTTGCTGCTGAAGGTCTTAAAACGTCTTTTAATGAAGAAGCAATCATTCCCACGCTTTCACAAAAATACATTCAAAACCCATGAAATAAAAAAAACAAACTTATTTGTATTATTTGAATGTTTCAAACTGTTCGTGATTAGTTCATGACGTTTTAGCCGTGGTATTATCATCTATAACAAAAGAATAATTGAAAAAGTCTTTATCCTTTTGTCATAGATGATAACCTTCCAGGAGTTTCGAATTGAACATTCTATTCAATCTACGAACATAGATTGCTTTCTTGTCTGTTGTAAAAATAGCTACAACCAAAACGAAAACAATAGTTCAAAACATCAATGGATATTTGGTATCTGTCTGTCTGGGGTCGAAATTATACTATTTAAGGCGATTGTATGTAGCATTAATAGTTATTTAGTATGAAGCAGAGATAGTGCAGCATAGTCTGTAATACTTAGACGCCGGGATGGAGATTACTCCTTTACCCTATGTTCAGATAATATATATCCGAAAATAACATTCTATAATAAAGGCCAATGTGTATTTATTTGCATACATCTTCCTGTAACACAAAGGTTAGTAAGTAAAAAAAAAAACTGCCGGACGAAACTATTTCAAAAATTTAAACATTAGAAAAAGAAAGAAAACGTTGCTTTTTTCCTTTATTAGATGCGATTAGACGGATATATATCTATATAACAGGGTAAAGTCGATTTTTACCTATTTCATTGACTATTATTGCTTTACGATTAAAAGCTTTATATACTGATATGTTATGTCAGCTACTTAAGCCAATTTATCATGTGTGTTTCCAGAAAATATGCGTTCATTTAATTTTCTTCCAAAATTTCTTACATTTTTTCTGGGTTAGCTACCTCTCCCAAATAATTTTTTTTTTTACAGAGAAGGTTGCCACCATTTATACGCTCACGTTAATATCTAGTCTCACTACCCTCACAGACACGCTAATATCTAGTCTTTCACGCTAATATGTAGTCTTACTTCCCTCACAGGGACGTTTCCTCATACAATGAAAATCACTGAAATTATTTTATATTTTCCTTCTCACTATTATCTATATACTACACTAGATTTGAAATCAAAATAACAAATACTCTCTCAAAATACAATTTCTATCTTTTGCACTTTCTGATTGGATATTCTATACAGTTTTTGTGTATTCTGGATGAGCGCAATACATTAATGAATAGCTTGAGTGAGTCAAAATTATTCTTTTGCATAACGCTTACTTTACTTTGCTTTTGGTTCTGCACAGTAACATGTTGCCATTGATTTTTATTAACTCATTATCAAATTATTCCAGAACATGTAAATATATACCTATCAACAATAATCATGATTACTTTCCTAATCATATATTTTTCCTTTACCAACTTATAAACTCATTCCTGTACTTCAATGCTGAGGCCGAGAAGTTCTTTATTAAATATACTTCCCTGGGCAACGTCTGGGATACGGGTCCTGTCAATTTACAAATAAATACGCAATGCTCTTCAGAAAACTGGAAATAAATTGATACAGAAAGCCTACATTAAGGAAAAGATATGAATCTGCCTAAATACACAGAATTTACTTCCAAATCTGCTGCAAAGAAAGTAGGATCCCTATACCAGGCTAGAAAACATCTCACACCTGCCAGTATCTTATCTATATATTTATAAAAGTGAGAATGTGTGTATGTGTGTGTGAGGACACTTCTCAACCCATATAATCAACAAATTTTTGATCTACAGACTTGAAATTTGGTATGTAGGATGTTCAGACATGTGGAAAACTTTTTAAGGGGTTTTCATCCGGAAAAAGTGGCTGGTAAGGGGTCAAAATTGTAAAATTTCTGTGTATGAGTCATCGGATTTTTATTTGCTTGTCAGCTGTTTCACGAGGTTTGAAAACACATTTTACAGATCGTGTCAAGCTTGCCTAATGGTTATCGTACTTGACTCACTGTCTTTAGGTTTTGGTTCCGATCTCAGCTCGGGTACATTTTTTTTTTTTTTTCCTTTATTTTTGTAAAAGGAATTTAACGTTACATTTACTACCGGGCATCGCTGGGTACATCTAGTAGCTCTATAAAGTTATCATTCATACATGAAGTGTTGTTACCACATTTGACCTGGTGCACCAACTGATAGTCTCTCTCTCTCTCTCTCTCTCTCTCTCTCTCTCTCTCTCTCTCTCTGTTCGACAAGATGCAAAAAAAAAGAGAGCCTTTAATAGGTTTCACACTGTCTACTGAGCTCTAGCTCCTGGCCCATTGTCACAGTGTTGCATTTCTCTGCTTGTTTTATAAGTACTTTCAGAGAATTTGCTCCAATGAATTTACTGCGCTTGTACTCTAATTGCTTGTACTCTCATTGTTTGTACTCTCCGACGCAGCGAAATTTCATCCATTTAATGTAGTGATACATAGATGCCAGAAAAATTTTCGACACTAATAGCTTCTTTCTTCAGACAGCTTGTTTTGGGATTCTCTCTCTGCCCCCTAACTGTTCCGCTGGCAGAAATTTAAATGTAATCTGAACAAACATCTTGCTACACAACTTCTTACTAAGTATACTCCTATAAATCTCAACATAATAAAATAAAAAATCAGAATAATATTATTCTGTGCTTCCCCCACTTACCTTTGGTATTTATTTTTATTTATTTTTGTTATTTCAATTATTAACTTCCTCCTCTCTGCTCAACAACAACAAAAGAATAGTTACGTATATGAAACACATTTTTTTTTAACTTCTCGCCCATAGATTGCTCACGTTGTCTCGAAATTCTTGGCTGTATATTTAGTTTTAGCCTTGAAGGGGGAAACCCACTTGGAGGAGGAGAGTCCTTAACAACACACGTGTTCCACGACTTTCTCGGTGTTGTTGCCGATTCCGCAACAAAAACGCTATCGACTGACAGCCTCGCACAAGAACCGGCCAGAACATAGTTAACTTCTTCCTTTATTCTTTCTTTTTTCATTCTCCGTTTCTCCCCTCCCCCTTTTTTTGTTAGTGTTTTTCTTTGGGGGATGGGAAGTGAGAGCTTGAATTTTTTTTAGCAACAGCAGACACATATGACTAGGCCTCGATTTACATCGTGTGATGATGAGGTATTTTCACCGAGGTTAGTGAAAAAAAAAAAAAGGATATCTTTCTTTCTTGTTGTATATAAAGTTTTGGTAATTTCATTGTTTCGAGGTTGGGGGTGGTGGTGAAGAAGAGGTGATCTTTATTCCGAATAGAGAGCAACTGCACAGTAGTGTCACTCGTCAAATATTAATAATAAAAAATAAAAAAAAGAAAACTTTTCCACCTACTATCGATCGATTAATCCCCACAACTTCGAATTTAAAATATTTTAGTATTTTTACTGAATTTGAATTGAATTATTATTATTATTTTTTTTTTTTTTTTTTTTTTTTTTTTAACCTTTACTAACACAAACTTAAGTTTTTGGCAAATGTCGGTAGATCATTTCGTTTGTACCTTAAAGAAACTAAGAAATTACCAGATCATTTTTATTTATTTTTTATGTTTTTAAAAATATTGTTCGTATAATTTTGTAGATTAACACCCTTGGCTAAATTACGCGCACACAGACAGACACCTTTAAAAAGGGGGAGGGGTTACCTGTGAAACTGTCGGAAAGAAGAAACAAAACAAGAAAAACAATTTTTAGAATGCGGGATCAGTTTTGTATGTAAATTTAACGTAGAATGATCACCTCTACTCCCATTTTGCCGACCTATTTTAACGTTTTAGAATTGTTAACTATTTTACCACTAACCCTAAGTTCGACTGGCAAGGTTGTAAAACCATACGTAATTTCTTAAAAAGTAGATACTTTCATAACAAAAAAGATAGCTACCCTAAAAACGCTAAAATGGTCCGGAAATAAGGGATCATATTCAAGTTAAATTTATGAAATCGATCCTCCACTTTACATTCTGAAATATTTGTTGCTTTGCTTTTCTTTCCTACAAGTTTTAAGTGTTCACAGGTAATCGCCTAAAAAGGATAAAAATTTATTTTTTAGGGATATGGATGACTTAACTGAGAGCGTTAGTTTCCTTTTTTTTCTTCTTCTTTTCTGTAAACATCCCCATCTCCACTCTGCATTAACAAGCTGTTCTTTAAAAATATTTCTTTATGAAGCAAGACATCAAATTTGTCATTTTTCTTTTCCTTCGATTTGTTCAATTTCTAGATAGTGCAATGTAAAAGGTTAACGTAAATAGTAGATGTATTTCGGGGAATTTTTCATCGCCCTCTAAGATGTTTGTTATATCTTGAGATTATTTAGTACATCGATTCAATGCAAAATACAGTTGAAAAACGTGTATACATACAGACAAATCCGATAAAATCATTTTAATCTTAGATAAGTTCAAAATTTCCCAAGATTAGAGTTTGCAAAGTTATTTAGTAATGACCTCTCCAGGATATACACGGAATTCTTGGAAAATCGCATAATAATGAATGAAATATACCTTCCTCCCATAAGTAATTTAAATGTACTTGAAAAAGAAAACGGGGACACAGTGGGTTGTCGGTTTTTATCGAGTTAGTTGATGATATTGAATTTTCTTGCTTACATGCCGCTATTTCGAATTCGTAGACGAGGGCCGCCATCATTGGACTTTTTCTCTTAAGGGTCATAAAACAACGTTTTAAATTAAATTTAGGTGATGTTAATTAGATATAAATGATTGCACATTGAAAGTAAACACGCAGATTAACCTAGTCGAGCGTAAATAGAAGACACTTCCACTAAAGTCACGTAACCTGGTGATGTCGCTGAATAAAGTTCACGGTTAGGTGATTACGATGATTAATTTAAATGAATACATTTTTTTTTTTTAATAAAACTTTACTAAAATATTTGGTGCTTGTTAAGATAGAATCGACAGATCGATTTTTTAAGTATATTTTACTTAATATTACGTACTTAATTGTCGAAAATAGTAATATATCCAAAAATTACGAAAATTCATCGAGTAGAACAACTAATATTGTGTTTTTAGTATTTAAAAAAAAGTCTATCGCTTATAGACAACAAATATTACCCGCCATGAAAAGTTCGCCCCGAGCTATGTCCCTCTTCAGTGTTGCAACCCGTCCCCCCCCCCATTTCCCGTAAAAATACTTTTAATTATGAATAACTTTCTGTGAAAGTGTACTGGGGGGACCACCCGGAAACTTGTTAATTACGGGGAGGTTGAAAATAAAATGTTTTCCGGAATAAACGCCCTCAACCTCCCATGTTAAGAACGGCATTCGGGATAAACATCCTTTGCAGGTTGGACAACCAAGTGCACTAGTGCACTAGTGCAGTCAGTGGGACCGTCTTCGGGTGGTTCCCCAGTGCACTTTTAGGTGTATCAGAATTTTTGTAGGAATTTTTGACACTCCTAACACGAAACTGCGAATAAAATATAAAAATCTCGTAATTTCTCTTTTAAAAGTGGGTTATTTATTTTCTTTATGGATTATACTTCCAAAATAAACTATTAAAGTTGTTTTAAAAGTAATAGAAATATTTTTTTAAACAGTAATGAATTTTCCGAACTCAATATTTTTCAATTTTTAAACTTTAAAAATCTATCAAAATTTTTCTATTGATTCTATTTTTACGATATTTTCAGGGTCAATGTGAAATTTTATGTTCTTTCCAATAAACCGAATATAATATTTTAGACAAACGTTTTTTTTTAATTCACCCCCCCATTTTCAAGTTTCTATTAAAAAGTAAATAATTTACTCACCGAAAAGTAAATAATTAATTTACTCACAAATTGAAGAGAAAAAGTCAATAATATATTCAAATTTAAAACAAAAAACAAGTAGTGTTTTTTTAGAATATTACCCGTAAAGTTTGAAGTTTAAAACCTTTTTTTTAAACCACGTTATTTGTTTTTTTTCTTTTTTTTTTTTAATGGAACCTTGGTCCTTGCTCCTTTAATTGAAAAAGAAATTAGGCTTGAATTACATTTTTCGAGTAGTTATAAGCTTGGAAAGACAGGGGGCCGAATAATTCACGCCTCCCATTTTGAAATGTTTATTAAAAAGTAAATAATTAATTTATATACCAAATTGAAGAGAAAAGGTCAATAAATAATATATTCAAATTTAAAACAAAAAAAAAAAAGAACTGTTTTTTAGAAATTTACCTGTAAAGTCCGAAGTTTAAAACCTTTAAAAAAAAAAAAAATTAAAAAAAACGTTTTTTTGTTTGTTTTTTTTTTTTATTTTTTTTTTTAATGAAACCTTGGTCTTTGCTCCTTTAATTGAAAAAAATAAATTAGGGCTTGAATTACATTTTTCGAGGAGTTATAAGCTTGGAAAGATGAGGTGGAATTATTCGCTATTTTCACGAAATTTCTGACACACCTAGTGCACTTTCACCTACCTTTCTACTCGATGAATTTTCGTAATTTTTGGATATATTACTATTTTTGTCATAATGACAATTAAGCGCGTTGTTTTACACTAGGTTCCTGTGCAGCGGGAGGCAACTCTCTTTTACTAAGAGACTCAAATTCGTTCGTTTTTTTTTGTTGTTTTTTTTTCATCTCATAATTTAGGACGCTCGATTCAACGATATTTTTATTAAATCCAAATATTTATGAAAGAAAGTTGCGACGAATTTTTTTTTTTTTAATGTGACAAAGTCGATAACATTAATATTACAAAATGTAGTATGTACGCGACCATTAAGGGAAAACCAACGAACTAACGAGATTTTCATGAGATGAAAACATTTAAAAAAGAAACTGCGGCAACTTTTTATTATTATTATTATTATTATTATTATTGTTGTTACGGTAAGGTTTTTTTGAAAAACAAAAAAAGTATTTGCAGTGCACTTATTGCTGAAATAATAACGTTATTATTTAAAAAGCCATTCTTAACATGGGGAGGGGAGGGTGTTTTGTACCTATTCTGTACTTTAACCTTACAATTGAATAAAAAAAAAATATCATAAAACTTTAATTAAACTTGGAAATACGATTTAAAAAATAGCGCGGATCAGTAAGTGCATTAGCGCCAAAAGAATAAAATTCTTTAATAAAACAAGGATGAAACTTTTCATTTAAAAGTTTTAATTTAAAAGTTTTAATTTAAAAGTTTTAAAGCTGCGTTTATAATTCCTCTACAACTGTTGTTGTGTTTTCATTTGTTGTAATGTTAAAAACGAGATGTTGGTGTTATTAATATTATAAGCTTTGTTACAGTAAAAAAAAAAAAAAAAAAAAAAAAAAAAAGTCGCCGTATCCGGGCGTCCTAAATTATGAGATGAAAAATTGTTTTAAAAAATGAACGAATCTTTTAGTAAAAGAGAGTTGTCTCCCTCTGCAGAGTGAACTATTGTAAAACAGTGCCGAATTAAGTACGTAATGTTTTGTTTTTGTTTTTTGCTTAAAACGGCATATTAAAAAAACTCGATTTTCCCGGTGAAAAAAATATTGCGTTTTAATTGCACATATCCAAATGTACAAGAATTCGGGGCGGAGTTGTTTGTACAATCATCACCCCATGCGTAATGTGTATACTGATAAGTTTTTTGAAATTTTTTCACTGGCTTATTATTGATTGGACACTAAATAATTAGATTATGAAAAAAATTTGATTCTTTCGACATTTGAAAGGGGTGCTCACTTTTTAGTTACAACGATCTGGTAAATCGGTCACCCATATTGTAACCAATAAAAACGTGGGAATATCAAAACCATCGAAAGTAAAAATAACGTGAACCTACCGCATTTGTAAGTCAGAAATATTTATTTTTTCGATAAGTTTTCGGTGTCGCTGAAAACGAAAATAACGTTTAAAATTACGGCAAACGAGTAGTTTCCAAGATATGAAGAAATGTTAGTTTTTAAAAAGTGGGGGATCACTTTTCTATAATGATTTAACGTAAAATGAGCACCCACTTTGTGATCACGACTTTTTCCGGGATGGGGGGGGGGGCTTTCTTTCCACACTCGGAAAATCCTTTAAAATTATCACTAACGTTTAAAATTCCATGAAACAAGTAGTTTTCAAGATATGAAGAAATGCATTCACTTTATGGTCACATTTTTTTTTGCGGGGGGGGGGGACTGCCGGCTTGTTTTTCGTTCATTCTGTTTTTGTGGGAGGCGGTGGAGGGGCGGGGAGTGTTGTGGCGGCCGCGGCAATTTCTTTGACAGTTGAATCAGAAGCTAACAATTCTCGTCATAGTCGTCTATGAAATGAGCATTTATTTTTTATTTTTCTTAAAAAAAAAAAATTAACAAAAGCCAACACTACAAAACAAAAAAGAAGGTTGAAAAAAAATTCATCCTGAACAAAGTTGCCGGTTGCGGTTAGCTATGTTTAGGGATTGCCAAAATTCACCACAGAATTACCCCACCCTATATGTAACACGATGTGACTTTATTATAAATTAATATTATCACTATAACTTTTGAATCATTTAAAAGAAGGGCAAAATAAACCAGTAATAATTTTATAAAAAATTTTTTTCATCGAACGAAAATAATGAAATTGCGAGACGAAAATCGTATTTACGTAATTGGCGCTTTAAAATAACGTTCCCATGTAAGTAGACATTCCGAACGTATTTAATACGCGTATTTAATAAATCTATCAAAAATCAACTAATATTCAGATTTTCGTGAAATCTTCGATACTTATCCATTTTAGAATGAAATTACATATAAAATGCAGTTTTCGTAAAATATACGAGGGGAAATATTTTTTAGTGTGTGTTCCCCTCCCCCATTTATTTTTTCGAAATTCGAACAAAATATATTTAAATCTAGCGACATTTCTATTTATTATGAAACATAAGACTTCAAATAAGTAAAACTACTTATTTTTTTTAATTTAAATACACATATTGAACAAAAATTTACCTTGAAGTTGCAATCAAAAAATTGATATAAACTTAATATTATTATATATTTTTTTTAAATAGCGTTTTTTTTTCGAATTAATATATACTATAATCAGTTGAATTGCCAAGAAAAAGAAACTTCGTAAACATTAATTATTTTTAAAAGATTAAAACGATTAAAATTCCATTATTTCAAAATGTTCCGTTATAACATAGATTTTTAATTAATTGTGTTTAATTTTTTTTTTAAATATCACGTTTTAATATAAACATGACTCTTGTCAGCTATTTTATCGCCAGATTAAAACCAATTTGAAAATATTATTGCACAAATATTAAGCATTTTGTAGCCCCCACCCTCATATTTTGTTTGTCCCTTTTTACCGAACAAAATATGGAAGCCCGTAGGAAACCAAATGAACATTCAGTAAAACCGTATTTCATATTTAATATACAAATCTTTATAATATAATTAATCGTTAAACTGTGTAAATCTTAAAACCTAACAAAATTATAACTGCAGTTTGAAGAAGATAAACAAAAGTTTTAAAAAAACATTAAGTCGCTTCTGCTTTTCCATAGTTCGTATAGTTACCACAAATCTTACGGAAACATGCGGTCCATTTTTCACAATCGTTTGGCAGTCCCTAGCTATCTTACTTCCTGTGACTAATTACTTTAGTTACAATCAATATTTACTTTAACTTCTAAGGTTTTATAGTAAATATTTTAAAAACGCAAATCCGTCACAAATGAACTAATTTCTAGTGTTGGGACGATTAATCAGAATCCGGGATCAGAAACATCGGCACTTTCGGGTGTATCGGAATCGGAAAAAAAATTCCAATGTCAAAAACGATTAGTTTAAGTATTTTTTTTTTTTTTTTTTTTAAATAAAATCTTCCACTGCTGGAATAACTAATGTTAAAATAATAAATATTTATTCATTTTAAGCTACCAGTAAAGCTAAAAGCTAAAGATCACCCAACAATTGTGTTTTTCCGCATAAAATTCCCATGTAGCATTGTAGCATGTGTTTTTACAGTAATCGGGAATAAATAGCAACTTTATAGTTAAATATTTAGAGATTTATAAAGAATCGGGAATTTAGTACGGAATTAGTAATTCTATAAGAATTGGGGGGGGGGCATATTGGAATCGTCTCATCACTACTAATTTCCCAATTGTATTTCCTCGAATGTCGCCAATAGTAACGTTTTATGTATTTATTTTACTTAAGGGGATGGGGGTAGGGCGTCAGTACATGAAAAAAAAAAATGAAAGTAAACACTAATAACGATATGTTCTCGGTCGGAGAAAAAAATTCTCCAAATCTGAAGCAATTTTAAATTTTGTTTTCAATCCAAAGTACCCTCCCTCCTTTTTTTTAGGGGGGGAGGGAGGGGGTAGAGGGTCCTGACATAAAAAAAAAAACGACCTAGCGTCAAACGTTACCTTTGTTGGAAAGCAACTACTTTACTTGTTTTACCCTTTTTCTTGTCTTTTTTTCTTTTTTCTTTTTTTTTTTTTACTCTTATTTCTTTCAATTCTTTTATAGGACGGAGGCGCTAAACAGTAAATCCGTTGTTAGCAATTTTTAAAATCTATTTAATAATGTGTTAACATGGTTAAATTCTGTTGCTTATTTTCTAGGGTCAGTATCAATGATACTGAGTATCATGTGTTCGGTTTTTGGTTGGTAAAAGAGAAATTTTCTTAGACTAAAGTCAATTCCCCCCCCCCCCAATCCAGAGTGCCTCTTTTTGTGGACCTAGATTTTCCTCACATTTGAAACCATCCTTGCATCTAACTCTGTCCTCGTGCAGAGGAAAGTAAATCGAGGTATAAGATCGGTTCTTTAATTTATATATTTTATTTCGCCAAAACAGGTTTAGCAAAATAAAATTAGGCACAAGACCAATCAAAAAAGTGAGAAGGTGGGGGGGGTCTATGATCGTCATCGTCACTGTACATTTCAATTTATATGCTAATCCTAGCTAAAGTTCTCAATCACAATAATATCACAAATCAAATCGTTTTTTTTTAATAATAATAATAATAATAATAATATATATATATATATATATATATATATATATATATATATATATATATATATATATATATATATATATATATATATATACCAGCAGTTCAGCCCGGCTTTGCTCGGTCCCTATGTACTGTTCATAACTTCATGTGCATATGTAGATATATATTAAAAAGTTTAAATCATGTCCAGGTAAGCTACATCTAAAATTTCAAGTGTTTAGACCCAAAATTGGCAGAGGAGTATGGTAGAGTCTGCAAAGGTCAACTATTTCAACTTTGACCTCTTGGCAGCCAAAATTTTGCCTAAAAACTGTTTTAAAAGCTTGCTGCATGTCTGAATATCCTATATCTAAAATTTCAAATGTTTAGACCCAAAATTGACTGAATAGTTTACTAGAGACCGCAAAGGTCAATTTTTTTTTAACTTTGACCCCTTGGTAGCCAAAAACCGATTAAAAAGCTTGCCCTATGTCTGAATACACTTTATGTAAAATTTAAAATGTTTAGAGCAAAATTTGTCTGAGTAATTTGGTAGATCACAGAGGTCAAATTTTTTTTTAACTTTGACCCCAATTTTGACCCCTTAACATTTATTGTTTTGGGCTCAAATCAAATTAAAATTTTTGATCCATGTCCAAGTAACCTACATCTAAAATTTGAAGTGTTTAGACCCAAAATTGGCAGATAGTTTTCAAAAGTCAAATCATTGAACTTTGACCCCTTGACAGCCAAATTTCTTACTTAAAACCCGATTACAAAAATTTTCTCAAATCTCAATACCCCTTTGTCAAATCTCGAGTCTGTAAACTGAAAATTGTCAGAGTAGTTTGGTAGGAAAATGTACACACACACACACACAGACAATTTCACTTATATATAGAAAGAGAAAGAGACAGACAGAATTTTATAAAAAATGATTTTATTAAAGATGTTTCCCTCTCCCTTGGAACATTCTGGAAGGTTATAAAACAGCTCGGATAGCACTGCCCAGTAGAGACACTTCAGGCGATTACAACAAACTAATCTACCTGAAGGAGGAAATAATACCGAGGAGAATGTTATCCAAATAACTTACAAATTAGACACAACTTGGCATTTATTTGTTTTGGACCCCCTCCACCACATTAAAAACCGCCATGGTGTCTAACTCTGCCCTCATGACGGGACAAATAAATAAAGACTAAGTTGTGTAATTTGGATTATTTAGACAACTATTCTCATCATAGATGTGATTTTTACAACGATCTAATCGATTTAATCTCTGTCCTTCTTCAGGTGCATCTTATCAAACTCTGAAACTGATACAGAATTTCGAACCTCAACTCGTTATTTAATCTACGGGAGTAGATTGTTCTCGTTCCATCAGCTTTGACTGAACAGAAGTAATGTTTTTTATTCTTAGTGTCGTCTACATTGAGAATTGAACATTTCAAACAATGTCAAATACAACTGATAATCACTCAACAGGTTTGTCCGTTGTGTCACATGTCCATGTGGACAAGGTGCAACTGAAGAAGGTCGAAGGTTACACAAGCCAAATTTTTCTAAGAATAACACTCAAAATGAGAATAGTAGTTTGAATAATACAAAATATCAATCATCTCAAAACATGACTGATATGTGTTTATCATTATTATTATTATTATTATTATTATTAGTAGTAGTAGTAGTAGTAGTAGTAGTAGTAGTAGTAGTGGTAATTTGAGAGTAATTTTGAAACCTTTTAAATTGCTAATGAACAGAAAGTAATTTTAGGTCAGAATTGAAGTTGGTTAGATTGAAGCGGTTAGCTGCCAAATTTAATTAACTAATTTTGTCTGATTTTCCAAGCAGTGACGGGACAAATTATCCGCTGTATTAATTTTTGTTCTGATTTTTTGTGTATGAATAAAACACAAAGTGGTTGGAGTAAAGGAATAAAGAGAGTAGCAAAAGTAGTAGTAACATCGTAAGAGGAGAGTAAAAAAAAAATGACGTAAATATAGAAGAAAGCGAAAACTTGAAAATCACAAAACAACATAAAAGTTATTTGGATTCATCGGACTACTATTCTCATCTTGAGTGTCATTTTCACAACATTAACACAAGATGAGAACAGTAATCTGATGAATCCAAATAATAAGAATGATCAATCCTTATCTAAAAAATTCAGGAGCGTAATATAAAAATTGTAATATAAAAGTTGTAATATAAAAGTTGTAATATAGGTCGAAGGCTAGGAAATGGAGGACAAAAAAATAAAGGTTCATTTGTAGTATAGGGACTGTAAGAATATCTCGCCAACTTCATTTGCTTTGTGATCAACTTTTGGATAAAACACGAGGCTGCTTCCAGTAACAAATGAGAATCCCCTCTTGGTTCTTATTTGTTACTGGGTCGAGTTGGAAGCAGCTTCTTGCTTTATCCAAAATTTTATCAAAAAGCAAATGAAGTTGACAAGATATTCTTACAGTCCCTATACTACAAATGAACCTTTATTTTTTTTTTATTTTCCTCTTCACTCCTTTGTAAACTGAATTGATAACAAGTGCAATAGAAACGGATAAGGCGAAGCTGGTGAGTTACAGACGAAGAAAGTGTTTATGTACTTTCAAGAACACTTAATTATAGATTATTCCAGATATTCCATCTTTTATAGTTTATCATGTTACCAGCACGAGCAGTAAACTCTCCAATCAACTCTTCACCATTTTTTTTCACCTTTTTCTCTGGAACTCATTCAAATCAAATTTGTTCTTTTTTTTATTAATTCACAGAGAGAAAACAGGAGACATAATAAATTTTAAAGGTTGTGGCATTTTCTCACAGTCATAAATTTTATTAAAGCTTTTTCTTTCGCTAAACATAAAATAGTGCTAGCAGATAAACATAAGAGAGAGAATAAAACATGACACATAAAAAAGGGTGAAAATTACAGATGCAATTAATAACAAAAAAAGTATACTTAAAAGTAGTTCCTATAATGCATAATAATAAAAAGTTGCTAGAATGCATGAATTGCCAAGCCAAACAGATTAGAGAATGCAAAGGCTATGTAAAGTAACTACGAAACTATGATTTACTTTTTTCTGAATTTTTTAGATGAGGATTGATAATTTGTATTATTGTGATTATTCAAACTCCTGTTTTCATCTTTAGTGTTATTTGCATGTTTTGGCCGATGTAATCTCCAACCTTCTTCCACACAGACTCGTGACATAACTGATAAAATACTAGATCAAATTCGATTGTAAGTTACACTCTTATAGAGTGAATGACACTCAGTCAAAATACAATTGCAAATTACTTAGGACTTCTTCCTAATGATGGCTGATAGAACGAGAGTATGCTACCCCTGTGGATCAAATAATGGGTTTTACTCGACATTCTATTCAACAGAAAGATTCATATGTTTGACAAGATACACCTGAAGATCAGAGGTTACGTCGGCCAAAACATTGTATGAATAACATTTAAGATGAGACCAGTAATCTGAATGAGCCAAATAATACAATTTTTTTTTTTTTTTTTTTTTTTTGTATCTGTTTCGATTGTTTATGGCATATGTAAACCATTATATATCTGTTTTATCATGAAGAACCCAAGTTTTGGATCATCTGTGAATAGTCATTCGGATGCTGATGTTTAGTTTTAAAGAAAGTTAATTAAAAAAGCAGAGTAAAGGACAGGTTACTTACATGCAGTAGACAGATATATATATATATATATATATATATATATATATATATATATATATATATATATATTACATAGAAAAATGCGAGCATGAAAAATAATGTGGTTAAGATTGAAACATGGAAAAGTAAAAGGACTAGTTATAAAAACTGGAAAAGAAACAGACAGGAGATTCTAGTAAAAAATATAGTTAATTTAGAACTTAAAATATTGCCGCATTAAGAAATTTTTTTTTAAATTCAATTTAACAGTATATAATCAATTCTTAATTAGGGAGGGTGGATTCGGCAACAACCTGAGTTCGGTCATAAGCAATGGAGAAATCGTAACAGAACCTCCCCTCATCATCTGTCTTGTCTGAGTGGGCTAACCATTCCACATTGTGAACATTGAAGTCTCCACAGACGTAAATGTTAGCTGAAAGATAGGCAGACTCTGCTTGGTTGCAGTTAAAATAATCATTCCAAAAGAGGGAAGATATAACATGAGAAATATTTGGAATCAAGTCTCCCCTTACTGTTATTTCAGATCATTTGGAACCATAACAGCAAGTTTTAGTCTCCCATCAATCAATGCCAGAGGTTTTGGGGAAATATATATGGATATATCTATACTGGTAGCCAAATTGAATATTGAAATGCTCAGATCTTTGGTTCTATGGGATGAAACTACATGAAAATTTGCAGGCTTTATAATAATATTTTATGGTTACAATTTTATGACAATTGGTAAAAAAGAACCTATATTTTCAAATCAATAAAATATGCTCAAATTTGCCTACATTTGTGTGTGTGTGTGTGTGTGTGTGTATATACATATATATATATATATATATATATATATATATATATATATAAAGTGAACATGTCTGTATGTCTGTCTGTGTACATTTCCCTACGCAATAACTCTGTCAATTTTTAGTCTAGTGACTCGAAATTTTATATACAGGGTACTGAGATTTGGGAAAATCTATATGATCGGTTTTCGGCCAGAGATTTGGCTGTTAAGGGGTCAAAGTTCAACGATTTGACCTTTGAAAACTCTACCAAACTCCTCCGCCAATTTTGGGTCTAAACACTTGCATTTTGATGTGTGTTGGTGTGTTTTCTAATGCTGTAAAGTTGTAGTGTTGATTTGTGTGTGTGTGTGTGTGTGTGTGTGTGTCTAGTCAGGAGATAACGTTTGTTGTTTTACTGTTTGCTTCTTGTGTCATTGGTTTACAACAACCTGAACTTAGTAAGTTCTCTTCTTGCCGTCCTTTATGCCACAAAATATCTTTATTCACTGAAACTTTTATCATCTCACCGTTTCTGCTTTTCTTCAATACATTTCTCTGCGTTTTCATTCCACCACAATGTCTTGGAGGTCATTAGATCACTCTGTCTCTAAACTCGCTTTTTACATATTCTTCATTCAATTTTCACACTTTTCTTCTGGGAATAAATTTTTACTTTAACTTCAATTTAGTCACAAATAAGTGGTTTACGTTGACACAATTTTTTTGATCAGGTCTTACCTTTACATCACAAGCTTTCTATCCTTTTTCTTACCAACATCTGTTGATCCATTCGAGTTTTTGCAATATAACAAGATGGCTTTCCCTTCTTTGAAAAACAATATGTGCAACCAACATGTTGATCACAAGACCAAATTCTAGGATTCTTTCTCCTTCTATATTCTTATCATTATATACATTCATTTCATTCCTGAAAATCGCCAGAGGTTTTTTTTCCATTGAAATCTCTTGCCACATCAAGCATTTCCTTTTTACCAATCTGACTAATTACTGTTATAAGCATGTCATAAAATTTGTCTTTTCTATGTTCACTGAAACCACAATAATGATAAGAAAATTAAGAAGAAGAATAATAACAATAATAACAATAATAACAACAACAACAATAATAACTAGCAGAACCCATGGAAATTCCACGGTAGTTGAAAATTTTTAAAACTCACATCAGTAAGATACTTCTTATCATATAATCTAACAATTACAATAAGGTTGAAACTTATACCATTAATGATTTTACTAACTCATGAAGCTCTGGATCTTGCATCAACTTGTTGAACTGTTCTGACCTTATCCTGATCTCGCAGCATTATGATCATGTAGCAGTGTGGTACCCCCCCCTCTTTTTTTGAGATTCAATCACATAAACATTTGCAAATAGAATTCCCAATACTTGTCTGTCTTAAATGTCTTTCAAAAGTTCAACTATATGTGCATGATACACATGTGATATTAAGTCAGGTCGTCTTTTTATATAGGTTTTGATAGCTCCAAGTTGTTTACTATTTCAGGATATCTTGGATTACGTGTTTATGTAAGGAATAGGTCTGTTTTACATAATTACAGAAAACTGCTTTGTACTAATTGCTTTGTAATAATTTCAACATGACATATAAGTAGGTAATAATGTTTTCACCTGAAATACATAGGTTTAAAAGATTCCTAATTAACAAAAGCAACTTATGATTTTACATATTTTTACATGCCACTTAAGTAGGTATAATGTTTGCACCTGAAATGCGTGGGAATTTGTACCAATTTCACCATAACATGTAAGTAGGTAATAATGGTAATAAAATATTTTTGAGAGTAAATGGTTTAAATGATTTTTAACTGATAAAGAGCGACTATAAAGGGAGGTAATCTGTTTCTCATTAATTAATGTTTGTGATGATGATGGTTTTTTTTTTGTGACTCCGGATGGACGTCGACTAAGTAAATTAATATTTAGAATAGCAATAATAATAATAATAATAATAATAATAGTAATAATAATGGTAACAACAACAACGACAATAATAATAAAAACATAAGAGCAATGAATCTGATAGAAATAGTAATAATCCAAATAGAAATAAGAAAAACAAAATTGAAGAAAAACACTGCCTAGCAAGTTACTAAGCTACAATACATATTAATGAAAACCGGAATAATAAAAATTATATAGGAGAAATCACACTAGATTTTTTAAAAATATATATTATGATTACAAAGATATATTTAATTAAAAAAAAAACATAAACATGATATATCGTTATTGAGCTGGGAACTTATGCAAAGTGGTGAGTTGCCAATAGTTAAATGGATCATTTTAAGATGGGCTAAGACATGCAGATATTTAGATGATTCATGTAATTTATGTTAAATAAGAAACTAGAAATTTTTATGTTGAAAAATAAATCAATTGATTTAAAGAAGGAATAGCTAATGAGTGTTTTAATAAAATATTGTTTGGGAGTATGAATGGGCACAGCTTAAGTATAAAAATATTTTTAGAATGTAAATCTATGGATTTAGCCTTGGAAATGAAAATTGACATGCTTTTGTGTAGCTTACTTTTTCCAAGCATATTTTTATACTATTAATGTATTTAACACTGAAGTTAATTTTGAAATAAAAAATATATATGTAATATATTATTTTTTTAATATAAGTACAAACATTTCTGTGCTTGTATTTACCTGATATTGCCCCGCTGGATAAGATAAAGATAAATAATTCAAAATATAGTCCCTGTAAGGAATTATTTTCTAAATTTGTAAAAATTCGTTTTAGTTTTCCCTTATGTTTTCAGTAAACATGCTAGTCTTATAAAAATACATAATAAATTTATATGCATTTAATAAAATTCTATGTAGGTGAAAAAAAATGGATGAAATGTTACCCATTTTATATTTATAGATTTTGCTTTTTCATTTATGATACACGGCAGCACTCCTTCCCATAAATCTTATCTATGGAATGGTTAATACTGGGTGGAACGATAAAAGTGTCGCCTAAAAGAAAACAATGCTGCAGCTTTATTTTAAGACTTTTATTGAAAAAATCAATTCAGGTAACTTGATTATGTAGTAGAGCTGATATCTATTCAATGTAGCCGCCTTCAGCCTCAATCACCGCTTTGATACGGATCCAGAACTGGAAGCATGCCTTTTTCACATATGCTGGCAGGAGCTCAGCGAATACTTTGCAGATGGCAGCGATTAGGCTGTCTTTGGTGATGTGGGAGGTCATGTTGGTAATGTTCTTGACGAATGACCAAACGAAGTAGTCCAGTGGGTTCAGGTCGGGGAGGAGGGGGACAGTGGGAGAAGGGTACAAAGTCATAGCACTCCTTCTGAAGCCAAGCCTGGGTCTCTTTAGACTTGTGGGCTAGCAACGAGTCCTGTTGTCACACTCAGGTTCTGCCAGTGGTCACCTGATAGCACCAGGGTATCACCATGCTTTTCAGCACATTCAGGTACACTTTCATGTTGGTTTTCAAGCTGATTTCGAAGATGTGGGGTTGCATAATGTGGTCCTCACTTGAAACCGCACCAAACACCATAACTGTGGCCAGAAACTTTGTTTTCATCACCCTGAAAACGTCCCTATTATTCATGGCAATCCTGTGATACATTTTGATGGTGCTGGCAATGGTCCTGTTTTCATAACTTGGATTGGTAGAGAGCATGAGTTGTATTGCGGCACATCTCTGATCTCACTCATTGAACATTGTGTCACTTTCAGTCATGATAGAAGGCTCCTATCTTGGGATTTGTGTACAACCGGCTAATAAGTAGATGGTCTGCTACAAAATATGAAAATTGATTTTCATCAAACGGAAATGGAATCATGTTTTTTCTGTGGTGACAATTTTATCGTTCTACCCTGTAAACTTCACAATCCTTTAACCATAAACAAAGCGACTGTTGGATATCAATGACTGAAACTTTGTGGACAGGTCTGGCATAGACTGAAGTTTATTTGTATTAAATTTGGTTGGATTGCAGAAAGGATCGTGAATTTTATTAACGATTTGATGGGTGGCATTTTAAGGTTAACTTTGTAGTAAGTTGGTTTCTATCATGTGAATAATCATAGAAATTAAGATCCGTCTTTGCATTCTTGTCTTTCGTTGGTAACAAGTTCGTGTAAACCAATGTGCCAATGTGAGACTGATCGCTGCTCAAGGGCAAAACAGCTGAGACGTGATGTTGGTGATAACATTGGAAATGGGGACCAACTGACTGACTAAATATTTGGATTAACACAGCTTTTTTACATTAAAAAACTAATTACATTCTTTGAATTGTCTATAAAAACCGATGCAAAGTAACACACCTATAATTATAATTGAATTTGTCTACATTTTCAAGTAACACTTCATGTTTCTTTTATATCTTATATATATATATATATATATATATAAGAAGAATACCTGTTCCCCAATGGGTAAAATGAACTCCCTAATAGAACAGTTTTGTGCCATTTCTATATCCTTTATGACAATTAAAATCAAGATATAATATTACTTAACCTTAAGGCCAGAATCTTTATTTCAATCTAGTTCAAAATTCATTAAAATATTTTGATTCTAGAAAATGTGTAAAATTAAAATTTTAAATGTTTTAAAACTTAAGGAGTCTTAAGGAGAAACGAAAATTCATGGAATCTTTTTTAATTGGTGTCGAATGACTATAGATCAAATTTAATGCAAATCCGATATATTTGAATTTTCTTAAATGGGAGATTGTGCCCATGTTATGTCCCCCTAAAATTTGAATATTTTAAAATATTTAAATAAAAAAAACTAAAATTTGAAATTTATTCATTTATTTAATTTAATTTATTAATTGACGTCCAATATCTACTGTTAACACTTCACAAAAATCTGAATTTTCATTGAGGACTTCCACCCTCTTTTTTCTCTCCTTATTAAACTAAATATAGCCCATGTTACGACCTCATTACACCTAAACGTAGATTCCATGAGCAAAGCTTATTTCTTAGAACTGCACGCCTATGGAATTGCCTTCCGTTTTCCTGCTTTCCAGCTGACTACAATATGGTTGTGTTCAAGTCTAACGTAAACAAGTTTTTGATGAGCCATTCCATATAAGTTAACAAATTTACCGAATTTTCATTACTAACGATTACTATATTGTCCAATTTCTACTGTACACTCTTTAAACCCTTATCCTCGAATGGCCTCTTGGCCTTTATAAGTGGTGATGCCTATGTATATATATATATATATATATATATATATATATATATATATATATACTAGTAAAAGTACCCGTCGTTGACTGGGCTCAAAAACAGCCTACAGAAAATGGACTCTGATTTATGAAAGTATCATAGAATATGAAAAGGAAGGGTTGTAAAGAGATAGCTTCAAATTTGGGGGTAGTAAAACCAAAGAAAAATATGATGAAAGTAAAAATAAAATAGATAAACACAATAATTTATTATATCATACCTGTTCACACTGAAACACTTATCACAATATTCTGTGAATATATTAAAAAACCTTGTTAAACTTTGTGACATATTTCCATTCTATGGAGGTCAGGCGCGAACGAACACCCCATAATTTTATTATACCATATTTCTTCAAGCTGAAACATAATTATCAAAGTATACTTACGCAGATAGATATGAAAAGTCTTTATTAAAGTTTGTGCCTATTTCCATTCTATAGAGGCCAGGCACGAACGCAGACCCAACAATTTTATTATACCATCCCTATTTAAGTTAAAACATACTTATCAAAGTATTATGTACATCTATATCAAAAACACTTGTAAACGTTTTTTTTTTTTTTT
Source organism: Euprymna scolopes (assembly GCF_053919585.1). Lineage (NCBI taxonomy): Eukaryota > Metazoa > Mollusca > Cephalopoda > Sepiida > Sepiolidae > Euprymna > Euprymna scolopes. Next base: position 65,743,410 of record NC_136504.1, read on the forward strand.
TTAATTTTTTATTTCCATATTTTGTGGACCAGGTGCGTATGCAGACCCCACAATTTTAATGAATCATCATTATGCCAGATCAAACATACCCATTCCTGTGTCTCGATACATCTTCTCTCATTATATGTGATCAGTTTTCTATAATAGTCAATCATATAGGAGCCTATTCGTGAGCAGACACACACACAGATATTCAGCCTTATATTATATATATATATATATATATATATATATATATATATATATATATATATATATATATATATATATATATATATATATAGTGAATATTTTCTCTATACGTGTGTATATATATATCTTCCATTTTGGGCCGTCCTTAATATTCTTAATATGACCAGACACAAACACAGACGTTCAGCTTTATATTATAGCTATATATATATATTAGAAATAAATTTAGATATACTTATAAATACATGGATAGTAGTAATCACTTTATTGGCTTGAAAAACTCGTTGGTATTTATTCTCGTTTTTTTTTGTTTTTGTTTTTTTTAGTGTTGTTTTGTATTTAGTGTTCGGCAGGGTAAATGCCTTCAATCACCCTGCCATCGATTATACTTCCCAGAAAGACTTCTACACCTTTATACACCAGCACTTGGTATTCTCAAATGATCACTCATCTAAGAATTGACAAGGATTCAACGTCACTTTGTTAATCTGACAGAAACCAGTATAACGCGATTTAGCAGTAATTTGATGAGTGGCATATACTGAATCCAAAAGTGCTATAAACCATAAGTAGAGCAAAAATTATTGTACTTGGCAATGGAAAATAAAGCTGGATCAGAGTGCAAGTAGCACGCTGACTCCCACAGACCAGCAAACAGGATCTACACTAAGTCTAAGGCTGACTAGTCTTTAACTGACTTGAACTTCAACAGACAAATAAACCAAGGATTTCAATTAATGGGATCTTCAACAAATATGATTTTTTAGCAAACATTGGTTGTCAAACTGGGAAGCAAGCTTACAATGAATACCAATATGAACTGAACTGAAGGCTAGTCATTGAATAGGTGAAATATACCTGATTATATCAAACAGGAAATTTGATTGGTCAACAAAGCGAATCATTTGCATGATTGGCTTGCTTCATTGTCCTGTACAACTCTTTATTTGGAATAGCCATTGACCCCTTTTCCACGGTGGACACCTTACTGCAATGCAATGCTTCGATTGGCATGTTATCACCAGAGGTAGTGAACAATTCATTTCTTCTATCCACTCACATTATCATGTCCAGATTTTGACCTGATGGCCTTATCAGACCCAAATTGCTTTCTATACTAAACTAGAAAGTTTTGCTTGAATCTAAATAGGTTATCGTTTATATACATAATGCTGACCTGTCAAATCCAGTGATCTGGTTTTCACAAGTATTCTGTTTCTTTTCATCATCTTTTCTTGTAATATTTTGTGTGTATTCTTGTGTTTCCTTTCTCTGCCAAAATCATTTTTCTTTACTTAACTACTTATTATTACTGTTATCATCATTATCGTATTTTTTCTTTTTTGAATAACAGAATTTGGCAGATAAGAAGGGAAGAGAAAATCTTTCTGGCAATACGTCACTTTCCCAGCAGACAATAGTGGGGAAATAAGAAAAAGAGAAATGATGTTATAGTGAGAGTGAATGAAAAGAAAAGAGATGATGGGAAAAAAAGATGATCTAGAGAAAGAGAGAGAGAGAGAAAGAGAGATAGAGAGAGAGAGAGAGAGAGAGAGAGAGAGAGAGAGAGAGAGAGAGAGAGAGAGAGAGAGAGAGAGAGAGAACTGTGTCAGTATTTTGGGTGTACATTTTCGATAAAAACCCAAATTAGAAAAAACATCTCCAATAACTTTCTCCAAAATTAGCAAGAACTTGTAGAACAGGGTGACCCATCCAAAAAGGCCACCCATGGAATAGGCAATAAAATTCGCCATCCTTTCTGCATTGAAACTAAATTTGCTCCAAATTAACTTCAGTCTATGTCTGACTTGTTCATCAAGTTTCAGCTATAAATTTCCAATAGTTTTTGTTTTATCCAAATTAACTGATAAACACCAACTGAGAACCGTTTTCTCTCTAAAATAATTTTTTCTTGTTTGTTTTTCTTCTGATTCCTACCATGTTTTTTCTGGATGTTCAAGCGTAATCGCTTAAAACAGTACTTTTTTTTTAAAGGATGATTTTACAGAGGTTCTTAATCTATAACTTTACTCATCATCTTTACCACTTATCTTTTCCTTCATATTCCACGATTTTCACAAAACACTAAAGTTCCAGTTTACCAACCCGATCCAAATCTTTTGTCATTCTTCATTTGGTTCTTTTGTACAAGAACATTGCGATTAATGAAAAATAAGGTTTGTGAAAACAAATAACCCAATCAGTCATGGGTAGTGTGTGTACATTACCATGACCTTCTGTTGGTTCTGACTAAAGATACTTTGGATCCGAGTTCCTACTTAGTTCTCTCCTCACAAGGGCAAAATTAAACTAAAGATCAGTTTTTAATGTGGGGAAAACCCAACCCCTCAGAACAGAGGATAATTTAAATTGGGAGAAAAATTACAATTGCATCATTCGAGAACGATTTCTCCTTTCACTGACCGAGGACAGAAAAGCTGAAATGTAGTATCAAAGCAGATATTACACTTTGGTCGTGGTCAATTATAGAAAATTTAAAATAAACACCACTGTGGAACGTATCACCAGAAAATGGTGGACAGCTATCTGTGTGAGTTTATATGTAAGCAGAAATATAATAGAAACAACCTTTTTTTATGCAAATAGTCAAAGATATGAATTGATTCCATCTTTTTTTGCAAGTAATAAAACATTATTTTTTGGTAAGAATATGTAGTAGTGCGCTTCTTCTACAAAACATCCTGATAATCTAAATATTCATTGCTTTGATTTTTTTTTTTTTATATATATAAAACTTTAACATTCGAGAACAGATCCGATCTTCAATTATGCAGACACTAGAATATCGGTTACATTTGTTGAAAGTACGATAACTCTTATCATGGACCCTTTTATGATTACCTCCCTTTTACGTTGTAATCCCATAATCCCTTTTTTTCACTCCCCACTTCCTCTTCCTGTCTTAAATAAAAAAAATATATACTTCTCTTTATATCCGTCACACACGTGTTCGTGTTCGCTTTCAAATCTTTGTTCAAGTTCCTTTTCTATTTTCACTGAAATGCAACTCGCAACAATATTCTTAAGCTATTCTGGAGACATAGTAATAGCATAGAAGTTCAAATTGAGTTTTAAAAAAAAAACAGCTGACAATATACCTTCTATTCTTGTGTCAAAACAGATTTGGTTTACTTTTATGAAGAACTCCACATGTTATTCTGTTCTTGGCTGAGTAAATAAAAAAAAAATTTTTTTTTTTTGTTTTGTTTAACTGCGAAACCTCATCTTGTTAATTTTGTAGAGTAATGGTGTTTGTTGAGCATGTTGAGACTGACTGGAATGAGAAAAGGGTTGCGGGAGTCTGAAAGAAAACATCAATGTCTTCTCTGCAATAATATAAATATGTCTTTTATTCAACTGGAACAAAAATACAAGAACGTTTACACCTAAGTTTAAGTTAGCAGGCATCATAGTAGAAATGTAGTATAATTCCAGTCAGTCCTGAGGTTAGTCCCACTCCTCATCACTATGATGATGACAAGGCGACAGGAAATGCTGCCTTTGTTTACATTGTAGATTCGACTCGACCATTTGTATTTGGTTATTTGGTGCAAATCAAATTGGGTGAAAATTAATAATACGCACAAACGATTAACCTATATGCGTATTATTAATATACGTTAATCGTTTGTGCATCAATGCAAGAGTTTGAAGGTACCATTTTTTCAACAACTTAATCATTTGGGCATCAATGCAAGAGTTTGAAGGTACCATTTTTTTCAACAACTTAATCATTTGGGCATCAATGCAAGAGTTTGAAGGTACCATTTTTTTCAACAACTTAATCATTTGGGCATTAATGCAAGAGTTCGAAGGTACCATTTTTGTCCACAACTTAATCGTTTGTGCATCGATGCGAGAGTTCGAAGGTACCATTTTTTTCATCAACTTAATCATTTGGGCATCAATGCAAGAGTTCAAAGGTACCATTTTTTTTTTATCAACTTAATCATTTGGGCATCAATGCAAGAGTTCGAAGGTACCATTTTTTTCATCAACTTAATCATTTGGGCATCAATGCAAGAGTTCGAAGGTACCATTTTTTTCATCAACTTAATCATTTGGGCATCAATGCAAGAGTTCGAAGGTACCATTTTTTTCATCAACTTAATCATTTGGGCATCAATGCAAGAGTTTGAAGGTACCATTTTTGTCCACAACTTAATCGTTTGTGCATCGATGCGAGAGTTCGAGGGTACCATTTTTTTCATCAACTTAATCATTTGGGCATCAATGCAAGAGTTCAAAGGTACCATTTTTTTTTTATCAACTTAATCATTTGGGCATCAATGCAAGAGTTCGAAGGTACCATTTTTTTCATCAACTTAATCATTTGGGCATCAATGCAAGAGTTCGAAGGTACCATTTTTTTCATCAACTTAATCATTTGGGCATCAATGCAAGAGTTCGAAGGTACCATTTTTTTCATCAACTTAATCATTTGGGCATCAATGCAAGAGTTTGAAGGTACCATTTTTGTCCACAACTTAATCGTTTGTGCATCGATGCGAGAGTTCGAGGGTACCATTTTTTTCATCAACTTAATCATTTGGGCATCAATGCAAGAGTTCGAAGGTACCATTTTTTTTTTATCAACTTAATCATTTGGGCATCAATGTAAGAGTTCGAAGGTACCATTTATTTTACACAACTTAATCGTAATCATCAGGGGGTTTTTTTTTGGGGGGGGGGGTTTATCAGTCTTGGAGGAGATATCTTCATGGTTTCTTTCCACCTTGTTTTGTCCCTGACTAGATGTAGTCAAGTACGACATGGTTGACTATCAAGATCATCTATCCACCAGCTTTTTGGTCTTCCTCTAGATCGTTTCCATTACGTCAGGTTTCATTTTGTCATTCTATATCTCCGGCTATTGTCTATATCTCGAAAAGTGACCATCTATGTTTTGGTATTTACATGATTGTGATGATGTTGTTTACTTCAATTTACTGTCTGATCCAGGTGTTTCACGTTTATCAAAAAACTGATGCCGAGCGTAATGTGTTTCATTTTGCACTGTGTCATTCTTAGCTTTTCTATTTTCTTTACATTAATAAGTGCGCATGCCCAACCAAATCACAACTTATTATTATGCAAGGGATTGCATGCACGTATAAGAGAAAATAGCTCTTTCGTCATGTATCCGTTACATATTTTTGGGTGGCGAAGTTATTTTAGTTTTTGATGGACCTCATCTCATCCTTTCATATTATTTAGATATTTCAGGATACTGTTCTCATCTTGAGTGTTATTTTCATAATATTTCGGCTGATGTAACCTCTGATCTTCTTCAGGTGTATTTTGTCAAACTCCGGAATTGCATGGACTCGTGGCATAACAGATAAAGTAATTGGCAAAATTTCGTTGTGACACCTTTCTGGAAGTTGAAGGTTCAATCCTCAGTGTGGGGGATACTCAGAATACAATTGCAAATTACTTGGGACTTCTAACCGGTTATGAGAATCGGTTCCATTTGAAATTGCATGTAGAATTCGGAGTTTGACAGTAAAAGATTCCAGAATTCAAAAATAAAATACCTGAAGAATATCAGGTTATATTGACCGAAACATTGTGAAAATAACACTGAAGATGAGAACACTAGTCTGAAGAATCCAAATAATACGAATAACCAATCCTCATCTCAAAAATTTAGAAATGGAAAAAATAGTATTTTATATCTTACTAGCAGTTCAGCCTGGTTTTGCTCGGGCCCTATGTACTGTTCATAACTTTATGTGAATATGTATATATATATTTAAAATTTTGACACTAGTCCAGGTTACCTACATCTAAAATTTCAAGTGTTTACACCCAAAATTGGCGGAGGAGTTTGGTAGAGTCTGCAAGGGTCAACTCTTTCAACTTTGACCTGCTGGCAGCCAAATTTTCGCCCAAAACCCGATTAAAAATCTTGCCCTATGTCTGAATACACTTTATGTAAAATTTCAAATGTTTAGACCAAAAATTGGCTGAGTAATTTGATAGAGAGCGCAGAGGTCAATTTGTTTTTACTTTAACCCCAATTTTGACCCCCCCCTCAACATTTATTGTTTTGAGCTAAAATCAAGTTAAAAAGTTTAATCCATGCCTAAGTAACTCACATCTAAAATTTCAAGTGTTTAGACTCAAAATTGGAAGAGGTGTTTGGTAGAGTTCTTAAAGGTCAAACCGTTGAACTTTGACCCCTTGATAGTCAACATTCTGACCGAAAACTGATTACAAAGATTTTCCCAAATCCCAATACCCCTTTGTCAAATCTCGAGTCTGTAAACTGAAAATTGACAGGGTAGTTTGGTAGGAAAATGTACACACACACGCACACACACAATTTCACTTTTATAGATATACTAGCAGTTCAGCTCGGCTTTGCTCGGGCCCTATGCACTGTTCATAACTTTATATGCATATGTATATATTAAAAAGTGTGCATATGTATGGTAATGCCTTTCTATATAACAAGCTTCCTTAAAAAGGGGAAAGTTGCTAGAGACTGCAGAGGTCAAATGTTTTTTTACTTTGACCCTAATTTTGACCCCTTAACATTTGTTGTTTTTGGCTCAAATCAAAATAAAATGTCTGACCCATATTCAAGTAGGCTACATCTAAAATTTCAAGTGTTTATACCCAAAATTGGCGGAGGAGTTTGGTAGAATCTGCAAAGGCCAACTCTTTCAACATTGACCTCTTGGCAGCCAAATTTTCGCCCAAAAACTGATTAAAAAGCATGCTGTATGTCTGAATACCCTCTATGTAAAATTTCAAATGTTAAGACCCAAACTTGGCTTGATAGTTTGCTAGAGACCACAAAGGTCAAATCGTTTGAACTTTGACCCCTTGGAAGCCAAATTTTCAACAAAAAAAAAAAACGATTAAAAAGCTTACCCTATGTCTGAATACCTTTTATGTAAAATTTCAGATGTTTAGACCAAAAATTGGCTTAGTTATTTGTTAGAGATCGCAGAGATTAAATATTTTTTTTAACTTTGACCCCAATTTTGACCCCTTAACATTTACTGTTTTGGACTCAAATCAAATTATAAAGTTAAATCCATATCCAAGTTACATGTATCTAAAAGTTCAAGTGTTTAGACCCAAAATTGGCGGAGGAATTTGATAGTTCTCAAAGGTCAAATCGTTGAACTTTGATCCTTTCACAGCAAAATTTCTGGCCGAAATCTCAATACCCCGTATGTCAAATTTCGAGTCTGTAGACTGAAAATTGACAGTTATTTGTTAGGTAAATACACACACACACACACACACATTCACTTTTTTACATATATAGATTTGGAAGAGGGTTCCAACAACTTTCAAAAAGAATTTGATGAATATAGATGAATTTTATCCTTTCTTTAGAGTAATTATGCAGTAAGCAGTATTATTGTATATTAAAATCTAAATAATGCCAATAATACGAATTATCAGTCCTCGTCTCCAAAATTCAGAAACCTCATCTTTTTTTTCTGAAGGGGCTGTGATTAATAGGATCGCAAAAAGAACTAAAATTCCTTGAACTTTGCTTTTAAACTTTAATTCAAATGAAGAGATTTTTTAATAGACAGCTTTAAATCTTTTAAATCATTTGAATCCTAACACGCACGCCATAAGTGCATACAGGCTTGTCTTCTTGCAATCGATGATTATTATTATTATTATCATCATCATTATTATTATTATTATTATTATTATTATTATTATTATTGCAAAAGAAAAACGATGTGTCTTAACTTGCATCCCTGTTGTCAAAAAGAACTGTGTTTCGCATTAAATATGTAAAATCAAAACACTCTAGCGTTTCTAATATTCTAAGATCACTGCTTCGTTGACACAAGTTTGATTTATAAAGCCATAAAATGTATTCTAATAGGTTACTTTTACTTAATTCATCGAAAAGTGATATTTAAACCCACACATACGTTTCATTACGTATGTAAGTCACTCACTCTTCGCCTGTATTGCCTGTTTGGTAACTAGATAGCGCATTTCGCCAATGATTCCTTTGCCTTGAAGACTTACGTCATACACAACTGACGTCAAACGTGAAAATCACCAGTAGCAGCAGCGGATAAATCAAATAACAAAAAAAAAAAAAAAAAAAAGAAAAGAAAAAAAAACTTTAAATGGCACCCAGATAGGTGCATTTGCATTGCGTGCACCATTGCAAAACACCCTAAAAATAGAAGGATTCGTCAATGTTTTTTCGTTTATTTTTTATTTCAGCTATGTGATTAATTAACTAAGCACGGTTAATTTTAAAATAAAAATTAAAAATGAGAATCAGTCATGGTGGAGCCTGTCTCTGACGTGTGTGTGTGTGTGTGTGTGTGTGTGTGTGTGTGTGTGTGTGTGTGTGTGTGTGTGTGTGTGTGTGTGTGTGTGTGTGTGTGTGCGTGCGTACTAGCATGCCATTCAACGTTGCCCAGTCATAAAATATGCTTAAATATATTTAAATTTATGCAGATTTTGTATTGATTATTATACAGCCAATTCTCTATAGATTATTATATTGTACCCTATATATAGTTGGATTTCAAAATTGAAAGAAAAAAAAATGACTTAGGTGCTATCAGCTAGAATCGAGACTAAAACATAACTTTCCAGCCTTATTCGTTACCATTTGTACTGTGTTCTTATGCATAGAAAAACTTAAAGAAATAACGTTGCAAAAGATATAAATGTGCGAATACATACAATATAGCATTTTAAGTTTACTAACGCCTACAAAGTTCCAGTTTTTTTTTTTTTAATTTTTACCTCTTAGTAGCAATTTTTGCTGGCTAAAAAGCAAATCGAGTGTCCACAAGTCCAAATACTTTATATATTATATTTTAACTTTGTAGACCAAATATTCAGAGAGGAGTTTGGTAGAAACTTTTCCATACACACACCGATAAGGTCGCTCTTTATATATATATATATATATATATATATATATATATATATATATATATATATATATATGCTAGCAACCGACCCAGCATTGCCCGGTCAAAAAATACACTAAAATATTATATATTCATGCAGCAGATTTCGTATTTATTATTATAGAGTCAGTTCTCTATCGATTATTATATTGTACCTAATATATATTAGTGATTTACAAAGTAAAAATAATGACTTGTGTGTCATCAGTTAGTATCGAAACCAAAACATATAGCTCTCCATCCTTATCCGTTAGCGTATGACCTAAATGCATACGTATACAAAAACTGCAAAAAAATAACCTTGTTTACTCTATAACTTATAATTAACGCATGTGCAGAAAAAAAAAATATGTATCTCTGACTTACGGCAGGTGAAGCTCAATGTTTTTGTTTATTTTTAATTTTGACTCCTTAGCAGCTATTTTTACCGGCTAAAAAAAAACAACTCAAAAATGTGCTACAGGTCCAAATACCTTATGTATCAAATTTTAACTCTGTAGACTAAATATGCAGATAAGAGCTTGGTAGAGACTTTTCACACACACACACTGACAAAGTCACTTATATAAACAAATAAAAATATTTCCAAAACCAATCATCTACTAAGAAACCATAAAAACTGAATAAGTAATTAATTAACGCTCATTTTTTAAAGGAATATGCAAATTAGATAATCTTCATGCAGTCGCTCGCATATCCAATATTGAGTATAAGAAGTTTGTTTTATTAATTTTTAAATAAAAAGTAGGCTTTTAATATCAATGTCAGAGCAAAAAAAAATCTCACAATTAAATTGTAGTTATATATATAGTTGACAGAGTAGTTTGGTGGAGACCGTTCCACATGCATACATATATATATCACACACATGTATATGTATCTGTGTGTATAGAACGGTCTCTACCAAACTACTCTGTCAACTTTTGGTTTACATATATAGGGGGTCCTAACCTGTGCAACAAATTTGACTTGGTTTTTAGCCGGTAAAAATAGCTGCTAAGGGATCAAAATAAAAAAAATTGTAACTTGGCAGGTGTAAGTCGACTTAACCTGTATCCTCCACACATGCGCAAATATATATTTATATGTTTAATTACATTAATTCTTAAAGTTTTAATATCCATCTGTCCTTAGATTATATGGTAGCAAACACTGCGGAGAGCTAAAGTTTTGGTTTCAATTTTCGTTGATGGCACCAAAGTCATGTTTTTTTAACTTTTGAAATCATTACTATTATTTGGTTCAATATAATAATCTATAGAGAATTTGCATAAATTAAAATATCATATTTAAGCGGATTTTATGACCGAGTACTGCTGGGCAGCTGCTAGTATATATATATATAGAGAGAGAAAGAGAGTGATGGAGGAGAGATTTGAGGACTGTTTTTTTTCTGTGGAAAGCAACCATTTAAGTTGTCTGATGAGAACTTCTGGTTTTAACCGACCATTTGTTTGAAACATTAGCATGTCCAGTGTCGCAACCATGTAAATTTGTTTACATTAATACAAATATATCTTGCTCTTCTTTTAATGAGCACTCTTAATAGCCTCGTTAAATTCATTAGTTATTATTTTTTGATATCTTTAACCTTGTGTGTGTGTGTGTGTGTGTGTGTGTGTGTGTGTGTGTGTGTGTGTGTGTGTACTAGTAGATATAGATATACTAGTTGAAGTATTCATCATTGCTGGGTGTCTCAAATTTCTTGAATTTTATAGCCAAGATTAGAAGTTACTAACATCTTTTAAATATAGTTTTACTTTTAGGGGAGCTGGTTTTTACCTCACATTAAAAACGGCCTTGTGCCTAATTTGCTCAGTGGGGGAGCAAATAAATACCATCTTTTAAATATAGTTTGTTTGAAGCATTGTTAAGTGAGTACATAACGGTAATTTATGGAAGGCAATATAAGACGCATCCAAGAACCACTATGTATGCTTTTCTGAAAACCCCGTTAAGGAATACTGCTGTTCACACTACAGCAAAAAAGGCAAAAAATATGCGCGCATACAAAATGGAACTAAAGAAACGGATACGTAGATACACATACATGCTAAGGAACATTTGAGCAAATACCAAATTATGTCTAAAGAATTTTTCATATAGCATCTTCAGCTAACCTTTCTTTGTTTGTAACAATAGAATGTTAAGTTTTAAGACACACACAATCTTGTTCACTTTCTCGAAATTGTTTTCCATCATGAAAAAAATGTGAATTTAGCATTTGCTCAATCATCATCATCATCATTACCAACAACAACAATGACAATCATCTCGGATACGCAAAAAATAAAGACAATCACGAGTTATTCATTAACTTTGTTAACACTTTTCAGCGTATACCTCGAGGAAGATCTCATTAGCCGAGACATCAGCATATTGTTCAATTTATAATGCAATCTGCAGAGGGAAATCAAATCAATGAGTGACAACGACAATTTATACAAATATTAATTGAAATTTATTTTTAAACTTAGTTTTAAAATAATTTTTAAAAATGGATAGTAATGAAAGTTCCGAGTGAAGAAAGTTGTTTTTTTTTTGTTTTCTGTGATTTCAGCTATTGTCATATGATATTGTATGATATTGTAACAGTTAACACAAGAATAAAGAATTTTTAAAATGAAGTATACTTTTACTCATGTTATTGTTTAAAGTAATAAAGAGGTTTTGGTTTTTAAATTATTGCTATTTCTTTTCCAACTAAACTATTTTTAGCGTTGAGAAGAGTCAAGTTAATTTATGTTGATAAATACCATTGTATATAACCACTTTCCGATGTAGGTGAAAGTGTATTTCGTGGGTGGTGTTTAAAGGATATTTTTCTATGCTGCCTCCTTACCCCTCTCCAAGTTAAGTGAAAAAGAGGGGGTGGGGTAGAACAAAAAAAAAACTTTCGACCTTCCCAACTCGAATTTATCTTCCTCTCCTCCTCCTCCTCCTCCTCCTCCTCCTCCTCCTCACTTCTTTGTGACGCAGCCAGTGCTGTACTTTAAACTTGCTATGTTGTTGTTTCAGGAAATTCAGAAATAAAATGAACTTTAAAACTCCTTCCAAATCTTTTTGTTACCATGCTATTTCAAATCTTCAAGTAACACTTATTTTACTTTTTTCAATTAAATATTTAACAAAAATCTAATTCTTAACTTCAATATAACATTTTTTTTCAATATTCAGAATCGTATTAGCTACAGTGTTTTTTGTTTTGTTTTGTTTTGTTTTTGTTTTCAGAGTTTTTCTTTTCTTCTCGATTATACAATATACACACATAATACTCCCACGCCCCCCCCCTCGTCCTAAAGCATGAGCGCTTGCTTCCGCAGTTCAGAGAAAGATTAGATCAGCTTACCTGTTTGTGCGGTCTTATCTATTAATTCGATTTTTTTTTTTTTCATCGGTTGAATAGTATTAAATTGATCTTGTATTCAGGAGAGAGGGGAGGTACCATAAAAGATTTTAAGAGTTCTTTTCAAGAATGTTTTATCCATGGAACACGTTTCCACGTGATTGGTCATCTTTACATCTAATATCAATAACACTTGTCATATAGCACCCTCGTGAATCATGAAAATTCATTCATTCAATTCAGTATATTCATTTAAAAATCTATTTTGAAAAAAAAAAAAAAAAAAAAAAAAGAAGAAGAAAGGAAATACTTCTGGCCTATTAGGATTACATATGGAATAGTTATTTTAAATATCATATGGGTGCTATACTAATTTCCAGTATCGTTGGTTAAAGAGCATTGACAGATAAAACGTTTTGTCAGATCATCCAGTTTTATTTTAATAATTCATAAGCACACACCTCAACTCACTAATTATATGCCTATCATCTCTCTAAATCACCAAGGATTGTGGGAAATGTTTGAAAAAACATTCAAAAATTTTTTTTATAGAAACTGATCCCTGTTTATGTTTACTATGGTTGCCATTTGAATTTTTCTATGAAGCCATAAGTAAGGTCAAATTTAATCAAAATAATACATTATCGTAAAATAAAGGGAGACTACCATTGGTGGGTGTATTGTAAACAAGTTGATCGCACTATGGCCATCTGTTGTCTACTCGGTAAACTAGCTTGTTGATAGTGAGGTCACAAAGCTCTCTGTCATAATTTTGTCTAGATTTGTGATACCACTGGAGCACAGGGAGGAACAGGTGCTGGTTTGATTGCAAGAATTAGAAGTGGATGGAGTAAGTTCAGTGAAATTTTGTTATTAATCAACAGAATATTACCATTGTCGACCAAGGGAAGGGTATATCCTGCATGTATACACAGTATGTTGATGTATGGTGGTGAAACCTGGTTGGCAAGGGTTGGGGACATATGTTGCATGGAGAGAAATGATATGATAATGATACAATGGATGTGTAATATGAGTCTTGATCGTAGGCTTAGGTTTGTTGGCATCAGGGGAATATTAAATCTGGATGGTATAGGAAGATATATGCAGAACAGGAGACTTTGATGGTATGGTCACGTTGAAAGAATGGATGAGAGTTTTTTTGGTTAGAAGATCTAGAATAGGCACAGTAGCAGGATCAGTTCACATGAGTAAGCTAAGAAAGTGCTAAGGGTAGGCTTGAGAGAATTAAATTAAGACCTGGCAACAGATGGGTAATCGATCACTAAAAGTTGCCCGACATGTAAAAACCAAATATGCAAATAAATCGATCTTGCATTTTCTTCTTTTGAATTGCAACTGACCTCTGACCTCTGACCTCTGACCTATTGCTGCAATCTTCCATCCCTGTGCCTGTTTTACAAGTATTTTAATGGAACGTACTCTGATGAACTCATTGTACTTGTGCCCCCTCGACGTACATATCCCCGACAAACCTGCTTGGCAACAAAATCACACCCCTTCACTGTTGAGGTCCCTAAATGTCAGAAAGCTTTCTACTCTAATAGCTTCTTCCCTCTAACAGCTAGACTTTGGAATTCATTTCCTGCCACCTGCTTCCCTGACTGTACTGATATGCAGAGGTTTAAATGTAACATAAAACAACATCTTGTTCACTGGCGATATGCCTTGTTTGGGGTGAAGATGAGTTTTAAAAAAAAATTAAAACTCTTAGGTTCAATTACTTGCAATTCAAAATAAGTCAACTGTGAATTGATGCATAACAATCAAAAACGTTTTGGACAACTTTTTTCGTGGAAACACTTTGGATCAATAGATAAAGTAAGTAAAAAGGAAAAACAGGATATCTTGACATTTTGGTGATAAACGTAGGTCAAGATAAAGAAATATTTTCTAAATTATAATCTTTTAGTAGTTGGTTTTTGTTTTTTAAAGAGAATAAATATGTACAGAGTTGCCCTCCACCCTCCAAAAATGCCACTCATAGTATCGTTAATACAATTCCTTTCTGCAATCAAACCATATTTGGTACAAACAAACTTTAAGGCTTGACCAACAGTCTTTGTTTAATACCATTCAATGTTAGCACTCCTGGATATGACATGCAAAATTGTGAAGAAATATTTTGGCTGTGCGTTCCCTCTCCAGTTCAAAAATAGTCTGATGATTGTTTTAATAAACATTATCTTTGATCTACATAATCCCATATATAAAATATGGTTCTAGTGAGTGTGAAGCCCATTCAGTATCACACATTTTATTGATAAGACGATCACCAAAGTTGGACAATCGTGACTAAAACTTAGTGAGCAAGTTAGGTGTAGTCTGAACTTATTGTAATAAATATGGTTGGATTGCAGAAAGATAACATTTGGAGGGGGGGGGGGGGTAGTCACTGTACATAACCGTAGGATAATATTTGGAAATAAAAAATATTACATCGTAGTGTGAAGAGGTTATTGAATGAGACAAATATAAAATAAATAAATAAAAACGATTCTGTGGAAATCAACAATATAAAATGATTTATTTAACAATTTGAAGAATTGCTATGATGGTAATGGATATAAGATATTATATATATATATATATATATATATATATATATATATATATATATATATATATTATAATAATAATATATATGATATAATGGTATGTCGGTAGCATTTTCCATTTTGATTTCCCCTCTCTTATTTTCCCATGATCTGTTAAGGGCAGATAAATCTGGCTTCAATATCATTTGCTAAGGGTAGATAAATCCTGTTTCAATCTTTTATTTTTTTTTTTCTTTGTTTTTTCTTGCCAAGAAATCTCACTTTCAAATGTCTATTAGCAAGGAAGATAATTTTACGGTATAAAAGAGTTACCCCCCCCCTTAAACAGAAATATTGTAGATGGATTATTCATCCATTTAAGACATAGTAAATTTGATCATTTTATTTGCTGCCTTTTGGCAGACAACATGGTGCATTTGGCACAGTACTGGTTAAAGCAAGTTTTTAAAAATATTTTACTTGGAAAAACGCTTTCATTATAGACAGAATGGGTACACTAGAAAATAAAAATGCCAACTAGCACCATCCCTTTCTCATGCCACACAGGCTTTCACTTAATGCAAATTGTTATCCAATAATCCACTTTCAAGAGTATGGAAAGTACAGGTGAAAACCGGAAAGTAATTTATGCAGGATCAAAGGGTCATGCCTTAGCGTAGAAGAACTCACCTAGTGATAGTGAGACAAAATTGTAACTTTGTTGAGCCGGTCGTCAATGTCTATTGATTTTAAATAAATCTTGAGTATATTTGCATGAGAAAAAGTATTTTAGTATTTTCTAAGAATTTAGTGTGGAAAAAAAACTCACCCAAAGTTGAAGTGCATTAAATAAAATAAAACATGGTTGGGCCCTCTGTGACCACCACCATAACTACTACAACTACTACTAGTAATATTTGGAGTACTTTTGTTCTTATCTTATTTTCCCAACATTTTGCTTTATGTAATCTCCCATCTTCATCAGGTGTGTTTTGTCAAACTCAGGAATCTGTCTAATATTTCAAACAATATCCTTTATGTCATCTATGGGGGTAGCTTGCTTGTTTTCTGTCATCTATGACCATGCAAAAGTCTAAAGAAATTCATAATTATATTTTTAGTATACTGAGAATTTTTAGCTGAATTTAAATATTCAGCCTCCAGAAGACTGTCAGTTAAAACTGATTATTACTTAACACTTTTATCCATGCGTAATGGATCCTTTTCCAAATTTGGCATGATACATCTGAACAAGGATGATGGTTACTTCGGCTGAAACATTGTGAGAAACAATTTCAAAAATGAGAACAGTAGCCGGAATGATCCAAATTATCAATCCTTATCTCAAAATTTTCAAAATGCGCTACTTCTAGAATAAGATTATAAAAAAACATAAAATACAATTTTTTGAAGTTATTAGAATTTATGCCACTCTCATTAATTGGTAAGTGGTTGTCTCCCTTGTTTCTTTAAGGATAAAATGGATTAGCCAACAGGTAAGCCAATCACTGCTCTTTTTAGGATCATGCTAGTAACCCTATATAAAGTCAAACATGCGCTCCTTCAGTCTCTTTTTTTTTTTTTTAGTTTTCTCTCTTTGGTCTATATTGACATGAGTGCGTAAAGGCAGTTCAAGTGCAAAAAGCCATTCCTTACATCATAAAAAAAGAGTCAGTACTAATAAAGTGTGCAAGTGTGCAGGCAATTGTTGTCCAAACACTCTTACTCAAGTAAGCTTTTATGAAGACAGAATTCGCAAAACTGCCTCAGTTTGTAGATTCACCATTTTCTATTGTAAATCATCCTTTATTACATATAAATATAAAATTGTTAAATTATATACATGGTTCTTTTTCATTCTCTTCTACCATTTAAAATTTTATCTTTGGAGAATATTATATAAATTCTCACGTGCAAGTGTTTGGTATTATTTTGTGATAATAACCCCATAAAATTATGTGAACAAAGTAAGCAAAACGGAACTTCACATGACCGTAAAGATTTTGCCAAGTGGCTTGAGGGGGGGGGGGGGGCATTTCAAACTGAAACCTGATTAAAATGCTTTATTAGAATTAACAATGACAAATCGATGGAAATACTATTTCACATTCAAGTAGAATAGAATGACTGATAAAAAAAAACTTAACTGTGACAGACCGACAAAAACAATTATACCAAACTTATATGTGACAGACCAAACGCAAGAAACTGACGGAAATCTTATTTCATACTTACACACGCCAGATCAAATAATATCCAAGGTGAGAAGAGTAGTCTGAATAATCCAAATAATACAAATTATCAAGTCTCATTTAGAAACTAATGAAACTTTATAGTATTTATTTGGATTCATCAGACTACTGTTCTCATCTTGAGTGTGATTTCCACAACATTTCGGGTGATGTAATCGTCGACCTTCTTCAGGTGTGTCTTGTCGAACTCGGGAATGTTTCTGTCAAACTCGGGAATTTGGACGGAATTTCGAGCGGCACCCTTTATTTACTTCACAGGGGTAGTAGGCTCTTGTTCTGTCAGCCATGACTGGATAGAGGTCCTAAGTAATTCGCAATTGTAAAAACTGATATTCTCCTGAAGGTTGAAGGTTCAATCCTCAGTGTGAGTGACTGAAAAATACAATTGCGAATTAAAAATATGAATAACCAATCCTTATCTAAAAAATTCAGAAACATTAAAACTTTTAGGTTCTCCTCCAATCAAATTTACTCACAGTTATCTCTACAAATAAGGTTATGTTTTCAGTCTAGTTTGTTTGTTAGTGTGCCATTGTTTATTTGTGTAGATCCTAGAGTTCATTTAGCTTGACCAATCATCACTAAACTTGATCAAAATGTCAGTTATGGTCTAATTTAGAACTGATTTGATTTTGGGATATCTAGGTTAAATGTCAAGGTCAAGTCACAGAAAAGATGAAAGTAACACCTTTGTTGATAATTTCGATTTTGTTCATCATAGAGACTTGCTACTTGGCCCATATTGTAGCCAATGAAGTCTTGCGTCATATATGAAGTTTGAGTTTGAAAACTTCAGTTATGGTCGAAATTTTAATGGAATTTTTCCAAATTTAATGTATGGTTCTTGTGGTCATTGATAACATTAACCATCACGCAACATTTTAGTCTGATAAGATCAATATCTTTTGAAATATCAACATTTCTATTGCATAATTTTAAAAATAATTTCATAAAATATGGAAAAATTAATGCTAAGATAAGCTTTCGTCCATTCTTACAGTGTCAGACGGTGCTTACAATCTCAAACGTTACTCATGTTCTTTTTTTATTATTCATATTTTAATTTTTTTTTTTTTTTTATTATTCATATTTTATTTTTATTTTTTTTTGTATGGACTGAAGACCCAACTAGTCTTCAGCAAGAAAGAGCAAGATTTCAGCTAGTGGTTAGCAACTTTCAAACTTGTTTCCTTCAAAAGTCAGTTAATATGAAATATTGATAAGGAAGAATAACTACAGGTTCTGTCCATCCAATAAAGTTCATTTTGTAAAGGTCAAGTTGATCTGTGTTTGCAAAATAACAACAAAAAAAGAAAATGCATGGATTTTTAAATATTCTCTTTAGACTTTGAGGAATAGTTGCCAACAGAGTTGATGGGAAGTAGTATGAACCATTTCTTCATTCTGTAGATAATCCTGGTCTTCACAAACAGATGACACCGTGGCAAACACACACACACACACACACACACACACACACACACACACACACACACACACACACACACACACACACACACACACACACACACACACACAGAGCTTTCCTTCTATCTTTCATCCCCCTCTCTATGTATCAATATATATTTCTGAGTTTATATAAAATATATATATTTTAAAGTATATATCCCTTAATCGTCCAAATTGATTCAAATAACAAGCTCAATAAAGTTATGTTTCTGGCTTCAGAGCATATATACTGGTTAGTTACATCCCAATAACGAAAGAAAGATCAGTCCACAATCCTTATTTTTTATTCATTTATATTTTTTTTAATTTTGGTGAGTGCATATATATGTTTTTCTTTCTGTCTTACACAGAACCCACAACAAAAATATTGCATTTGGTTTTATAGACTGCTCTTCAGAGACGGTTCATTTATTAGTAAAAAGAAACAAGAAAAAACAACAGGCAAACTATTTCAAAACGAAATAAAAAGAAAGGTGAACAAGAAAACTGAAAAACAAAAACACAAAAAACTTTAAAGATGACAATGATAAAAACGTTTCCCTAAAAAACATTTGATACAACGTTAGAAGATTTTTAAGCTGTCATCTTAGATTTCTCTGATTATTATCTTTAAAGTGAGTTTCTTGGTGTTTTGACATGTTGTTCTTCTCACCTTTCTTATTCTCATCTTCTAGCTGTTTATTTACATGACTTATTGCAGTGTGCTATTTTTGCCAACAAATTTGATTTAATTTGATGGATGGTCAAATCAAAAATAGCAACAACGTTCAATTCTTCCTTTCCACTGTTATTATTCATTTTTGTTTGTCGCTTTTATAAATGTTTATGCTTTGTAAAATTTATTATTAATAGAATACTACTTATTATACTACTTATTATAGTATTAAATATACAGCACAGGAAACACACTAGCTTCTTTGTTGTCATCTTGTATTTTGTTTCTTTAGTATATATGTATATGTATATAAATATCATTGTACGTTTTTATATTTATTCTTTACCATGCATTATACCAGAGAACAAATGGGATAATAGCGGGGGGGGGGCATACAAATGAAGAAATAAATAATATGGTAATTTCATTGCATCTTTAGTTGCAGATCATGAAACCGAATTTGATTAAAATATATCTAATATCTTTTAGGACGTAAAAGCGACTGTAAGAACTTATTTTCTAATACTTATTAAAATAATAGAAAATAAGTTTTTACAATTTTTGTAAAAAGAAGAGCAGTTCTTGGTGTTTTGTGACAAAGGACATCATTTTGAAGAAAAGAACTTATTAAATTTGATTGCATCTGGTGTATTTGTATATAATTAGCCGAGCGCCCAGCGTTGCTCAATCATAAAATATGCTTAAATATGATATCTTAATTTATGCAGATTTCGTATTTATTATTATAGAGTCAATTTTCTATCAATTATTATATTGTACCCAATACATAGTAATTTTAAAAGTAATCTAAAAAAATATGACTTTGATGCCATCAGCTAGAATCGAAACCAAACATATAGCTTTGACCTTAGTCATTACTGTTTGAACTATCATCAGGTAGATAAGAAATAGTTAAAAATCAACTAACTTTAACATATAAATGTATATTTGTGCAGCTCGTTCCTCACACAGACAGGTAGACAAGCTCATATATATAAAACAACAGTCTACGAAAAAAAAGTACTAGGATACTTTATTACGAGCATAATCATATATTGAATAAGAGGAACATGTTAATGGCAAGTAGACATAGACACACATTTACGCATAAGATAACCAGCCAATAAGGATACCACAGATCTCCAAATCGTTAATGTTATTGAAGTGCATTACTGTATGCAAATCTAGAATTAAAACAGATAATATAGATGGCCGAATGTGGGATATGGCATTATAATCTGCGATTTTGACTGATCACAGAACTAAGGACATTGAACAATCCTGCGTCCATTCATATACGACACTTGTTCTCCCCCCCCCCCCCCCGTAATATCCCTTATGCTTATCACTATTTTCCTCTGATCTTCGTTTCATCATGGTGGTATGACTAGTATATTTATTATTTTTTTTTTTTTTTTAATTTTTTTTTTTTTTAACATTCGTCCCATACTCCTCTTCCACATTCTCCTCTCACCCATATCATTATAACTAGTTTAGTTCTACCTTACACCCCCTTTGTTCGGATGGGCCCTTATTACCTCCCCATTCATAGCATTTCTCACTATTAGCCCCTATTACATGTGCACTCCTTGGTGGACAATTTAACCTCCACCTTTCTTTCTCCCTTTCCGCATGAACATATACGAGATATGTTTATTCCATGTCTTAATACCTTAGTGCAAAATATCGTCAGGGCTAAATAAGTTTATTATACATTATCTATAGATCTATATCACTAAATCTGTAGTCACTTTTCAACTCAATTTTCGTCTAGGCTGTTTAAAAATGCATATGAAATTCAAATGCAGGTTCCAACTAATGACGTCATGGCTATAAATAAAAATAGGATCAAGGTCATGACAAAGCAGACATGCCGAAATTGACAGAGAAGCTAGAGGGATGAGTGAAAAAGCGTCACTAGATATTAGGTTAGGTTTTACCACCACCACCCCTTTGAACTTGATTTTGAGTATAACCTTAAAAGATATCCAGTGGTGAAGCCCCATTTGGGGTCTGTGGGGAATGTGGAGTTGCCCATTAGTTACCTTTGTTCTCAAGTCTACTTTGGACTGGAGTCTTAAGCCTTGTTAGGGTATCTGATGCTACCAGATAATATTGTCTGAAAGTACTGGCTTCTTGATAAAAAAAATGTACCAAACACTGACGTTATAGTTTTTTTTTCTTTTCCCTTTGCAAAACTCAGTCATGTTCTGCAAAGTCAAAAACAACAATTTTATTTTACAAAACGAACCAAACACCATGAATAAATATTTGAAAATATAAAGAACTTTAAGAACAAAAATTTTTTTCCCCCAAATCACTGGATTCGGTATTAAATAACCCAAAAAAGGGTTGATATGCTGTAAACAAAAACAACCAACCTTTGAACTTTCTATCTGAATGATAAATACCCCCTCCATATTTCCAATAAAGTGTGTCTCAAAATAAGTCTATTTCTCTTCTTTTCTCCTAAGATTTTAAACATTTTCTTAAATTGCTTTACGAATTTCAATCGAATATTTCCACCAAAAAAGTGATCTCTTCCACCATCAACAATTCTGTCCCCTTTTAAAAATCTTTTATAACCCTAAGCCCCATATCTAACCAACAACAAGAACCTGGGTCTTGGCGGCAACTCTTTTAAAACAAGTCAGACTCGCACCTCTTTGTTCTCTTAAAATCATTGCAACTACCATCATGTAATTTCCTAATTTACATCATTGGTCAAAGATCACAGCTGAAAACGCAACCCACCAGAAAACCTCTTCCGAGTAAACGGTAAACGTTACTATTAGCGACATGAATTATTTTCATGAAATACAGTTGGGAAATTAGTCAACAACATTTTATTTTGGTTTAACTGCTCATGTGTGACCTATTTGCGTTTAAAATAATATTTCATATAAAATATAAGCAAGTCAATTTGCCATAAGTATTCGTTTTGAGTAAAGTAACTCAGAAATCTTATTTCAAGAAGTAAAATACCAGATCGAACCAAACCGGATAAATGTCATATAGCAAAGAATCGATTTTTAATTTTATTTATCTTCATCCATTCTGGGTCCGGTCTGGTACCTTATTCACTGAAATAACAAAATGTCTAACAGCTCATTACTTTACTCAAAAACAATATTTACGGTAACTTGAAATGCTTATATTTTATACTAGAAGGGACACCCGATGTTGCCCGTAATCGAAAGATAATCAATATTTCATCCTCCCATATTTAATTCTCATTGAAATCAGTGAAATCACCCATTTTTCAATCAAATCGATTGATTGCCAACTCTAATTAGAGACCCATCGTGGTGCACCAGGAGGAAGCTTCACATGCCTCCACACAGTAATTTAGTTCACAATACATTGTAGTCTAGATTACACTGTAAAGAACCAACTGTTGATTAAAAAAAATTTTTTTTTATATATAATGGCTTGAATTTAAATTTACCATGCAAAAGTGTCATGGTTCAAGTTCATTCTAAACAGAAACATTTCTTTTAAATGCGCCCCTGTCAAATCAAAGAACCTACTGTTGATTTTATGTGTCGGCCTTTTTGGCTGGTGTGGTAATAAAGCTGAAATTATTTATTCATTTATTGGTGAGACGACAACAACTATGGAAGGCAGTAATTGCTAAAGATGCAGTCAGGAGATTCAGAGTTCATATCCCATCGCAGTTACCACCTGACGAAGGGCAGAGGAATAGTTAGCCGAAACGTCGTAAAACAACAATGGAAAGATGAGGATAATAATCTGCAGTGAATAAATAATACTCATCTCAATAATGAATTCCAATTGAATAATATACCATTCAGTACGGACATGACCATGGAAGATCAGATAATAAATAAACGTGGATTTATATAACCAAAAAATCCAACCTTGATTGCCCTTCAGGGACCATTGGCGCAGTGGATAGAGATGTTGAATCTCTACGGTTCCAGGTGAGCATTGTCTGAAGATAGCGGTTTCAATTCTACCCAAAAGGCCAGCCAGAGGCTTACTTGGCCAAAAACGTGGTGAGATGACAACAATGACTATGGAAGCCAGTAATTGCTGAGGATGCAATTAGGAGATTCGGAGTTCCTATGCTGTCGCGGTTACCACCTGATGAAGACCAAAGGAATAGTTGGCTGAAACATCATGAAACAACAACTAAAAAAATATGAAGATAATAGTCCGCAATAAATAAATGAAAAAACAATTTTTCTCTACTAAACAACCAAACCAAACACCTTGAATAAATATTTGAAAACATAAAGAACTTGAAGCATGAAAATTTTTATCAAAATAACTGAACTCGACAATATGTCATAAAACAACCACACCAAACCCCATTTCTTCCCGTGCCTTGTCCCAAACTCTTTCTCACTCTCTATCTTTTTATATATTGAAAGAAATGAACTGGTGCTAAACTTCCCACATGAAAATAAACACATTATCATCATTTTTTTTTTTTTTGTTTTTTAATCACTAGTTTATACCAGCAGCTTGAGCAGTGTCATTAGAGTACCTGGGTATATTAGTTTCCATCTTTACCGAGATTTGCATAACTAGAACTACGAAAAATACTTGTGAAATTTTGTGTTAAAAAATAATGTTATATATTATTTACATGAGAGCGTAAGTAACTACGATGAATGTATTTATGAATAATATTGATAATAAAGTTTATCAGCAAAATTAATTTGCTTGGACCTAATATCGAAAACCCTTTTTGTCTGCTTGTTTTTCGGATTATAAACAAAAAGGTCGTTTAGATGAAAAAATATACTTATGCAATATTTTTTAATTTTATGTTATAAAATATGTATCCATTTAAAAATGATTCTTTAGACTTATGTGAATGATGTATTCCGAGGTTTTTTTGGGGGTTTTTTTTGTCTCATTCTTAAAACTGTTTATATCACGTCTAAATCATGATATCTACAAGTTAACAACAGGGTCGCCTGTCTATTTAATTTGCCCGACTTTGAAACGTTAAATATTCTACATTTTTGGATCGCCATGTGTTGCTTTCGTTTTTCGGTATAAAAAAGTGAAACTCAATTCTAATATTAGCTCCCTGGCCCACAGCCAGTGGTCTCCAGAAAGCGATTTAACGTTTGGTCAATGTCGGCTTTTCGCCATCATATGAGACAGTTGCTTTCATTTCGAGACACTCCCTATTAAACGGGGGAGCTGCTTTTCATTCCCCAAAGTTCGGTAAAAGCTGTCTCGCACAAAATCTTAGCTGCTGAACAGCCATTGCTTACGTCATGTTTCAAGGTCAAACATCACGCGACTTAACTTTCTTGCACCTGTCAATTTCAATTTATAAACGTTAACTTAACACGCTTATCAATTCCTCTCCCCTCGTGGCCGAGATGTTTAGGTGTCTGGCTTTTTTTCCTTTCGTTTCCACCTTTGTGTCAAGGCTTCAGGGTTCAAGCCTACCTTCCTACTAAAACTTTTTTTTCTTTTACACCGCCAAACACCCGGCCATGTTTTGATCTAACCTCCCCCCCCCCAACAACGCACCTCCAAACACCCGGGCAACGCGGGGTACCCCCCCTGCTGGTATATATATATATATATATATATATATATATATATATATATATAAAAGGCAAAACAGCAGTGCACGTTTTCGTATGCTCACAAAAGGCTTTTTTCACCTGGATTCTCAATGAGATTACATTTATTTAGAAATTTCCTTATACTTCCTAGATTATAATATCTACGATTTGCGAACGGACGTCTGCTCTACACTTATTTTGGTCGACTTCTAAAAAATTCTCTCTATTCCGCCCTTTCACATGTTTATTCATCATTTTATTTAAAGAAAGCAAAACTAATCAAAGCCGATTCGCCAACCTTCCTGCCGGGACATCCAGAAAGGCAACCAGCTTTGATCAATGTGGGGGAAACCCTTCATATCAAACAATTGCTATTCATTTGGACACTGCCAGAGCTCCCTCATTTCTGCACCTGCATTAACTCATTCACTTAGTAAGTCAACTTTTTGAATGCTTTTCACTTCCTCTTGCATCGTAGTGTAGCGGTAAGATGTCAGATTTTTTTTCACTTTCTTTTCTGCCTTCGCGTTGCAGGTTCTAGCTTGCCTTATCAATCAAGCCTACTACCACTTTTTTTTTTTTTTTTTTTGCTCCAAATACCCGGGCAACATCGGGCACCCCCACTAGTTTAAGATAAACATTTCATTAATACATTTGTTGTAAACGTGAAACCAAATATTTCTCGTTTATTCATATGGAAAAACATCATTTTCATAATTTCCATCCAAAGTTATTCATCTTGTAAATGTTACCATAAAATAAAGAAAAGAAAGAAGAAATCAATTCTACTTTTTAGTTGCAATTTAGAAATAAATCGCAGCTTGCTTAAAATCAAGTCGGTCTCTTTAAAGAAAAGAAACATTTGAACACAAATGCTAGCGCTTCTATAGAATTGGGATGAGATTTTCAGAAATTGTAAAACTGAATTTCACATGAAAACAATGTTATTTACGTATTCCTCGTATTTTTAAGATGATTATATCCAAAAAATTACGAAAATGGATAAGGTAGAAAATTTTTTATTAAAGAAAATAAAAAATAGAATTTGATGAAAACGATCGTAAAACGGGAAGGTAATTTTCCGTTTGAATTAAACAAAGATAGCGGTAATTTTTCACCTCCTAATACGATTAAGGTTGTTTTGTTTTTGTTTTTTTTTTAATAATTCAGTGAAATTCAGGTAATTTCGACTGCATAATTTGGAAGCTACCATTATAACTTTTTAGAATTGACAAAAAAAGTCAATTGAAACCATTGTTTTTTATCTGAAAACTCCATTTATCGACTAAAAAATCTCGTCCCACTAGTGTAGAAGCACCCAAACGCTAAATATTTGTTCCTAGGATGGAGGGGGGAGGGGTACAATAATATTGCAAAACAAAATTATTTGTTATATTAAAATCAAAACGATCAATGATTTAACAAAAAAACAATAACAAATAATTAATTAATAAAATGTCCTTTTTTCAAAACCAATGTACGTAATAGTAAACTTTGCGAGTGATATAGCGTATATATAAGCAGTATATAAAAAAGATGGTGTTTCTGTTATGTAAAGTTGGATTACTTGAAATATGATCTTACTGCTGATGCGAGAAATGAGTCCTTTTGCATTTATTCATTTAGATAAATATAGAACTTCAAAATCATATTACTGCTAAGTAATATGTAACACAAATCCTAACTGATGATTCTTCCATAAGAGAAATACCGAAATTCCTTCAAGACTACGAAGAACTATTCCCAACATGAAGAGGCAACTTTCTTTTCTTGCTTACACATTCCTATAAAAAAGAAAACAAAGCAAAAATAAAAAAACTTTTCACATACCTGGCTAACCAGCTTCCTGGTTGGTGTTCGGATAAAATAATAATAAAAAGCAAAAAAAAAACTGCATTTTATTATTTGAGTTCTTTTGCACCACTAGAGGTAGACCTGTTGTATTCACCAGAATATGGGCAACATCAAGTCGTTAAACGCTCCAGCACACTCTTTCTGAAACATGTGGATGTTTGTACACGACTAATTTTTTGGTGGTATGCTTAGAATTTTTATCATAGTGATTTCACTTCAACAAAGGCAAACTTTTTTTTTCCTCGGAGTCACCACTTATCAAGTCCAGATGCTGCTCGAGGATAAGGGTTAATAAGTGTACGGTAGTCAATGGGACAATATCGTAGTAATCATTAGTAGTGGAAATTTGGTAAATTGGATTATTTAAGGGAACAGCTCATCAAGAGTTGAAGGCCACCATATTGTAGTCAATTGGAAAGCAGGAAAATGGAACAGAGTTCCACAGGCGTACAGTTCTTAGAGAGAAGCTTTGTTCATGGAATCTACGTTTAGGTTTAGGCACAGATAAAGTATGGGGGGAAATTATTGATAGTGGTTTCAGCTAGACGAGTGTTTTTCGTGAAAGTTTGGCAAGGGGGGACCATTGGAACGCAGACGAAACTACTAATAGTGTTACCTCCCTGCACAAAAATGATGTGGGGTGACAGGTGCACCAACCACTAGTCTTTTCCTTTTGGACAGTATGCAAAAAGGAACTTCTAACCAAATAAACTATAAACTGTCTGCTAATTTCCAGTCTCTGTCACATCACCGCATCCTTATGTTTGTTTTATAATTTAAAATATAGTGGAAGTTGTTTTCTTTTCTCTGTAGCCCTTTCTTCACAAGAGATATTGCTAGTTTCTCCCGGCTATGTTGTTACTTTTATGATAAGTGCTCTGATCTTTGGTTTCAGCTAAAAAAGAATCCACAACTAAACCTCAGCTACAACCACTGCCAGTTATTTCCCTCTCTGTTTACCTGAAAATAAACTGAGCTTCCATGAGCAGAGTTTCTTTCCTAGAACTATCCATCTGTGGAATACAATACCAATAATCTGCTTCCCAGCTGATTATAACATAGTCGCTTTCATGTTCAATGTAAACAAATTCTTGTTGTGCAGTCTTAAATAATCAAATTCTGTCCAATTTCAACCATCGTTATCAATCATCAATCATCATGCTGGTGTCTACTCAATCACCTAAAAAAAAAACTTGTTATCTTTGACTTGCCGTTAAGCCTTGATTTTTAGTAAAAAAAAAAAAATAAAAAAATAACTGCCATGGGATGTGCTCCGATAAACTTACTGCATTTGTACCTCCTTAACGTAAGTACACCTGATCCATCCGATTACCAGCAAAATCACGCTCTTCGTTTTAGAAGACCCTAAATGCCAGATTTTGTGCTCTAATAGCTTATTTTAGAAGCCCCAATCTTCTTCAGGTAAATCTTTTTGAACTTGAGAATTTTTATGCGAAACTCTGGAACCCATATAGAATTATGAACATGACCTGTTATTTATTCCATGGAGGTAGATTGCTCTTATTCCATCAGCCATTGCCAAATATAAGTGTTAATTAATTATCATGGTATATCAAGTTATTACCACTAGTAGGAAGATTCGACTTTCAATCTCCAGAAGACTGTTACATCAAACAGATTGTTCATAAATGCCATAGTTCTGTGTGGACAATTCTAGTATATTTAGCTGCCAAAGAAGGTTCAATGCAACCAAATCAACTGATGTGGATAGTTGGTATTTGACTGAAAATTTATTCAAAAACCATAACTACTTATTACTATAGAATTTTTTTCTTTTTTTTTTTTTTTTTTTTTTTTTTTTAACCGAAGTATCTAAATTTTTTACTATTGAGTTTTGTGAAATGACTAAAAATGGTGTAGAACGCATAAATTGAATGGAAAAAGTTTATTATTAAGACAGCAAAATACTGCCTTACTTATAAATAGGACACCGGGTACATCTGATATACTTTAGAAATCAAGAGGCTACACATTCAAGATAAAATTTACAAGAAGAAAATCAGTTCACACAAAAGAAAGTCACATTGCACTTTTGGCAATTTGTTTGTGGTTTACTATTGCAAAACTCATAAGTTCATACATCATCGAACAAATAGTACTATTATTTGGATTCTTCAGACTAGTGTCATTTTCACAACGTTTTTCGGTCAATGTAACCTCCAACCTTCTTCAGGTGTATCTTGCTGACCTCTGGAATTTGAATGAAATTTCAAATAATTATCTATTATAAATATTATATACAGTAATAAGTAAACTATATATATATATAGTAATGATAATTAGTAATAAATAGTGAGATATATATATATATATATATATATATATATATATATATATATATCTCACTATTTATTACTAATTATCATTACTATATATATATATATATATATATATATATATATATATATATATATATAGTAATGATAATTAGTAATAAATAGTGATATTCACAAATAGAAATTAAGACTGCCAAAATTCATACTAAAACTGCCTGAAAGGACCTGTGACGCAGTGGTTAAAATACTTGGAAAAATCAATAGTAAAAAGTGATATTCTCTTGAAGGTTGAAGGTTCAATCCTCAGTGTGGGCGATCAAAATATACAATTGCGAATTACTCAGGACCTCTATCCAGTTATGGCTGATGGAATGATGGAATGAGAGCATGCTAACCCTGCGAAGTAAATAAAGGGTTCCGTTCAAAATTCTATCTAAATTCCCGAGTTTGACAGAAACCTTCCCAAATTCGACAAGATACATCTGAAGAAGATTGGAGATTACATCCACCGAAACGTTGTGAAAATGACACTCAAGATGAGAACACTAGTCTGGTTATTCATATTATTTAGATTCTTCAATCTTCTTCTCAAAAATTCAGAAATAGAACAAATAGTATTTTATATCTTATTTTTAAGAGGGTTCCAACAACTTTCAAAAAGAAATTGATGAATATAGATGAATTTTATCCTTTCTTTAGAGTAATTGTGCAGTAAGCAGTATTATTATATATCATAGATTTTAAAAAGAAATCATTTTGTATCCTATTTATGTAACAGTGTTCACACATGTATGCAAATGCATGCGAAATGATGTCACCGGTAGGGAAAAAGAAAAACTATAAAAAGGACGATCACATTAAAGATGTAGATGACGCTCAAGAGCATGTTCGGAATCACATTTAATTCAGGAAAGTATCTGGAAATAAATGTCGTTGTTATAAAACAAAAAAGTGAGTCGAGTTATTACTTGTCTTGTGTTCCTTGCAACCTACTCTGCAACGTTGTATTAATAGTACACTGGGACTTAATGGGTTAAGATTCCTAAAATTCATATTAGAATTGTCCACAAAGATGTATGGCTTAATGGTTAAGCGCATTGGTTAACAGTCAACTCTAAGTGACTGTCTTCTAGAGGTTGAAAGTTCAATTCATGCTACAGTGAATAATAATCAAGAATAAGATAACATAACACTTCTACTCGATCATGGCTGACGGAATGAGAACAATTTACCCCAATGGATAAAGGGTTCAGTTCGAAATTCCAACAACATTCCCAAGTTTGACCAGATTCAACCGAAAGTCAGAGATTACATCGGCCAAAACGTTGTGAAAATAACAAGGCAAATGAGAATAGTAGTCTGAATAATCCAAATATTTTTGAATAATCAAAAAGCTTGTTTTGTGAAAAATAAATAAATCTATGATATGAGGACGCCAATCAGCAGTGATTTTTCTATTCACTCGGCGTTTCTGTTCTGAGATATATTACAGATTGTAAGGTTTCTTAGGAAATATTATTACCTTGAAAAGAAGTTTTTTAAATGGCATTTGCAATATGAGGTCAATTTAAAAAAAATGTTAATCTGGTGGTGTTTTGAAAAAAACTTTTTTAAAAACTAAAATGATGAGCTCAACGGACCCAAA
Organism: Euprymna scolopes; assembly: GCF_053919585.1. Taxonomy (NCBI): domain Eukaryota; kingdom Metazoa; phylum Mollusca; class Cephalopoda; order Sepiida; family Sepiolidae; genus Euprymna; species Euprymna scolopes. The sequence continues at coordinate 65,774,182 of NC_136504.1, forward strand.
TTCTAGCGTAAAATATTCAATTGTTTTTAACGCCACTAACGTATGTAAAGCAAAATAAATTGTTTTTGGACTATTAACATAATTTCCAACGCTACTGATTACGATTACTCATTTATTTTTTATCGCTTATGTTTTAATTCGCGTTTTTGAGACATGGCGTAAACCATACATATATGACGTCACGTCAAAGTTATAATTGAGGAGGTTCAAATGTCAGTTGGTAGAACGTCAGACTGAATATCGATATCCGGTCTGTTAGGTGGCCATTAAAAATGATCAGAATTTTAATAATTCAACTTACTATTTTTCGAAGCTTATAACTACTTGAAAAATGCAATTCAAACCCTAATTTTTTTTTCAATTAAAGGAGCAAAGACCAAATTTTAAAAAAATGACAGGTTTAATAGCAAATTATGCAATATTTGTTTGTTTTTGTTTTTTAAGCAGCTTTCTTTTAAAAAAAATATAAAGAAAATCAACATATTTTGACTTGCTTATATATATATATATATATATATATATATATATAAATGCCAAAAAATCACTTACCTAAAAATACTATTAAATGGGTAGTTCCATTCTTCATTGTTAAGAATTTATCCATATTTATATTTTAAATTCCATGTATATTTTAAATAAAAGGATTTTTTAAAGCGAGGGTCGTATAAAATCGCATTTTCGTAACGTGTTTCGCGTCAAGCTTAAAGAGCTGCTGCTACTAATATGAAATTTATCAAATATGGATTCGTCTAAGTGACATAAATAATGTCTCTTTTTATTGCATGTGTTAACCAAAATTAGTATTTTTCGTCCTCCGTAGTTAAAAAGAAACGCACATTCACTTATAAGTTTTTCCCCTAAAACAAAAAATCCACTTCATCGATTTTTTTTTAAATTCTTTTAATGAAATACACAAGTTTTTGATTGATATATTTTAATACTTCTTTATCGACTGAATTTTTTTTTTTTTTAATATCTAAAAAAAAGAAAACATTGAATGAAATAGAAAATTTTGCCGTCAGCGTCTGGTATTTACTTGACGATATAAGCATAACATGAGCTTTCATTAAAAAAAATTAACGTGGCTTTAAAAAAAAAAAGGTTTTACAGTTTGGACTTTACAGGTAAATTTCCAAAAAACTATTCATTTTTTTTTTTTTTGGTTTGTTTGTTTTAAATTAGAATATTTTCTTTATTGATCTTTTATCTTCAATTTGTGAGATATAAAACTTTGGTACATAAATTTATTATTAAAATTTTAATAGACATTTCAAAATTGGGGGGGGGTGAAAAAAACGTTTTCTAAAATATTATATTCGGTTTATTGGAAAGAGCATAAAATTTCACATTGACCCTGAAAATATCATAAAAATTGAACCATTAGAAAAATTTTGATAGATTTTTAAAGTTTAAAAATTGAAAAATATTTAACTCGTAATATTCAATTGATTTTATTACGTAAAAAATGGCTGTATGAAGGCACTCCGGCATTTTGTAAACACCGTTTTTTTTTTTATAAAAAATAATATTTCTATTATTTTTTAAACAACTTTAAACAACCCACTTTAAAAAGAGAAATTACGAGTTTTTTATATTTTATTCGCAGTTTTCTGTTAGGGGTGTCAAAAATTCCTCCAAATTTCTGATACGCCTACCGGTCTGTATTTGTTGGAAATTTATTTATTATTAATGCAATATTTTCCATAAAGATCTGATATTTCGAAAAGGGACAAATTCTGCAATATACGTTAAAAAAAAAATGTGACTGACATACACACAGACAAAAATCTCTCTCTCTCTCTTTTGTTTAAGCAGAGATATCAGACGTTGCCCGGAATCGAATGATGATCAACAAATAATTCATCCTCCCATGTTTTTATTGTCACCAAAATCAGTGAAATCGACTATTTTCAATCAAATCGATTGATTGCCTGTTCTAGTTGGGAACCCATCGCGGTGCATCAGAAGGAAGCTTTACATACCTCCACACAATGATTTAACCCACAATACATTGTTGTTACATTGCACTGTAGAGAACCTACTGTTTATTTTATAAAAATTCTTTTATATAATGGCTTGAATTAAAGTTTAAAATGCAAAAGTCAAGTATCATAGTTCAATTGTGCTTTAAACATAAACATACATTTCGAACGCGCCCCTGTCATATCAAAGAATCTACTGTTGATTTTATATGCCAAGCCTTTCTACTTTTACGGTAATAAAACTTCTCAAATGCACTTGTGATGTTAGGCTGTATAAGGCGTTAACTTTTAGTCACAATCGCTTGTTCTTTCTTTCATCAGATTTTTTTTTTACTATTGATTATCTATACATATTGAAGACATTCCGATACAATATATATATATATATATATATATATATATATATATATATATATATATATATATATATATATATATATATATGGTATCCCTATCTTTACTATTATATGAAAGCAACTTTGTGTGTGAGAGAAAAAGTGAGTTCCTATGAACTCGGAAACGGATGGACCGATTGTTTTAAAATTTAACACAAAGATGTGTCTGGGAGTGTTCTCATGTCGGTTCTGTATCAGAATACGTCTGATAAGTATCGAAGGTCGATAATTAGAAACATTTGATTAATGAAGTCCAATTTTGATAAAAGTTAACACTTTTATATAACCTAACATCACAAGTGCATTTGCGAAGTTTTGTTACAGTACAAATAGAAAGATACAGCCTATAAAATCAACGGTAAATTCTTTTATAAGACAAGGGCGCGTTCAAAATGAATGTTTCTTTTGAACCATGATACTTGACTTTTATACGTTTAATTAAAGTGATGTAAAAATAATTTCATAAAATCAACAGTTTGTTGTTTGATATGACAGGGGCGCGTTCGAAATGAATGTTTCTATTTTGAACACAATTGACTTTTTCATTTTAAACTTAAATTCAAGCCATTCTATAAAATAATTTTATAAAATCAGCAGTAGGTTCTCTACAGTGCAATGTAGATTACAATGTATTGTGGACTACGTGGAGGCATGTGAAGCTTCCTCCCGGTACACTGCAGGGGGAAGGTCCCTAACTAGAGCAAGCAATCACTTGATTTGAATAAAAGATGGGCGATTTCACCGACTTTGATGACAACAAAAGTATGGGAGGGTGGAATATTTGTTGATCCTCATTCAATCCTGGACAACGACAGGTCTCCCTGCTAATATATATATATATATATATATATATATATATATATATATATATATAACCTGACGTCATATACGATGACGTCATCGCAGATATATATGACGTACATTGTTTCGACCTGGCAACGCCGGATATTTACAGCCAGTATATAAGAGAGAGAAAGAGTGCATATATGACAGATTCGATTTAGAATAAATCCTGGCAGGTGCAAACACACTTATTTGCCAAATTATTAATTACACCTCCTCATATTTGACCTATATGAGAATTCGTTAAATCATTTAATAGATCAATATATCGTTCTATTTTTTCCATATTAAAGGAGAGAAATAGAAAAGAAAAAAAAATGATTATAACCCATCGCGTCCTCCTTTTTTGACTTGCGTCAATTACAATGTTTAACACGCAACAAGTGACTGCCTGTTCCTATTTACAATGCCTCCCCACAGGACAGAGTTAGAAACCAGCTGTTGATCGGCTTCGCTCACTTATAAAGTTGTCCATTTTTTTTTTTTTTTTTTTTTTTTTTTTTTGTGAGGTATTTTCCTGTTTTGTTTCGTTTTTTATTAGTTTTATTTTTATCTTTTTGTTGGCTATGGCAGTGTTGGAAATGAGAGAACAACCGCTTCAACAGATTGGGTTAACCACGAACTGCCGTTAAGTGCAGGCGAGAAAGTCATTAACACTACATGTGTGAATTGTTTTAGTGTCTGAACAAAGCGAGAATCCTTAAAAAGGGAAAATGATGATAATGCAGCAAATTTATCATGGTTGAATATTACCTGTGATTGTTGGAACATGTCTCGACGCCAGTAAGTAAATAATATATTTATGTGCAGATATCGGTTCTCCTGTATTGACGTAGATCTGTATGTTTTCAAAATGTTTATATATATATATATATATATATATATATATATATATATATATATATATATATATATATATATATATATATATATATATTACATGTTTAATTAAGTACCACCAATGAGTTAGCAAACTTGACTGAGAAAATCAATAACATTTTGTTATTATAAAAACTGAAGCCATCAAATTTAATGAAATTATGCAAATAACTATTAACTAATGATGTCTTCGTCTGGGCCTATCAGTGATAGGCCCAAACGAAGACATCACATAGGCCCTATCACTCTCTCTATCGTCATATGTTGCCATCTTGTTATCCCTTCGACTGTAGCTATCTTCGTTTGTTCTTATCCCTCTTTTTATGTTAGCCTGTTTCCTCCCTATCTATATCTATATATATATAAAAGTGAACGTGTCTGTCTGTGTGTCTGTCTGTCTGTGTACATTTCCCTACGCAATAACTCTGTCAATTTTTAGTCTATAGACTCGAAATTTGAAATACCGGGTACTGAGATTTGGGAAAATCGATGTGACGGGTGTCAGCCAGAAATTTGGCTGTTAAGGGGTCAAATTTCAACGATTTGACCTTTAAGAACTCTACCAAACTCCTCCGACAATTTTGGGTCTAGACACTTGAAATTTTAGATATAGGTTCCTTGAACCTGGATCTAACTTAATAAAGTGATTTGAGCCCGAAACTATAAATTTTAAGGGGTCATAATAGGGGTCAAATTAAAAAAAATTTACTCTTTTTTTTTTTTTGCTCAGCATACACCTCCAAACACCCGGGCAACGCCGGGCTGAGATGCTAGTGTATCTATAAAAGTGAATGTGTCTGTGTATTTGTGTGTCTGTCTGTGTGTGTACATTTCCCTACGCAATAATTCTGTCAATTTTAAGTCTACAGACTCGAAATTTGATATACATGGTACTGAGATTTGGGAAAATCTATGTGATCGGTTTTCGGCCAGAAATTTGGCTGTTAAGGGGGCAAAGTTCAACGATTTAACCTTTGAGAACTCTACCAAACTCCTCCGACAATTTTGAGTCTAAACACTTGAAATTTTAGATATAGGTTCCTTGGATATAGATCTAACTTAATAACTTGATTTGAGCCCAAAACAATAAATGTTAAGGGGTCATAATAGCGGTCAAAGTTTTAAAAAATTGCCGACTTTTTTTTCTTTGTTCAACATTCACTTCCAAACACCCGGGCAACGCCGGGATGAAATGCTAGTATCCTATATATCTTTCTCTTTCTATCTCTTTTACTCTATTTCTATCTATTTTCGTATGTTGCTATCTCTCTATCTATATTCATTTGTTCTTCTCTATGTATGGTAATCCATTCTTCTCTATCTTCGTCACTTCCAATCTTAATAACTTCACCTATCTTTGTTTTTCTGACTCTATCCTAGTTTTATTCATATCCAGGTTTCTTTGCTTCTATCTAACTTCGTCTGTTGCTATTGTCTGTTTCTATCATTCTATTTTCCTTTTCCTATCTCTACATCTGTGTTCCTATTTATTTTCGTTTGTTTCGATCTGTCTTCATCCATGGCTAGCTTTCCATCTTATTAGTTTATTTCTATATATTTAACTTTGTTTTCTCTCTCTAGATCTTCGTCTGTTGCTATTGTTCTCTCTCTGAGTTTCTTCTTAACTCTGTTTATCTTAGTCTGTTCATTTTGTTTAAATTTTCCTATCCATTTTAGCCTGTTTCTATTTTCGATCCATCTTCCTCTCTTTCCATCGCTTTACCTTCCTCTTTTCCCTGCCCCCCCCCTCTCTCTCTCTCTCTCTCTCTCTCTCTCTCTCTCTCTCTCTCTCTCTATCTTTTTATCGATCTTGGTTTGTTCATATATTCCTATTATCGTCTTTATTTATTCGTTTTTATTTATTTTTTTTTTTTACTTTGTGGGGCCACCGTCTATCAAGGCTTGACTGCCACTGGAGGATAAAGGTTAAAAATTGCCAGTGGAACTATCACCACTACCCCGAGTGAATTAGAAACAGTTGGTGTAATGGCAGAAGGTTTCTTGAACCTAAGAGGATTTGATTATTCAAGAGAACGGTTCAGTGAGTATTTGTTTACATCACACTTGAAGACGACTATGTTGTCGACTGAGAAGAAGTCGTGCTGTATTATGTTCGATAGATAGCTGTTCTAGGAAGTAAACTTTGGAAGCATCGTTTGCTTTTTGGTAGAGAGAGAGGAGGATGTTCTTTGTTATTGTTGTAGAAAGACAAGTTTCTTCTATGAGCGTTTTATGGAGGGAGCCAGTGATTGGAGCTGCTTCAAGTATTTACCGTGAAGATAACAATGTAGTAGAAACTCCAGCAAAATCCCCTGTGTGTGAAAAAAGGTTCCCCACTAAATTTCAAACTAACTTTTGTCCTCTTTCAAGGCGCTCCATTGCAGTTTTCCCAAATGTGGCAGTAGTATCTTATATCTTTGGACATATTTAATGTTGTACAGTTTTACACATGGAACCTACACGTTGTATGCAGTCTACGTCATAAGGAACATAGAACAAGTAGTAACTCGACTCCTTTGTTTTTGTTTTGTTTTTCTTTTTTGCTTTTTTTTGTAACAACAACATTTATTTCCTCATTCTCCATGCATAACTTCTTGTTTCGACTGTCACGTCACTCACGTCTCTAACGTGATCATGCTCCTTCTCTCCAACCTCTCTCCTTTCTATCGTTTTTTTCCTTACTGTAACATCATTTCGTGCGCAGCTTGCCATACACGCTCTGTTACACATATCCGTCTCTTATGCAGGTAGAGGATTGTGTCCAAAGTTCTGAAGCAGTAAAATATATCCAACTATTTCTTCAGCCACTCTAGCAACAGATTTGATGTAAGTTTTCCATTTCAGGTCTGAAATGAAAGCCAAAAGGAGACTTCCTCAAAGAGAGAGTTATCCGTTTCAACTCGGTCAAAAAAAAAAAAAAAAGATCCGAGCGCTAGTGGTAAAAGGCTTGCTTTAAAACGTGTTAAAAATAACAAGCTACTTTTTCCCTTTGTATCATGTGCTACAAGTTGAATAACAGAGATTCAGAGAGATCTTGATCACCGATGCTCTTCGAAATGTTGCCATAGGTAATTGTCATATGTTTAAATGTCACAAATTTTCTCCATCTGTTATTTGGAAGATCATTCGTGATGATCAAGAGGCCGACTTTTACCTTTGACTTCATATGTTGATATCTTTGACTGTCTATCAATGTTCGAGCATTGCTATCTCTCTATCAATATTAGTCTGTATATATATATATATATATATATATATATATATATATATATATATATATATATGAACAAATGATTAATAAAACATGTTAAAAGACATCTTGAAAAAGAGTTAAAAACATATTTAATTTTAAAAAAGGAAGCACAAGATAAGTGGATAGTCCTTAATCCGCGGAGTTTCGAAGAAATACTCTCCTTCTCATCAGAGGGCAGGAATTAGCAAAATGCGCGATCGGATTTTGCATATAAAAGTATTTAATGAAACTACAAGTAAGTCACAGATCTTACTTGGTTAAAAAAAAAAAAAGGGTGAGGTAAGGGGAATAGGAGGTAAAAGAAAAATGATAAAAAGATTTCACATGAATGGATAGTCCGGTGAAGGGTAAAAAATCCAAGAATGGTAAAAACCAAAACGGTCGAATTAAAAATTTCCAATCCAATGGGTAAATTCCATATATATATATATATATATATATATATATATATATATATATATATATATATATATATATATATATATATATATATATATTCAGTCTCTCTATTGATATCTATGGTTATCTATCATTGTTACAAATCTTTTTACTATCTTTGTTTCTATGTAGTTATCTCCATTTTATTCCAATTTTTGTTCTATTCCTATCTCACTATCTCTGCCTGCTCTTATTTCTCAATTTTCCTCTTTCAATCTCACCATTAGTCTTTTATATTTCTGTCTTCGTTTGTTAACGCTATTTATGTCTGCTGCTCTCTGCCCCTTTCTCTCTCTCTCTCTCTCTCTCTCTCTCTCTATATATATATATATATATATATATATATATATATATATATATATATATATATATGAGAGAGAGAGAGCGAGGAACAAACCGAATTATGTGTTCATCAACGTTTCGTCTTTATTTTAAGACTTCCTCTGGATGAAATAAAGATGAAACGTTGATACACACATAACTCGGGTTGTTCCCTTTTATTTCTCCATTTCGTCGGAATACTATTTCCATTATTCTCATCATCTCCTTTTCTTACTCTCTATCCATTTATCTTAGTTTGATCACATCTCTCTAACATCTGTTCTCTCCATCTCTGTCTTTTTCTCTCTTTATTTATCTTCAACTCTTGCTATAGCTGCCTATGTCTGTTTCTATATCTACCCCTCTATTCGTTTGTGTCTGTCTTTGCTTGTTTCTATTTGTCTTTATTCATCCACCCTTGTCCCTGTCTATCTAATTTCGTCTGATGTTATCTATCTATCTATCTATCTATCTATCTATCTTCGTCTATTGTTATCTCTCTTTTTTTTCTTCAGTATCATTATTATCGTCCGTTTCTGCATATCTCTCTCTCTCTCTCTCTCTCTCTCTCTCTCTCTCTCTCTCTCTCTCTCTCTCTCTCTCTCTCTTTGTCTGTTTCCATCTGTCTAATCTTTGTATCTCAGCTCTATTCCAAAATTCATAATAATTGGTTAATTAGTTTAAGAATCAATCTTGTACCTAATTCTATACACAAACATAACTTTATATAAATAGAAATTAGTGCGTAAAACTACCCAACTTGGAGATACTAAACACTTCAACATTGAATTTATGTTAACCTTTATCCTTGAGTGACTTTGGGTTTTGGGCTTTGGGGAGTGATGATTCCTTTGTAAAAGAAAAAAAAAGGGGATGAGGGATAAATAATAGTTTCAACTCCTCTCCCAAAATCGCTATATAAGTTGCTTTATTTGTTTAGTTTTATAGAAGGGGGGGGGGTATTTAAAAAATTAAAAAATATTACTTAATTACTTTGGTAAGCTTCCAAAGTTTCCAATCTTTCAATACATGAGAGTTTACTAAGAATTTTAAGGCCAGTTTAAATGCTTCCAAATTCCTTTCAATTTTTTAATGATCAAGTAATTTTTCTTTTTTTTTCCCAACTATGACTAAAAGATTGAAGTGATTGACTTGTTTACGAATGAATTGAAGTGCATTATGGTGAATTTAATTTCGTCCCACCCCGCCAATCAGAAAAGGCTGAATTGTCGGAAAACTCTAAACTTGTGTCTTATACACTTGATTTAAATTTCATTAAAATCGAATATATATATCTCAAGTTTTAGGGGTTCCTTACCCCATGGGTCACTAAAATATGGGAGAATGTAGATATTCAGCACATAAAGAGTAATGTAGAGATTTGGGACTACTTCCATTGTTTTCCCTGGAGAATTTTACATAAGAATATACTTTAGATTTTATGTAGATTATTTAACCTTTCTTTCTATAAGAAAGACACAAACCTACATTTATATACATACATATAAAGATTTATTTTTTTAAATCACCCTACTCGTTCAAATAACTAATTATTAAAGGGATATGTTTTTATATTTATATTTAATAAGTTTCTTATTAAATGTATACACAAAATTGTTGCTTTTTTGTTTCATTTTACTTCAATCGAAGGTTTCAGAAATCAAGGAGCTTTTTTTTCTTTTTTTCTTTTTTTCAGGCTAACACGTGACCTTTGTATGAGATATACAGATATTTGAATGTTCCATTAAATTCCACTTTATCTCTCAAATTTTGAGTTAGTAAAGAAGATAAGAACCTTAACTTTCCTCTCATTAACTGACCAGTTAACTATAGTAGACATTTATTATTTTCTCTTGGTCTTACTGGATTCCAAGACAAGAATTGGCCTAGTCTGGTGGAGTATCCAGTTAAATAATGTTACTATAGGCAACATCGCTTGGAAAAGGTATACCATTCCTCGTATGGGGTAACCATATCACAGGGATCTTATTTTAAATGTTTGGCCAAGGTTTACTCGTAGAGAGAAGTATCCTTATGCCAGATTTTCTAGACAAATCCCTGTACAGAGAGAGCTTAGACACTCGAGGATAGTGTCTAGTAGGCATTTAAGTTCTTTCCAAGTTGGCATTCGAGTTGCTTATATCCATGAAATTAAGTTAATTACAAATATTAAATATTAACTAATCATTTTTTTAAACTTGCATTTTAAAATCATTATATCAATTTGATACTCTGTTACCTCTGGTTATTATCGATGTTCATTCTACACGTATGTTAAGTTTCGGACTTTTTTAGATAAGGATTTATAATTTGGATTATTTGGACTACTTTTCTCATCTTGATTGTTATTTTCATAATATTTCGGCCAATATGATCTCTGACATCCTTCAAACTTGAAAATCTTTGTCAAACTTGTAACCTGTACAAAATTTCAAACTGAATCCTTTATTTTATCCAATAGGAGATATCGTTCTGGTTCTGTCAACGATGACCTGGTATACATGTTGATTATTATATTATTTTTTAGTTATTATAGTAAGTAAGGATTAGAACCTTCAACCTCTAGAAGATTGTCACTTCGAACTGATTGTACCTAACACCTTTATCCGTTACACTATAGATCCATGTTCAGTTCAAAATTCCATATATGTTTGTGGTAGCAACATTTTTATGTGCTATTTTTCTTTGTTGTAAATAAACAGGTGTACCACTGGAGTGATAGGTCTGTCAGCCAATCAAAGACCCTGGCGTAAGAACACAAGAATCGTCAGATTACTTCTTGTATTGCCCATGCAATTTTGGTTTCCAGTGAGAGCTAAAACACTGTCTAAATGACATATTTTGTTGGTTTCCACAAATTGCCAACGATATGGAAATCTTCTAAATTACATAGCACTTTTTACAAAGATTGACTCGTAGCTGTTTTCAGCATAAAAGATTCACAAATTTGAAAAGATAAATCTGAAAAAGATTAAAGGTTACATCGGCTGAAATGTTGTGAAAATAACAAATAAAATAAGAGTAATAGCTGAATAATCCCCAAAATACCGAACGTTGTATAGATTAGAAAAAAAAAAGAAATATGTTTAAAATAAAATGTTCATTGCGCTGTTTTTTATCCGCCCCCCCCCCCTTCGCGACAAAGGAGGGATTGGATTTAGTAATTCACTTCCATTCGTTTGTTTGCACTTTTCTCAATAACCACGCCTTGGACTTTTTGGAAATTTTGCACAAACATTGAAAGTGAAAGTAAATTTTTGCCAGCATGGATTTTCATGGTGAAAGAGACCCCCACATGTTCGGCTTGTTTTTTTTTTATTTAGGTGCATCATATATTTACGTCCTCTGCAAGAGGTTAGACACAATTTTAAGTGTAGATTTGGAAAAATAAAAAAGCACACTAGGAGACGTGCACTTTGATCTACAAAAAATGTGTGAACAACCTAATCAGCATTCTTAGGTAGTAGTACCTAAGGCGTTTCACAATATACTGACTCGTTTTCAAAGAGAAAGTAAAGCCTGTGATGATGGACTGTAAAAGCTAATCTTAGAATAGATTGTTGTGTTTCTATTGTTTGCCAGGAAGAGTAACTTGATGGTCGATGCCACGGCGACATTCATTGAATAGCTATTACATCCTGGGCACGGCACCCAGCTCCTTTACTGTTATACACGATAAAACGAAGGGTGCATCCTCTTTAAATTAAAAGGTTAATAGGACGTCAGCTATGTCTGCTGGTGGGTCTTTTCTTCAAGTTCTCGGCGTTATTCGTGGCAGAACTACTGCGCTAGAACTGAACACTTGTATAAAATAAGCAACAAACACATTTTCGTATAAAAATAGAAATTTATTTAAACATTTAAGAAGAAGCATTTTCTTAGAACTCTAGCATTGAGCTGAGCTATGGTCTGACCCGCCACAAACAGCATCCAAAATCCAACTAAATCACAATTCTTCCCTCGTCCAAAAACATGAGAAAGATAGAAATAGGAGAAGAGAGAGACAGAAAGATACTATAAAATATATATTTTGTTATTAAATTACAAAGATTGTTTTGAATTTAAACCTTGTCAAAAGCTTGTGTCATCACTTTTTTGTCAACGAACTGTCAGTTTACGTGAAGGTTTATATTCGTCATGGTTTACTAACACTTTTCTGCAACTTGTCTCTTCAAAAGGACAAGACAGGTCAGATATAAGACTTTTAAAGAATAACGAAAGGTTTCTTTATCACTGTGCCATGTTGTTAAGAGCGACTCTTATTGTTTGTATCCATGAAAACAGTCATCACATATAAGGAAAACAAAACCTTTTCATGAACAAAGAACGATAAGTATTCATTTATTTAATTAGTCAGAGAAAGTTGGACAGTGTCTGGGTGAAGAAAGTAATAGTTTATGGCCTGTCGCTTTTTATTGGTGGAATAGTTCTTCAATGAAGACAGCTTCACTCAACATCAATCAACTACGTGGGCAGAGGAAAGGAGATGATCTTTCTTCATTGTTTTCATAAAACACTTTGCCTGCTATCCGTGATTTCTGAAGTTGTCCTTCAGTGTCCTGGATTAAATTAATACATTGTGAAAACTCATTGGTTTTCATTCAATATAATTGTCTCACAGAGGCAGCTCTCCACTCTTGGAGAAAATAAATGTTAGTATTTATGACGACCACAGACTCTAGGACTGGGCAGAAGTATACGTCAGCTCGACTGCATCAGAGTGTGGTAGCATCCACATCAATATTGTAATTAAACAAATCTTTGACAAGAAGTCATAATAGAAGACAAAATATTGTTCTGTTCTGCTAGATTCTAAGTTTTATCAACTCTGGCCAAGATCAAAGTTTAGTATCTGCTCTTCAGATGCTACACTTCAATTTCTAGTTCTCTCTCTGTGGAGGAGAAATCCTTCACGACTGAGACAATTTTTATTTTTGTTCCTTTTCTCCGCATTAAAAAACGACCCTGGTATCTAACTCTGTCCCATGGGGAGGCATTATAAATAGGAACTTTTATTAAGCAAATACATGCTTCCTCCAGTCACATTCTGAAAAACGAATATATGTTACAATGACCCTTAGAAAGTAATGCCTAGGAAAATGACCTAATGGCCTAACACAACAGATACTGCACTACCTTTCAAAGGAGGAAATAATGCTTATGAAGATGAAGCATGGCAACAACACACCAGATATTACACGAAAAAAATAGGAGGAAGTAATTCCTGGGAGGATGATATCATGATATATACTACACGACCCTTCCCTCCCTCCAAAAGAGAAGATAATGCCTGGGACGATGGTCTCCTGACAACAGAACAGATATTACACCAGCCCCTCTCAAGAAAAGGAGGTAATGCATAGGAGGCTGATATTATGACAGCAAACAGATTGTACCCACCCGCCTTCACTGAATTGAGCTTTAAAAGATAGTACACTAGTACATTATAGAAGTAGTAGTATAGTTTCTTTTAGACAAATAGATACTATATATCCCTTAGCCGTCGGGTTGCCATCAGTCAGAGTGCATACACTCATATCTTTTATGAATTCAAGTTGGGTTTCTTCAGTCTACCATGTTCCCTAATGCCTGAGGTATCCCCACATGTTATGGAGTTGATGCAGGAGGTAGCACACTGTATACATCCGAACTACAGAAGACCATTGTCTTATTTTCACTTTGTATCTTCCTTTTTTCCTAATCTTTTTTTTTTTTTTTTTTTACATAGGCATCACCACTTATCAAGGCCAAGAGGCCACTCGAGGATAAGTAGAAATTGGACAATATAGTAATCATTAGTAAATGGAAATTCGGTAAATTTGTTAACAAGTGTAATGGCTAATCAAGAACTTGTTTACGTTAGACTTGAAAACAATCATATTGTAGACAGCTGGAAAGCAGGAAAACGGAAGACAATTCCACAGGCGTGCAGTTCTAAGAAAGAAGCTTTGTTCATGGAATCTATGCTTAGGTTTAGGCACAGATAAAGAGTGGGGGGAATTATTAATAGTGTTTTCAGCTAAACGAGTGTTTTTTTGTGAAAATTTGGTGAGGGGGGACCATAGACTGAAGCTCAGTGGAACACTTTCCATGAAAATAACGATACAGCAGAGACAAACTTGCAACATCTCTTCTGTGAGAAAGAGGTTGCAGGGAAGAGAAAAGGGCATCTCCTATGAGGCTACAAAGTGTATTTTGAACTCTATCAAGGCAGGACAAGTTCTTTCTAGCAGCTCCTGCCGAGATGTGGCAGCAGTATTCCATCCTTGTACGTACCTGGCTCTTATATAGATAGAGAATTGCATCAGCAGTAAGATATCTACTGGATCGACAGAAGGATCCCAACCATTTTTCCGGCGGCCTTGGCAACAGATTTGATGTACGAGTTCCATTTAAGATCAGGAGTAAAGGTCAAGCCCAGAAGCTTGTCAAAACTTGAGACCTCCTCAAGACGAGAGCCATTCATTTCAATTGATGCCAGATGTGGATCAGAACGTTGATGATGTAAAGAGAAAAGCTTGGTTTTAGATGCATTAAAAGTAACCAGCCACTCCTTTCCCCATTGTACCACATGCTCAAGATCAGAGGAGAGAGAATTGGAGAGAACTTGGTCGTTTACTGTCTTAGATGTGCTACCATAAATGGTAGTGTCATCAGCATAAATGTCTACAAATGATGTAAGGATGTGATTTGGAAGCTCATTAATGTAGATCAGGAAAATAGTTGGGCCCAGGATGGACCCCTGAGGGACTCCAGCATTAATACTGTGAGATTCTGATTTCTGCCCATCAACCACTACTTTTATGAACCTATCAGAGAGAAATGATTTAATAATTGAGAAGACATTTCCAGCTATACCATAGCTAGAGATCTTGTGAAGTAAACCTTTATGCAATATCCTATCAAAGGCCTTTGATATGTCAAGAGCCCTAGAAAGGTTGCCTCCGTCCAGAAATTCGCTAATCCTATGAGATATAACTGTAAACACATCTGCTGTAGATCTAGAAGAATGGAAACCATATTGTGTGTCACTAAGGAGGTTATTTTTGCTGAGATGGTTGATTACTTCTGTATTTAACACAGATTCCAGCAACTTAGTCATGATGCACAGGAGACTTATTGGCCTGTACTGAGAAGGGAATTAGCGATCACCTGAATTCTTAAATACAGGGCATACTGATGAGATTTTTCAGGGTGATGGGAAGCAATTCTCCTTAAGACATCTTATCTCATCATCATCATCACACAGTTTAGTGTGTTGTGAGTGTCCTGAACTTTGGGGTGAGCAACATCAGGTAGTGTTTCAAGCCTGCTCTGCATGTTGTCCAATCCAAAGGGTTGACATCAGTCAGAGTGCATACACTCGTATCTCTTATGAATTCAAGTCAGGTCTTCCTTAGTCTCCCATTTATGCCTAATGCCAGCAATATGACAGTGTGTTATAGAGTGGATGTAGAAGTTGCACAATGTATACGTCTGATGATATATCTGATTTTGTATAGAAAACAATGCATACAACAATAAGCATATCTAAAAAAATATCTGATTTCGTATAGAAAACAATGCATGAGAGAAACCTTGTCTGTGTGTCATTTACAATACTACTCTGTTATATCTACTCTACTTTTGAATTCATTTACTAAATTTATTACAAACTGACAAATTTGGTATGTCCTTCATATATATATATATATATATATATATATATATATATATATATATATATATATATATATATATATATATATATATATATATAAATCACATCGATAAATACTACAAATAGATTTAAAAACTGGTTTTTAAATGTATCATGTTTAAAGTAATTTTGGGAATGGCCACCACTAATCAACACCTCACACTTGCTCTTTATGCAAATGGTTGATATAAATTATGTTGCATGTAGTTAAACCCTTTTTTATACACTCAAACTAGGTTTTCTACCATGCTTTCTAATGCTTTGGATATCCGGACGTATTATGAAGTTAATGCAAGAAGTGACATGCTATATATGACCAAACCATATGATGCGCTGAACATATAAGGCATCCCAAAGTTCCAACAATAATAAGCATGGATGATGAAGCATGGTTGAAGAGATCCTTTCTTCCAGTGTGCAGATGCACATCCACCTGGTGATGTCATGGTCATTAAGCCAAAAGGCATTGTAGATCAGAAATATTTGGATTTCAAGTCTCACCGTCTTGCAAGATATGCAGTTCAATGGATAAAAAAAGAAGAGCTGAGAATAAAAAAAAAAATGGAGCAGGTTGGCAATGGACATTACCAATTTTCTGGTGCTTACCGATTGTGGTGCCTTTTATTTATAATACGGAAGCCATTGTGAAAGTAGGACGACCAATGTCATTCATCAGCTGATGACAGTTTTTTTGTTTTGTTTTTTTAACGAAGCCAGCTGACATTCACTGATAATGATACTGCATTCATTTGCAGGCAATTCAAGCAATCTGCAAATATCTGGGGCATGAATTTGAGATTCTGGTGCATTTACATTCTGTCCAGGAATGGCACTATGGAACACAGTCACAAAAGCATCAGAACAATTACAGCTACAAAGAATTGCTCAGTGTTGGCAGTTGTCTACTGGCATAACATCATGATGAAGGACAACCCTCTCATCTTTTACGGTGCCAACTGACAGGTTAGAGGTATTGACATTATGCCCCTGTATGAATCACAAATAATTAACAGGGTGTACAAGAGGATGTTACCTGGGTTAAGACCTCATACAGTAGATGCACAATTAGCTTCAGAACTGGGTGCATAACCAAGGTGGTCAGTTAGCAATGAGTGCAAGTCAATGTCAAAGATTTGCACCCTTTTGTAGGATCACTCCCTCAAATGATGATCATACAGAAAATAGTAAGCGGTCAATTTGATTCAGATTGGGTTCACCGATCTTTCCATTATTGGTAGTTTGCCTGCAGATTCCGACATGCTCAATGAGAACTCGTCTAAGAAGAAATTCAAACAGTCCCCTTTCAGAGGAACATCTGAAACAAAAGGTGTCACTTATAATATCATTTTTGTGATCAGAAGATCAAGTGGGAGTGTGGCAAACATGATTATCTTGAACTCAGATTAAACAGTAGAAGTTATCTCAACTTACCTCATTCTTTGCATAAAAGGGTTCATTTTTGCTTAGCGTTTAGTTTGAAAGTTAAGAAAATGTTCAAGTCAAAGGATACTAGCAAGGATCTGATTCACGACCTCTGAGAAACAGAACGGCTGGTTATTGCACTAAAACTTGACCTTAAACAGAACAAAAGTGAACCAATGAATTATCTGTATTTGCAAGTAACTGGAATTATTTAATGCCTGAAATCTGCTGATTTCAAGGAGTTGAAGAAAGAATGGAAAAAATGCCATAGAATACCGGCTTTATTAGACATTACAGCACTACTGTAGCAAGGCAGCTATCTTTCACTCATCACAGTTTTTTAACCCTTAGGCTATGCTGGCTGCTAATTTTTTAACTCCTGGTTTTCTATTACAATCGACTGCAACAATGGTGTCTTCAAGGACTATGGAATTCTTCTTTTCCCTAACTGCATTAATCAATGAATGAGACCCATGCTTGAAACCCATGTTTGAATGTTTGTATTGTTTTTTGATAAAAAAATATTTTTCAAAGATCCTAGACTTGATTTTATGTGATGTAAAAAATAAATTCACACCCATCATAGGCAATGTGTGTAAAAATACCATCGTAGCCCAAGGGTTAAGAGTGTTATTAAAGGGAGATAATCCAGGAAGTTTATTATAATAATTATTAAAGTTTATTCTTAATGAAATTATAATTGAACTTACTAATGTAATATCTGATTTAGTTATTAACTTTAATTTATGAGGCTTTTAAAAGTTTATCTGTATACACCAAGAAGTGTTTTCATACCATATGGGTATGTCTTGTTAGCAAAAGAATAGGAACATCTATATCGATTAGTGAATGTAGTCTGTTTTTGTTTTGTTTTTTACAATTATTCAGTAAACATGTGTATGATGTCTGTTTTTACATGGTAGTCATTCTGTTTAGTAGTGTTTCACGTGCTGTGATGAGGACATGTGAATGAAACGATGGATCACGTGATAACTTTCTTTAGTGCTAATCTTTTTCCTCTCACTCATTGTTTGTGTGTCTGTGTGTGTCGATCACCATGAAAACTTATTCATTGCACCCTACAACCTATTGGCTTGACCGTCGGGTTTTACCGTTAAATTTGTACTTTGTGCGCATGCACTATTTAAAACAAGGACAGGCAGCAAATCTCCATTATTGTAGGATTATGGACTCTTTAAAGAAATAAAAACAATCATTCTTGCAAATAGATTGCAATATTGTATATTATCATGTAAAAATTGAAGCAAACTTAATGGATACACTAATTAAACTTATTGATTCGCCTCAGGCAGATTTTTTAAATTATAAGAGGAATTTTTAAAACAGTTAAATTAGATTCATTAATAGGCTGTTCTTGTTATGGTAGGGAAATAAACCACACACAGGCCAAGAGACGTTTGATTGTAATACATTCTTAAAGGGATCTCCAAATTTGTTGTTGTATTTAATGGCAGTTAACGAACGTTGCTTTTTCTAAGGCTTTTTTACTATATATTTCAACTGGAATAATACTCATCCCAGGACAAATAGAATTAATTCCCTGAATAGAACAGTTTTTCACTTTTTTTTTTTTTTTTGCTGGGGATGGGGTATCCTACTAAATGCATGATATTCAGCCACTATTTCACAAACTTCAACTGAGAGATCTTTTCGGGTAGTTTTTGAAATTCCTTTTCATGCACCTGGTTTCTCCTATGTTTGCTGGAATGTTCTTTTATGAAGATTAAAATCAGCATACAATGTTACCAAACCTTATTCTAGAACCTTCATTCACATAAAAATGCATTACATGATTTTGATGATAGAAAATGCCTAAATTTTAAGACCTTACCAAAGGATACATTGCAAGGATCAGACTTGTGACCTATGAGTGACAGAATGAAACATTTTAAGAATAAATTAAAATTCAGGTTATCTTGCTTTATTGGTGTTTTATGATTATGGATCAAATTGAATTCGAATTTGATTTGAGCATTCATCCTATCCTCTCTTGCCTACAAATAGAACATTTAACACAATGTGGACCTTCTAACCTTTTTTCTTCAGCCATATTCATGGCCGTACTCCTTTACTAACATCCTTCTCTTTCATTTCTCTTTTTATTTATATGTCAATGAAGATGACCCAATAAAAATGTTCGAATGAGACTTTGTCTTTCTATTCTACAAGTTAATAGCACAAAAAAGTGGAGAGGGCAAAACAAATAACTGTCACAAAACGATAGAAGATTTAATATTCTAACAACCTGTTAGTTTTAAAATTTTGGAAAATATTTGTAACTTTTATTGTTTCCAATTTGTGTCGTTAATTCCACTACAGCGATTTCGCCAAAGAAAATGGTGGTCAATTTTTTCTGTTTTAAGTGGTCTTTTATTTCAAGAGGCGCTTTATATATATATATATATATATATATATATATATATATATATATATATATATATATGTATATATATATATGAAGTAATTTTTAAAAAAAGCTTACAGCATCACTAATTCTTAGTCCGAAGGTGTTTTCCAGTCAGATTAGGATAAGTTCGTTTTTGTTCTCAAATGCGCTGAAGGCAGTGGATGGCTGTTACACACGGATGCTCAGGATGGCCCTCAATACATCATGGAGGAGCCACACAGCAAACCAACAGCTTTATGGTGACCACCACCAGTATCACTGAAAGTACAGCAGAGAAGGATGAGTGGCCGGTCACTGCATGTGGCAGTAAGCCAGCAAGCTAGTTCTCTGGATATCAACAGATGGACACCCAAACTGTGATAGAAGAAGAATGACCTACATTGACAACCTGCTACAGGACATAGGATTGGAAAATGTTTGGGATTTGCAAACTGTCATGCAAGAGCAAGAAAACTGGAGAAGTCATGTAGATTCGGTGGTGAAGCGTCCTGAAAGACGACGGAGATGAGATTGTTTTTCTTTTTGTTTTATAGATCTTTTAAACCTATAATAAGCGATCATCTCAAAAACAAAACAAAAAAAAATCAACGTCCATTTTGTTCAACAAAATCGGTGAACAGAAAATAATGAAACACATTTTGAAATATCAAAACTTATAAATATTTTCCAAAAGTTTAAAACTAACAAATTGATAGAGTATTAAAGTTTCTGTGTTTGATAAGTTATTTGTTTATTTTTTGTTTATTTTTTGTTTATTTTTTTCTCTTTTTTCTCTTTTTGTTTTTTTTTGTGGTCCCTCGACAAAAGGAGGGTGGAGCTGTAAATTCACCCTCTTCCGTTCGTCCGTCCCCACTTTTCTTAATAACTACGTCTTGGAATTTTTGAAAATTTTGCACAAACATTAAACATGATATGAGTAAAAAAGTACCAGAACGGATTTTCCCGGAAAACTCTGGTTACCCCCCTAGGGGTGCCTTTTGGGTTAAAATGGCGAAAATTGACACTTTTGTGCTTATTAAAAAAAATTGATGCCTCGGATTTTTATAAAACTTTCTGAAAAGATGTAGCTAACTGATTTCTATATAATTTTGTTTTTCTATACTTCACGATAACTCTTGGGTGTGCCCCAAGGGCCCTACTCCATTTTTGGGACTATTTTACCATATTTGTCCAAAATTCTCTGTATATATCTGTTTAGCAGTTTTGCATGGTGATGAACTCAGATTTAAATATGTTAAGGCCTAGGGGACTTTTGGGACTAAATGGGGGGGGGCAATAAATGATGGACTTGGTCATTTCTTTTTTTGCATGGTGCAAAACTCAAATTTACATATGCTATGGCCTAAAACTGCACCGTTAATTAATTTTCACCAGGATTCACTGGGGACTTTTGGGGCTAAAAAGGGAGGGGCAAATGCTGAACTTAGTCATTTTTTGTGCCTCGTTCACTGTGCACTCACGGGCGACCATGCATGCTTCACTCGTTTTTTCTGTTATCAACTATATTATTATTATTATTATCAACTATATTATTATTATCAACTATATTATTATGTCGGAATTTCTCTTGCTTCCAGATAAATTTGACGCTAAAGTAACTAGACTGAAAAAAAGCATGAAACAAAAGAGGGGTAGTGGGTAAAGAATGAAATATAAAGGTCTTGATTTGAAACGAAGGAGAAACTTTATTTACAATAAGTTGCAAATTTTTCCCTTTGTGGCCATTAAACTTAAACGCCAAGGTAATATATGAAAAAGTAACATGTAAAGAAAAAATGACAACACTGCTGGTTCTTATAAAGAAGTTGTGTGTATCCATTAACGAATACAACAAGAATATACAAAATAGTAGTATCTCCTAATCACACTCGCATATGAAATTAATTTTAGGAGCATACTCACAATTGAAAGCCTGTTAGGCACATGCCTTTTTCTTTTTTTTGTTTAAAGTTCTTTTAGAATTTTCCTTCCATCCATGTTGCATGAAAACCGTAGACACACATGTATTACAGGAGAAAGACCTCATCGCTTGTCCAGATAGGAAATTCCATAATACCTTGTCACGTAAAAGGGTATTTTCTTTAATTTCACTCCCCCTAAAATACGTGTAGAACCGTAGTCACGTAAATAGTTTCCAGAAGTCTGTCTCGTCACAGCCGGGTATTAATTTCTTGCCGGGTTTACTTCTTTGAAGGAGGGCTCGTCAAAATTCCATTTTTGGCGCCGGGCAATGAACAACACGTTCACTCTCCTCGTCAGCAGAATTTCAAAAGAGGACGAAATATGCGCTGGGCTTGTGACGTCACAACAGAGCTAGCATTTCCCTTTTCTCCAAATTAAAGGGAGTTTCGTACAAACCGAAAATATACAAAACTAAAAATCATAATGGATACAAAATACAAAAAATCATATATAAGAACCAGATAAACAATAATAAATGTAAACAGGGGGGATGCACCATTATTGGCACAAAAAAATTTCCAACAATTATTATCAACTATATTATTATTATTAACTATACTACAGATTTGCTCGATAAAATTTAACAGCCATTCAGGGAGCCAACCACTTCAATATCTTCAATATAACCAAATAATTTGCTAAAATTACTAGATTTGTGATTAAATAACCAGAAAAAGGTTGATATACCACAAATCAAAACCACTACAACGGGAAAAAAATAAAATTAAAATTAAAAACAAACAAAGTGCGTTAGAAAAAGTTGTATTGCTACAGCGAATACAGTAAAAAAGCGTAAAGCGTTATTAAAGGGGGATAATTCAGTATTGATTTATTTTATCACTTATATTCGTAAATGCCAGTTTAATTAATTGTCGGTTAGTGAAGATGAATAACAGGATAAATTGTTTCCTCATTTTTTTTTTTTTTTTTCAATTAGTTTGTCACGCAGTCACCTTTTTAATGAGATTAGATTTTTAATTGGATAGAGATGTATTAAGGTGATTTTTCTTTGGAAAATAGGATGATATTAGATAGACGACCGTCCTCCACATGAAAATACATATAATGAAACGCACATAAAACAACTATTAAAAAAAACAGAAAAAAAATCTCTTATATATAAAGCAAAGTTGCCTGCATGTCAATCAGTTAAACGGTGGAGCTAAAATCCTAACTAGCCGCAGATTTTGTAATCAATACTTGCAACTTGATGTCCTTATTGGAGTCAGAAGTTCCCAAACCTTTAAGCCCATTATGTAACGTTACCCAACACGTTGTAGACTCAGTCGTAAAGTAGACAAAGAATAGGAAAGAACTTCAACTCGCTTTTTTCCCATTCTAACATCAACATTTACTTCCTCACCATGCGTGACTTTTTGTTACAGCCGTAACATCACCCACGTCTCACGTGATCTCCAACGTGTTTCCATGTCTCTAACGTGATTGTCTTCTCTAAGGTGCTCATTCTCCTTTTTATAGTCTTTTATAGTCTTTTTCTTCACTGGTAACGTCATTTCGCATGCATTCCTTATGCATGTTCGTGCTCAGTTTTAATTTTGAATAATTGTAACAATGTAAAAATAACATTTGAAACAAATTTTACAACATTTTTAGTGTTTTTATTTCAGTTTGATAATGTCTATTATATTCGAACAATAAGTTAAAAAGACAAAATATTTTCATTTGTTCAATGGTTATGTAGATAAGCGTTCACCTTTGGTTCCAGTATTGTATACAATCTCTCAGGGTTCGAATCTCATGCTAAACAAGTGTTTTTTTTTATTTTGTCTTTTCTTTTTTGCTATAACGTTCCAGTTATTTCTGAGAATGTATTGATAACAATTATAAACCTTCATCTAAAAATATTTTATAATGAGTTCAAGTTTAGAAAAAAACTATTTTCCCCATTTTTTTTCTATGCAAAAAAGAAAGATTTGCAATGACGGGTACGTCAGCTAGTTTTTCTGTTTCTCGTGAATTCAGCTCTCTCTCTCTCTCTCTCTCTCTCTCTCTCTCTCTCTCTCTCTCTCTCTCTCTCTCTCTTGCACCCTAAGCACCCCGAAGCCATTCTCATCTCTATAAATCTACTATCAAATCATGCATGGACTATTGTTATCATATTTGGGCCAGTGAATCTCTGTCCTATTTGAGGGTTCTTGATGAAGTACCGAAACGTATCTGTAATTTGATTGGTCCCGCCCTTTCTTCTTCTCTCTACCCTTTCTCTCTCACAGATGTGATGTTGCTAACCCCAGTCTTTTCTATAAATACTGTTATGGCATGTGTTCTTCAGAATTGTTGTATCTATTTCTGCTTCCTTTGTTTCTGCTTGTTTGACTCATTGGTCTAGTGGTTTTCATCAATTCACTGTTTTGATACCTCATTGTAATACAGCTTCCTATTTCAGTAGCTTCTTTACAAGAACTGCAGGATTGTGGAACTCTCTTCCTGCTGACTATTTTCTTCCTATCTACACCTTTTGGTCTTTTTCAGACTAAGGCTAATAGGCATCTCCTGTCTTTGCAATAATCCTTTTGTTCTTGTTAGCTCCATACATCAAGTGGCTTCATGCCTTGTCTGGAGTGATTTTCATATATATATATGTTAATCGTGACACCTTGCACTGATTATTCCCAAAAGGATGAAATACTAGTGTCTGTAGGTATTTACTAATTATTATAATAAATATATATATATATATATATATATATATATATATATATGTGTGTGACATTTTCTTCTATTTTTATTTTTTTTAAAAAAG
This sequence comes from Euprymna scolopes, assembly GCF_053919585.1. Classification (NCBI taxonomy): domain Eukaryota; kingdom Metazoa; phylum Mollusca; class Cephalopoda; order Sepiida; family Sepiolidae; genus Euprymna; species Euprymna scolopes. Next base: position 65,798,568 of record NC_136504.1, read on the forward strand.
CTGCATAAAAAGATCTTATTATCTAAGCTAGTTATTTATATACATTTATTCTTTAACTAACTGTGCCTACCCGGCGTTGCCCTGGAGTTTTTTGGGGTATTTTTTGTGTATGTGTGTGTGTTATTGTATCATTACACCATACGCTAATTCAAGTAAAAGAAAAGGGAAAATTTCTAAAGAGCCTGAAAAATTGAACATTAAAAATAAATTTTTAAAAAATGATAGTTTATACTTTACAGTGAGTTGATTTAGCAAATAAAATTCACAGAACTTAATTCACTTTGAGTTCAAATAACGTTTTAAGGACACGTAACCAATTTTTTCTTTTTGTTAAATCTTACCTATTTTCTAGCTTTCTTGGAAATCAATTATGTGTATGTGAAAGAGAGTGATTTGTTTGTGTGTTTTTGTCTGTGGTCACACGGACTTGTGGTTAGTGATATACTAATATTTTGGTTAATGGTGGAATCAGAAGTGGGATGCATATCATGAGTTTTTCATGCTGCTTACATGTAATCCGCTATTATTGTATCAACTTTTCAAGCCACCATATCTTATAAATTGTGCCAGTTCTTAGAAATTAGTTGTATGCATAAAAAATATGCTATCTGAGTAAAAACTGTCGGCCTGAAAATTAGTGATCATTCTATGTTAAATATATATGCGAAACCGACCCCCCTTCAAAATTCTGAATTAATAGTTTGTTTGTTTTATTATCACTAAGTATTCTAGGTGTTTACATGTAATCGCCTAAAAAAGTAGGATCTCGTTTTTATTTGAGAGCAATTATGGTTAGACCGAATGTTTAGAATAGTTGACAGACGTGAAAGTTTAATCTTCTGTCGATCTGTTTGTCTTTTAAATTTTGGAATTGTTTTTTTAATGTTTTTTGTTTGTTTTTTTTTTGGTTTGTTTTTTTTGTTTTGTTTTTTTAATTTTTATCGCTGTTATCAAAGGCAAGAAAAGTTAATCTTTTATATATCTGTGTAATTTTTAAGTTTTGAACAAAATTTTCAAGCGATATTTTCATTTATGGACGATTTGGATTTTTTTTTTTTTTTCACACCCTTTTTTCTGTTAACCAATCGCTTGTTTAAGCATTAAATTAACAATCGAACCAAATTATATATTGTTTTAATCTATTTATATAATTATTGGATAGTAAATAGCTTCTAAAATTTTCAGTCTTTTGATACATGGGAATTTGTGAAGCCAGAAATTCGGCAATAAAGACTTACAAATTCCTTTAATTTTTCGAAGATCACAAAGTAATTCATTATTCTTTCTTTTTATTTATTTTTTTTTTTTTTTTCAAAAATATTAACAAAAGATTTAAATGACTTGCTTACGAAAAACTCTAAATTTATTTTGGTGAATTTAATTTCATAATTCATTTTTTTTTTTTTTTTATGCTATCGCATAAATATTCCAGTACTAGTATATAAAAAGCAATAATGATTAAATGTCTAATATCAAACTTGCGTTGACGAGAGAGAGAGAGAGAGAGAGAGAGACAGACAGAGAGAGAGAGAGAGACAGAGAGAGACAGAGAGAGAGAGATCGTCGCCAGATGTAAATAAAGAGATGTAATTCCCTTTCTTTCATTTCATATTGACTCGAAATGAAAGAATATTCTTGTATTATAGGAGTTACCTCCCTTGCAGTTCTTTTTAGTTTTAGTTTCTGGCGCACACTCAATTCGTGTTTTACGCTTTATCTCAAAATAATTTGAATAATTTGCACTTCGTTGTATTAAAAGGAAAAATAAATAAAATAAGAAAATAAATCAAAACATTTTTTGCGTATGTTTGCCGAACTATATTTAATTCTTATAAAAATAAAATTAATCGATTTTTTTTTTTCTTTTTGCCATTTGCTAATCTTCCCACGAGGGCAGAGTGAGCTACAGGGGTGATTTTTAATGTAAGGGAAATTCAGTGACCCAACAATGGACATTCTGGATTACACATGGCCTTAGTCTAGAAGAATTTCTCATCACTGACCAAGGACAGAAAAGTTGAAGTGTAATATCAGAACAGATAATACACTTTGCTCTTAGCCAAAGGGCCAATTAATTTAAACAAAAATTAAAATTCACAATAAATAATTCTTTATCTTAGACCCTATTTATTTTGGGGTTATGAAGGGTGTCGAGTGTCATTATTTTGACAATAATAAACTTTTACCAAAAATGTTATTTCAACTATCTGTGCATATTTATTTGTTTTCCCATGAGGGCAAAGTTTCACAGATGTATTTCCCTCTAAAAAAGAAGCACTCTGAATGGGAACAAAAATGTCAACATAGCCTCATTGACACTTCCTGACAAATAAGGCAATTTTTATTTTTGTCCCAATCCAGAGTTCTCTATTTTGAGGAACATGATTTTCCTTACATTAAAATCTAACTTGTGTCTAAGTCTGTCCTCGTTGGGAGGTAAGTAAATAGGTACATAAATTAGTCCACCCCAAACCATCGACAGTAAATTCATCACTCATAAAGGAAGAAATAATTTCTTAATCTATTGTCTTATGAGACAGAACATATACTACACTATGATCTTTGCTGAAAACTGACTGTGTTGAAAAACAATTTGATTATTTATTTTGGCTATTTTCCATTTTTTTTTTTTTTTTTTTTTTTTTTTGAAAAATTTCTTCTAAAATTATTTTTTTCAGAAACTTTGCTTTGAGGCTAGGTTTTTCATGCCAGCTCAATTCATCCTCCACTATTAGTTTGAAAGATTCTGGGTAATTTTAAGCTAGTGACTTTTCTTCTATCAGGCTAAGATATAGACCTGTGTAATTCTAAGAAGTCCACCTTCCTAGGCTTTATCTTTTCACATGTTGAGAAAAGGTTGGTTTATTACTAATCACCTGAGGTGAATGCCAACAAGGCTGCCCAAGCATTGTGAGTCAGAGTGTACATAGTCTTTTGCATTGGCTTTTCAGTTCCCACCCTTCAAACTTGTGTCACATCCTCATGCAGTAGAAGGGATGTAAATTTATATACATAAACTCAATGCGTGAGTGTGTGATGCTTATGTGTTCTTTATAGAAAGAAAGGTTTAAGAATTTACATAAAATCTAAAAGTGTATTCACATGTAAAATTTACAGGGGAAACAATGGAAGTGGTCCCGAATCTTGAAGTGCCCGCCTTACCTAAGGAGTTGGGGGGGGGGGCTGAATCTGTTTTAAAACTTCAAATAAATCATGTGTTCATGAAATTTGTCTTGCACATATAAAATTCTGTGGGAAGACAATGGAAGTGGTCTTGAATCGTTACTTTATCCTCTATTTACTGAATACCTACATGCTCTCATATTTAAGTGACCCATTGGAACAGAACGCCGTTTAAACTGAAAATACGTATATTCAATTTTAATGAAATGGGAACCATATGTATAAGACATTAATTTAGAAATTTTTCCAATAGGTCAGTTTCTTCTAACTATATAAGAGGTGAAACAAGGGGAAAAATCGAGGTAGGATGCACAGGAAAAACAAATATGATGTTATGAGTAAAATAAATATGTAGTAGTGATCTTCATTCAGTAACGAGCAAAGTCTATGGTTCCCCTTCACCAAACTTTCACAAGAAACACATCTAGCTGAAAACACTATCAATAATTTCCCCCACTCTTTATCTGTGCCTAAACCTAAACGTAGATTTCATGAACAAAGCTTCTTTCTTAGAATTGTACGCCTATGGAACTCTCTTCCATTTGCCTGCTTTCCTGCTGACTACAATATGGTCATCTTCAAGTCCAACGTAAACAAGTTCTTGATGAACCGTTCCCCTTAAATAATTCAATTTACTAAACAATTACTATGATATTGTCCCATTGTCTACTGTACACTCTTTAACCCTTATCCTTGAGTGGCCTCTGGACCTTGATAAGTGGTAACTCTTATGTAAAAATAAAAAATAAAAAGGCTGGTCTTTCTGCTAGGACTTTAATTTTTGAGAAAAAGTACAAATCTTACCTAAAATCATATGGATTATAATTTTGTTTAAATTAAAGTAAACTATTTTTTTGGGTACACATTTTTTTTAATGTAATCTATTTCCTCCCCCCCCACTCTCTCTCTCTCTCTCTCTCTCTCTCTCTCTCTCTCTCTCTCTCTGGCCCTCTTCTATCTCTCTAAAGTTAAATTAAAAGAAAACCCTATCTAGAAAGATTTTGAAATAATTCATATATTGTTTTATACTTTCTGAATTTCACATTTTTTATTTACTAACGACTCCCCCACTTATAGAGGCTAAAAGCCACTCATAAATAAGAGTCAATGAGATGAGTAGATATATAGATATATAATATATTTTTGTCAGTTTAAAGGTGAATGATAATTTGAGAGCATTGAAAATAATGAACATATGAGCAAAATTTACTGATGTATGAGGACACTTTATGATAAGTATTTATTGACATTAGATTTGAAGATGACCATGTTATTTTTTTTTGTTTTGTTTTTTTTTTGGCATAGGAATCACCACTTATCAAGGCCCAGAGACCACTCAAGGATAAGGGTTAAGAGTGTACGGTAGTCAATTGGACAATATAGTAATCGTTAGTAATGGAAATTTGGTGAATTTGTTAAGTGGAATGGCTCATCAAGAACTTGTTTACATTAAACTTGAAAACAACCATATTGTAGACAGCTGGAAAGCAGGAAAACAGAAGACAGTTTCACAGGCATGCACTTCTAAGAAAGAACCTTTGTTCATTGAATTTACGTTTAGGTTTAGGCACAGATAAAGAGTGGGGGAAATTATTGATAGTGTTTTCAGCTAGACGAGTGTTTCTTGTGAAAGTTTGGCGAGGGGGACCATAGATTGAATCTCAGTCGAGCACTTACCATGAAAATAACAATAAAGCAGAGACAAACTCGCAACGTCTCTTCTGTGAGATAGAGGTTGCAAAGAAGAGAAAAGGACATCTACTACGAGGCTACATAGTCTATTTTGAACTCTATCGAGGCAGGACAAGTCCTTTCTAGCAGCTCCTGCCCAGATGTGGCAACAGTATTCCATTCTTTGACGTACCTGGCTCTTATATAGATAAAGAATTGCATCAGCAGTGAAATATTTACTAAATCGATAGAAGGATCCCACCATTTTTACAGCGGCCTTGGCAACAGATTTGATGTACGTGTTCTATTTCAGATCAGGAGTAAAGCTCAAGCCAGAAGCTTGTCAAAACATGAGGCCTCCCCCAAGACGAGAGCCATTCATTTTAATTGATGCCAGATGTGGGGTCAGAGCGTTGATGATGTAAAGATAAAAGCTTGGTTTTAGATGCATTAAAAGTAACCAGTCACTCCTTTCCCTATTGTACCACGTGCTCAAGATCAGAGGAGAGAGAATCGGAGAGAACTTGGTCGTTTACTGTCTTAGATGTGCTACCATAAATGGTAGTGTCATCAGCATAAATGTCTATGAATGATGTAAGGATGTGATTTGGAAGATCATTAATGTAGATCAGGAAGAGAGTTGGGCACAGGATGGACTCCTGAAGGACTCCGGCATTAATACTGTGAACATCTGATTTTTACTCACCAAATACTACTCTTATGAACCTATCAGAGAGAAATGATTTAATAATTGAGAAGACATTTCCAGCTATACCATAGCTGGAGATCTTGTGAAGTAAACCTTTATGCCATACCCTATCAAAGGCCTTTGATATATCAAGAGCAATTGCCCTAGAAAGGTTGCCTCTGTCGAGAGATTCACTAATCCTATGAGATATAACTGTAAGCACATCTGCTGTAGATCTAGCAGAATGAAAACCATATTGCATGCCAATAAGAAGGTTATTTTTGCTGAAATGGTTGATTACTTCTGTATTTAACACAGATTCCAGCAACTTACTCATGACGCACAGGAAACTTATTGGCCTGTACTGAGAGAGAGATGAGCGATCCCCTGAATTCTTAAATACAGGGCATACTGATGAGATTTTCCAGGGAGATGGGAAGCAATTCTCCTTAAGATAACGTTTAAACAGTTTTGTAAGTATGGGCACTAGTTCTGGTTGAAGTTTTTTGAGTTCTATAATTGGAATACTGTCAGGGCCGGTTGCTTTACTGAAATCAAGGTTTTTGATTAGCTTGGCAACATCACGTACAGATATTTTTATATCACATAGCGTGTTTTCTGATACAGGAGGAAATATTGAGGGTTGACGGCCTTGGTCGCAAAGGGTAGAAATAGCTGCAAAGTTCTTGGCAAAGAGTTTGGCTTTGTCTGATGCTGACGAGATTACCTCAGGTCCATTGATGATAATTTGGATAGAGCCCACGCTTTTGTTCAGGATTCTGTTTGCTATATGCCGAAACTGGTGGGAACTAAACCGCTGCTCTCTTGCATTCTTTATTACTTTCTTATAATGGTTGCTGGCAGTCCTGAGAGCGGCTTTAGTCTCAATACATCTATTATGTTGGAAGCAATGGAAAAAAAAGATTACTGTGTGCAATGGCAGCAGCACATTCTGGAGAAATCATAGCTGGCTGTTAAGTTTTTGCTGGAACTTTTTTGAGGATATGAAACGGTCTAAACCTACAATTAATCATTCCGTCAGGTCTAATACTATAGATGACACATCCTCTTAAACATGGAACGCAGAAGTAGACCTGATATAAATATACAGAAGCTATCCCAGTCAGCCATAGTGTATCAATATACTGTACGATAGAGAGGTACTTTTGAGGACTTATTACATTTCATTTTTATCTTAATTGATACAACAGAGTGGTCGGAAGACTCAAGAGGAGGCAGAACGGAAATTGAACATAGTTCAGGGCAAGTTGTGAGAAAAAGCCCTAGGAGACTCGCATATTGGCCGTCAGTATCGGACACACGGCTGGGTTCATGAACAATCTGAGTGAGGTCATAAGCAATGGAGAAATCATGACAGAAGCTCCCCTCATCATCGGTCTTATTTGAGTGGGTTAACCATTCCACATTGTGAACATTGACGTCTTCACATATGTGAATGCTAGCTGAAGGATAAGCAGACAGGATGCGGTCAATTTTCTCAGATATGCTTTTAAAGATAGTAACTCAACTGTTGTGGGGCGATAGAGAGTAAATATAAATGCAGTAGTGTGAGCAAATGCAACTTGGAAGCACATATAGGGTAAGTTAGGATCTTCTCTGGAGATGTCCCTACCACATAGAAAGCTATCTTTAATATAGGCTGACATTCCATGGTGATCTTGGGGGTCAGATTTGGAAGTTAAGTTTGAGTATCCATTAATTACAAACTCATCTAGGGAAATAGTCTGTCCAATGCCAGTGTCGTTTAGAAATAGTCTCCTGTAATTGGGTTTCAAACTCTGGAAGGTTAGAATGTAAACCTCTGATGTTGGAGAAGGAGACATAGTAGAGGGGGGAGTCTACATTGGAAGTTGGAGATCCGGGTTTAATCGTGTATTTTTTCTTAAAACTTATCATGATGGAGTTTGGGGATTTGTGGACAGAAAGGGAAACTGAGAGAAAAAGAAACGAAAAAAAAAATTTTTTTTGTAGCCTGTAGGGAAGTAATCTTCTTCCAACGTGTTCCACAGATAAGACATTCTTGAAAACTGTTCATGGAACGTGATATGACATGTTTAAGCTTCAATAATGGAACTTTTCTTCATACAAAACCTGCACGATTTAGAACTCTACTGATTGTATCCTTGCTCACATTAATCCCAGCTTCTTTGAGGTCGATTTGAACTTCACTACGAGTAAGAAAAGGGTTTTTTTGTACCTTTCTGCTTATCCGCCATGATTTTTTTTTTCATTTAATTTCCTTGGCCGACCACATCTGGGAAGATTTGCCACAACTTCACCAGGGTTTTTAAACTTTCTAATAACGTTTTCAACTGTACTAAGTGGTAGATTAAGTTCCCTTGATATTATTCCATACCTTTTTCCTTCTTTGTGCTTATCAATGATTTTTTTGACGAATGTCTATCGACAACTCTTTAGTTTTAGGCATTTTTATAAATGAACTGGTTGACTTTGAAGGAGTGAGCCCAAATTTGAAGAATTTTATAAAATTATTTTAATGTAAAGCTCTGATTGGTCAGTGATAACTCGTTTGCATTATTGCAACATGCTAAGCAAAAGTCATTTTGATTTATTTCAGAAAAAGAATTTTTTTAAAGTGTATCCAATACTTTTGCATTTGTTAATTCATATTTTTCATTAAATATAAGCTTTCTAAACTTTGATTTTGTAATCAAATAATTTAGAATAGTAATAGGAATATACTGACCAAATTTTAGGTAAAATCTTGAACTCTAATTAAAGTTATGAAGAAAAATGTAATGTATCCAATACTTTTGTGTGGCACTGTACATGGTTTGTTATCAACACAATCACAAATCATAATAGCACAAATTCTATCTTGTGTCATCCACTCCTTCTCATGATCAAGGCATTCGAAATTAATGTTTAACAATAGCACAAAGAAACAAAGAAATAAGCAAATTCGAAGAAAGGGCCCTTTATTGAGATGTTTGTGTTGCCTTCTCTTCTGCAATTTTAAATTACAGATATTTGATGGCCTTTGGCTCTTAGATTATCGTCCATCGTGAGTCATTTGCTACCTGTGCATTTCACTTCAAGATTTCCATCAACTTGTATCCATCTTTCACTCTCTCCCTCTTTTAGCCATTTGTTGTCACATCTGCTTCTGTTACACAGGAGGTCAAGCTGACATCCAAGTGCTTGCTAAACTGACTCCAACTGAACCCTATTCTTTGTTATCTTCGACCTACAAAAATTATACTCGCCTAATATTTAACACTCGATCTGATTCTTATTTGTGTCAGGAGTCAGAAACCTTTTGCCGCAGTCGAGTAATGCAACCATTTTTCCAGCAACCTTAGCAACAGATTTAATATGAGTTTTAGATCTGGAGTGAAAATTAGTCCTAGGAGCTTGTGAAAACAAGGAGCTTCCTGAAGGAGAGTCATTTATTTCGACTGGCACTAAGCAAAGATCTGTTTGATAGTATTGAAAGGAGAGAACCGCTTTTTTTGCAACTGTGCTATGTGCTTCATATCAGAAGAGAGGGAATCAACAAGATCTTGATCTCTGAAGTAGTTGTTGCATCTGTGAACTTTTTAGATGAGAATTGCATATTCATATTCTTTGGCCTACTGTTCTCATCTTGAGTGTCATTTTCACAACGTTTCGGTCGATGTAAACTCTGACCTTCTTCAAGTATATCTTGTCAAATTTTGTTGTGTTTCTGTTGAACTCGGGAATCTGAATAGAATTTCGAACAAAACTCTTTATTTACTACACGGGAGTAGCATGTTCTCGTTTTGTCAGCCATGACTGGATAGAGGTCCTAAGTAATTTGTAATTGTATTTTTTGGTTGCTTACACTGAGAATTGAACTTTCAACCTTCAGGAGAATATCACTTTTTACAATTGGTTTTTCCAAGTACTTTCACCACTGTGGTGTAAAACGTTGTGAAAATAACACTCAAGATGAGAACAGTTGTCTGAAGAATCCAAATAATACGAATAGTTGTTCTATTTCATGAATCAAGTACTGCTAGGTGTTACTTCGTTTTTAATGTATTTGTTATTAACAAAAAAATTTGGTGTGTCGCAAATTTTGATTCTGAATATGGAACTAGAGAAAAAAAAATTGGAAACCATAGCACAGACAGCATGGCTGTTTTCAACTTTGTCTTTTTTATTGTAGAAGTATTTTTGAACACAAAGTGTAGACAGTATCTCAAGTATATTTCTGTTTTATCGATACTCTTTTTAAAGGCTCAAATCAATACAAGATTCAGTCAGCAGGAGGTGGAATAACCTGCAAAGAAATAACGAATATGAAACAAGAATGTTGCTTCTTTTACAATGAACGATCTCTCCACTCCTTTCTCTTTTCTCTTTAATCTCTCCTTTTCCATTTAACATTACTTTTCCTTTGTCCAGGGAACAGATGTTTTTGATATTTTGCAAGTTCTCTGTTTTCATGGTTTAGCAGGTCAGTTTTCTCCAAATTTTGGTTTGTATGGTCTTGTTCACTCACTTGCATCCTTAGCTGAGCAATCTTCCTGTAATGCAAGCCATTTATGCTTCTGCGACCGTTTATTCAGGAGAATGAACAGTTCACATGACCGTACCAGCATAACTGATTCATCTTTAAGATAATCTGTAGCAAATGCTCCTACCTAATTGTATAAAATAAAAATTAAAACAATAATAATAATAATTAAAATAAAAATAAAAAATTGGAATGATACAGAGAATATTAGCATAACCCCTACACAAGGATGATATACAAATTTGTGACGCGTTCCAATTTTTAATTAAAAAAATGAGAAGCACATCACATAAACCTAAGAAAACTGAAACTGCAAAAAATCTCATAAACTGTGCCGCCAGCCCTCAAAAAAGCTATTAGCCTTGGCTGATACTATACAAAATATTCGTGAGGGGGTCAAATAAGATAGGACTGAGGAAGGAGTGTCCCAACTAGAGCTCCACTAGATGAGTGCAAAGAATGCTGTAACCCCGGGAAGACTTATTGCCACCTAAATCCTAGTGAAGACCAATGGTCGTGGCCAGGAAGAAACCAATGGTAAGCAACTGTTGCATTAATGCAAAGTTATATGCAAATGTTATTAAAAGAGGTGGAGAGTATTGGAAATATGAAGAAACCTGTTTGTACACAGACTACAGGGGACACCACCAGTTATTATCAATGAGTAATGATGATGGCCTTTATGAGAATTCATAATGAACTCTGATGATGATAAAGGTTATCAAAAAAGGTGGAGAGTACTTAAAATCCGGGAAGACTCAAATTTCAGAGAACACCACATGTTGTTCTTAAAAAGAAATCTTTGCTAATGGTGTGTGTGAAAACTGCTAGTAAGTGAATAATAATAATAATTACTAGCTGCATATACCTGGCGTTTCCCAGTCGATACATATTACCGGGCAGAGGGATTAATCACATATTTAAAATACTGAATATCTTAACTTGTTAGGATATGTTACCACATGTTGGATTTAGAAAAGCATAAAGCACATCCATCTTGGTTTATGAAAATCAAACGCAAAGTAACTTTCATAGCTTAAACAGGAAATAATGTCCATAGCTTAAATAAATAAGCTTACTTCCGGTTTTAAGCACAACTGGTGTCAGCTATTAATAATTGAATATGAATTAAATTAAAGATAAATTTAAAAAATTAACTTTAAATAATATTTCTAAATATAACAACTAAAACGATTCTATTACAACACACACTTTATAAAATCGAACTAATTATTAAAATAGATTTTCTTTAATGTAAATGTACGTTTCTTTTGAATACCTAGTATATATATATATATATATATATATATATATATATATATATATATATATATATATATATATATATATATATATATATAGAGAGAGAGAGAGAGAGAGATAATGCTCGGTTTAAAGTGTATATAAGTCACTGTACATATGAATTAAATTGTGAACAAACATACAAGAATATGACTTTATTTTAAGACAAGACGCCTGGACAGTCAACAAAGTTTTATAATTAAAAGAAAAATAACTCCTATAAACCAAGCAATATAGTAAAAACCTAATAAAAGGTATAAACATATAGGCAGTGCCACTAGTAAGATACTCCGGACCATTTATAGGTTTGACTAAAAAATAACTGAGGCATCTCGACTAGAAGATGAAGAAACTCATTATTATGCACAATGCATTACACTCAAACGATGATGTGACCGACTCTAAGTGAAAAGGAAAGATGAAGAAGAGAACTTTTTTGTAAAGAAAACTTTGTAAATGACAAAAAAAAGAATTAGAAAAATGCATAATGCAAAACATCGAAAGAATAAACGAACTACAGCAAAAGATACTGAATAAACGAACTACAGCAAAAGATACTGAATAAACGAACTACAGCAAAAGATACTGAATAAACGAACTACAGCAAAAGATACTGAATAAACGAACTACAGCAAAAGATACTGAATAAACGAACTACAGCAAAAGATACTGAATAAACGAACTACAGCAAAAGATACTGAATAAACGAACTACAGCAAAAGATACTGAATAAACGAACTACAGCAAAAGATACTGAATAAACGAACTACAGCAAAAGATACTGAATAAACGAACTACAGCAAAAGATACTGAATAAACGAACTACAGCAAAAGATACTGAATAAACGAACTACAGCAAAAGATACTGAATAAACGAACAAGACAGGAAAAAGAGGCACTAGGGATAAGACAAAAGAAAAATTGGAAGAGAAACAGCTACACTGACAATTCATAAGGATGACAAAAGATGAGACTAACGAAAACACTTGGCGATGCCTACAAAAAGGGAACCTAAACAGAGAAACTGAATTCCTCATCACAGTCACACAAGGTAATGCAATTAAAATAAACCACATAAAAGCAAGGATTGGCAAGACATAAGAAAATAGTAAATGCAGACTTTGTGGATAAAGAGACGAAACAATAAACCATATAATAAGTGAATGCAGAAAACTAACCTCAAAAGAATATAAAAATAGACACGATCAATTGAGGAAGCCAGTATGCTGGAAATTATGCAGGCATCTGCATCGTGAACACTCAGACAAATAGTACAAGCACAAACCAACAATAGTACTTGGAAATGGAAGTCACAAAATCCTATGGGACATAGATATATAAACAGATAAACACATCCAAGCAAAAAAATCGGATATCATAAATGTTAACAAGAAGGAAAAGTTCTGCCAGATCATAGATTTCGCCATTCCAGCAGACCAAAAAGTGAATACCAAGGAGACTTAGAAGCAGAACAAATACATAGAACTGGTTAGAAAGCTCAAAAGAATATGGAAATAAGAAAGTTAAAATAACAGTAATAATAGTAGAATCACTCAGAACAATCCTGAAAAACTTTGAAAAAAAAAATGAAAGAGATTGGAATCAGAGCGATGACTGAAAAGATACAATGGATAACAATAATGAAAATGGCTGAAACATTTAAGAAAACCCTTGAATGCGAAGAAAGATCAGAGGTTACATGAGCTACAGGTGCAAACTGGACATATAGAAACTGCTACAGATGTAAAACATAAAGAAACACCACATAGAATCATTGGGATTGAGTTAAAATTTCTGTTTTAAGTGTTCTAATTAACCATAATATATAATTAACAATAATTTGTAATTAACTGAACAAGTACCCATCTCTCTCTGAGCAATCTATGTATTTCTCTTGACCATCCCAATCTTTGATTCGATCACTCTCTTATAGTTTTTAATGTTTCTGTGAGTATTTAGAGAAAGAATGTATTTCCATCTAATTTACAAAGTGTGTTTGTGTACACCAAAAACACGTATGTAAATTAGATAGCAAAATAATAGGTTGCTTGCAAAGATGACCATGATTATGTAGTTGTTTTGTTAGCCCGATCTTAGCTCTAAAGTATCTCCTGCATGTGTGACATTTGTGGGATGATTTTATAGCAGTGGACTAACTGCTCTTTCTTTTCTAATAATGTTTCCTCGTACATTCCTCAATGCATGCAAAGTCAGCAGTACACCAAGAACAACTGTTTTGAGTTACGCCATTATATTTTTCATAACGATAATATAGAAGTAAATAGACTTATTCATTTTATATTCTTCGATGTTATTCTCACAACGTTCTGGTTGATGTAACCTCTGAGCTTCTTCAGGTGTATCTTGTCGAACTCTGGAATATTTCGAAGAAAGATCAGAGGTTACATCGATCGAAACGTTGTGAGAATAGCACTAAAGATGAGAACAGTTGAATAATAGAAATAATAATTTGAATAATAGAAATAATAAATCCTCATCTCAAAAAAAATCAGAAACCTTATTAGTTTTCGCTATGTTAGAAGAATATTTTAACAGATACATCAGTTAATGAATTTCTGAACGAAATCAAGGTGGGGCAAATATGGGGGAGTGGTTGTGCTCCAATAGGTCACAGACACATCTAGTTGATTTCTGTTTATTTTTCTTTCTTATTTCATGAAGATAAACTTTAACTCAAGTTTGCATTCGTGTCTGTGGTTTTGTCTGCGGTTGTAAATCAGCTAAAAATAAGTCCATTTCCTTTAAAAACCGATTGTTAAGAAATGTGTGGAGTTGGCTAAAGAAAGGAAAACTACGCCAACTCCCAACATCCTCAACTTTGTTGTGTGAGTGTGTGTCTGTAGTCCTGAATTTCTCTGTTTCTTTCTATTATAGTCCAAAGTGTTATGTCGACTGAAAAAAGAATTCATCTCTTGAGTCAGTTTTAAAATCCTGACTCTTACAAACATTTCTGATTTTCAAGTCATGTTTCTCACTCTCCTACTTATTTGACACTCATGAGGAAAGGATTAGACACAAACTGAACTTTTTTTTTTAATTCAGGGCAAATACAGCTCCCCAAAATTAGGAACACTAGATTGGAACAAAAATTAGAACTGCCTTAGTTTATAAGAATTTCCCCTTCACTGACCGAAGACCGAAAAGATGAAGTGTTGTATCAGAACAGATACTAACAAAAGGCAACTAAAAAAAAAAGAGAAAGAAAACGACTTTGTCTCTAAAGTCGGTGTTAAAAAAACCTGACACGGACTCCTGACTCCTGTAAAAATTACTGATTCTCTCCTCTGACTCTGATTTTCCACCTTCCCTGTCTCTGTGTATCCCTAAAAAAAAGACAAAAAAACTCTAAAATATTCAAATGGCAGCAAAATTTAATAGGAATAGAAATAAAAGCCAGATTAAAAAATAAATGTAACAGAACCGGATGGTGTTGAACCAACAGTTGACCATCACTTTTTATTACTGGTTAATTTCGAATTGAACCGCTCATTACGGCATCAAATCAACACTTTATGAAGAGATTAGCATAGGCTAGGGTTTCACAAAGTGGGCTTTACGGAGCCTCAGGGCTCCGTGAGTGAAGTTGAGGAGCTCCAGAAGCCCTTTCTTAAAGAGGACCAAATACTTTTTCTGGAAAAATTAAATGGCTGCAGATATTTTATTATTGATCTTTTTTATTGGGAAGAGATATGATACATAACTACAGGTGTAAAAAGTTTCAGGATGATTCATGAAAAAGAAAATAAAAAATAAATTGACAAAAAGTACAATAATTTTTGATTAATCAAAAACAATAAATGGTTGTAAACATTCTCATTAGTTAGTGTTAAAATTTGAAATTAATGTGGTTCATATTTATTTTAGAAATTATCTTTTTAGTACTCCATGAAAAACTTTTGTCTTGCTCAGGGGCTCCATGATGTCCTAAAGTTTGGAAAACCCTGGCCTAGGCAACACATACATATCAGTGTATTAAGTGTTTCAGCACTTTTTTTGTAGCTTTAGCAGTATTTATCATTTTTATCTCCAACTAGCACTTTCTGGCCTTTAACTCAACTAACCCATTAACGCAATGAGACATTCTTTGTCAACCCTTTAAAGGGTACTTTTACGGACTTGTCATCTTTTATTTCCACATTTAACATCTCTGTTTGTCATTTTTTGTCATTAACATATGTGTCTCCAACAAGATGTATAAACCTCCATCATCATCACCCCCTCCCACCACAACAATTGGATACTTAAAGTTTAAATTCTAATTGAGGCATATTTGTTTTTTTTTATTTTGTTTAAAAAAAAAATTGTTTTAGAATTTTTTAAATAAAGATTTACTGCTTTTCCATCTTAAAATAAGAGAAATCTCGTACATTTTTTTTTTTAATCCTATTACAAAAATTGCAAACATTAGTATATTTTGACTTATTTGTCTTTAAGTCGTTTACCCTAGCAACGCCGGAGATATATATATATATATATATATATATATATATATATATATATATATATATATATATATATATATATATATATATATATATATATATATATATATATATATATATATATATATATATATATTATATCTCGCTGGTAACAGCTAAGAATAAAAGAAAATGTGCATTGATTTATTGATTTTTTTTTTTTTTTTTTTTTTTTTTTAAATTTTATTCGTTTCTGTTTTTCTCATTTCAGTTTTGATGTGGAGAATGGACAAGCCCCCGGTCGTAGTCCTTTGGAAATGAGTCCGTCCTCAGGACTGATTTTACAGAACTTACCCTCACGGCGGGAATCTTTCCTCTACCGTTCTGACAGTGATTACGAGTTGTCTCCCAAGTCCACATCGAGGAATTCATCCATTGCCAGTGAACTGTAAGTATTTCCTAACCCGACCAACCTCTAATGTTTATTTTTGCAAAACGTTTTCTAATTCACTGAACACCCATGAACTTTCTCTTCTTTCACCGTGAACCCCACCTCCTCTCTATCTTTCTGTCTAATTTCCCTTCACTCAATTCCTTTAGTATCAATGCCTTATGCATCTCTACAAAACAAAGATATGTATATAGTTACTCACAAAAATGCAATGAGTTGCCATAACACAACTCATTTTATTCAGTTTTATTGGTATTGGTTTCTTCAATGTAGGGATTAGCTACATGAAGGTACCAACATCTGCAACAAAAGTGGTTGCATGGTATTGACAGGAGTCTAACACGGCCCACGAGGTCGTCAGTCCATATCGACTACCACTTCACCATGCCACCTCTCAAATAAAGTTGCTTTTTTCTTTTTTTAAATTCTTTGAACGATGCCGATTGTCATTTAGAATTCATTTCAGAATATTTTTTAACAAGTACCAAGAAGAATGGCGCTCATGGAATTAGAAATAAAATTTGCAATCCTTTCTGCAATTCAACCATATTTTGTACAAAAAAAAAAAATTCAGCTTATGCCAGACTTTCTCGCCAAGTTTGAGTCATGAATGTTCAACAGTCTGTGTTTTATCGCCATTTATTAATATACGAGGACACTTTGGTGATTGTCTTATCAGTAGGAGGTGTAATCCTTAATGTGAGCTTCACATTCACCAGACCTAACTTCCCCCTGATTTTTATCAACTGAGTTATTTCAATAATAATGTCTATCAAAACAAATTCTCAGTCTGTTTCTGAACTGAAGACGTCCATCACAAGCAAAAGCAAAGCAATTCCAAGAATGAGGGTTCAGAATTATTCATGATTCTGTCTACTCTGCTTATCAGTAAACAGTGAAAAAACAAAGACTTGGTGGATAAGTCAGGAATAGACTCGAGTTTATTTGTATCAAATATGATTGAAATATAGAAAGGATTGCAAATTTTATTAACGATTCCATGGATGGCAAGTATGCGGGGGGGGCGGTAAGGTTATCCTGGACTTTCATCCAGTGAATATCTAATATCTGAAATTTTATACAGTTCTAGCATAATTTATTTAAACAAAAATATGTCATCTAATACACTGCACTATCTTTCTAATTATAAATCTATTTTTTGTTTTGTTGTTGTTTACTTATTAGATTTGTAATGGTTGGACAGATCTGCTTAATGAAGCATAATAATAGCACTTGAAATATTGTAATGTATACTTTTTATGCATAAGAACTGCATAGTCAAAATATTTCAAAATATGCAAATCAGTGTAATTTATTTCATTAGTGAAATGTACCCAACTGCACTTCTAGTGGTACATAATAATCATTTGCTGATAATGTAACCATTACTAGTTTAAATCATTTTAAATTATTTAAATGGTTGTTGTCTTGCTCCAAGGACTGAGAATAATTCGTTATCCACAATAAAAGCTATCCTATGTTTATAATATTATTTTAATTAATGCAGCATAAGATCATTTGAAAGAGGGATGGTTTATTAATCAGTTGCTGGTTGTTTATTTGAGCTATAAGTTAAAATGGGAAAGGCAGACGAGAATAGAACAAAAAGGAGTCGATCGTTTATTTAAACACAAGGCTTAATTATTGTAACGCTTTGTCAGATCATCTGAAAAACACGTCTTGCTGATTCAATTTGCATGCATAATTATCGTCCGATGTCTGACGTTATTTCTATCTTATTTCTATTCTTATTCTCTGATAATGCTTATTTCTTGACCTTTTTCTCTAGTTTACAACTCCATGTTAGCTCCATCTGCACAAAACATATTTAGTTAATATTTGTATTAGCAAATGTAACCAACAAATATTTAATATTGAAATCAATCTGAGCTGAATGAAAGCAACCTTCTTATGATGATAAAAGCAAAGAAATAGTAAAAACAATAAAAAATGCAATCAAATATTGCACCAAATTTTCATCTTTGAAATTACTGCTTTCGGACAATACTTGGTTTCCTTGCTAGTCATATAAATAATGTGTTTTTCTTTATGTATGTCTACATGCTATTGGCTCAGAAACCACTTGATGAATTCCAACCAAATTTCGCATTATTTTTATATTATATTTGCTATAGAGTGTATTTTAACTATGTAAAGTTGATCTAGATCAAAGCTGAAGACCACACGAGATTAAAAATAAGACAATGAATATATTTCGCATGGAACTTGATCTCCAATAAAGGACATTTCATAAAATACAACAATGGAGAGTGATCCAAAAACTGTGATCAGAATCGATCTGATACATTTCTATGATAATGAAGAACACTTTAACATGGATGATATTTAAAAGGCATGTTTATGAGATTGTCATCACTATATTGAAAGTTTAACATGTAATACTTGATTTGAGCCATGACTTTTTTTTTTTGTGTGTGTGTGCTGAAAACAAAAATTATGCTCATTTTACGCAAGATATTTTTTTAAATATAAGCTCATACCAAAAATTCCTATATTCCAATCTAGTTGTGGGCGAATGAAAGATGAAATAATTCTGTACTGATTTATTTGTAGAATGCTTATAACAAGAAGAATACAACATACAAATTAATGAAGTTTTGGACTCTAAAAGTCAGCATGATATGCCTTCTTCGCACAATTCTTCATTTTTGCTTGACCATCTGGAATAATTACGTATCAATAAATGCAATATAACTGATTAGGATGATTCTTACACGTCCGACCATTTTAATACAAATCTAGATATTTTAATACAAATCTAGATATTTTAATACAAATCTAGATATTTTAATACAAATCTAGATATTATAATACAAATCTAGATATTTTAATACAAATCTAGATAATTTAATACAAATCTAGATATTATAATACAAATCTAGATATTTTAATACAAATCTAGATATTTTAATACAAATCTAGATATTTTAATACAAATCTAGATATTTTAATACAAATCTAGATATTTTAATACAAATCTAGATATTTTAATACAAATCTAGATATTATAATACAAATCTAGATATTTTAATACAAATCTAGATATTTTAATACAAATCTAGATATTTTAATACAAATCTAGATATTTTAATACAAATCTAGATATTTTAATACAAATCTAGATATTTTAATACAAATCTAGATATTTTAATACAAATCTAGATATTATAATACAAATCTAGATATTTTAATACAAATCTAGATATTTTAATACAAATCTAGATATTTTAATACAAATCTAGATATTTTAATACAAATCTAGATATTTTAATACAAATCTAGATATTTTAATACAAATCTAGATATTTTAATACAAATCTAGATATTTTAATACAAATCTAGATATTTTAATACAAATCTAGATATTATAATACAAATCTAGATATTATAATACAAATCTAGATATTTTAATACAAATCTAGATATTTTAATACAAATCTAGATATTTTAATACAAATCTAGATATTTTAATACCAATCTAGATATTTTAATACAAATCTAGATATTTTAATACAAATCTAGATATTTTAATACAAATCTAGATATTATAATAAAAATCTAGATATTTTAATACAAATCTAGATATTTTAATACAAATCTAGATATTATAATACAAATCTAGATATTTTAATACAAATCTAGATATTTTAATACAAATCTAGATATTTTAATACAAATCTAGATATTTTAATACAAATCTAGATATTATAATACAAATCTAGATATTATAATACACATCTAGATATTTTAATACAAATCTAGATATTTTAATACAAATCTAGATATTATAATACAAATCTAGATATTTTAATACAAATCTAGATAATTTAATATAAATTTAGATATTTTAATACAAATCTAGATATTTTAATACAAATCTAGATATTTTAATACAAATCTAGATATTATAATACAAATCTAGATATTTTAATACAAATCTAGATATTTTAATACAAATCCAGATAATTTAATACAAATTTAGATATTTTAATACAAATCTAGATATTTTAATACAAATCTAGATATTTTAATACAAATCTAGATATTATAATACAAATCTAGATATTTTAATACAAATCTAGATATTTTAATACAAATCTAGATATTTTAATACAAATCTAGATATTATAATACAAATCTAGATATTTTAATACAAATCTAGATATTATAATACAAATCTAGATATTTTAATACAAATCTAGATATTTTAATACAAATCTAGATATTTTAATACAAATCTAGATATTTTAATACAAATCTAGATATTTTAATACAAATCTAGATATTATAATACAAATCTAGATATTATAATACAAATCTAGATATTTTAATACAAATCTAGATATTTTAATACAAATCTAGATATTTTAATACAAATCTAGATATTTTAATACAAATCTAGATAATTTAACACAAATCTAGATATTTTAATACAAATCTAGATATTTTAATACAAATCTAGATAATTTAATACAAATCTAGATATTTTAATACAAATCTAGATATTATAATACAAATCTAGATATTTTAAAACAAATCTAGATATTTTAATACAAATCTAGATATTTTAATACAAATCTAGATATTATAATACAAATCTAGATATTATAATACAAATCTAGATATTTTAATACAAATCTAGATATTTTAATACAAATCTAGATATTTTAATACAAATCTAGATATTTTAATACAAATCTAGATATTTTAATACAAATCTAGATAATTTAATACAAATCTAGATATTTTAATACAAATCTAGATATTTTAATACAAATCTAGATATTTTAATACAAATCTAGATATTATAATACAAATCTAGATATTTTAATACAAATCTAGATATTATAATACAAATCTAGATATTTTAATACAAATCTAGATATTATAATACAAATCTAGATATTTTAATACAAATCTAGATACTTTAATACAAATCTAGATATTTTAATTCAAATCTAGATATTTTAATACAAATCTAGATATTTTAATACAAATCTAGATATTTTAATACAAATCTAGATATTTTAATACAAATCTAGATATTTTAATACAAATCTAGATATTATAATACAAATCTAGATATTTTAATACAAATCTAGATATTTTAATACAAATCTAGATATTATAATACAAATCTAGATATTTTAATACAAATCTAGATATTTTAATACAAATCTAGATATTTTAATACAAATCTAGATATTTTAATACAAATCTAGATATTTTAATACAAATCT
This sequence comes from Euprymna scolopes, assembly GCF_053919585.1. Taxonomy (NCBI): domain Eukaryota; kingdom Metazoa; phylum Mollusca; class Cephalopoda; order Sepiida; family Sepiolidae; genus Euprymna; species Euprymna scolopes. The sequence goes on from NC_136504.1 coordinate 65,820,091, forward strand.
AGATATTTTAATACAAATCTAGATATTATAATACAAATCTAGATATTTTAATACAAATCTAGATATTTTAATACAAATCTAGATATTTTAATACAAATCTAGATATTTTAATACAAATCTAGATATTATAATACAAATCTAGATATTTTAATACAAATCTAGATATTATAATACAAATCTAGATATTATAATACAAATCTAGATATTTTAATACAAATCTAGATATTATAGTACAAATCTAGATATTATAATACAAATCTAGATATTTTAATACAAATCTAGATATTATAATACAAATCTAGATATTATAATACAAATCTAGATATTTTAATACAAATCTAGATATTATAATACAAATCTAGATATTATAATACAAATCTAGATATTTTAATACAAATCTAGATATTATAATACAAATCTAGATATTATAATACAAATCTAGATATTATAATACAAATCTAGATATTATAATACAAATCTAGATATTATAATACAAATCTAGATATTTTAATACAAATCTAGATATTTTAATACAAATCTAGATATTATAATACAAATCTAGATATTTTAATACAAATCTAGATATTTTAATACAAATCTAGATATTTTAATACAAATCTAGATATTTTAATACAAATCTAGATATTATAATACAAATCTAGATATTTTAATACAAATCTAGATATTTTAATACAAATCTAGATATTATAATACAAATCTAGATATTATAATACAAATCTAGATATTATAATACAAATCTAGATATTATAATACAAATCTAGATATTTTATTACAAATCTAGATATTTTAATACAAATCTAGATATTTTAATACAAATCTAGATATTATAATACAAATCTAGATATTTTAATACAAATCTAGATATTATAATACAAATCTAGATATTTTAATACAAATCTAGATATTATAATACAAATCTAGATATTTTAATACAAATCTAGATATTTTAATACAAATCTAGATATTTTAATACAAATCTAGATATTTTAATACAAATCTAGATATTATAATACAAATCTAGATATTTTAATACAAATCTAGATATTTTAATACAAATCTAGATATTTTAATACAAATCTAGATATTTTAATACAAATCTAGATATTTTAATACAAATCTAGATATTATAATACAAATCTAGATATTTTAATACAAATCTAGATATTTTAATACAAATCTAGATATTTTAATACAAATCTAGATATTTTAATACAAATCTAGATATTATAGTACAAATCTAGATATTATAATACAAATCTAGATATTTTAATACAAATCTAGATATTTTAATACAAATCTAGATATTTTAATACAAATCTAGATATTTTAATACAAATCTAGATATTATAATACAAATCTAGATATTATAATACAAATCTAGATATTTTAATACAAATCTAGATATTTTAATACAAATCTAGATATTTTAATACAAATCTAGATATTATAATACAAATCTAGATATTATAATACAAATCTAGATATTTTAATACAAATCTAGATATTATAATACAAATCTAGATATTTTAATACAAATCTAGATATTATAGTACAAATCTAGATATTATAATACAAATCTAGATATTATAATACAAATCTAGATATTTTAATACAAATCTAGATATTATAATACAAATCTAGATATTATAATACAAATCTAGATATTTTAATACAAATCTAGATATTTTAATACAAATCTAGATATTATAATACAAATCTAGATATTATAATACAAATCTAGATATTTTAATACAAATCTAGATATTTTAATACAAATCTAGATATTTTAATACAAATCTAGATATTATAATACAAATCTAGATATTATAATACAAATCTAGATATTTTAATACAAATCTAGATATTTTAATACAAATCTAGATATTTTAATACAAATCTAGATATTATAATACAAATCTAGATATTTTAATACAAATCTAGATATTTTAATACAAATCTAGATATTATAATACAAATCTAGATATTTTAATACAAATCTAGATATTTTAATACAAATCTAGATATTATAATACAAATCTAGATATTTTAATACAAATCTAGATATTTTAATACAAATCTAGATATTTTAATACAAATCTAGATATTATAATACAAATCTAGATATTTTAATACAAATCTAGATATTATAATACAAATCTAGATATTATAATACAAATCTAGATATTATAATACAAATCTAGATATTTTAATACAAATCTAGATATTATAATACAAATCTAGATATTTTAATACAAATCTAGATATTTTAATACAAATCTAGATATTTTAATACAAATCTAGATATTATAATACAAATCTAGATATTATAATACAAATCTAGATATTTTAATACAAATCTAGATATTATAATACAAATCTAGATATTTTAATACAAATCTAGATATTATAATACAAATCTAGATATTTTAATACAAATCTAGATATTTTAATACAAATCTAGATATTTTAATTCAAATCTAGATATTTTAATACAAATCTAGATATTTTAATACAAATCTAGATATTTTAATACAAATCTAGATATTTTAATACAAATCTAGATATTTTAATACAAATCTAGATATTATAATACAAATCTAGATATTTTAATACAAATCTAGATATTATAATACAAATCTAGATATTTTAATACAAATCTAGATATTATAATACAAATCTAGATATTATAATACAAATCTAGATATTATAATACAAATCTAGATATTTTAATACAAATCTAGATATTTTAATACAAATCTAGATATTTTAATACAAATCTAGATATTTTAATACAAATCTAGATATTTTAATACAAATCTAGATATTTTAATACAAATCTAGATATTATAATACAAATCTAGATATTTTAATACAAATCTAGATATTTTAATACAAATCTAGATATTTTAATACAAATCTAGATATTATAATACAAATCTAGATATTTTAATACAAATCTAGATATTATAATACAAATCTAGATATTTTAATACAAATCTAGATATTATAATACAAATCTAGATATTATAATACAAATCTAGATATTTTAATACAAATCTAGATATTATAATACAAATCTAGATATTATAATACAAATCTAGATATTTTAATACAAATCTAGATATTATAATACAAATCTAGATATTATAATACAAATCTAGATATTTTAATACAAATCTAGATATTTTAATACAAATCTAGATATTATAATACAAATCTAGATATTTTAATACAAATCTAGATATTATAATACAAATCTAGATATTTTAATACAAATCTAGATATTATAGTACAAATCTAGATATTTTAAAACAAATCTAGATATTTTAATACAAATCTAGATATTTTAATACAAATCTAGATATTTTAATACAAATCTAGATATTTTAATACAAATCTAGATATTTTAATACAAATCTAGATATTATAATACAAATCTAGATATTTTAATACAAATCTAGATATTTTAATACAAATCTAGATATTATAATACAAATCTAGATATTTTAATACAAATCTAGATATTATAATACAAATCTAGATATTTTAATACAAATCTAGATATTTTAATACAAATCTAGATATTTTAATACAAATCTAGATATTATAATACAAATCTAGATATTTTAATACAAATCTAGATATTATAATACAAATCTAGACAAAAAAAAAGTATAAAAATGGAACTAGTCATTTAAAGTTAATAGTTATTTCAGCTCTGGCGAAAGAAAGTTCACCAACTCTTGGAGATAACATCATTTTGTGAAAAAATATGCTGGACTAAAACAAGCATATCTTAGAAAGCGGAACTGATAAAAGAAAATGAATTATATTTTTTAATTCAACATGCAAAAATGAATGTAAGTATTACCTTAGGCAGACATTTGGCTTCTATCAAATGAAATGACAAATTCACGTGTAATCCACAGCCACATGTATAACCAGTTTAGTGGAGGTGATGATATACAGCACATATGAATTCTAAATGATCGTTCCTCTGTTACTGACTAGGTTCAACATGGCTTAACTTCAATGATCTAACCAAGACCTAGTACGTTAACGTCTTAAAGCATTGTAAAAGAAAGTTTTGAAAAGGAGGACAATGTTACAATGGGATGAGCACTCTGGTGGAGAAATAATGGTTTCCGTTTAACATAAAAGCAAATATTCTTCTGTAAAAATAATTGAATACTTTTCATTATCCGCATCATAAAAATGTAAATAAATTAATAATTCCATTTAGATACGATATAACTGTTTTTATTTTCAGTGCTAGACTAAAATTGTAAGTTACTAGACGCTAGTTACTGACATTCAGGTTCAAATCTCACTATGTCTAGCCACACTGATGAGTCGTAGATGACAAAACATGTCTGTGAATTTTATATATATATATATATATATATATATATATATTATGATAAATATTTTTTATTTCATTTTTATGCTTTATCTTTTTTCATAAATTATTAGTGTGGAGGTTGACTGTTATGCTGGTTTCATGATTTGAACCCCTGACCAAAGTAACCTTTGATTCTCCAGTTTGAACCTCTACAATATGGCAAACTCAACAGGGTACAATTAAACTCTATTTACGTCTGTACAAGCGAACATATTTTAATACGTTCAAATGAGAATAAGTATTCATCTCTCCAGACAGATGTCTATATAACTGTATGTGCAGGATCCATACCTAAACTAATTAATCAATCGTTATAAATTTTGTTGCTTGGCATAATTTGTCCAAATGTGGGCCATATTTAGTTTTATGCAAATGGGGTAAAAACAAAATAAAAGCCTTTCATAATAATTCAGATAGCTCTGATTTTTGTAATAGATATCTAGTAATAAATATTCTTCACACTTCAATATTTTTTGGAGTATTTTGAAGTGTTTTTAAGGCGAATAATCTAAGCACCACATTTCCATTTGAAAATTCAAATATTTCAGATTTGCATTAAATTAGATCCATTATTCATCAAAGCAACATACATTAAATTTCAATTTATTCATACGACACCATGAGCTTAAGCCTTAAATTTTAGATATTGCCTAGAATCATAATTATGTAATCTATTTTGATCACAGTTAGAATAAGGATTCTAGGCATAGGGTTTAATATTATGTCTTGATTTTAATCTTCATAAGGGGACATTAATATAATACAAAACTGCTCTGTTTGGGGCATTTTTGTACTTATACTGGGACGAATATTCTTCTTGTATATATATATATATATATATATATATATATATATATATATATATATATATATATATATAGTCTAAAGAAGCTTTGAGTATTTAAAAAAATAAATAAATAAAAAATGCAGTTTAAATTCCCGGAAAAGCAACCAAATTTAACATAATGCCAACTTATCACATGCATAAATCGACTTTCTGCTAGAAAATCCACAATTATACACGAGAATTCAGCTATATATCGATGGAAAGATAAAAAAAAAACTCAACTTAAATTGTTAAATAAAAAACGGGATCATCATTCATATATATATATATATATATATATATATATATATATATATATATATATATATATAATTAGATAATATAAAGATAAAAAATGATATTATATCCTGTTGTCATAAGATGTTTGATATTGTCAATAAAGCATTAAAATAAGAAATATTGAAATAATGAAAAATAGGAAAATTTACAAAGTTTCAAAGACAAGTTCTTTTCTTCAGAAGACGGTAAACCAATAAAATAACTAATTCCTGGTTGGCATGAATTTGAAAATTTGCAAGTAAAAGAATTTTTTAATATCTGTTTAAAGAAAAAAGTATTTAAGAAAATTTCAAAATGTAATAGAAAAACATTATATCAATGCAAATATTTAAAGAAGCAAATTGAAAATGGTAAATTCAAAATTTCAAATGAGAGGTTGTGCCACAAAAACTCTTCAAGTGGGAGGTTGTGCTCTAAAAACAATTGTCTTTGAGGGTACAAGCCCTCATTTGAATATTCGAATATTTCAAATTTGCATTAAATCTGATCCAATCATTCAAACACAATTGAACAATATTTCCTAAGTTTCAATTATTTCTTAAAATCCCTTAAACATTAGATATTTTCTAGAATCACTATCATAGAATGAACTTTGATTGAAATTGGAATAAGGATTCTAGACATAAGGTTTAGTATCATTATACATTGATTTTAATCTTCACAAAGTGACATAAAATGGTGGCCAACTATTCCATTTCAGAAATTAATATTACTTATTCTATGTGTATGTATTAGCGTTTGAAATATGAAAATTATGATAAATCATTAATTTTGCCTGAGATTTTTGTGCATAAATACAAAGGAAGTTTTTTAAACCTAATTAATGTAAGTGAACTACTACCAGTCCAGATAATTTACAACTAATGGGCAAAAAATGCCAGATGTTGGACATTATATAATTATGAAAAGGAATATCCATGCATGGGTGTTCTGATCTTAAAAAGGTGCCGATCCTGCTAATTCGCCCCCTGCTTATCCTTTCTATCCAAAGCTTAAAAACTATTTCCATCCTTTCAGTGTTACAAAAAGACATAAAACTTCTGTGAAAAGGAGTAGTTTGGTGTTTCTTTTAAAATAATTTCTGCTACCTGATCTCCAAATTCACCAGATTCATGTCCCCTAGACTACTATGTGTGCAGCAATAATGAAATAAAGGCAAATTTCAAAACAGCTGAAACATGTATGCACATATGTAGGCAATAATATTTGTATAAATAAATAAAATTATACAATAATAAGCTCTACTTGTTATTGAGCACCATTTTATAAACACCAGAGTTTCAATTAATTAACATCTAAGAAACTACAGCAATACAATCATAGTCTACGATAAAATACTCAATCTGTCAGAAAATAAAATGTTGTGAAGACGAAATGTAGTGCAAAATAAGATTAAAATTAAACACAGAAAGAAAAACAAACAATCGATTGATTGGTTTCGTTTAGATATATGGATGTTTTCACTTTTTTTGAAGGCGTTTATATATACAAACGAAACTGGTCAATCTTTTGTTTGTTTTTCTTTATTCTGTTTTTAATGTCTTTTCCATTTTTGTCTTTCAGTACATATTATTATTAGTATTATTATTATTTATTTATTTATTTATTTTAATGCTTAAACTATCTTTGGATCAATGTGACTTTCTTCATGGCATTTTATGATGTGATGGGGACAAATTTTCAAATAGTGAATTTAAAAAAAAAATAATTTTCTGTTTAAATGAAAAGTTTACATTTTAATATTATCATATTCTTACATTTTTGAACCGATTTCTTTTGAGTAACATCAAAATTCTTTGTATATAAGATATTGTTTGAATTTTAAAAAACAAATATTGTAGAACATTGTTTTTTTGTTTGTTTGGGTTTTTCATTTTTTCTTTTATGAAGTGCTTTCCAAAAAAATTTTTACTCTTACCATTCCATCATAATTTCGCCTGGAGAAAATTTCATTGGTTATATGAACCAATGAAAATGCTGGAATCCTGGCAAAATTGACATGTTAATTAACAAGACACTTTCTATCAATTTATTGGACTGTTCAAATAATTTTTAATGAATTTGGAAAATGTTTACATAAGTGTTATCACCATGACTACAATATCATAAATGTTATATATACGACACGCCATCCTCTACACTTCTCTAAAACAATTTTGTTTTTAATATTTTTATGATTCATATCAAATAAGCACCCAAATTTCAGATTATACAATTTTTTTTTTAAATAACAGCATTATTGTAACAAGATTCGATTTAAGTGTGCAAAAAAATGTGTTAAAATGGCAATTTTTCACATAAGGTTAGATTAAACAGAAAAGCGGAAAATTCTATTGGAAGTTCAAAAATTTAAATTTTACAGCATTGTCCTTAAGAAATATAAATTGGTTTGGGCTAAAAATGGATGGTTGCATTTAAGACGAAGCTCCTTTCCTTGCCATAGCTAATAGCACCCTACATGAATCTAGCATTCAAACACCTCAGCCTAATATTTAAAGGTGACAGGAACAGGCACAAAGATATAGAAGATACTGCCAAGCATGCTGCAAAGAAAATGGGATCCCTCTACTGGGCTAGAAAACCTCTTGCCTTCCGGTATCTTGTATCTCTACAAAATCACTATAATCTAACAAAGCCCACAGCATCTACCAAAGTCCATCCTGTCTCCTATTGCCACAATGTTTGTACTTATTTTACGAGTAATTCAATGGAATGTGCTCTGATGAACTTATTGCAATTGTGACCCTTCAACGTAAATATTTAATGAATAATACTAATTGAAAGTTAAATGAGAACAATTTTGTGAGAGGGTGATGTGTCGTATATATCTCGACAGATTTATTTTTCTTCCTTACAATTTTTTATTTATTTCAATTTTTAATGAAATGTTACAATTAATATTTTCAACGACTCAGTTTTCTCGTCCATTTTCATATCATCTGTTGGATATTATTTTTACTCATATATATATATATATATATATATATATATATATATATATATATATATATATATTACGTTAAACAATATCAGCATTTAAAAATATTTTTCAACCCTCATCCAAGACTGAAAAAGGAATCCGCAACGGCAGTATATTGTTATAAGCATGGCAGCTAGTGAATAAGAATAGGAAAACGATGCTGATAATAAAATCAAAAGCCAAAAGAAAGACAGGAAATAAATATTAAATCATGTAAATAGAATTGGAACGTAAAAATGTCTTTATATAATCTCAAAGGAAAAAAAGGACCTTCGTTTGCATATGTGGCTTAAAAAAACAAACATCTCCCTTTTGGAAAGCACTATTCATGAAGTTACATAATGTTTGAGAATAGTTGGCATAGAACATCCACGATTTCTCGTGAAATTCCAAGCCTATTATCAGAAGAATCTTGCAATTATCTGGAATAATCACACATATCAGTCAGCGGAGACGTTTTCAATCACAACTGGAACTTTTCTAATTAGAAATGGAGACTGGACTAAAAGAAATTTTACTTCACCCGCCCCCCCCTCCTCTCGTTCTCTCAATTATTTACAGACTGACTTCCCCACCCCAGTCGGCTACACACAGTCGATTCCAGCATAACTTTTAATAATTCCAACTCTTGCAAAAATGATTGACGCCAAAGTATTACCAATGACAAAGAATCCTGCTGGGGCCTAAAAACAGTCTCTAAAAGACACGCTGGCACTTTATGTTTAAACTGAAGAAAAAAGTCTATTTATTTGACTCCCCCACGAGAGCAGAGTTAAACACAACGTCAGATTTTAATGTGGACAACATTCAGCTCCCTAAAAAGGGTCACTCTGGATTAGAACAAAAAATCAAAGTTGTCTCAATTTAGGATCTTCCAATCACTAATCGAAGACAGAACAGATGAACGCAGCAACAGAACATATACCACACTGTGCTTCCAGGTAAAAGGCTGAGGAACATTTGGTCAATTTGAGTCTCTTTGAGTTTATGACTATAATAATAATCACGCTTTTATCACAACTCCATAAACAAATCAACAAGAAAACATTTATTCTGTTAAAAGAAACCTGTATAAAAATGTAAATGCCTAAAATATACACACACACGCGCGCACACACACACACACACACACACACACACACACAATTGAATATGTAGCAGCAAGTCCTGAGAACAAATACCAGAAAATATTGTTGAAAATAAGTCATGCAGTATCCACTATGATTATGCAATCTTTGCAGTTCATACCTAGGAAATGGAGCTGTTAAACCTGACATAGTGATATGGGACAAGGAGAAAGTAGCAACCCTAGTTAAAGTCAGTGTCCTTAATGATGCAGGCTTAAATAGAACTGAGAGGTGGAACATGACTAAATACTAACGTCTTATGTATGATATGAAAAGAAACTGGAATCTTAGGAAGATCTCCAACATTCCAGTAATCATTGGAGTCACTGGGCTCATGAAAAAGAATTTCACAAACTACCTGGAAAATATCCCGGTGAACCAAGTGCAAGAAACATCCAAACAACTGTGCTTAAAGGGATAGAATATTAAACGGATCTTTCGGTAGTAGTCTCTGAAATACTAGGTGAATGTTTGCCCCATCCTCAGCAAAAAAAAGTATGAAAAAAAAAAGACAGACACACGATAACACACACACACACACACACACACACACACACACACACACACACACACACACACACACACGTACATATAAATGACAGATATTTATATTTATTTATATTGCTTCTGTCATGAGTAAAGAATAACATATAAGCAGCTGACGTGAAGCAAGACACAGACACCAGAATGCCTCCAGGCAGAAGAAACGGACAATGTTGATACTGGTGAAACTGAAAGGAACAACAGCAGCAGGAAATGTCCAAGATGAAATCCATTATTCTAGACACTAAGAAAATACCAATCATCCTGAAAAGACAACAAAATGGAATCCAATGACTGAAATCACTACAGAAGCTTATCTGGTAAGTTGACCTTTTTTTCTTTTACTTACATGTCCTTTTCTTTTTGTTTTTGCAATGAATTTTTTTTTATCTGCCTTTCAGCATTTTCTATTTGATATATATATATATATATATATATATATATATATATATATATATATAAACATTGAGATGGCTAGCATCTGTTAAGATGAAGCAATTGCCATATATATATATAAATATGGAAGTTCTGAATTAAATAATGTAGAATTACAACAAAATTTATTGTTTGACAAAGTAGTACAAATAATTTTAAAGTTTTTTCCTTAACCCATGGATTTTCAATGATTGGCTCATCTTATCAGAGGAAATGTTAATCGCAAAATAGATATGGGTAATTACAAATTCTGCTTAGTAGCACATAGCATATTTAGCTTTCTTTATCTGCTTGGGATCGTCTTATAAATATTGACGTTAATATTATTTGGACTTTATATTTACAGTATTATACAATCTGTAATCCTACAGCATTTCAGTATTTCATTTAAATCATATATAAACTTTTCATCATTTGCACATGGATAAAAAAACGCAACACACATATATATATATTCAATACATTTTTCTTTTCTATTTCTCTCTCTCTCTCTCTCTCTCTCTCTCTCTCTCTCTCTCTCTCTCTCACATATATATATATATATATATATTAAGTAATGTGATTTATAATTTAAAAGTTTTAAAATTTTTTAAATTTAACAATCAAAATTTAATTAAATTAAAAATCAGTTTCATAAGAAGGAACAACAACAAAGTCAATTATCTGTACGATCGTTTCGGAAATCCGTGCTTTTTATTTGTGGTATACATGAAGTCATAATTATTCTACGTGACTTCATGTATACCACAAATAAAAAGCACGGATTTCCGAAACGATCGTACAGATAATTGACTTTGTTGTTGTTCCTTCTTATGAAACTGATTTTTAATTTAATTAAATTTTGATTGTTAAATTTAAAAAATTTTAAAACTTTTAAATTATAAATCACATTACTTAATATTGAATTAGCTCTAGAACATTTAACTATCGAGCTTATTATATATCTAAATTACAACGAGCATTTCCTGTATTTTAATTAAACTAGTAATTTCACTATTACATTAAAATACACTTAGCTCTTTAGACTATTATTCTAATCTCCTTTATATATATATATATATATATATATATATATATATATATATATATATATATATATATATATATATATATATATAAAGTAATCTTTATCTTTTCTCTGCATCTACTGTTTCAATAGGCAATTAATCAAACACTTTCTGAACAAATCTTTCACATACTTACAGTATGTTTTGTGAAACTATGCTTACATTTCATCTGCATTTACAAAATATTGCATTTATTCCCAACAAATTGCTTCTCTCAATATGCCTGCCTACACAGAAGGCAGTAAAGAGTTTCACTCTCTATACATTTAGTCCTCTCACTCCACTCACAGCACCGGGTTAATCCCTTAATAGGTATAATTATTTTTACGCCATTGTTTATTATTCCATTTTTTTCCACTCATGCCATTAGATTTTAAATATCAATAATAAACCTCCTCTAATTTTGTATTCTAACTGGCGTCTGGAATGTATTTGAAGAATAAGTGAATATCAGACTACTTGATTTCTAGGACTGCTATCTAAATATTCATGATACTTTTAATCATTCTTCAGAATAAATTACCGAACATTTGAGATCATATCCAAAATGACATTTTAGCCTGACTCCTAGGCACATAGTAACTTTTACTTAAACGATTCGTGTGTTTTTAGGTTTTTATTTACTACATGGTCATTGGTTTTGTTTTAATAAAAAGAGAACAGTGGCAGACCTTGTATGTTTCTCGTTAAAATTAAATAATCTTTATGAAACTTGAGCGACTTTTTTTGCATTTCTATACCAATGTAAATGTTTGTATTCTTCATTCAATTTTGTTCTAAAATACTTCAATTAAAAAAAGAAACGAACATTATTACTTTGTGCTTTTTTGTGAAACAGTAAATAAAATTATTTATACAAGAAAAGCAATAAATGCAGCAATAATGATGCAATTCTATTAGAGTAGGGTATCCCAGGGTTAAGCATGCCACTGGGGTGAAATGTGCCACAAATGAATATCTGTATTTTCTCCCAAGATGCTTTTCTCCAAAGTTTGATACTTCCATTACGGAAGCGACATGACTTTTACTGTACAAAAAACGTATGCAGGAGTAAATGAAATCCATCTACTAATGCTCTTCTTTGCTGTGATTTTTCAACTTTTCATATACACGTGCCTATTCACCCGGGTTCCTTTTTTTTTTTTTTTCCAAGATCCTCATAAAACTGGGTGCTTTTAAAACTGGAAACTTTTTCATTATTAAAACTACATAAATTTTTGCTTTGAATATTTGTCAAGGAAAATAATGCATTCCCAAGTACAAAAATCTGCTTGCATTTTTTTTTTTATATCAGTACTGAAACCATCCAAATAAAAATAAGGATGTCTCCAGAGCTGTTAAAACCACTTTTTCCTAATTTCCTGCCCCCCTCCCCACCCCCGCCTCCTTACTCCAAGGAAAAGCTTCAGAAAAATGAAATAATTTTGGAAGAAAATGTTGAGCGGAAGAAATATATTGAAATTACAAAGTTTTCTTCCCAAATTATGTGTGAAAAACTCAACACTTTCCTGAATAAATCCCTTAGGAGTGCACTTAGAGATTCGAGAACACTTCCATTATCTTCTTCAGTTAATTTTACATAATACACTTTTAGATTTTATGTCAATTCTCTAACTTGTTTTCTACATAGCACATACACACGCACACACATATGCATAAACATTGAGGTGTGTGTGTGTGTGTGTGTGTGTGTGTGTGTGTGTGTGTGTGTGTGTGTGTGTGTGTATAATTCTTGATTTTATTGGGTAGAATCACTTCAATGGTGCTCGATTATTTAATAATAAGAGCATAATATTTATCTATTTATGATGTCATTGAAGTTCACATCAACATGATACCTTAGGTTTCAAGGTGGGTGAGTGGGCTTGAAATATTATTATTGCTATTATTGTTGTTGTTGTTGTTGTTATTATTATTATTATTATTATTATTATTATTATTATTATTAAATGTGAGTCAATCAACGTTTGTTTCTTTAAGGTCTTTTTCTATATACTTTAAAAACGCAAAAAACAAAACAAAAAAACAAGCTAAATAAATCTGTACACTGAGATTTAATTATTTTTTAAATACATTTTGTTTTACTTTTAGTTAGCCGTAATATCTTATCTGATTTTGTTCTTTTTAACTACAATAACTTCATCAAAGCCTTTTCCTATTGAAAGACCAAAACATTATTCACTTTTCTCTAGCATAAATTCTAATAACCATACGATTAAAAGGATTGATCGGATTGATATACCGTTTTCCTTCCAATGAGTGATCACAAGGCAGTCAATAACATATCCCAATACACATTTTTTTCTTGTGCTTCTTATTGCTTTTTTCCATTTTCTTTTTTTTTTTTTTCTGTTTTTTTTCTCACTTCATTTAGGATTTTATTAATACACTTCTGATAATTGATTTTGGGTTATATATATATATATATATATATATATATATATATATATATATATATATATATATATATATATATATATTTATGTGTCTTTTCAATAATCGAGGAAATTTTAGCTAGTTATATTTAATAAAATGTGCATATATACATATATATATATATATATGTATGTATACATATATAATTTAAAAAAAACGATTTGATTTGGGTTATATATATATATATATATATATATATATATAATTATGTGTCTTTTCAATAATCAAGGAAATTTTAGCTAGTTATATTTAATAAAATGTGCATATATACATGCATATATATATATATATATATATATATATATATATATATATATATAATTTTTTTAAAGTCAATTACCCCTTCACACATGCATTCACACATAATAGCATAATAATCAAAACCTTCATATGATAATCTGTTCCGCAATCAAATTAACTTGTCCTTGTTTCCAGAAATTATGTTTTCATTTTTTTTCTTTCAATATCTTTTATATTTTCTCTCAAATAAACTTTCCAAAGAGAATGTTGCATCCATTTTTTAGCTGCTACTATATATCTACTCTCACTGCCACCAGATTCACCATGTGCTAATTTGTCATAGAATAAAAATTAAACAAACACAGGATATTTCAGAATACTTAATAAACACCTCACATTTGCATTCCTGTAAAACAACAAATGTTCTGCTAAGAGTTTGCTCAAATTCTTCATATTGAAAAAGAAACATTCACTATTTATTCGGCTTTGAACACTAAATTATGTCCACCGTTCTGTCAGCATATTCGATAAACGTTTCTTCATATTCCAGAATAGAGCAAAAGATACCAATTAAGAAACACTTTCTCAAGATGGCAGCTTCTGCTGTAGTCTTTTGCATACATAAATTATTATGAATTTATATATTTTCAAAAGACAAACTAAGTTTTGGAACTTCTTCAATCCTATTTTAATCATCAAAAACATTTACAGTGAAATAGGTACTTTTCTGATTTCCATTTTTTTTTTTTTTTGTCCAAATTAAACTTTAAGCAAAAACAAGTTGGTTTCTAATGATTTTTGTATTTACAATTATATTGTTTCATAAAAGCTATTTTTCATATAATTTGTTTTTATTAGCACAAATAGGCTACAAATACCTATGTATAATGTTACAGTGAGGCAAACACAAGAATTAAGGATTTTTACAGTTGTTTTACAAGAACTAACTAAAAAAAAACAGGTTCTTTTTACTTTCATTTTAAAGATAATTTAATTTTTAAAATAATTTAAACATTTTTTTTAATACAGAATAGAGATTACTTTCCTATATAAAATGAACACTCACCTCTTTGCCAGTTAGTGGTAAACTCATTTCTTAATTTTGTTTAATTTTAAATAATAAATACTTATTTCACAAATGCTATTTTAATCACCTTAGTTATTCTTATGATTATATTTTAAAATTAAATTATTACTTTAGGGCAACACTGGGACATGGACTCTGCCAATGTGTGTGTGTGTATATATATATATATATATAGTGTTATAATGGAATAAATCCAGAGGAAATCCGGGTATGAGAGCTCAATGTGGTAAACAGAGCAATAACATAAACAGAGCTCAATTATGTGTCAGAGACAATTATGTAATTTCCGTGTTATAATTTTTATAATTTTTATATTATATATATATATATATATATATATATATATATATATACCAATCATAGAGTAGATAAGAAGGTTTACTAGACAAAAGCAAATGTAAACTTTAATCTAATATAAATATTAATTTTTATATATTAATCCCAACCAAATAAAAACCTCAATACAACAACAACAACAACAGGAAGTAGAGCTTAATACTTAATACAAGAAGCATAAATGAAAACTTTAAATGAAAACTTGCCTGTAAAATTTATTTTTCAACAAACAAAGATGATTAATAAATCGTTATTCTGCGGAGTTACAAAGAATGCAAAATTCTTCTCTCTAGAGGAAAGAAATATGTTCGCAAATTTATACATATAGTGAAGCTAAAAATTTGATAGTTTTAGCATTGCATGAAACGACATAATATGACAGTGGTCATAAAATGCAAAGCAATATTTGTAAAATGTTTATAAAAAGAAATAAAAATGAAAAATAAACCGAAATGGGTAATTCCAGAGTATAATGAAGTCTTTTAGTGAGATCAAGAAACGAATTTCGGAATCTCCATCAGTCTCAATTCGCAATTAAATTTAAAAAAAAAAAAAAAACTGGCTGACCTGAAGAAACAGAAATTAATTTTGGTGATTTTGGTACATATCATGAAAGAGAAGTAATTTATTGCAGAGGTATTTTCAATTAAAGAGAAGTAATTATATAATGAGTTATTTCCCTTGATATTTTTTATATATTATTTAGTGATTAATGCAAAATGTATTTCCTGTTTTTAAGTAAAAAAAATTTTTTTTTTAAAAACTGAAATAAAGTATATCTATGTCTAAATATATACTACTACTCCTCCTCCTACTACTACTACTACTACTACTATTACTACTACTCATAATAATAATAATAATAAACGAAAAAATAGGCTATTCCAAATCAAGTATCTATATATCGAAGAGGTTGCTATTTAGGTTTGAATTTGGAAATCCAGTAAGATAATTTTATGTTAGATATATCTATATACCACATAATATCTTATATGGGCGTTATTTTTTTTTTTTGTTTTGTTTTTATATTTTAAAATATATTTTGTATGGATAAAATTGCACTTAGTGTACGAAAAATCAATAAACAAGTAAAAGTTTTTTGGGAGGGGAATTTTTTTAGATGAGCATTGATAATTATATCATTTGTATTATTTGGACAACTGTTTTCATCTTGTTTGTTATTCTCACAACGTTTTGGCTGATGTAACCTCCGATCTTTTTTGGGTGCATCTTGTCGAACTTTAGAATTTGTATGGAATTTTGAATAAAATTCTTAATTTAATCTGATGGAACAAGCTCAAGGGAACAAGCTCAAGGGAACAAGCTCAAGATATCCCTCTGCATTAAATACATAGTTTGTGTTCAAAATTCTGTATAGATTTCCAAATTTGACAAAAAACATCTGAAGAAGATCGAAGGTTACATTGGCTGAAATGTTGTATGAAGAACTGTAAATAGTCCAAACAATAATACAGATGACACTCTTATATGATCTTTTAAAACAGGGATTTCAATAATGCAACTTCCTGTTCACAACTTTCGTTTATTTGTTGAAAAGAATTTTAAGATTTTTCTGTGGTTGAAAATAAGTTGACGTTACGTCTTAACATCCATCAAAAAAAATTTATGATCAAATGACGGAACCTATATTTGCAATTTTGTATGAACTAATTGATTGTCGTGTAAGAAATAAGGATAAGAATCGAAATGTGATTCTAATTTTATTCTTAATATCTTTGTCTTCAATGCGACAAACCTTCTTGCTCTAAAATTCCTCTTTGTTTCTTTTTTTTCTTTCTTCATTCTATTTCGTTTTTTCACTTTCTTTCGTGCTATTTCTTTATCCCTTTCCTTCACTTATTCTTACTTTCTTTCTCCTTCACCTTCTTTCTCCCTCCTCTTCGTTGTCTCTTTTCTTTTTCTCTACTCTCTCTCTCTTTCCCTTTATCCTTCCCTTCTTCCTTTTCTTTATCTATTATATTCTTTCTCTTCTACCAAAATATCTTTTTTTTCTTCATTTCCATCCCTTTTCGTTCTTTCTCTCTCTCCTTCCTTTCCTTTTTCTCTGTTTCGTTCTCTCCTTCCCTTCTTTCTTTCTTTCTCTCTCCTCTCCTTCTCTTTTCCTCCGTTTTTCTTTCTTATCAATCAGTCCCCATTATTTTATTGTTATTTTGGCCGCTAATACCTTCTGTTCTCGACTTATCAAACCTGGATAGTATTCAATAAAACTTCTTGATGTTCTGAAGAATATAATTTTATTTCTTTTATTTTGTGATTGAAAAAGATTTTCATGAACTTTTACTTTTAAATCTTATAATCATATCTTATCAAATCTTGAATTATGTATTTATTGAATAAATAAATAAATAAATAGATTTTTAAATAGAATACCAGTTAGAATGTGAAAAAAGTTAAGCTAAGAATGATTTGCTTATCAACATTTAAGACAAATCTTTTTTAGCGCCTGATTTAAAGGAAAAAAAAACTAAGGCATATTGCTACTTTAATGTGAGAGGCTACTATTTTCCTTCTCATCAGCATCTCAATGCAATAAGAATTTTATTGCAAAACTCAGAAAAAATATTCTGTTCATCTCTTTGTTTTCTGCCTCTAAAAATATTTTTCACCCTTAATGGATACGCCCATTCCATTTGTACAACAAATATAACAGAAACACACACCGGTTACATAAACTGAATGGACATATCTTAATGTCCGTTATGGGTGAAAAATATTTTTAAAGGCAGAAAAAATGAAGAGATGAACTGAATATTTTTTCTAATTTTGGCAATAAAATGTTTGGTTTTCTTTTGACAGACAAAGCCTTTTATACAAATGCATAGACACATGTAAAAAGAGAGGACTTCATGCCTAAATGTGACAGATTAACGTAATTGTGATTTAAAACTTAAACATGACAGACTAACAGATGGGCAAGGCATAAAGCCACTTGATGTAAAGAGCTAAAAAAGAAAAATATACCACTTCAAGGACAAAAACTAGTCAACAAGAAGTGTTGATTGGGTAGATTCCAACTCAGAAAACAGCAATTTTTCCCTATTTGTCAGAAACCTCACTCATGGAATGTGCGAACTAAAGGACAAACTAAAGGAAGTGAAAGTTATGAGACTGCCAAAAGTCTTATAACATAAGGTACTAAGCATCAAGAATCCTACAAGTGATAGGTAGAGACTTTGATGGTGAAATTTTAATTTTTTCATGCATGCCTTTTTTTTCTTTTTTTTTTTTTTTTGGCCAGAAATTCTATGTATCTGATTTAACTTGTTTTTGAACTATGTGCCTTCACATTGAGCTGACTTTCGAAAAATTACATGATAACTAATAATGTAGGCAAAATGTGTCCCTTGATTCCCCTAACTTTCACAGAAACAAATAAGACTGATCAAATCAAAATTAATGATAATTTATGGCAATTTTTCTATTTGTTGCATGAAAGGGTTAAAGGTCTCAATATGTATAGAAGCATTTAAGGACGCAATATACATGAAAATATATTTTCAAATTCTTTGTTAAAAAGTTCTGCGATTCCAATGAGAAATAATATCGGCATTAGTCCTAAAAATGTTCATGTAAATATAAAGAAACACATAGATGTCATATTATTTTTGCCCAAATATGGAAATATGGTTAAACGAATACATATATACAAGCATCAGAGTTAGTGCCCTTGGGGTGAAATTGCTTTCTATCCAAGAGTTATGCTCCTTGATAGCAAAAAGAACCCAAATCTCGTGGTAAACATGAAGTCTAGTGGGAACTCTCATACAACACAAGGTCAAGAATTATTATCAAATCCGTCCTCGTTTACTGAACTGGAGCAACTTTGGGTATGGGAACAATGTATTTCTGTATGTAATCGTGTAATCTTCCGGGGGGGGGGGTTATAGGTGACTCAACAATGCAGTGAAGCAAAAAGCATATTATGGGTGAAAAATAACAATTTTTTTTTAATAAAAATTATGAAAAATTAACGAGATAATACCATCTTTTTTTTCTGCAGAATTATGTCCCTTGGATTCCTTTCTTCTAAGCTTTGTGAGAATAGATAATTAATTGTGGGTCATATAACGGTAATTTGATTATAAAAATTATAAAAAATTTAAAAAAAATTGAGTAAATAAATCTAATTATCTATAATTTTAATTTTGTTAGGATTAATACTATCTGTTATGGATTACATATTATTGGATGAATTATGGAATAATGGCCCCAGCCGACTTCACTATGAAGTAAGAAAGAAAAGGACAGATTTTGGTCAATTTGACCTCTACCTTTGCATGTTCGAGCGGATTTTCGAGACCAAGAGTGTGTTTTTTTATATATTTACACAACTTTTATTAATCTTTGGATTAATATTTTTATGAAAAAAATAAATAACGCCACAAGTTTTTTTCGAAGAGCAATCTTTGATGATGGCTTGTGTGAATACTCCTACTGAGTGAGTGAATAGTAATAATAATAGTCACTGCCAACGAAAAATCAATTATAAGTGGCCATTGCAATAATGTAAATTTTTTTTGCAAAGGTTATCGAAAGAGGTGGAGAGTACTGTAGACCCAAAACTCTAGAAAAAGTTTGGTAGGCAACTTTTTTTTTCAACAAATATACACTGCATGTCAAATTATTAACAAGATAATATTTTTTACCGGTAGTTTCGTATCAAAAGCTTCGGAAACGTTGGCAATGCTGAGCTGGGCGTACTGGGAAATTTTTGTACTCTTCTGCGCAATGTAAACAACTTGCCATCGAAATTGCTTAATCCACTGTATTTGAGGTGTGTCAAATCATTAACAAGGCAGTTTGTTTTATCAATTAAATTGGTCGTAAAGGTGGTTTGAGTAGTTCTTAAAACAGTACTATTACAGAACAGCTAACAAAAGGTAAAACTACCTTCGAAATATTGAAAATGATAGGAAGGTACCATCAAACTGTGAAGAACTTTGTCAAAGACCTTACAAAGGTAGGTATAAGAGCTGATAAAGGTAAATCTAGAGTTGCTTCAGGCTGTTTTCTACTCCAAATTAAACGTGAAGTTGTTAAGAACCCTGGGCAGACAAGTTGAAAGTCTTTGACCAAGCCAGATTGAAGAATGTCTCAAAAAGTACTCGATGTCGCCTTCTGAAAGAAGTGGCACAGTCTGTTAAGGCTGTTACAAAACCTCCATAAAAGCAGTATCACATACAAAACCGACTAAAATGGGCAGAGGACAACATGAAAACGTATTTTTTTTCCAAAGTTTTGTTCACGGATGAAGTGTGTGTCACTCTTGATGGCCCAGATGGCTGGAGCAAGGAATGGGTTCTAGATGGACGACATCGTCATTAGCATTTAAGGCGCTAACAAGGTGGTAGTAGGATAATAATTTGAGCTGGGATTATTTGAGGTACTTTAGTTGGCCCATGGAGAGTCCCAGAAGGCATAAAAATGACGTCATATGCTTACATAGATTTTCTGAAGAAGCACTTTTGAACCATGGCTGAAGAAGCAAAAGTTGACGTTCAGAAGAACCATTATTTTTATGCAGCATAACGCTCCCTCACATGCAGCAAACAAAATCAAAGAGTATTTGCAACAACTAGGTTCTCTAGGCTATGGAAGATGAAGTGGCCTGTGAATTCACCAGATTTGAACCCAATTGAGAACCTTTGGAGTATCATGAAACGACGACTCTATGCAAGATGAGTTGTGGGATGCTCTCCAAGAGGTATCACGAGGAATAACTGTCAACAAAATCATAAATTTGACTAATTCTGTGGACCAACGTCTTTTACAAGTCATTCATAAAAAAGGATCGCATATCCCCTACTAATTATTTCAACATAGAAATTGCTATGTAGTTATTGTGTTCTAAGCATTTTTCCTTGTTCATTTAATGTTTGAAAATTATTTCAATAAAAAAGTTATGGGTATATTGTGCTTTTTTTCGCAACCTCGTTAATAACTTGACACACTGAAATCAACAAATATTCCTACCTTCTGCCATAGTTTCACTAATACTGCTTTAAATACTTTTATTTTCTGACTGGAGTAGTTGAATAGTATTGTAAGTACTTTCTCAAAGTTTCATGGATTTTTATTCAGTCGTTCCTTAAATATTAAAAAAAAATGTAAACTCGTTCATAATTTGATACAGTGTATATATATGAATACATAAATATATATAGAAAGAGGTTTGTGTTTACTATAACCTTTTTATGCAAATATTACGCAAGTATAAATCATGCGGAATAACTTCATTAATATAACTACACATAATAGTTAACTAAAGATGATCATCCACTAATAAAACCGAAAAAACTAATAGGGAATTAATTGAAATGAATGTTTAAAAGAATATGCAAATTAGCTAGATCTTTTGCAGTTGAATGTAATTCCACGACCTATATATAACAAAGTTGTATTTTCTTTTTCAATAAATAGAAAAAAGGTTAATACACACAAAAAAAAAAAATATATAGGAGTATAGATGTATATAGAACTGATATAAAAAATCTGAAGAGAAGATTTATTGAAAACTTAAGTTTCTTCCTATTTTCACTCATAAAGAAAAAATATTTACATCTCTTCATGAATTAGCACTGTATTTCAAAGCTGAACGTTATGATAATAAATATGATAGGAAAAATATGCTCTTCTCTTCAAATAATAATTTCAAAGAATACACTCATTAGAATATTGCATTCCATGTGAAGCACATTCTTTAAATGTAGTTGCTGTTGCCAGTGCTAAATGCCGTCTGGATGTTGTCATTTTCTTTGTTGATGACCCATCAATTGGATGCACATTTAGTTGAATCAACAAAATGCTGGAATTCACTCACAAAGATATTGATGCCAAAAATGGTTTATTGAATCAAAGTGACACTGGCATCAAAAGCTCTGATAGTTGATAGGGAAATTGTTGCTTGAATGAAGTAATCTATAAATATAAAAGCAAAAATGTATGTATGTGTGATCACTTTTTCTGTATGTCTACAAAAGGCTTCTTTCAGAGAAGCGGTCGGTCGGTTCACAACTTTTTAAAACTTTTTATATCACATATAAATCGTAATATGTCACAGTTAACAACGAAGCTCACCTGTCTATTTAATTTGCTCGATTTCGGGAAGATAAATATTCAATATTTGTCGCTCACCACATGTGGGTTAGTCTTTTTCCTATAACATCTTGGGGGAAAAAAAAAAGCGTTCAGCAGTAAATGAAATCCCGCAGTCAAACTTGACCTCATTAACTTATTAAAACGAGCACCTGCTAAATCCAAGTAATTAAATAAATTCAAACATGTTTCCGTAAGCATGTTGCGGTGGGGCAATGGTTAACATCGCACTTTTTTTTTCACAACTTTGCCTCAACGGTTCGGGTTCGACCCTCATACTTACTTTTTTTTTAACCCCCTCCCCACACCTCCAAACACCCGGGAAACGCCGGGTACCTCTCGCTAGTACTTTAATAAATCAGAGTCCATTTTCTGTAGGCTGTTTTTGAACCCAGTCAACGACGGGTACTTTTGCTAGTATATAATATAAATCTCACCTGTCTGTTTAAATGTATGTATGTTTGTATGTCTGCCTAAAACTTTTGACGGAGGCGATGGATTTTCACGAGACCGGTATTGTTTTTAAATTCAACCCTTCAGACGACAAATATCGAAAAATTCACTAAAAAACATTAATTCCTTCACTCTCAACTAGGCTTTTTTCTAGAAGGAGGGGGTCGGGGTTTTTTTGCCAATATTTTCGAAAGTCATCCCCTCTTTTCGCTTGACTAGCCTTAATTTAAACCTTCGTCACTTCCGGTCTGGCGATTGACACAACGGCAAAGACGTCATGTTTTTAGAGGAAGGGTGCGTTCTTTTCCTCCTTCGCAGTATGGATTCGAGCCTGCCTGCCTACTACCACTTTTTTTTTTTTGCTCAACACACATCTCCAAACACCCGGGCAACGCCAGGCACTCGAACTAGTATTTACATAATAGACAACACTGGAGAACAAAATTCAACTTTGTGCCAACAGTTATATACATTTTGTGACCTGTCTCTGGGAAAATTGGAGTCATCGTTTTAAAAAATGGCATGTTTTTTTTTTCCTATCGAGTCTAGTTTTTTTGCAGTGAGTTACCTCCCATTTTCGACTGTGTGTGTATATATATATATATATATATATATATAAAGGTGAATGAACCCTTTTTCGGGGTCAACGACCAACTAGCACCGTCTATATTTGTGTGTATGTATATATGTTGGGGTGGAGAGGGCTCCCGTAAGCTGTGGTGAAGGCAACCTTTCTAGGAGAAGCAAATCTCTGATTTAAAAACCGATAAAACGGGAGACCAGTACCCGCATTAAGCTGGTCTGCAGGTTAATTTGTTGCTGGCTATCTTGCTCTTGCTTGTTGCTGGATCTCAACATTTTGAAACAAGAGAGAGATTTAGTTGTCGTACAAAGCTAAGACTCTGTAACATCATCTTTGTATAGATACTCCCTCAGGCATTTGGGCTCATGGACTTTAAGTGTCCGAAGGAGTGGCACTCGTCTGGCAAGACGTTGCAATCATTATATATATAAGCCTGACGAATCCTAGCGTGGATGAAACGCAGAATATTCTGTATAGCTTAATTGCCATATATATTTTGATAACTTGCTTTTGTGAACTATTTATGCAGGCATAAACTTATATTTAATGGACTGTTTTGAATGTCACCTCCCAGTGCAGTCTCTCTGAATGCTTCAGCAATACTCTGCCATTATGTGAATGTCTCAGTGACCTTGATATCTTTCTACCATGATTTTGATGTCCTAGTGAAAGCATTCATCCGGCTCATCACTCACATTCCCTTTGCCGAAAACAGTCCAAGATGACTGGTCTAGAAATGCATGTTAATCCTCATGTTGCAATCTAACGTATGGAAACTTTCAAAGACTCAACAAGCTGTTCATAGTCGTCTGATTTCTTGTTTCCGAGAAAATTTCTCACAATAGAAAGGAATGAACCCCACTCATTTTTCTCAATATCAGTCATTGATTAAGTGAAGGATTGGTCTTTAATCAATGTTCTGATTTGCTTTGACTTTTTTTCTAGTGTTATACAAGGGAACAATTCACTGTGACCTGATATGTGGGTGTGTGACTCCTTCATTCTCTTAAGATGACGGCTTCACTCTGGTGGCATTCTGGTTGGAAACTTCTTCTTCTTCTTCTTCTTCTTCTTCTTCTTCTTCTTCTTCTTCTTCTTCTTCTTCTTCTTCAGGACCACTTCATTCGTTCTTTAATGCAGACATTTATGCCAAATACCAAAACACACAACACAGGTTACAATTTATATGAGAAATATTTACTTTTTTTTACAAGAAAATATTACAATATTTTTACAAAAACAATTTACAAAGGATAACTAACTTCCACAGTTAAAACTAGCTAACCTTAACTAATGCTGAGAGAGAGGAATGCTCCCCCCTCTCGTTTACAGAAAGGGAAAATAACACGTTCTCACCCCATGACATCCTCACAAAAAAAAGAGGTTGAGAAAAGAAAGGGAATTGTGGGATTGCATTCTGGCTGCTTATGTATCCCTCCGTCTAAGGCCAAATCACCTCCTGGTACTGCAGGGGGAAGGTGTTAACAACCACCACAACTGGGGCACTAAGATATAGTGCCACACTAGAAGTATATTTGTTCCAGGAATCGGTAAACTTAATTCCCCGAACAGAACATTTTGGCACCGCATTATGCCTCTTGGTTAGTGTTTTTTTTTTTGTTTTTGTTTTTTTATGGCATATCAACCATTTTCAGATTATTTAATGCAGAATTTGGTAATTTTGCTAAAAGGTTTTATATCTCAAATTTTTTAAATCTTCAAATATTTATTTGTTTAATTTGGTTATTTTGTAGAGAAAAAAATCTTTTATCTTTGCAGAACATGACTGAGTTTTGAAACGGGTATGCCTTTTTCGGAACTTAAAATCGCGATATAATGATTTCAAACCTTATGTCTAGAATATGTATATTAATATATAATATATTTATATTGATTCTGATCAAAATCCATTTATATGATTTTTATTTTAGAAATGTCTAAAACTTAAAGGATTTTGTGAAGAAATTGCATTGATAACAGAATACAACAAAAAAAATACAGGTGAATGGATATAATCAACATAAACCAAAAACCACAATGAAAATTAGTAATTATAATAGCAAATCTTATTCATTAGCATTATTATATGAGGAGCGTGCAATATGTAATGCCCCTGACCCACTTCCAATTGTCTGATCTAGCTGAAATTTTGCATGTGCAATGATTTATATCTCTACGAGTTATGTGGCAAATTACAGCTCTGAACTAATTGTGGTTTCTGTTTTACAAGTGTTTGAACTGAGTCAGGTGTGAAATCGAGCCTGTTGAATGTCGAGCAGTGATTCAGTTTTTGTATTTGAAAGGATGTACACCACAGGAGACTTTTCATGAAATGAAAGAAACTTATGGTGGTAATGCCCCATCATATGACCTTGTAAAACACTGGCATCGTGAATTCAAACATGGTCGGAAGTCTGTGGAAACAGCTCCCAGACCTGGTGCCCCCCCCCTTCTGCCATTGATGAGGCATCTGTCTGTCAAGTTGAGGCTGCCATTTTGGAAGATCGGCGCATTACTATTCGCTAAATAGCTCAAGATGTCAAGATTAGTACAGAGTCTGTGGAAACTACCATTCATGACCATTTGTATATGCATAAGGTGTCTGCCAGATGGATTCCCAGGTTGCTCACACCATTCCAGAAGATGAGTCAAAGTTTTTCAAAAGACTGATTGCACAGGATGAAACCTGGATCCATCACTATGATTCAGAGACCAAATCCCAGTCAATGCAGTGGAAGCATTTGGACTCACCACCTCCAAAGAAGGCAAGAGTGCGGCCCTCCACTGGCAAGGTCATGCTCACAGTCTTCTGGGACCAGGACGGAATAGTGATGACAGATTTCCTGGCAAAGGGTACGACAATTACAGGAGCCTATTATGCTTCACTTTTGAGGTAATTAAGGGAAGCTATCAAAATCAAGAGGTGGGGCAAGATCAGCAAAGGTACCCTCCTCCTGCAGGACAACGCTCCAGTTCACAACTTGCATGTCGCCAGATCAGAAGCACGGGCGTGTGGTTATGAAATCATTCTCCATCCTCCCTACTCTCCTGACCTTGCACCCTCTGACTTTCACCTCTTCCCAGCCATGAAGTTGTTTTTGAAAGGAAAGCGTTTCCCAGATGATGCAGCCTTGATTTCTGAAGTTACATTGTGGTTGGAGGACCAACTTGGGGTGTTCTACAAAAACGGTCTCCAGAGCTGCATCAAACAATGGGAGAAATGCATAACTTTGGGTGTTTCCTATGTAGAGAAAGACTAATAACTGTGTCAAGTTTCGTTGCTCTACTGCTATGGGAAGTGGGTCAGGGGCATTACTTATTGCACGCCCCTCGTATATATTTTATTTTTTTATGCATCAATGCCAAAAACATAGTTCCATGAAGCAGTGTAAAAAAAACTAATAATCTATTTAATTCTAATAATAAAAAAAACATGGACGTCAAAAATTCCTGGTCCTATGAAACTGTTAAAAAAAATAATAATTTGGAAAAAAGAATGGTAATATAAAAAAATAGCCACCAATGTCTTAACAATAATTTACACACCTGAAGTGCACATGTACAAAAAACAACAACAAAAAAACATAGCTGCCAAAATCATGGTTCCATATACTGCTTCAGAAAAGGCCAAATTTGACATTAAAAAGGCCAATCCTTCAAACCTTAAAAAGGCCAAATTTTTTAAACAATATGGCGGCTACACTCTGGCCTCAAATGTACATTTAATCTCATAAAAAAATGATAAAAAATAAAAGAAATAAAAATGAAACTTTTTCTGGGTCTAATAATGTATTTTATATAAAAATAAATAATTTTTTTATGGTTTTATGTCTGTCAAATAATTTATGCTGCTAAACAGCTGATGCAATTATCTATCTATATAAGAGCCAAAAAAGAAAAAAAAAACTACACATTAACCTAATTGTAACTAAATTGTAAACGGTCACTACCAATAGTTGATCATTTTGATTTCAAACCGTTTAAAATTCGTCTTATATTATTAACAATAAATTTCTTTACTTATATGTTAACATTAAAGATAATACAGAAATAAATGTACTTAATATTTTTCTAATTCATATTTGTTTACAGTATGTACAAATACACAATATGAATTAGCTGAAAACGGAATCATTTTTCTCTAAATTCTTGCAGAAACACTAAAAATAGAGGATGAGAGAAATATGTAGCTGGCTAAGAGAAAGATAGATGACTTGTTCAGTTAATTACTAATTATGATTAATTAGAAGAATTAAAATGGATTTTTTTACAAACATAACTAGATCTTAGATGGAGAAAAATGATATGAAAATAATATGCTGAATATGTAATGAGTGCTAAACACAGGGTTAGGTCTGATGAGATTAGAGAAAGATCATGTCTGCAGAACCGGAGACTTTGATGGTGTGGGCATATTGAAAGAATGGATAATATAGTTCTTGGACATAGTTAACATAGTATGGCCAGTTCACAGGAGGAAGCCAAGTAAAACATGGGAGAAGTGATAAGAATGGACTTGAGAGAAAGAGGGATGAATAAAGACCTGGCCAAAGATTGGTTAGTTTGACGGTCAATTTTTAAAAGCCTCTGGTACATGTTGGCATGATGATGATAACAATGACAATATTGATGCCACCCTAACAATTTTCAAAAAAAATAATAATTGTTCAAGTAACGTCATAGAGTTGTACTCGAGAATATATCAGCATGTCACTTTAACTCTGAAACAATTTCGTTTTGTTTGCACAAGACCGGCTTTAAATTTGTGACACAAAAACTGAGGTGAAAAAACAAAAAAAATCTCAATTGCTTTAAAACAATCCTTGCCAGTTATGTTGTTAGTCTGTTTCAAAGTTGGAAAATCAACACGGTTGTGTAATAATTACCTAACAAATAATATTTACTGGTATATAATTATTTTCTCTCTGTTTTTTCCTTTTCATATTTCTTTATCCAAACTTCCCATTTTTCTTCAGTTTTTTTTTAATCAGAGTTCTCTCTCCTGATTTCTTTTTATGTCCATTTTCTTCTTCCCATTTTCTTTTCTCGTTTTTTTCTTTTTTTTTCTACAGCTTTTTTTTTTAATCAGAGTTCTTTCCCCTGATTTCTTTTTTCTTTTTATTTTTCTTAATCTTATTTTCTCATTCTTTTTTAATTACTCCTACTCCTACTACTACTACTACTACTACTACTACTACTACTTCAGAATTCTCTCGATTTCTTTTTCCAATCTTATTTTCCCAATTTTCCGCCTTTTTCTTATCCTTTCTATCACCGATTTATTTTATTCCAATCTTATTTTTCCTCCATCTTTCAGATTTTTTGTATCAGAGTTCTCTCCCCTGATTTTTTATCTTTTTTAGTCGCATTTTTCTTGTATTTATTTATTTTTTTTTTTTTTTCTCAGTTTTTATTTTTATTTTTTTTTGTATCAGAATTCTCCCTCACTGATTTATTTTTAACCTTTTTCCCTGTATCATTTCCCCTTTGTCTTTCAGCTCTGCACACCATATTGTTTACATTAGCACCAAACAACACACGGATTTTCTGCATTTGATCCGCTTTTTATTTTTTATTAATTTCTCTTATATTAATCTCATTATTTCACGGGGGACATTAGACGGAATTAAAACAGCAAACAAACACTGATTATTCATCTCAGGTTTATCGTGTTAGCTAATTAGCCTTTACTTGGAGGTAATTGACTTTTACTTTTGGCTTTTAGAATTTTTTCTTGCTGTTTCCATTTTTTCTTTTATTTTTTTCTTTCTTTTTTTCTTTTGTTCACTTCATTAATCAGTAATCTTGTTTTAAGCCAAGATTAAGTTTTGCTATTTTTTTTTTTTTTTAAATTTTGTTCTACTCTGTTTTGATTTATGTTGTGGAACTCAATTCCAACAATACAGTAATAGCAAAATAATTTTTTATAAAATACTTAATTTTCATTGGTTATTGAAATTGAATTTCAACCAGTCAAAAGTCTAAAAAAAATATACCAATGCTTATTCAGAAGTTTCTCCGATTGCCAGTTACTTATTAATAGACAGGCAGGCAGTCAACCTTAAACTTCCACACAAACTCTTGTTTATCGTTCATATAGCAAAACTGTGCAGCCAACAATTACTATCCACCCCCGACCACACACCCAAAAACACCCGGGTACCCACCGATATTGTAAATTTTAATATCGAAACAGGCTAATTTAAGCCATTTTTCACGTATTCGTTTTTCTGTTTTTTTTTTGTTTGTTTTTGCGATTTTTACATTTAACATCGTTTGTTTGCCTTACGTTAGATTTTTTTGTGTTTTTTTCGATGTTTTGATTACCCCCCCCCCCCCACTTAAGTTTTAACGTTCATTTTCTTTTTTTACTTCGCTTATAACAAACAAACCTGGTCATTGACCTTATTTGCTGAATAGCTATTGCTTACGTCATCGTCGTAACGCTCGACGACTTCCGTGCGCGTACCTGTCAATTTGATTCTTACTTAAATAAATTCAAACATTTTCAGTAACTCCTTCTGGCTGGTCGATTTTATTTTCAAACTTCGCCTCAGGGCTTCGGGTTCGATCCTACCAACCCCCCCCCCCCAGTTTCTTTTTTATTTAACAGCACACACACCTACAAACACTCGGGCAACGCCAAGTACCCCCGCTAGTCTATATATATAAAAGCGAAAATATGTGTATGTATGTTTGTATGTATGTGTGTTTGTGTGTCTGCTAAAAACTTTCGACAGACAGAACAAAAATCCACAAACTCGGTATCATATTGAAGCTCCATCCTTCGCTCAAAAAATATCGAAAAATTGGCCAAAAACATTCATTTTTCCACCCCAAAATCAACAATTTTCGACAGGGATGGGGTCAACAAAAATGGTCCTCTCGTGACGACGACCGGTTCTACGCATGTGTCAGATGACGTCATGACCTGATTTACTTTAAGTAGTTGAAAGACTGACTAAATCTCATGTATGTCGCGTTAGCTCAGTTCATTAGCACGTTGGTTCATTATCTAAACGTTTTGGGTTCGAATCGTGGTATGAGATGTCTTCTTTTTTTTTTTCGATTTTTTTAAATTTAAATATTGACCTCATTTGCTGAATAGCTTCCGTCATCATCGCCGTCGTAACGCTCGACGACTTCCGTGCGGCCACCTGTCAATTTTGTTCTTACTTAAATAAATTCAAACATCTTTCAGTAACTCAATCTGGATGGCCGATTTTATTTTCAAACTTCGCCTCAGGACTTCGGGTTCGATCCTACCAACTTTTACCCCTCCCCCTGGTTTCTTTTTTATTTAACAGCACACATACCTCCAAACACCCGGGAAACGCCGAGTACCCCTGCTAGTAAATATATAAAAGGCAAAATGGCCGCGAGCATTTTTGTATGTCTGAGAAAGGCTTTTTTTGCGAGGGTTCTCAATGAGGTTACTATTTTGGAGAAGTTTCCTTATACTTCCTAGATTGTAATATCTCAGATTCGAAAACGGACATCATCTCTATCTTTATTTTGATTGAGTTTTAAAAAATCTCTGGTTTTGTTTGTCTCGTATAAATAAAGCGAAACTAATTGAAGCGAAGGTACATTCGCCTGACCTTCTGGGCCGGCATGTCTTGAAGGCAATCAGCTTTGATCAATGTGGGGAAAACCCTTCATATCAGACAATTTAGACACTGCCAGAGTTCCCTCTATTTGGGGGAGCTGGTTTTCCACAATATCGTGAGGAAACAAGTACAAGGCAGAAAGCTGAAAGCTTAACTGGCTTACAGCCAGAGGTTCATTTCTTCACCTATGTGATTCTCATTCATTTCTTTTTTATGGCTAAATTTGAACACTTTACACTTCCGCTCGCATAATGGCGCAGCAGTAAACTCTCAGCTTTTCTTTCACTTTCCTTTCCACCTTTGCATCACAGGTTCGAGCCTGCTTGCCTGCCTGCCTGCCTACTACCACTTTTTTTATTTCACACACCTACAAACACCCAGGCAATGCTGGGCACCCCTGCTAGTCTATTATATAAAAGGTAAAATGGGCACAAGCATTTATTTCTTCTATTGCTCCTTTTTCTGCTCTCTCTAATTTTATCATTTCTCTTTCTATTTGGTCTTTCTCATAATTCTCTCTCCCCCCTCTCTCTCTCTCTCTCTCTCTCTCTCTCTCTCTTTAAGAGGATATTTTCCTTTTTTTTAACAGTCTAGATTAATTAATTCATTAATTAATCAGTAATGC
Organism: Euprymna scolopes; assembly: GCF_053919585.1. Classification (NCBI taxonomy): domain Eukaryota; kingdom Metazoa; phylum Mollusca; class Cephalopoda; order Sepiida; family Sepiolidae; genus Euprymna; species Euprymna scolopes. Next base: position 65,852,278 of record NC_136504.1, read on the forward strand.
ATTGTCATGGCAACATGGCATTTGCTTTCAGAATCAAATAACAAAAGCAGTAGCTTATCGCCATATTTCAATTGACAAAGTTCTTGAGCCATTGCTCAACTCATAGAAATGTTAACTTGATCCAACATTGGATTCTGGGTAAGCTGGAAAACAGCTAAACTTGAACTTTAGTGACGTTTTTGTTTCTAATGTATGTAAAAATTGAACCTTTGGTAATCTTACAGTATAGTTAACAGCCGAGAAACTTGTAACTCTCACCTCGTTTTTCAAAGGAATATGCCAATTAGTTGACCTTCATGTAGTCACTTGCATAGCCATGACTGAGTATATTAAGAAATTTGTTCTAATATTTTTTTAATAGAAAAAGTAGGTTTTTAATATCAATGTCAGAATGAGAAAAAACTCAACTTTATATAGATACTCACAAATATAAAGCCTAAATATTATATACAAGTTAGAAAAGTATTTTTGCAAAGCATCGAAATAGTTAAACAAAATGTTTTTATAAACTTAAAAAAAATAAAGGTACAAGATTTAATTTGAAATCCATCAATTTTCAAAGTGAACTTTTATAAACTTTGCAAAGAAATGTATAAAAATTTAATTCAAATTGCATCTAAAAATTACCATGGATTTATTTTATGTTAAGTACATTTTGTTCAAAATAAAAACTAAATTTATGTATTATTTAGTAATTAATGTTATGAATATATGATTTTCAACCTAAAACTTCTTAAAACGTGCAACAAAATGTACATAACAACATAATTTTTAGATTCAATTCAAATTAAATGCTTATACCTTACTTTGTAAAGTTTATAAAAGTATGCTTTGAAAATTGATAACTATATTTGCTCATCTACATATGAAACAGAAAAACGGGCTGAAAATATAATGAATACAAAACGTTAGAAAAAAAGGCATTTTATGTGATATTAAAATTAAGAAAAAAAGGCATGTGATATTAAAATTAAGAAAAAAAGGCATGTGATATTAAAATTAAGAAAAAAAGGCATGTGATATTAAAATTAAGAAAAAAAGGCATGTGATATTAAAATTAAGAAAAAAAGGCATGTGATATTAAGATTAAGAAAAAAAAGGCATGTGATATTAAAATTACACAAGTTATGGATCTTCAGATTATTACAAAAATATAGGGTGATCCTGCACCTATTCCCTGCTGTTATAGAACATTCCAATGATACAATTCTTAATAAAATAAACAACCCTTTCTGCAAGCAAGCCATATTTTGTATAAATAAACTTCAGTTTATGCTTGCCTTATCCACCAGGTTTCACTCATAAATATTCAGTATTCTTTGTTTTATCAGTTTGGCTGTGCTACCAGATAAAGCTGTCTGAAGATATTGGTTTCCTGACCACTAAATATGATACACCAAACATTGATGTTTTTTTTTCTTTACCCTTTGCAAAACTCAATCATGTTTTACAAAGCCAAAAACAACAATTTTCTCTACAAAATAACCAACCTAAACATCATAAATTAATATTTGAAGATATAAAAGACTCTAAGTTTAAAAACTTTTACTAAAATGATTGAATCTGGAAAGAGTTAATATATTGTAAAATAAAACAACCAAATTAAATAATGATTAAATATTTGAAGATAAAAAAATTTGAAGCATAAAATCTTCTTTTTTTTTTTTGCATAATTACCGGATTTGGTATTAAATAACCCGAAAAGTGTTGATATGCCATAAAACAAAACAACCAAACTTATCACTGTTGAATGATATGCTCCAAATGTGCATCTCTGTATTGATGAAGATTGAATGGTATGTAGTAGTAGTTAAGAAGTTTTGGGCAGACGATAAGATGGAAGAGATGAAGCGTCTTATTCATTCACATGGTGTAGACAAACTTGTGTGATCCTCTCATAAGTAGCAAGTATGGTCCTGAACATACTTTATATTCAGACTAAAACTTCCTCCCCCTCCCTAGGGGTTATCTCAAAGATAATATTCCTGAACTGAAGAGGGCTATCAGAGCTAAAATTAGGACAAGGCTAAAAGGAGTATCTCTAAGTGTGGCCTTCGGTGATACATTAGTTTAGTTTAGGCCTCTTGATTCCTTGGTGAACATAGCGCTGCAACAACGCTCCTCCAATGGACCTGGTTCTGGCTGATCTTCAATTCAGCTCGTGTCATTCCGGCAGTCCTGGTTTCAGCTTCAATGCTTCTTTTTGATGTTTGCTTCGAGCGACCAATTTTACGCTTGCCTTGTAGGTTCCATTCAAGGGCCTGCCTGGTGATATTGGATGCAGGCTTCTGCAAGGTGTGGCGAATTCAGATTCCTATCCTGGTCTTGGTCCTGGTCGTCAGAAGGGTTGTCAGCAGACTGGCTTCCTGGAGGCTTTCACCCCTTTTGTGTCATGAACTCTACTAGAGAGGACCCTTCCCAGACCAAGAAAAGTCCACAGATGATGCCGTTGCGGTTTCTATAACTTTCTCTCTTTTACAGAATTGGGTTGTTGGCCCTATTCTAACCTCCAACCTGGAGGACCAGTGAGTGCTCTTAGTCTGATCTCTACCTTTCAGCCTGTCTTGCTTGGGTGATCCTACTGTGAGACGAATCTCTCGCCAGCATAGCTACCCTGGTCCTAGAGACACGCAACCCCCTAACCACGCCAAGGTTGCACTCGCTGGAGGGTGATAGATTAGTAATAGAAATAAAGAAAAGAAAAAAAGTGACCTTGGACAAACATTCAGACTAGATGTGGATTTAAATATCATCTACATGGCTTGTTGCACTTTAAGTTACTGCTCTGCATGTTTGTACCAACTTCTTTTTTAATATAAAATTTTGTTTTTACTTAAATAGAAAGGACGGGGAGTATATGGAATAATAAAAAAAAGGAGAGAGTATATAGTTAATAGTAAAAATTCTACGTCAATACCATTTCGAACAGTATCAGAATGGTAAAAATAGACAGGGTTTGAACTTCACATTACAAATCTCATAGTCTGTGATGTTATCTATTAGGGCAATTATACATTATTTTTGAAGAAGGAAAAACAGAATCAATATTGAGCATTGTTTGAAGAGTTTATGAAGGAGATGTTATGAAAGATCACGTATGTCAACAGGGGCTTGCAGCATTTTATGTTGAGGGTTTCTTGTTGAACAATGATTGCATAATATTCCAACTTTCAGTACTGACCTATGTTTCTGCCGACAAGAACAGGAAATCTTAAAAATAAGAAATGTTAATTCTTTTGTCTGCGACCTTTAAACAATATATCAAGTTGTAACAAAAGTATTGTCCTTTTTTTTTCTTAAGACTCAACAAAACAATAAACCACAATATTAGACTGATTTCGTTGTTAATGTAGTCTTGATTTTTCACTTGTCAGTAAAATTTTTACTGCAACCATTCTCATTCATCACCGTATTATGGTTAATGTCCGTTTTTCATAGATCAGGCTGTCTGAAGATATTGGCTTCCCGACTTAAATGCACCAAGCATTGATGTTTTTATTTTTCCTTTTTCTTTGCAAAACTCAACCATGTTCTGCAAAGCCAAAAACAAAAACATTTTTCTCTGCAAAACAACCAAACTAAACACCATAAATAAATATTTGAAGATATAAAGAACTTGAAGCATGAAACTTTTTCCAAAATCACTAGATTCGATATTCAATAACATGTGACGGCTTCGTATACCATAAAACAAAACAACTAAACTAAACACCATAAATAAATATTTGAAGATATGAACAACTTGAAGCGTAATTATTTCCCTCAAATTACTGCATTTGGCATAGAATAAACCAAAAAGGGTTAATATGCTGTAAAATAAAAATTTTCGCATGTGTTGAACAGCTTTTAGAAATTGGCTTCCAAACATATCTATGATCAGGTTTCTTTGGAAGGCATTTCCTTAATTGAGGCAAGATTTTTATAGGCTAGATGCTCTTCCTTACACCAACTCAGTGAAATGATGGGGAAGTGTTTTTACTGAGACATCATCTCTGATTATAGAAATTAATAAGTTACTGCTAAAGTTTCTGGTCCAATAACCTGTGAAGTTTAGGAGATTGTTTGAACTAAATACCTCCCTCTGATCCATTTATTGTGGAATATTATGGAAGTAAAATAAAATCTGAGCTTTAAAGCAAGTAAAGGAAAAATGTAAAATAAATATTTATAAATAACGCTAACAACATTATTTTTTATGGAAATCACTCCAGACAAGACATAAAACCACCTAGGGTAAGGAACTAAAAGAAATATTATAAAAAAACCTAGCCAACTACAAATGTTCACTGGATAGATTCTGACCCAGAAAACAGAAATGTGAGGACTAAAGGACAAGATAAAGAGGCATGAGTTACTTGCCTAATGGCTCTTTGTGACGTCATATTTTTACAGCACTGTAAAGTGATATTTATGTAAGTTTTCTATTGTCAAATCCCTGGAGGTGAATAAAGACAGAGCTCCTTGATTGATGGACATTTGAATTCAATCGGTTCACTAGCCAAAGAGAAAGGCTTTACTATCTTCGTAACCATGTCTCACTTTGTACTTCGTATGAATGACGTCATATTCTGAGATTTAGCCTTAATTCTGATCCTTTCTTCTAACGGAATTTTCCACTTTTCTGCTTTAAAATATTAAAAAAATACCGTTTTCAACATTATTTTAAAACAACTCGCACCGATCTTGCTACACAAAACTGATTATTTTCATCCACTTTTTTATTGTATAAGTTTTTGATCATACAGATTCCTAAAATGACAAACTGCAATGAGCTCCATAGGCAATAATTAAGATAAATTCAGTGTCTATACGTCAATTCATGCCATATTAGGATATGAAGTCATAGCTGTGTCAATAGATAGAACTCTTGTTTATCTAGAGGTCAATAACAGTGAAAGGTCAGACATGATTTAAAAGCTAGGTAAGATGCATTATTGATTAATGCTTAACTATACGTCTTTTGATGCCACAGTTGGTAACGTAAGATGCTGTATCAATCTTTGAAAATATAGACGATAAAATAGCTGGTCATAATCAATAGTATTATTTTAGAAAACACCGCAATTAGTGAACGGCTTACTCCTAAAAACACGGCAGTAGTAAGCCTTATGACAACGTAATATCATATTTCTTTTAGTTTCCTGTCCCTAGAAACAAGGGACACCTCCTGAAAAAGGTATCCACATGATGATGAGGGTTGTGTTGTTGTCTGACTCTCGCCAATCTTTACTAGAAGTGATAATATCTAAGAATGATGTAATAATTAACACTTGCAATCGGTCATGGTTGATAGGACAAAAACAATTTGCCCATATGGATTAAATAAAAGGTTCAGTTTCATATGGATTAAATAAAGGATTCAGTTTCGTATGGATTAAATAAAGGGTTCAGTTTCATATGGATTAAATAAAGGGTTCAATTTCATATGGATTAAATAAAGGGTTCAGTTTCATATGGATTAAATAAAGGGTTCAATTTCATATGGATTAAATAAAGGGTTCAGTTTCATATGGATTAAATAAAGGGTTCAGTTTCATATGGATTAAATAAAGGATTCAGTTTCGTATGGATTAAATAAAAGGTTCAGTTTCATATGGATTAAATAAAGGGTTCAATTTCATATGGATTAAATAAAGGGTTCAGTTTCATATGGATTAAATAAAGGGTTCAGTTTCATATGGATTAAATAAAGGGTTCAGTTTCATATGGATTAAATAAAGGGTTCAGTTTCATATGGATTAAAGAAAGGATTCAGTTTCATATGGATTAAAGAAAGGATTCAGTTTCATATGGATTAAATAAAGGGTTCAGTTTCATATGGATTAAATAAAGGGTTCAATTTCATATGGATTAAATAAAGGGTCGAGTTTCATATGGATTAAATAAAGGGTCGAGTTTCATATGGATTAAATAAAGGATTCAGTTTCATATGGATTAAATAAAGGATTCAGTTTCATATGGATTAAATAAAGGATTCAGTTTCATATGGATTAAATAAAGGGTTCAGTTTCATATGGATTAAATAAAAGGTTCAGTTTCATATAGATGAAATAAAGGGCTGTTCCAAATTCCCAAGTTCGGCATAGAAATCCCAAAGTTTGAAAAAATTACCCTGAGGGTGGTTGGGGGCTACATTAGCTAAAATGTTGTTAAATCAATAATCAAGATAAGAATATTAGTTTGAAAATATGCAAAAACTCTAAATTATTAATCCTCATCTAAAAAAATTTCAAAACATAAATACACATTTATTACAAACAAGTCTTTAAAATGTAGATTTATTTTTGATTGATTTGAGAATATGATCCTAAGATAGTTTAGCAAAATATGTTAAAATGAAATTTATTTTGAAAGAGTTTTCTTTCTTGAGCAACTGAGGTTAATCCCTTTATATATAAAAGTCAATGTTTCTTTGTGGGGTATAAAAATCAGTATGCTAACAGAAAATTAAAGTAAATTTTTTCACATGTCAAGTCAAATTTTTCAGAAACCACTAAAATTTTCCTTTAATTCCATCTGGGGTCATTAGAGACAATTATCAGTTAGGTCCATAAAATAACGTAAATATGTTATATATAGATTTCTGTGTTTATATACTGTATATGTATAATATATATCTTTTGTTTAATACAATTAAACAAAGAATATCTCGGTGAAGAATACTTTTGGAAAAAAGTTTTAAGCATTTAAATAATTGTTTTTATTGGTACTTGAAAATTTTTTAACTGTTAAAGACTAAAAGAATTTATTTTGATTAGTTCAGAAACGTTAACAAATGTAGTGTCAACAAGTAAATTTTTGTTTTTTAAGAACACCACAGCACTGACAGTTTTTTTTATTATTTGACCTCATATTGTAAATGTTATTTTTAACTTTTCTTTCAGAGTAAAAATTATAAGCTTAATATTTGAAATTATCCTCCCTAAGAAACTTTTTGACCAGCATTATATCTCCTCACAGGCAACACCAGGCGAATATTGCTGTACACTAAGGCATTTCATTCTTGTATATATGTTATCACCTTTCACACATTTTTTTAAATATAAGATCGTCCAATTAACAAATATGGTAATGATGTCGCTAAGGTGAACAATTTCGACTTATTTTAAAATGAATCGTTTCAAAATCAGATCATGTTCCTCTGTCGAGTAAACTAGTACAAGTTCAAATATATAAATAAAAATGTAATTGTTCATAAACCATTAAATGAGAATCTAAAAATAAACTACTGGGCCGATTGCTTCAACATTTTGGTATAGCATTTTTATTGTATATATGCGTGTTTTTACATGTCTGTTTTAAATTATAATATTCTTGTTATGCTGGAAAAATAAAGCTAGCCTTATATATAAAGTAAAGACGATTTGTCCGTCATACTTTTGCAATTAATAACTCTTTTACTGCAAGTTAACATAAAAACAACTTTTGTCAATATGAGTCCATGTTGTTAAAAACAAAATTTTATTTTCAATCAATTACATCGATTTTAATATTTAATCCGGATCAATTATTTTTTTAGTTATGTTTAGAAGTGTGTGTCGGAGATTTACTTTCATTCAGAAGTATTAACATGGACACCCAAATCGCCGAATACTGATTTTATACACGGGAAATTTTTTCACTGTTCACCCTTTGAATCGTGATAAAAACAAAGACTATTGGACTTCAATGACTGAAGCTTGGTGGATGAGTTAAACATAGACTAAAGTTTATTTATACTTAATATACTTGCAGAACGGATTATGAATGTTATTAGGTGAGCATTTTTATTTTACATGGTGGGGGAGGCACCCTGTAAAACAATATTTACTTTGAATATTAACACAATTTAAATTCCGTGGGTGGGATCAAATGGATTGAGGTCTTCATGATTATTAATGAATGCGACGCAGCACAGCATGTTAAGTCTATGCTTTTATCGCAAGACGGTTGACAGTTCTCACATTTTGCAAAGGGCAACGCAATACTCTTCGGTCAGTTCAGAACTTGTGTATAGATTCATACTTTCTTCTTCGACCATTCTGTAATGGCTGTTTGCTAAATATACAAAACTAGTTGTTTTTTTTTTTACTCACATCTTGACAAGTAATATATAAGAAGGGTTAAAAAGCATTGAAAAAATGTTAGCATCAGCAGTGTAATGGGTATTACAAAAGGTGAAAATGATTTGTAATGGTTACTGGAGCAGGCTTCAAACTTCAAGACTTGTTGGGTCAGTTTCGTCATTAACTAATAATGTTCTTAATAAAAGTATGAACACATCGATCCCGTTTTCTATCTAGCATCCCATGGGTGGGAAGGCACCTCTGTGAGCCCATCGTATTAGACTGTAAAGAATATCATCATCATCATATTTGGGTTTAATGTCCATTTTACATGATGTCTTTTAGAAATTATTAGGTTGATGCAGAAATAATGTTGTATATATCTGATAAAAACGACATTATTTTTGCACCAACATAATAACTTTCAAATTAATCTATCTCTGGTCAGGTCTTTACTTATCCCTCTTACTCTCAAATTCAACCTTATCATTTCCTTCCATGTTTTCCTTGGCACTCTTTCTCTGCCAAGTGATTCTGCTACCTCAACTGTCCTACATTTTCTAAACCAAAACCTCCTATCCATTTTTCCAACCTGCCCAAACCAACGAAGTCTCCCGTTCTGCACACGTCTCCCTATACTCTCCAGATTGACAAGTTTGTGTATCATATCTAGGTGTGAGCTTATCATTGAATAGCGATAAAACAAAGACTGTTGGACATTCATGATTTGAAACTTGGTGAACAAGTGAAGTATAGACTAATGTTTATTTGTTTCGAATGTGTTTGGATTGCAGAAAGGATTGTGAATTTTGTTAACAATTCCATGAGTGGCATTTGAAGGGGGGGGGGCGTAGACTTCACCCTGTAATTGGTATGTTTATACATTTATGGCCTTTTGTCCTTCATGATTCTGTTGTTGACATTGGTTTCCAAGATTCTGTTTAGAATCAGGTACACACAGAATGGACCACAGCAGAGTTGCTTCAATCTACAGAGAAAGATCTCTCGTATAATGGGGACAGGAATGACTGAAAGATATCCATTCATCATTATAATTATAATAGGTTGTAAAAGAAAGTTTATCTGACCCCAAAGATTAATTAATAGATCACAGCAAATGACATTGAAGTTTACTTAGAATTACCTTTCATTTCGGCTGTGCTGAAAAAGAAAAATGAATCAAGGAAATGATTAACACTTAGCTATTTTGCTAAGTGTTAATCATTTCAAAAGACGCCATATTCCTTGATTTATAATATTAGTTACAGATTTTTTTGATTTTCGATGCTTATCAGATGAATTTCTGTACAAAGCATATCTACGGACATTACCAGAAATATGAATTACTTCTGTGTGAAATTTGTAAAAGATAGGTTCAGCCGTTTCAGAACCTGTGAGGAAGAAACTCATACACACACTGACTTTTATATAACTGTAGAGATTGCCACGTTGGATAAACCAACAAATATGTCTTGCTCAGATAATAAACTGACTCCAACTGTCCAGATGTGAAAACTAAATTGCATGAGTATTGTAAGAAGTAGTCCAATAATTCCTGTATTCTTACACCAGGATTTCTGGCGATCCACTCAGTCAGCAGGGCACCTATTTAAAGCAACAAAAAATAGTACATAACATGTTGCTGCTATGGATTCAACAAAGCTGAAATGTGTCATGACAGTATCCAATTCACCATCGTCGCCATTTGAAGAGATTGATATGCTGCAAAACAGATCAAATCAAATATATGCTTCAGTGTGACTGTTTTATGATATACCATCTTCTTTTTTTTTTTTATTTACTGCGAAAATACAAATCTTATTTTAGATATTCACTGTACATTATTAATCCCTGCAATTTTATCCAGAGGGAAATTTCCCAAATGTATGAAAGGATTAAAAAATGACTTGCAAATTTCTTAAGGAAATAAACGTAATTATCAATTTTTGGCTTCAATCTTCCATTCGTCAGATCGTAACAAATGTTTTGAAAAATAATTTTTTTAGAGAAAGAATTTCTTGTTTAATAATCATAAAAATGTTATATATCACAAAATGGAGCTTTGGCAAAAATACCAATTTTTTACAGAGAATCTAATAGCAACTGCTTTTCTCTCACATCATCAGTCAATGAGAACATGATTATAATAAATAAAAAGGAATTTAAAAGAACCAGTTTTGTATATAAGTTTAGCATAAAATGATCATCAATTTCTCAGATATTCTTTCTTTTTTTTTTTTTTTTTTTCACGTTCACCTCTAACAGGGAATATCGTCACTTGGACGTAAAGGGCTACTATTAGAAACCATGCCTAGGAAAAATTAACAAGATATTGGTTTATATTACATTTCAACTTCTGCATATTAGGGAATCAAGTAGCAGGAAGGGAAGCAGATAGCAGGAAGGGAATTACAAAGTCTAGTTGTTCGAGGGAAGAAACTATTAGAATAGAACGCTTTCTGGCATTTAGGGACCTCAACAGTGAAGGGGTGAGATTTTGTTGCTAAGCGGGTTTGTCGAAGATATATACGTTGAGGGGGCACAAGTACAACGAGTTCATCAGAGCACATTCCATTAATAAATTTGTAAAACAGGAACAGAGATGCAACATTGCACCGATGGGACAGTGGTTGGAGTTTAGTTGACAAAGTGGGATATATTAGATTGAACATTCTTTTTTTGGGATCTTATCCAAGAAGGAGATACTAGCAGTAGATACACCAGACCAGATGTGGCAACAATACTCCATGCATGGGCAAATGGTGGCCTTGTAGAGGTACAGGATACTCTCAGTGTGAGTAGTCTTCTAGCTTGATAGAGGGAACCCACCTTCTTTGCAGCAGCCTTTGCAATGTCCTCAATGTATTTGTTCCAGTTCATGTTTCCTGTGAATGTTAAGCTGAGGAGTTTGAAGGAAGAATTCTCAGGTGGGGTGTTATTTGTCAAGGGTATTGAGGGTTGTGAGGCGTCTTGTAATTGTTAATTCTAGGGCATATAACAATCTTTTGCAGTGGTTGTCAATGTTAATGGTAGTTGTCGTCATCATCATTTGTTTTACATCCAACTGCTGGCATCCATTGGTTGGCTTTAAAAAACTGACTTCCAAAGTAACCTATCTCAAGTTAAGGGTTAAGTTCATGTTTAGGATAAATTTAGAAAACCATAATGAATTTTTAAAAAATAATTTATTCGAATGTTTTACAAAAAATAATTTTGTATTATTTGGATTCATCGGACTACTGTTCTCATCTGGAGTGTGATTTTCGCAATGTTTCGGTCAATGTAACCTCCGACCTTCTTCAGGTGTATCTTGTTGAACTCGAGAATGTTTCTGTCGAACTTGGGAATTTGGATGGAATTTCAAGCAGAAATACACCTGATGAAGATCGGAGGTTACATCGACCAAAACGTTGTGAAAATCGCACTCAAGATGAGAACAGTAGTCCGATGAATCCAAATAATATGAATAACCAATCCTCATCTCAAAAATTCAGAAACGTTAAAAAATAATTTCTTGAAGAAATGAATTTACAATATCTAGTACAAATGTATTAACTCTGAAAGATTTAATTAATATTCAGTAGAAAATTAACTTACGTGAGAGGAGGCAATACAAAAAAAAAACAAAAAAAAAACAACAACACGAAATTCCCGAAAGTCAATAAAGCTCGATAGCACCAATAAGTTTTACTGGAACAAACCCGGCATCACTCTTTACAATTAATTACCAGTTGGTCTAGAACCGTTTACTTGGTATTCACAGCTGAGCATCTAAAAGTCGTTCTCCAATCTGTTAACCGGAACCCGAAGGATGGGAGGTGAAAAAAGTAATAATACATGAAAAATCAATTTTCTATAATTATAAACTGTACGTCGAAGATGAAAATATTTTTATAATCCAGTAACAATAACTTGTTAGTGTGAGGTAATATCTTGTCCTGTGAGTCTATTATTTTTAAACTTCAAGTGTTCGCTTTCCTATAGTGAATAATTATTTTTCTTGTGTCTATCCTTTCTATCCACTCCCAAAAAAACAAAAAAAAAAAACAATTATATGCAATCTATGCAAAATATTCATTTATTTACTGAAATCAAATTTTGACCATTTTTTTCAACATTTTCAATCCTCGAATATTTATTCATCACTAATATTCGCTCTCTGAGCGGTGTCATTACAGTATCTGAGTATGTAAATTTCCATTTTTACCTATCTATTATCACTATTATGAAGAAAATATTTGCGAAATTTCATGAAAAAAAATGGAATTTAGTATTTACATCAGAAAGTAAGTAACTGTATATTTAAATATTGTTTTATTGGCAAAAAAAACCCATAAAAAATGATGTTTTCAAGCAAAAGTAATTAACATTGAACTAATGCTAAATACCTTATGGCTGGTTTTCTTTTGTAGATTATAAAAAAAATGACACTTATTTTTTCTTTTGTTGTTTTTTTTTTGTTTTTAATTTTCATGTAATGAATATTTTTATGTTATTATTTTATGTTAATTTCTTTACATTTATAAAAGTCGTATTCAGTTTTAACAAATCTTTTAGACTTACATGAGATTTAACCTGGTAAAAAATCTACCACTTTAGTAATGTGTACTCCTTTTTTGTGTGTGTGTGTGTGAACTAATCACATCAGTTTCTATTTGTGAACAGCCATATTTCTGAAAGAGAATTTTTAATTCGCCCTGATTCTCCAATGGGGTTTTACCTTGATAAATGTTGACTTATTAGTAAAATAAAAAAGAGAATGATTATTATGATTTTATTTTTGATTGACATTAAAAGACTCACACATGTGTTGATATGCCATAAAATAAACCAAACCTTCTATTCCTTCCTTCTTGCGCTTCTTTTTCCTTCATATTTCCTCCTTGCTGATTTTTTTTATTTTTAGATGTTTTATATTAACAGTTGTCTGAGGCGAATGAAGTAATTTTTTTAATAAATTATTGTCAAGTACATTATTATATCACCAATAACACAGTAAAAAAATAACAAATGAAAATTGGTTATATGTAAAGTTTGATTTATCAGCTTAAATACTGGTTGGGTCTGATTTTGAAAACCAACAAGAAAATTTTATATGTTAGATTTTTCTTTCAATGTTCCTCTGTTCTTAATTTTCATTTTTTTCTGTTTCTTTTTCATTTTTTCCTTTTCCAATTTATTCCTTTTTTATTTTCATTTTTCCTCCATTCTTTAATTTTGTTCTTTTTACTTTTTTTTATTTTTTCCTGTCTTTACTCTCCTTTTTATTCTTCCCCTTTTCTTTTACCTTTTCTTCTCCGTTTTCCTATCATTTCTTTCCTTTCCTCCTGTCTTTCTTTTTTCTTTTCTTCATTCCTGTCTTTTGCTTCTTTCCCCTTTCTTTTTCCTTTTTCTTTATTTCCTTTTCTCTCCTTTTTATCATTCTTTTACTTTCTTTCCCTTTTCTTTTTCTTCCGTTCTTTTATCCTATTTTTTTTATTTTCTCTTTTACCTGTCGTCACTTTTCGTTTTTCCTTTCTGTTTGCCTTTCCTTTTTTACTTTCTTTTTCTTTTTCTTGTTACGTTCTTTTATTTCCGTTTTCTTTTTTCCTTTTCTTTTTCTTCCGTTTTCCTTTTCCCCTTTTCCTTTATTCTCTTTCACCTTTCTTCCCTTTTTTCTTTTTCCCCTTTTTCCTTTCTACTCTTTGTTCTTTTATTTCCTTTTTTCCTTTCTTTCCTTTTTTCGTTTATTTTCTTTTTTCCTTTCTTTCCCTTTTTTCTTTTTCCTTTTTCTTTTCTTTTCTTTCCTTTTTTCGTTTTTTTCCTTTTTTCGTTTGTCCTTTTTTCGTTTTTTTCCTTTTTTCGTTTTTTTCCTTTTTTCGTTTATTTTCTTTTTTCCTTTCTTTCACTTTTTTCTTTTTCCTTTTTCGTTTCTTTTCTTTCCTTTTTTCGTTTTTTTCCTTTTTTCGTTCTTTTCCTTTTTTCGTTTCTTTCCTTTTTTCGTTTCTTTCCTTTTTTCGTTTTTTTCCTTTTTTCGTTTTTTTTTCCTTTTTTCGTTCTTTTCCTTTTTTCGTTTCTTTCCTTTTTTCGTTCTTTTCCTTTTTTCGTTTCTTTCCTTTTTTCGTTCTTTTCCTTTTTTCGTTTCTTTCCTTTTTTCGTTTATTTTCTTTTTTCGTTTTTTTCCTTTTTTCGTTTTTTTTTCCTTTTTTCGTTCTTTTCCTTTTTTCGTTTTTCCTTTTTTCGTTTTTTCCTTTTTTCGTTTCTTTCCTTTTTTCGTTTATTTTCTTTTTTCCTTTCTTTCCCTTTTTTCTTTTTCCTTTTTCTTTTCTTTTCTTTCCTTTTTTCCTTTCCTTTTTCCTTTCTTTCCCTTTTCCTTTAATTTCTTCCCTTTTCCCGTTTTTTTCCCTGTTTCATCCTTTTGTGCTCTCAGATTTCTCAGATAAAATACTAACATTCTTTGGAGATTATGCTTCTATATGAATTGGATTAAGAGCAAAAGACTCGCGCTGCTTTTCTCAACATATTTGTTTGTTTTTTTTTACCCCAATTGAATCCTACATGTTCACAAGAAACAGCCACGATATACATGCGCGCAGGTGCCACATTATAGTTGAAATTTAGGTTCACAATTTATTTCTTCATAAGAGTGTTAGAATTAAATTCTAATGGTGGACAACCGGATAGACTTGAAAAAGAACGCCAATTTGCTTTAGCAATTGGCATTTAGATTTTCTTTTGTAAAATTCGTTCCTTGCTAATTCAGACTCACACAATTCAGACCAAGATGGCTGACAGAATAAAAGAGCAACATTATTTCTCATCTGCTTTGTTCACATAAAATTGAACACTTTCACCTCGTTGAGATTTATGCAACGATTTCTCAGCTGATTTAAGATAAATCTTCTCTTATATATAAGGAACATTTACTTTTTTGTATCTATCCATCTAAAAATCAACTACTCAAAAAAATGTATATATTTGCAGCATTGTCCGAGACAGAATATAGACGAATGTTGTTGTTGCAATATATATTCGGGGTTAATAGGAGGAAAGCCAATCAGGTGGAGTCGACATTTAGATTGATTCTTTTGTCCATCAACGGTGTTAAGTGCTACTTTTTGTTAATTGCCAGAGAGAGAGAGAGAGAGAGAGAGAGAGAGAGAGAGAGAGAGAGAGAGAGAGAGGAGGTGAGAGAGAAGGTGTGAGAGGAGAAGGGATGTGAAAGATGTTGCACACACTTTTAACTCGTTTATTTTTTGCCCAGACCTCTGGGCAACGCCAGGCAGTCATGCTAGTAAAATAAAAATGATAATATCGATACTTATGCATCTATGTTACCGCACTGATTTATGATTTAGAACGCTGTTCTTAACATGGGGAGAGTGTTTTGTAACTATTCTGCACTTTTACTTGACAATTTGATAAACAAATATATCGTAAAAATTGAATTTAACTCAAAAATACTATTTAAAAATAGCACATTAACATAGATGCATAAACACCAAAACATACGACTAGAGAATCATTATTCCAAGTTCATTCTGTTTATTCTATTAATATTCATTTATGAAAAAATATGATGCAACATTTTACAGATACTATTAGCATAATATTTATTTACAATTACTATTGGTATAATATTTATTTACAATTACTATTGCCATAATATTTATTTACAATTGCTATTGGCATAATATTTATTTGAAATTACTATTGGTATAATATTTATTTAAAATTACTATTGCCATAATATTTATTTACAATTGCTATTAGATTTACAATTACTATTGGTATAATATTTATTTAAAATTACTATTGGTATAATATTTATTTAAAATTGCTATTGGCATAATATTTATTTGAAATTACTATTGGCATAATATTTATTTAAAATTATTATTGGTATAATATTTATTTAAAATTATTATTGGTATAACATTACAATTACTATTGGCATAATATTTATTTAAAATTACTATTGGCATAATATTTATTTAAAATTACTATTAGCATAATATTTATTTAAAATTACTATTGGTATAACATTTATTTACAATTGCTATTAGATTTACAATTACTATTGGTATAATATTTATTTAAAATTACTATTGGTATAATATTTATTTAAAATTACTATTGGTATAATATTTATTTGAAATTACTATTGGTATAATATTTATTTAAAATTACTATTAGCATAATATTTATTTAAAATTAATATTAGCATAATATTTATTTAAAATTACTATTGGTATAATATTTATTTAAAATTACTATTGGTATAATATTTATTTAAGATTACTATTGGTATAATATTTATTTAAAATTACTATTGGTATAATATTTATTTAAAATTACTATTAGCATAATATTTATTTAAAATTAATATTGGCATAATATTTATTTAAAATTACTATTGGCATAATATTTATTTAAAATTACTATTAGCATAATATTTATTTAAAATTACTATTGGTATAACATTTATTTACAATTGCTATTAGATTTACAATTACTATTGGTATAATATTTATTTAAAATTACTATTGGTATAATATTTATTTAAAATTACTATTGGTATAATATTTATTTGAAATTACTATTGGTATAATATTTATTTAAAATTACTATTAGCATAATATTTATTTAAAATTAATATTAGCATAATATTTATTTAAAATTACTATTGGTATAATATTTATTTAAAATTACTATTGGTATAATATTTATTTAAAATTACTATTGGTATAATATTTATTTAAAATTACTATTGGTATAATATTTATTTGAAATTACTATTGGTATAATATTTATTTAAAATTACTATTGGCATAATATTTATTTAAAATTAATATTAGCATAATATTTATTTAAAATTACTATTGGTATAATATTTATTTAAGATTACTATTGGTATAATATTTATTTAAAATTACTATTGGTATAATATTTATTTAAAATTACTATTAGCATAATATTTATTTAAAATTAATATTAGCATAATATTTATTTAAAATTACTATTGGTATAATATTTATTTAAAATTACTATTGGTATAATATTTATTTAAAATTACTATTGGTATAATATTTATTTAAAATTACTATTGGTATAATATTTATTTGAAATTACTATTGGTATAATATTTATTTAAAATTACTATTGGTATAATATTTATTTAAAATTACTATTAGCATAATATTTATTTAAAATTACTATTGGTATAATATTTATTTAAGATTACTATTGGTATAATATTTATTTAAAATTACTATTGGTATAATATTTATTTAAGATTACTATTGGTATAATATTTATTTAAAATTACTATTGGTATAATATTTATTTAAAATTACTATTGGCATAATATTTATTTAAAATTACTATTGGTATAATATTTATTTAAAATTACTATTGGTATAATATTTATTTAAAATTACTATTAGCATAATATTTATTTAAAATTACTATTAATTTATGCGGAATTGCTCCCGTTTACAATAGTCCTCGTATGCTAGCTTGAAAATCGATCGCATGTTTGAAGGAAAGATTTTCCAAAATATTACCATACGAATCCTCCACCTGACTATGCTAACATAAGTAAGTACATAATACATCTCTCTCTCTCTCTCTCTCTCTCTCTCTCTCTCTCTCTCTCTCTCTCTCTCTCTCTCTCTCTCTCTTTCTTTCTTTATATATATATATATATATATATATATATATATATATATATATATATATATATATATATATATAACACGGAAATTACATATATATATATATATATATATATATATATATTTTTTTATGGTATTGCTCTGTTTACCACATTGAGCTCTCATACCCGGATTTCCTCCTGGAATTATTCCATTATAACACTATATATATATATATATATATATATAATGTGTGGGTGTGGGTGTGTGTGTATACTTAGTTATATTTTGGAAAAAAAAGAATTCCAGCAAAGTGCTCTATAATAAAGAAAAAATTTAAAAATAAGAATATAATATTTATATTTTTCTTTTCAGAGAGTTTAGATTAGATAAGTTATCGGTATCGTCGGTTTCAAAATTGATAATTGAGAATCGTTTTAGGTCCCCATATCAAGCTCTCTTCAGTTGATTTATCTTATTTGTTTATAACCGGTTATAAACAGATGAGATAGATCGGCTGAAGGGAGCTTGATATGGAGACCTCAAACGGCTCCCTATTATCAGGTTTGAAACCGACGGGACCGATGACTTATCTCATCTAAACTTTCTGAATATATATGTGAATAAAAATAGATACGTTGGTATGACGTTATAGGAAAGAGAAAAGATAAACCTATAGCATTAAAAAATATTAACATTTCGTCCACATTTTCAGAGGACTTCTTTGGAATGATAAAATGATTGAGGAAAATTAAATTAAAACCATGATCACTTTTAAAGAAAGGTAGTTCGAAAATCTTTCGACTCATCATGGTTTTAACTTAATTTTCCTCAATTATTTTATTATCCTGAAGAAATCCCCCGAAAATAGGGACGAAACGTTGATATTTTTCTAATGCTATAAGTTTTTCTTTCCTCTTTCCCATATATATATATATATATATATATATATATATATATATATATATATATATATATATATTGTATTAATAAAAGGTGAATCCGCATAGCTTATCCCAACCTTATATCTTAATTTGCTTCAGTTTTTGTCTATCCGTTATACATCTGCATTGTATTGCCTTCTATCAATTTATATAGACTAGACAATGATTCAAGCAAACTACATTAAACTCCTATTTATTTATTTATACAGACATGTACAAATGGCGCGACATTGACATGACAACATTACGATCTGTACTTATTAAAAACTAAGATCTCCTCAGGCGAGAAGTCTGTATTTTCTTTTAGATGTTCATATTGAAGAAAATATGTATACATATAAGTTTAGAAATCGATTTCTAAAAGAATCCAACACCTGCCAGCATGTAAAACAGATATTAAACCGAATATGAGGATGGTGATTATTTACATTGCTACATGTGAAATAAGTCTCAGTATTTTTATGTTTAAGTAGTTAAAACGTGTTTGGGTCTCTTTCGAAGACATGCTGTCACTATTTTTGTATGTTTTTTGTTTTTTTTTTATTTTGAGTACACACGAGGTCGAAATAAAAAGATGGAAAAAGGTTAATAATGAAGAGACGACTCATATGCATTTATTCTCAGAGAGAATATTGACCAAGTATAAACATAAGAGGGGCATAATACAGCGTCCAAATATCAAAATAGTGACTATTGGTTTTTGCTACTCTCGTTCAATAACATATGGTGAAGCATATTGAAAGATAGGAATATTTTATATTTTATGCTTACGTGTGTTAGCAACGCACATGTTAGAAGCTCTTCTCTAACATGAGTACCATCATGTTGTTTTTTCTTAAGTACACGAAAGGTCGGAATAAAAAAATGAAAGGGCCTAATAATAAACTATACGTTTATTCCTCATAGAGAATATTTCTCAAGGATAAACATAAGAGAAATACACAAAACTTGATACATAAATGGGGTAAAAATCACAGGTGCTGTTGCTATATATATTGTCTCGAATGCAATTGAAATGTATGTATTGCCAGGGTAAACAAATAGAAATGTGCAAGTAAGCATGATTTACTTTATTGATGTGAGAAATAAAGGGGTCTCAAGACGGCTGTGAAAGGACACAAATGGGATTCGTTAGAGTTATGAATATTTTTCTAAGGTGATTTTTGAAAGTAAAGAGTGCATTCTTTCGTTGTCTAATATACCACGTGGGGGGGAGATAACTTGAATATGCTTCAAAAGAGATAACTTATGAATATATCAAGCCAACACCTGCATTTACTAGTGTTAAATAAATTCGAGACCAGGGAAACGCTGAGTAACTCTTGGTAGTATAATATATTCTGTAGGGTTGTCTAAAATTGAAGTAAGATTAAATCAGACATAAATATTATATAGACATAAATACATGTGTGGGAATACGTCGACCTATTAAAGTTTCCCAAGATCAAACAGCTTTACAGGTGGAATCCATTAGTTTTTCATTGTTGACGTTCTGCAAACCATTTCCCTAAAATGCTCTCTTGATATAGATTTCTCGGCATCCTACAAAGAAAAAAGTAAACCTATTAGCAGCCAAGAATGCATCAGCACCTGTTGATAGTGATGTATTCAATTAAAATCTCAGAGCAAAGTAAACATATAAAGATTTCCCAGGTGTGGATAGAATTCTAAGTAAATGAATACACTTTCCAGCATCATAAGATGTTTATGGCTTCAGTGACATTTAAATGAAGATAGTCATTTTTTTTATCAAGTTAAAGTTTAGAAGAAATGGCACTCATAAACATAGCAATTTTTTTTTTAAGTTAAAACCCAAAAATATCCTGAAAAGTTTTTATAAATCTGAAAAAAGATAAAAGATAAAGTAAAGCCTATTTCACATAAATAAAAAATATTTCTAGTGAATATCGTAATAGAAAAAAATGTAACTCGTTGCCTTTCCTTTTTAGCTTGGGTTCGATTGTATTAATCTGGTAAAAGTGAGCAGCAATAATAAAAAAAAGAACACCACAATCCTCCAGAAGAAGGTAATGCCTGGGAAGATGGCCTTCTAGGAGCTAACTGATCTATATTTAATTCTTCAGACAAAATGGTTAGACGCCTTGCAAATCAAGCCCTAGAATCAGAATGCGCCCATAATTTTTCAATTGATATAGAAAGAATGGCAAACAAAACACCTCGCATGACAGAAAGATGGGGCACTTAATGTGGGGAAAACCACCTTTCCTCCCTCTTCAAGGGTTCACTTGGGAAAAGAACAAAAAATGGACTAGAGATAACTTGCAGCCATATTGAATTTTGTGTTGAACTGCATTGGAGATTATATTTCACTTTTTTCCATATGTTTGGATCCCATTTATGTAAAAGATAATTGTTTTTCATTTTAATATTCGATTTGTCTTTTTGTCAAATTTAATAACTATCCTGAATTGCAATGCAATTCAAAGAGAATTCCATCCATTTCCTTTGGGAAAAGAAGGAAAATATATCAAGTTAAATTTTCGTTTCTCTATTTTTTTTTTTTTTTTTCAGTTTAACTTCAAAGAAATACAATATAATAGTATTTCCTGAACAAATAAAATTCTTAAAATTTATATTTTTTTATAAGATTTCTGTAGAATTCGCCACTCGGTTTTGAATATTAATGTCATCTCAGTAGAGTAGAAATTAACAAGGGGATTCTTTTATTGCATTGAGGCACGAAACACAGTTGACTTACTTTTGTGAATAAAGCCAAAATGTGTTCTTAATTATTCAGTTTGAATGTACTCAATGTTTGAATCCCATTTCTATTATTTTTTTTTTTTTTTTTACCTGACTTAATATTCTGGGTCGTCATTGTCGTCGTCATCATCATCACATTCTGTTCAATGTGCGTTTTGCATGCTGACATGTGCATTAATTTGATCCAGATTAAAATAATGTCAAACTTTGCTTTTTCAATAATTGCTATCATGTTACATTTGACAACTTATACCTCTATGTATGGGTACGGGTATGTGCATATATATATATATATATGTACAGGATTCACTCCTAAACTTATTAACTGATCATTATGAATTTTGAAATACAGTTGCAACCTTATGTATATAGAAGTTATATCTTATCCAAATCTTCTCAATAAATGTTATTTCTTAACAAAATTTTTATAACTAAACTATAGCGAATCTAAAAAAGCGTGTTAAATTATTTCTGGTTCTATTTAGTTTTTTCCTTGTTTATTTTTCATTTCCTATCTATAATTATATATATATATATTAGATATGACGATTTTTTTAAGAACACTAACCGATAAGTGTGATAAGTAACTTGACTAAACAGAATTAAGTATATATCTTGCACTGAAAAGTTTCGACGAACGTTGCATGTTCCCCATCACGTCGAGACTCACCAAAATGTCGAAATGAAAGTCAAGAAGGTTTCTTGTTGAAGAGAATATGTTCATGTGTCTATGTTAATTGTTAGGACGTGCGTACATGTGTATTGACGGGCACAAAAGATCAGAGTAGTAAGAAGATGAGAGTACATTTATGTGCTGTATTGAAGTTCGGTTGTCATGCTGGATTATTTGTATTTTGGCTTGAAGGTCGGGTTAGTTCTATTGAGTCTCAATAGAGGAGTTGGGGACAGGTCCGTTTAACCTGGAGTTGTTGTCAGTCCAAGATTGTGGGGGGCGGTAATCTTTTATAAACTCGGTCACGTGACCGAGAGCTGACTTCTGATTAGACAAGCCAGAAATCTCAAACTGCAAGAATTCGCTCCTGCTGATGCTCCTTGCAACCATGTCTGCTACAATATCTTGTATTAAAAAAGCTATTAATCATAAAAACAGAAGTAGGCTGACTCTACTATCTATATAAGATTAGAAGAATATCCGTCTCAGAGCGGGTAAAATTAATTCCCAAATCTGAACACTTTTGTTTCCTTATGAAGATTAAACTCAAAATCTAAGAATACTAAACCTTATTTTAGTATCTTTGTTCGATTTTTGATCAAAATCCATTACAGGATTTTGTCTCTAGAAAATGGCTTAAATTTAAAGCTTAAGATCAATGAAGAAATTGAAATTCAGAGATTTTTGCTAAATCAGTCTCGTATGACAGATTCCTCAGCATTTTGACTCTGAACATAGTCTTTGTTCTGATACTACACTTCAACTGTCCTATCCTCGATCAAGAAATATAAATCCTTCTGAACTGAGATAATTTTTATTTTTGATTGAACTATGGGGGGTGGGGGGGAGTTGGATTTTCCTAGATTAAAATTCGATCTTATGTCTAAATTTGCTCCCGTGGAGAAGTGTGAAAACATTCAATACAAATCTGAAATACTTGAAGTTTCAAACGAAAGATTGTACACATATTATACTCCCTAAATTCTTTTAAAATACTTCAAAGAAGCTAAAATTTAGTGAATATTTATCAATTGATATTAAATATCTATTGTTAAAATTTTGCACAAATTTAAAATATTTAAATTTTCATCAACCAATTTCATCCCCTTTTTGCATAAAACTATAGTAAACTGAATATTGTCCACATTCCCCACCCTTATGCCTAGCAGCTATGTTCCAAAATTTATAATGATCGGTTAATTAGTTGAGGATTGTATCCTGTACATACGAATATATAAAAATATACACATGCCCAATATATATATATATATATATATATATATATATATATATATATATAAAATGTATGTAGGTTTTCTTGGTTTTTCGCAAGATAAATTGACCAGAATTCTCAATTACCTGGATAATTATTTATTAAAATAGCTACAGTCTGAATATTATAAATCAATGACCAATGGTTTTTTTTTTGTTTGTTTTTTTTTTTGTTTTTTTGTTTTTTTTTGTGAATATTATAGCAGTCATCGGTGTTCTATCAGCAATCATGAGATTATAAAATATGGATTTCGTAATCTCTTTTCGTTATTAGAATAGAGGGTGTAAATGTAAACAAAAAGCAGTACTTGTCCAGAATCCCCCCTCATTAAAAAAACAAAAATAAAGAAAAATCTGTATGATGTATGTATCAATGATGAAAAGAAAACATCGTTTACCAAAACTCGCATAGTAGTTTTATTATAAATAAGAAAATAAAATTTTATGGCTAACTATGAGCAACAGTCTTGCAATGCCATCTTGAAAACAGTCTGAAGGAACAAGAAAGGTAACTCCAAATCGAGGTGTTAGAAAGCCATTCCTAACATGAAGAGAGAGGGCGGCATGGGAAAAACTTCAATTGACTTAAAAATGATTTTCGTTATAAAGATAAAACTATTTGATCAATTTATATGGTTTCCAGTGCAAGATATTTTGTTTCTGTCATGGGTATATCATACAGATGTTTCTTTATTTTTTATTATTTTTTTCATAAGAGATTATTCTTGACAAGCACCCAAAAAGTATATGCAAGGAGGCCACTCAAGGATATGGGTTAATGGGTGTACAGTAATATCGTAGTAATCGTTAGTAATGGAAATTTGGTAAATTGGATTACTTAATCGGATGGTTCATCAAGAATTTGTTTACATTGGACTTGAAGACGACCAAATTGTAGTCAACTGGAAAACAGGCAAACGGAAAAGAATTCCATAGGCATGCAGTTCTAAGAAAGAAGCTTTGATAATGGAATCTACATTTAGGTTTAGGTACAGATAAAGAGTGGAGGAAACTATTGATAGTGGTTTCAGCTAGATATGTGTTTTTTTGTGAAAATTTGGTGAGAGGGGGGCCATAGCTGGAGCTCAGACGAGCACTTGCTATGAAAATAACAATAAAAAAGAGATAGGCTCGCAATGTCTCTTCTGTGGGAAAGAGGTTGCAGGGAAGAGAAAAGGGCATCCCCCACTAGGCTACAAAGTCTATTTTGAACTCTGTCAAGGCAGGATAAGTTTTTCTAGCAGTTCTACTCAAATGCAGCAACAGTATTCCATCATTAGACGTACCTGGCTTTTATATAGGTGTAAAATTGCATCAGCAGTGAGATATCTAATGGAGCGATAGAAGAATCCCAACATTTTTCTAGTGATCTTGGCAACGGATTTGATGTACATGTTCCGTTTCAGATCAGGAGTAAAGATTAAGCTCAGAAGCAAATAGTGGCCAAGTTGTGCTGTGCCTTTTTTTTTTTTTTTTTTTTTGAAATAACAGTAAATAAAAAAGTAATATTCTCTAAATTACAATTTTTTAAACTTAAACCCTAAATTTTAGTCATTTTATTGAATCCATCTCATGAAATAAACTTTCATCAAAATTGGAATAACTTCTAAACATAAAGTTTTGTATCATTAGATATTGATTTTACTCTATGTAAGGAGGCATAAAAGTGAGGCAAAATTGTTCTGATTTGAGAAATCATTTCACCAGTCCTTGAACGGATATTCTTCCAATATATATATATATATATATATATATATATATATATATATATATATATAAGGAACGTTATCTCTGTGTGAGTTTGTTTCGTATGGACTCCTAAACGGCTGGGCCGATTTTTTAAAAATTTATACAAATGTACATTATGTACCTAGCAGTGTTCTTATATAAGTTTTGTACTGCAATGTCTTCGATAAGTACCAATAATTGATAATCGAAAAAATCCGATGAAAGAAGGAACAAGCAATTTTAATAAAATAAACGCCTTATACAGCCTAACATCACAAGTGCATATGAGAAGGTTTATTACCGCATAAGCAAAAAGGCCTGACATATAAAATCTTTGATATGACAGGGGCTCGGTCTGTTTAGAGCACAATTGAACCATGATACTTTTGCATTTTAAACTTTAATTCAAGCCATTATATAAAAATAATTTTATAAAATCAACAGCAGGTTCTCTACAGTGCAATCTAAACTATAATGTATTGTGGACTAAGTCGCTGCAGGGGAGGCATGTGATGCTTCCTCTCGGTGCATTGCAAGAGATCCTCAACTAGAGCAGGTAATCAATCGATTTGATTGAAATAGGATTGCTTTCACCGATTTTGATGATAATAAAATATAGGAGGGTGAAACATTTGTTGATCCTCATTCAATCCCGGGCAACGTCGAGTATCCCTACAAGTACAAGTGTGTGTGTGTGTATATATATATATATATATATATATATATATATATATATATATACGTATACACTCATACTAGAATATCCGTAACAAGACTGGTAAAATTAATTTCTTGAACAGAACAATTATTTTTAAAAAATACTATGCATTAGTTATATCGTCCATGGTCTCCTATCTATTAAAGAATATATATATTTGGTATCTTCAATCTTGCAGGCTAAGTTTCCAGTGTTTCTATGAAACTGCAAGTATCAATGGACGATCAAAATATGTATAGTGCTTTTTAAATAAAAATATATATGCTCTTATACACGTTGTTTAGCTTCCCAATTATTTCTCTTCTACCAAGACTACATAATATTATATCTAAATGAATAAATGCAAAAGTTTTGTCCACTAATCCAAAGTATATTAAAATAGGTTCAGGTGAATTTAATTCAACGATACAACATCATATTTAAAAATGATATATATATATTTATATATTGTTTTAACAAAAACCAAGACTTCAAAGAATGGGTTGATAGCAATAAATAGTGTATTTCATCGCTAGTTACAATTGTTTCAAGATTATTCAGACAAATCCAAACATGTCATCGGAAAATTTTCACAAGAACAGCCTTTCTTCAGACTTATTGAATAAAAAACACTTTAACAATAAAACATTATGGAAATCATTTCCCTTATAAGGAAAAGAAAACAAGCAAAAGTATTTTACCTATATCGCATCCTTATGAACGATTACTGAATTATATAAACCCAGTAAAATTCGGAATACTACAAATAACACACACACACACACACACACACACACACACACACACACATATATATATATATATATATATATATATATATATATATATATATATACTAATTCGTTAACACCAAAGCAAATATATGAATATGTTTACTTTGCATGCTTATTTCTAAAAGTTTCTAATAAATTAATATTTTGTTTTCCTTTTTTATTGTCTTATTTTCTCATATATATATATATATATATATATATATATATATATATATATATATATATATATATATATATATATATGCAATTGTTTTGGCGATGATATTATTATTAGTAGTAGTATGAATTAAAGTGATTAAATTAGAAGAAAGATAACTTTTATAAAAGGTGTGTTAGATTTTCACAAATTTTCAAGGGAGGTAATTGTAATTTTTCTTATCTTATTTTCTTAAAGGTATGTAATAATAATAATTATATTATTATTATTTATTTTGTACTCACTACAGTAATCATCACAGATTACTTACAACAACCGGTGGTCTTCCGTCTGGGTGACAAATCTAACCAGATTTCTAGTACTTCTACCTCTTTTGATAACATTTGCAAATCATTATGCAGTAATTTATTAATTAATTAACGAAATTATTCCATTAATTAACCATACACTCCCCATTGCTGCTTAAAAATGCCCTTTTTATTTTAATTTTAAGCATTTAATTTGTTTAGCTGCGTTTATATTTTTCATAAAAACTAGCCTAGGTGCCCGGCGTTGCCTGGGTGTTAGGAGGTGTAAAAAAAAAAAAGGTGGTCGCAGGCAGGAAGGCTCAAACCTGTGACCCAAAGGCGGAAAAGAAAGTAAAAAAAAATCTGAAATCTTACTGCTACTCCATGATGCAACCAGAAGTGTAAATCATTCAAATTTAATGCAGTCAAACAAAAGATAACTTGCAGAAATGGTGTTGCTTTTAAACCTACCACAAATGTTGTTTTTAATGCAGGGGAAAGGCCAAAAAGGGGGGCACTCTGGCAGTATTCAAGTAAATAGTAATTGTCTCAGTATAAAGGGTTTCCCCTACATTGACCAAGGACCAATTACAGAACAAATACTACTCGGGTGAGGTCCAGGCATTGACGTTTGCATTCGAATAGTTTCGCTTTATTTATACGAAGAAGACAAACAAACAGCCGACATAATGGCACAGCAGGAATTTTGTTCAACTCTATCAAGAAAAGATGGAGATGATGTCCGTTTGTGAATCTGAGATATTACGATCTGGGAAGTATGCGAAAACTTGTCACAGAATCTAACCGATGTAAGAACTCCCAGCCAAAAAGCCTTTCATTGACATACACAAACGCTCGCACCCATTTCGCCTTTTATATAATAGACTAGCAGGAGTACCCGGCGTTGCTCGGGTGTTTTGAGATGTGTGTGCTCTTAAATCAAAAAGAAACACGGGAAGGGGGTGTACAAAAAAGGTATTGGTAAGTAGGTAGGATTGAACCCGAAGCCCTGAGGCGAAGTTGGAAAACAAAATGTGAAAAAAACATGACACGTTAACCGCTCGGCCAGCAAGAATGAGTTTCTGAAAGACGTTTGAATTTATTGAAGTAAGAAGAGAATTGACAGTTCCTGCACTTAATGACGTCAAGTGGAAGTCGTAGAGTTAACAGTTTGTGCGAGCGTTATGACGACGTAAGCAATAGCTATTCATCAGTTAACATTTTCTGCGGGACAGTTTAAGCAACCGTCTGATATGACGGTGATAAGCTGACATTGACCAAACGTTACATCGCTTTCTGGAGACCACTTGAATCGAGTTTTGCTTTTTTTATACCAAAAAACGAAAGCAACACGCGGCGATCAAAAAATGTGGAATATTTAACGTTTCAAAGTCGGGCAAATTAAATAAACAGGCGATCCCCGTTGTTAACTCATAGATATTATCATTTAGACGTGATATAAAAAGTTTTAAGAATGAGCGACCCCCCCCCCTCCGAGAAGGTCGACGAAAAACTCTTTTGCGGACATACACAAAAAGCGAACATACATGCATACACACACACACACATTTTGCCTTTTATATAGATAGATTAAATAACTTCTTTAAAATTAGCTAATTAAATATCTTGTTTTTTAAGGCGTAAATAAAAATACAAAATGATTATTAAAACTAGTGTTTACAATACTTAAAATTACATCCCAATTCAACATTATTCCTGAAATGGAATTCTCTGAAAAGTATTAATTGCTGCCCAGATGGCAGGTAGTTTTTGTTGCAAGTATATTATATAGCACAACCTATTTACTTGTCCTCTCATGTCAATACTTGTCTGAGAGCAGCCGGTTTTTCTGCAGAACTATAGAGGAAATCAATAATCAATTGATCACCTTGCATTGTTCGGCCATTTTTATAGCCACAACGATTTCGTTTTGTTCAAGCAATCTTCTTTCCCAGCAATAGCAATCTTTTCATAACAGGTTCCTCCTAAGTTGAGATTTGATCCGAAAGAAAAACTTTTCTTTCAAGTGGACATTGTCAAAGTATAGTCATTACAAATCAAATGGCTCCTGACTTAGACTCAAACTGCTTCATAACAAAATCAGCCAATATTGAAATTAATTTTATACAATTAAACAAAAGTTGCTATTCTACACGGCTCTACGGATAAATTTATCTTTAGTTGACCTTTGACAACTAAATATTTTTGTTTACTAGCCAAACCCACGTGATTTTTAGAATATGACATCTTCATTTTATAGCGAGTATGTACATCATAAAGATATTTCTGTATTTTTTTTCTTTTAAATAAGTGTAATTTTAAATATGTACCGAATTTTATGTTGATAGGTATAAAAATTCAAATTTCTTCAGATGTTTTTTTTTAAACAGCATTTGTTAAAAAAAAAAACAAGTATATTCTATTAAACTTTTATTGTTTAAATAATTTGATTTTGTTTGTTTAATTTTAAAAAAAAAAAAAGTAAAGATTAAAAAGGGATTTTTCACTCAGAAACGAGCTTTGGAAGGTTGTCGGTGAAAACAAAGACAATCGCTAAAAGATAAACGTTTTATTATTTCTAATCGCTACTTGGAAAAAAAATCATAAATAGACTGCTTTACTTGCAACGTGAAGTCTTGTTCTATCAATACCTCATAGTCAGTTTAACAACTGTTTTACATGTTAGCAAACGTTAGATAGTTTTTAGAAAGTGACTTCCAAACATAACTATTTCTGGCCAGATCTTTATTCTTTTTATCTCCATCCTCATCACTTCCCATGTTTTCCCTGGTCTGTACCTGCCAACTGACCTTGTTGCCTCAACTGTTTTGTACCTACTAACTCAAAAACTAACATCCCTTCTTTCAATGTAACCATATCATTGTTGTGTATACATCTCACTGTTCAGATTTAATCTTCTTCTGCGAATTCAGAATTAAGCGTGTTTTTTATATTTACATTACACATCCATTGTATTATTCTCATATCGTTTCTCTCCATGCAACACATGTCATCAACCCTCACTATCTTCAACTATTCCTGGCCAGGTTTCATTTCCATACATTAGCACACTGCGTGCACATGCCTGATAGACTCTACCCTTGGTCAACTGTGGTAATGCTCTGCTAGTTATTAATGGCAGGATTTTCCTAAACTTACTCCAGTCACTCCTAACTCTTACAAAAAAGCACTATATGTAATGTTTTAGCTGAGTGAGTAATGGGTTCATACTTTTCTAACCGTATTATGATACGGTTGAACACAGCCAATCACAGAGTTCACAATTGTATCCATTATGCTAATCTAATATATAAACGGCTATATGTCGGTCTGTCTGTCTGTCGATCTCCATATTTTCAAACTCTATCTCTTCCGAAACTAAAAGTCGCAAAGCAGCGCTAGGGGCCTCAAATGATTGAATTTTTTACAGGCTGTGCTTTTATGGGTCTTTAGCCGGTTAAAATTGTTTTTAAGGGGTCAAAACTGGATCAAAATTGAAAAAAAAGATCGTTAAATATTTTGTACATTCATCTTACTTTATTTTTAATCAGTTTATATGCATGTCATGTTGATACAGTGGTAACGGCATTAGCTTTAAATGCTACAGTTTCGGTTTCGATTCTAATTGATGGCACTTAAATACTTTTTTTTACTTTGAAATTTCGACTCTATAATAATATATACGTAATCTGGACAAATTGAAATATCATATTTAAGCATATTTTACACCCATGCAATACTTTTTTTTTAAATTTTAAATGAGTGTAATTTTAAATATGCACCTCCCCCCCCACTAGTTATGCATATAAAGTAAATAAATTGTGGCAATAATAAAAACGCTACCCCTCAGGAATATTGACATATTTTAGTCAAATTTATTTCGAGATTTACTATTCTTTATTATTGATTATTCTTGTAGCACAATCATACACCATGCTTGTTTTTCTTTACATGTATACAGTAATATTCCATACTCCATATTCCATCCCAATCTTCTGTATGGAGATGAAAGAAGGTCTCTGAAAACACGTCTGTTCTGTCTTACAGTCAGAATCTAAGAGAAAGTATGTTTCACATTGTCCACAGCAATAACATTAGATGAAAATGTTAAAATCACTTTTTGCATTGCATTTTCGATCATCAGTTGATCTCATCTCTTAAAAAGAGGTAAAGTGTGATAACATACGTACAAACCTACATTGCATGTTTAAAAAGGATGTGTCCTCTATAGTAAAAGACCTGACGCAAATAGCAAACCGGTATAGCCCGTTTCATACCCTCCAAAAAATTCCAACAAAAACCTAACAACCAGTCGTGGTTCTCTCCAGAATATGCTACTGCCATTGCGCACAGAAATCACTTTTTCTATTGCTTCCAATGTAACAGATGTACTGAGACTAAAACTACCATCAAGACTGCCAGCAACCACTGAAAACAGTAATGAAGAACACAAGAGAGTTGTATGCTCAGTCCATCAAGTCCAAAGTGGCTGAGCAGTGGCTTGGTTCCCACCAGTTTTGGCAAATAGCAAACAGGATCTTGAACAGAAGCGTGTGCTCTATCCCAACTATCATCAATGGACCTGAGGTAATCTCGTCAGCATTAGAGAAATCCAAACTCTTTGCCAAGAACTTTGCAGCTAATTCCACTCTATGCGACTAAGGCTGCCAACCCCTCATATTTCCTCCTGTATCAGAAAACACGCTATGCGACATACAAATATCTGTATGTGATGTTGCCAAGCTAATCAAAAACCTTGATTCCAGTAAAGCAACTCGCCCTGATGGCATTCCTATTATAGTGCTCAAAAAGTTTCAACCAGAACTAGCTCTCATACTTTCAAAGCTGTTTAAAGGAGAATTACTTCCCAACACCCTGGAAAATCTCATCAGTATGCTCTGTATTTAAGAATTCAGGTGATTGGTCATCTCCCTCTCAGTACAGACCTATGTCTCCTGTGCGTCATGAGTAAGTTACTTGAATCTGTGTTAAATAGTGAAGTAGTCAACCACCTCAGAAAAAATAACCTTCTTGGTGACATGCAATATTGTCTCCATTCTGCAGATGTGCTTACAGATGTGCTCATAGGTTAGCAAAACTCTTGACGGAGACTTCCTTTCTAGGGCAATTGCTCTTGACATATCAAAGGTCTTTGATAGGGTATGGCATAAAGGTCTACTTCACAAGATCTCCAGCTATGGTATAACTAGAAATATCTTTTCAATTATTAAATCATTTCTTTCTGATAGATTCATAAGAGTAGTGGTTGATGGGCAGAAATCAGAAGCTCATAGTATTAATGCTGGAGTCCCTCAGGGGTCCATTCTGGGTCCAACTTTCTTCCTGGTCTATATTAATGATCTTCCAAATCACATTTTTACATCATGTGTAGACATTTTTGCTGACGACACTACCATCTATGGCAGCACATCAAGTTCTCTCTGATTTTCTCTCCTCTGATCTTGAGAATGTGGTACAATGAGGAAAGAAATGGCTAGTTACTTTTAATGCATCTAAAACCAAGTTTCTATCTTTGCATCATCAACGTTCTGATCCCCATCTGGCATCAAATGAATGGCTCTCATCTTGAGGAGGCTCCATGTTTTGACAAGCTTCTGATCTAAAATGGAATACGTACATCAAATAAGTTGCCAAGGTCGCTGGAAAAATGATGGGATCCTTCTGATTCAATTGTCTACCTATATAAGAGCCAGGTACGTCTAAGAATGTAGTA
This sequence comes from Euprymna scolopes, assembly GCF_053919585.1. Taxonomy (NCBI): domain Eukaryota; kingdom Metazoa; phylum Mollusca; class Cephalopoda; order Sepiida; family Sepiolidae; genus Euprymna; species Euprymna scolopes. Next base: position 65,884,968 of record NC_136504.1, read on the forward strand.
TTGCTGTTACATCTGAGCAGGAGTTGCTAGAAAGGACTTATCCTGGCTTTATAGAGTTCAAAATAGACTTCGGAGCCTCGTAGGGGATGTCCTTTTCTCTGCAACTTCTTTTTCACAGAAAAGACGTTGCGAGCATGTCTCTGTTTTATAGTTATTTTCATGGCAAGTGTTTTTCTGAGCTTCAATCTATGGTCCCTCCTCGCCAAACATTCACAAGAAATACTCATTTGGCTGTAAACACTATCAATAATTTCCCTCACTCTTTATCTGTGCCTAAACCTAAACGTAGATTCCATGAACAAAGCTTCTTTCTAAGAACTGCACACCTGTGGAACTCTCTTCCGTTTACCTGCTTTCCAGCTGACTACAATATGGCCGTCTTCAAGTCTAATGCAAACAAGTTCTTGATGAGCCGTTCCCCTTAAGCAATCCAATTTATCAAATTTACACTTCTAACGATTACTATGATATTGTCCTTTTGACCATTGTGCACCCTTTAACCCTCATCTTCGAGTGGTTTCTGGGCCTTGATAAGTGGTGATTCCTTTGTAAAAAAGCAAAACAAAAAAAAAGCATGAATTTACCTTAACATATTATATATTCTGTCATAGAGGATGCCTACTGGAGAGAATTTGAATGCTTACAGACACTGTCCTCAAGTGTCTAATGTCTCTCTGTAAAGGGGTTTGTCACAACAACCTGGCATAAGAATACTTTTTTCTACAAGTAAACCATGACTAAATATTCAGTGGTTGCAGCTCAAATAAGATCTCCCTCTGTATGGCTAACCCATACTGGCTTTTACGAGGAATGGTGCACCTTCTCCAAGTGATGTTACCTCAAGTAACAGCACAAAGCTGGATACTCCACCAGACAAAGGAAATTCTTGTTATGGAATCTTGTAAAACCAAGGAACTACAAGAAAGATATACTGTAACATATTTCAATGGTCCATTGAGGAGAGGGAATTAATTTTCTCAACCTCTTTACTAACTAGGTGTCTGAGAGATAAAGGAGAACTTTACTGGAATATTTGAATTGAAAAAAATTGAGTTGGGGCCCCTTGATTTCTAAAAACTTTGACTGAAGTAAAATAAATCATAGATAATTGTCTTTTGCTGTGTGTTCATTTGGCACTCTTTTGTTCTTTTACTCAAAGAGAAATGTACAGAACATTTGTGCAGCAGAGTAGTGATTACATGATAGCTAAGGTCATCAAGTAGAACGAACCAATCTCGTTTCAATTTCTACATCATCTTGGAAAGTGTGCATGTAATAGAATAGTCACTAATGCTGATTTATTCTCCTTATTAAATTAGAAGTTTGGAAAAGTCGAAGGATAAGTGGCGCTGCCAAAGTAATGTGTTTTCCTCCTTTTTAGTTGTACAGCCAAAGGATAGGTGGTGCCATACGATTCCTTTCCATGTGAATGGTTGAAATGGATATCTTGAGAGAAGACCAAAGTGTGGGATTTAACAAGTAACATGACCTGTTGGATGTCTTCCATTTACTTTAAATAATATTCTAACTTATATCACACCAACTTATATCACACCAACTTATATCGCACCAACTTATATCACACCAACTTAAAGGGCACATCCAATCATATTCAAATTAACTCCCTTTCTCATAATATTTCTCAGAATTAGGACGTATACATCAGTCTTTGGAACATAGAGTTAAAGAGTTGGTCTCTGATATCACTAGACCTCTGCATGCCACTGTTCCACACTCACTGAACTATAACTCCCAGCTTTTATCTCTTGATTGATCTTAAAGATGGTGTCAATTAAAACGATCCTCAACTGAAGAAGGCCATCACAGCCAAAATCAGGATAATGTCAAGAGAAACATGTGTCAGAGACAATTTTGCATATCATATCCAAGTGTGCTTATAATTGAATGGCAATAAAGCATAGACTGTTGAATATTCATAATTGTAACTTGGTGGAAAAGTTAGACATAGACAGGAGCGAATTTTTTTTTTTTTTTGCCAAATATAATTGGATTTGATACAAGATTATGAATTTATTACCAATTTCATAGTTGGCATTTTATTATTTTTATCTTTGAACTTTAGATTCCTCAAAAATTTTAAGAACCTTCAATCTCATCATGAGTATTTAATTTTAAATAAGTTTTCGACAGTCTAGTTCTCTCCTCATTAATTAATCTATTTAGTGTGTCTCACTAGTAATCATAAATGTATTGAACTGCACTGATGACAAGCAACATCTAATAAGCATGATTTGATTTGAGCCTCGTTTGTTGCACTCCCAGTCGGAAAATTGTGTTCATTTTACATAATCTGATGATTTTTTTTAAGCCCAAACCAGAAATCCTTTTATTCTTATATTCTGATCTATTCGTGAATGTTTGACTCCTAAGTAAACATAATATACCTTTTTTACATAATTCTTCTGAAATCACCATGCATTTGTAGATTTAACATAATCAAGCAGGATTATTCTTAAAATTCTAATCCATTGTAATACAAATTTAGATAGAAAAAAATGAAAAAAACTAAAACTAATTATTTAAAGTTACCAATGACTTAGTAGTTGTCGTAAAAATAAAATTCATCAACTCTTGAAGAATAGTGCTATTTTGGAAAAAATATACTAGAAATAAAAGAAGCATATTTTAAAAATCAGACTTAACAAAGGAAAATAAATGTTTGAATTCAATATGTGAAAAACCCTTAACCATTCTAAAGGAAAGTTTTGAAACATAGGCCAGAATAAATGTAATATTCTGTAGTCTTTCTTTTCCTTTTAACTTATATCCTCTCTCCTTCCACCTTCTTTGAATTTTCTTCTCTTTCCTTCCTTTTCTTTTCTCTGTTTTGCTCTCTTACTCTTTTCTTCTCTCTCTGCTTTTTTTCTCCTCCCTCTAACCTTTCCTTTTTCTATATCTCTTTTATTTATTTGTTTCAAAGTTTATTCAAATATTTTTATTTTAAAATCATAATTATTTTTAAAGCTTCTTTGCAGAATATATATACACACACACACACACACACACACACACTCTTTATCTGTTTTTTACATAAGCAGTAATATGTTGCTGCACATCCATGAGCATCTTTCAGCTAGTTACCAGTAACTAAAAATCTCTTCCGGTGATTCAGCTTATATGAAAGCAAAGTTTGCAATGAAAATATCAGGTCTTCCTCCCCTCAGGGAATTAACATCAGGAGATTCCTTCAAATGTTGTAAAAAAATAATATATATAATGTAAATAAGACCCAATGGGAGTGTAGATTTTAGTCTGTGTTTAAATATAGGAATGAATGGGAAGGTGTTTAAAGGTCGAGGTAAAGACTAGAAAGAAAGGTGCTTGTATGCATGTTTGATGGCCACCCTCAAACATACTAGTGTGTATATGTTCAAACAGTAGGAGACTGTGGATTTTACATATCTGTTCTAAAAAGGATTTCAGATTATTCACTTATAAAAATGCTTTTAATTTGACTAGCAATTTTATGTGGTCAAAAAATGTTGCCCTCTTATATATCCCCACTCCATCACCATCATCCTTATACACATCAGTGAACAGGTTAAAAAGTAAGGAAGAGAGGAAAACCTAAAGGAGAAAATAAGAAAAAGAAAAAAGAAAGAAGGGAAAAAGGAAGAATGAAAAAGGGAAACCATAAATGATTCATTGGTCGTGATTCTGAGGCATGTCTTTCTCCTTCCCATTCGTCCTCCATCCTTGCTAACTCCCCCACCCTCACTCCTTTCTCTCATCATAGCTATTTTTCTTAATTTACTACAGCAAAGCTTTGAAAGTTGTGTAGCAATAATAATAATAATAATAATAATAATAATAATAATAATAAAATCTCAAAATGTATATAATTGATTTATCTCCATGCTTAGATATAATCATCTACTTTAATTGTGATAATGATAATTAAAAATAGAAGGCAATGGGGGATAAACATGTTGGTGACTGTGATATTTATGATAACGGATAATGATAATTTTTAATAATTGTTATATTGATTCATAATGTTAACAATAGAGGTAAGAAAGTGTTTAAAGTAAAATTCCAAAAACAAAATGTAGTGATAAGACATGACTGGCTGCATGTTACAGTGAACTAATAGTAAAAACTTAACACCAATTGCTAACTGTATGTATCTCGATCTATTTCAATCTACCATGTATGTATCTCGGTCTGTTTCAATCTACCATGTATGTATCTCGGTCTGTTTCAATCTACCATGTATGTATCTCGGTCTGTTTCAATCTACCATGTATGTATCTCGGTCTGTTTCAATCTACCATGTATGTATCTCGGTCTGTTTCAATCTACCATGTATGTATCTCGGTCTGTTTCAATCTACCATGTATGTATCTCGGTCTGTTTCAATCTACCATGTATGTATCTCGGTCTGTTTCAATCTACCATGTATGTATCTCGGTCTGTTTCAATCTACCATGTATGCATCTCGGTTTCAATCTACCATGTATGTATCTCGGTCTGTTCCTCCTATATAATATCCATTCATTGTGCTATGCTATATATCTGTCCAAGTCAATCTGTCTAATTTAAACTGAAACTGTGCTAATGGCTCCACGAAATTAAGCTTTCAACAGATGAATGATTATCCTGCTTCCTGTTGAAGGTAGATCGACAGTGAACTGATCATAAAGTCTATTGATTTTGATTTAAAAAGAAGATAAAAGAAATGTTCTCACACACAAAACATCATAGGAAAGACACACAAACACCTTGACTTCAAAGGGAGATGTTTTATTGGTTTGAATTTGTATTATTGACTATTTTTATCTCAAAGATTTAACTGGTACTAATCATATTTCATCATCTGTTCACTCATGCTAGAATGGGTAAAATGAATTCGCCAAGCAGAACAGTTTTACACTATTTTTATAGCCTGTTACGAAGATTAAAATTAACATATAATAATACTAAACATTATGTCTAGAATCCTTTTCTCAATTTTGATCAAAATCTGTTACATGATTTTGATTTTACATAATGTCTAACATTTAAAGCGTCCTAAGATATTAAAATTAAGGAAAACTTGCTTAATTGGTGTCTAATGACTATGGATAAAATTTCAAGCAAATGTTCAGATATGTTACAATTTTTAAACGTGAGGTCTTTTTTTTCTCATTATGCATCCTAAGATCCCCTTAAAACACTCTAAAGAAAGTTAAATTTAAAGAATATTTATTAATTAATGTCTGATATTTTAGTGTAAAAATTTTAGCTCAGCTGCATCCATCCAAATTCTTAGAAAAGGTTTACATTCTCTCTTTGTCTTTATGTGAAACATAAAATTGAATTAAATTAAATATAGGCTACATTACCACCCTTACATTTAGCATCTGTGTTCCAAAATTCATAATAATGGGTTAATTAGTTTAGAAGTGAATCATACATTGAAATGTGTAAACACATACTTAACTTTATATATATATATATATATATATATATATACTAGCAGGCCACCCAATATTGCTCGGTCGTAAAATACGCATGAATATTATATTTTAATTTATGCAGATTTCTTGTTTCTTTATTGTAGAGCCAATTCGCTATTGATTATTATCCAATATATAATAATGATCTCAAAAGTTATTAAAAAAACATGACTTGCATACCATTCCCTAGAATTGAACCCATAACATTTAGCACTTCAGCCTTAGTTGTTATTTATCCCTCTAGTGTCGTTATTGGCTGAGCTACCAACAGATGGATGCAAAAGGTAAAAATGAAGCGAATTTGAGCTATGAATGTTTAATTTTGCGCATGTGCAAAAATAACAGCAGGAGTAATGCTTTATTCAACATACCTTGCCAAGGTTAACTGTTTTGTTTTCAATTTTGACCACTTAGCAGCAATGTTTGCCAGTTAAAAATTAAATCGAAAGTATGTTACAGGTCTAAATGAATAAATATTTCAACTTTCAACTCTGTAGACCTAACATTAAGAGAGAAGTTTGGTAGAAACTTTTCGCACACACATTAACAACAACATCAATACTATATATATGTATCTATATATCTATAAAAGTGAACGTGTCTGTCTGTCTGTCTGTCTGTGTGTCTGTGTACATTTCCCTACGCAATAACTCTGTCAATTTTTAGTCTATAGACTCGAAATTTGAAATACCGGGTACTGAGATTTGGGAAAATCGATGTGACGGGTGTCAGCCAGAAATTTGGCTGTTAAGGGGTCAAATTTCAACGATTTGACCTTTAAGAACTCTACCAAACTCCTCCGACAATTTTGGGTCTAGACACTTGAAATTTTAGATTTAGGTTCCTTGAACATGGATCTAACTTAATAAAGTGATTTGAGCCCGAAACAATAAATTTTAAGGGGTCATAATAGGGGTCAAAGTTTTAAAAAATTAACCATTTTTTTTTTGTTTTTTTTGCTTTTTTTGCACAACATACACCTCCAAACACCCGAGCAACGCCAGGCACCCCTGCTAGTATATATATATATATATATATATATATATATATATATATATATATATATATATATATATATATAATTTCCGTGTACTGGAATGTTTGTATTTTAAAATTAATGCATTTATACAGAATGTAGGAACTATGCATAAATAGAATTCAGCGTAATAGTGAAATGAAGCCAATCATCTAATAAGAAACCATAAAACAATTAATAGGTAATTAATTAACGATCGTTTTTCATAGATATATACAAATTAGTTAACACGTAGTCGCTCGCATATCCATGACTGAGTATATTAAGAAATTCGTTTCAATAATTTTTAGATAGAAAAAGTAGGCTTCTAATATTAATATCAGAGCGAGAAAAAAAAATCTCAACTTTATAGGTATATAAAACTTACAACATACAATTAACAACATTATGTATGAAATTTCATTAAGCAGTTAAAAATGTTTTACTAGAAAACATTTTTAACTGCTTAATGAAATACAATTCATCATGCGACTTTTATGATGTGTGAATTTTGGCGTTCTGGAATTTAAATTGTTAACGTATCTCGTGTCACTGACTGCACTGGTTCATTTCTTTGTTGTCTTCGGGTGTTCATTGCTTTTTGAAATTCTCTTCTTTACAGCTTTTTGGTTCAGTGGTTTTTGTCACCTGAAACTGATTTGACGAAAAATCAAAAACGTTCGTGATATATACGGAATATACATTAATATGTTTAATTTTGATACAAAAAAAAAAAAAAAATATGAAAACTGAAAAAATAAAAGATATAATCAAGCAGTAGAATTCTGTTATGTTTAATAATCTTTGTTTAAATGAAAAATTCTGCCTATATTTACCGATGTTTTATTTTAAACGTTATTCACTGACGATTTTCTTCGTTCAGTCGGTCGAATGGTATCTCGAAAGTCATCTTTTTATTCGAATACTTTCGACTATTAAATATCATAACGTTTTTTTTTTTATCAATTCTCTCTTTCTTCACTTGTTTATGTACTCGTAGTTCAGCTCGCCTTTTATGTACTGTTTATAACTTTATGTGCATATATATATATATATATATATATATATATATATATATATATATATATATATATATATATATATGTATATATATATATATATTATTATTATTATTATTATTATTATTATATTATTATGTATATATATTAAAAAGTTTGACTCACGTCCAGCTAACCTACATCTAAAATTTCAAGTGTTTAGACCCAAAATTGGCGGAGGAGTTTGGTAGAATCTGCAAAGGTCAACTCTTTCGACTTTAATCTCTTGGCAGCCCAATTTTCGCCCAAAAACTGATTAAAAGGTTGCTGAATACGCTCTATGTATAATTTCAAATGTTTAGACCCAAAATTGGTTGAATAGTTTGCTAGAGACCGCAATGGTCTTTTTTTTTTTAACTTTCACCCCAATTTTGACCCTTTCAACATTTATTATTTTGGGCTTAAATCAAGTTAAAAAGTTTGATCCATGTCCAAATAACCTGCATCTAAAATTTCAAGTGTTTAGACCCAAAATTGGCGGAGGAGTTTGGTAGAGTTTTCAAAGGTCAACTCTTTCAACTTTAACCCCTTCACAACCAAATTTTTGGCCAAAAACCGATTAAAAAGATTTTCCCACATCTCAATACTCCTTATGTCAAATCTCGAGTCTGTAGACTGAAAATTGATAGAGTAGTTTGGTAGGGAAATTTACACACACAGACAATTTCACTTTTATAGATATATAGATTAGTTGCTCCTCCCACCGACTCGACATGACTCTATTTTCTTTAAGGCACCAATGTGTGTGTGTGTGTGTGTGTGTGTGTGTGTGTGTGTGTGTGTGTGTGGACGAGTGCTTCTGTAAAAAGTTGGCTACATCATCTATCTTAAGTCAGAAAACTCCTGTTCAGGTATACTTTGTATCTATTAGTCCGAACCAAACGGTCTGTTTAATATGCAGCAAAGTTTGCAAGTCTACTGCTGATTTGAGAAAACATATGATTGTTCACATGAATACCCTTTAGCCTTCAGAGGAAGTCAACTCAGTTGAAATTTCTCAATTTGTATATCACATCTGCTTCAAGGTGTACAGGTCTGCGGCGGGACTGTAGAGTCATCTAAGATGTCATAGACGACGAGATGGGGAGAACTCAATATGACGGCGATCATCTGGAAAGATGCAGCAATCATCATACACACACACACACACACACACACACACACACACACACGTGTGTGTGTGTGTGTGTGTGTGTGTGTGTGTGTATATGTACGTGTATGTATATATATATACATGTGTGTATTTATATATATATATATATATATATATATATGTATATATATATATAATCGTCTCATTCAAACAAGTTTAAATAAACAAAATAAACCACTTTTGTATATTGATTCTTTTTTCTCATTTTCCTTTACTTCTGATGTGACTTTTAATACCAAGCGTTAAAACTATTAACGGAAAAAAACAAACTATTTCTATGCCTTGTACTTTCGCTTCTGTCACGAACGAATATCAGGATATTCACTTAAGTTTAAACAAAAATGTCAAAACATAAGTCCCATTACATTTCAAATCTGTAAAAGCGATTAAAATAACAAACAATTTTATCTGAGCCAAAATCTATAACACCTACAAAATACTGACAGTTACTAAACTGTAATAGTTTTGACACTGTACTAGTAATAGTAGTAAAATGATTTTAGCTTGCTTATTCTAGCAAGATTAGGTCTATGTGTGAAAAAAAATGTTTAAAGCGAAAGTTTCCACATAAGGTTAGATTAAGCAGAAAATTCCATTAAAAGTTAAAAGGTTATAAATAGGGATATGTGTCAGGATATGGCGCCATAGCAATAATATGGCGTCATATTATTTCTTACGAGTCACTCGATTTCCTTGCTATGATGATTATATCAACTTGATAAACTCTTTCCTTTGTTTTTGAATCGCCCCCCCTCTCTCTAAATGTAAGATGGCTTAGGAAATGAACCACTGTGTATTATGTAGCATCAAAGTATCAAGATAAAAAAGAATTGTTCAACCCCAAATGATTTTATGCTGTCATTAGTAATATCTTTTACAATCACTGCTATTAAAAAGGCGAAAATCAACACTCATCACGACAGATGTATAACAATCAAAAAGAAAGGGAAAGATAATGAACTACTGCTATGTGTCATCTACACGACAAGCCATCATATGGATAATCTTCTATATTTTTATATTGAGTGACAATAATCCTCTCTAAGCTTCCAATCCTCTTCATACCCTTCCAGTCGAAATCTATATTGTTGTATTCCTCTTCGATCTTTCCATCCTATCAGATTGTCATATTTGTGATACTGCATTTTGTAGAGTTAGTATTAGGCTATAACATTTTTCTCATACCTGAGCTCCCTGGGAGTTTATTTAACGAGTACATGTTGTTGTATTTGACCCCAATACAATTTCATTTCAACTTACCCATAATTGATCAGTATTATCTAGGTTGGTTTTTGCACTCAAGGATTTTTCTCAGCATGCTAGCACTTTTCAATAGTGATCATCAGCATCATCATTGTCATAATCGCCACAGTAATAATAGTGAGAGTAGACAGTGAATTCTGCTTTTACTTTTGGCAGCGTCGTAACTTGCACTTCCCTTATTTTCTTCTTTCGTCCTCATATTCCCTGAGTGATTTTTCTGATATACTTATCAATGACTAGTTTTTGACTTTGAAATACAGGGTGACCAAAAAAAAAAAAAAAAAGCTAAATGGGGGCCATCTAGAACATATGCTGTAGAACGGAGAAAAAAAGGCCAAAGACCCTAGTGTTTTGATGTGATGTTTTGAATACAATAAACTAGTTATGACCAAAGTTTCATTTCATTCGGACTAAACACTAAGAAACGGGGCCTAATTAGATTTGGGGCCGTTTTTTTTGGTCACTCTGTAGTTTTTTAACTCCTTACATTAAGTGATTCCATGCCTTGTCTAGAGAGATTTGCATGAACAAGTAGTTACTGTAACAACAGTAGTCTTCTATCCCATTAAAACCAATGCCAAAGTGATTCATGCAAGATTTGATGTAATTCTAACGAGCAGTTTTTGAACCTGCACATTTGTTTTTAGTTGCAATAATTGTAGTGTTAGGATTCTTGCTCTCTTCCCATGACATACCTGGTATCTCAAGTTAATGAAATTCTGTCAAGTTGTTTGGAATCTATAAGTGGCCATAGAGAAGAAATTTTCAGTTATAATAATAATAGAAAAATGTGACGTTCGGTCACCCATTCAACTTTAAGATTGTTTGAATGAGGGAAAAAAACAAATTTGCAAAGTCAGGTAAATATAAAAGAGACAAAATTAAAAATGAGTTATTTTCTGCTCGTTATTTATCCCTTTCCCCCTCCCCCCTGGATTAAGCCGTTTTACTTGTGCTGTTATTCACTTTCGTTTATAATGGACTATTCCAACTTCTTTATTCTTTCCTTTCTGTATTACATTCTACTGTTAATAGAGAGGGAGGGAGAGAGAGAAAGAGAGAGAGACGGAAGCAAGGGTGATAGAAACTCTATGAAATGAGAATGAAGAATGGGTCAAACATTAAAGTGGGTTCACTTTCTCCTGTATGCTGGCTTTTCAATCTTTACCTTCTGGCCTTGTGTCATATCTTTGAAAGAGCTAGATTACTTGATGAGCTAATTGCAAACTGCGATTAATTAGAACAATTTAAATTAATTTCTGTTCAAACATAATTCGGTCCCAAAACCAAGGAACATTTTAGCATGTATTTGTGTGATTAAAATATACAAGAAAAACAAAATCTTAAGAAAACAAACGTTGATTAATATAGTTTTAGCATTACAATAGATTAATATCTGATCTGATAATGATGGGTACTTTAGCTAGTTATGTTAACAATGGTTATGGTAATACAATCAGTGGGACATAAAAAATAAGATAGAAAATAGTATCCAATTATTTCAATCTTGCATTTATAACGAAATAATGACTTCCGCCATCTTTAATTTGAATTTTTGTCTTGTTAACAATGCATATTCATTCGCCTGAAAATGATGTGTCACCATGGTTTCATTTTAATGATCTCCAACACTAAACGTAAAGATATCTATGGAGAAAAAGAATAAAGTTTTAAATTACATTCCTCATGAGTAACTCGGATTTTAACAAAACATACAGTTCTCTCAAAAGAAGCAGAACTGACGATGTAACCCTGTAAATGGAGCTGAAACTTCCTATTATTTTACAGATGATTATTAATGGTAGTCGATTCTTTTTACGCTTTCAACATTGTAGGACTAAACCAAGTAGAAACAAGAAAACACCATAAAAAATTTGGATTATCTTAATATTAATTTACTTGTTTGACGTCCAGTGTCACAAAAAAAAAAGAAAGAAAAATTATCGCAAATATTAATTAATGAGAAAAAATTACTTCCCTTTATAGTCACTCTTTATTAGTTAAAAATCGTTAAAACTTTCTTCTTCAAAAAATTTTAAAAACAAAAAAAACATGGCTGTCCGTTTAAAGTTTCAAATTGGCTATTTTATTTTATAATTACAAAAAGGGCATGTTGAGAAGATTGTACTGCAAAAATTAAACAAAAAAATGTGCAAGTTAATTGACATCTGTCCCTTTACAATTTATATTAAAAAAGTATTCAGAAAAAGAGCAATGTGTTATGTGTTGAATTTTCATTGAAAAAAGTTTAAATTTTTAAAAATCGGTTCTTTTTAGTTTTAAAAGATTAAAAATTGTGTTTTAAATTCGTAATTATTTGCTTTATTTTATTCTTTATTCATTTTATTCATAATGTGTTTTAAAAATTTTCAACTACCATGGAATTTCCCAGGTTCTGCTTGTTTCGATTATTCTGCTACTGTTCACATCTTGGATGATATTTTCACAACATTTCAGCAAATGTTACCTCCGACCATCTTTAGATGCATCTTGTCAAACTTGGAAATCTGTCCAGAATTTCAAATCGAACGCTATTTAATCTAAGTAGATAGATTGCTTTCGTTCTGTAGGTAGGAATTTTTAGTAACCTGTAATTATATTCTTAGTAACGCTGTTTTGAGGATTGAACCGTCCTTAAGAAGACTGTCACTTGGAACTGATTATTATTTAGCACGTTGTGTGAATAACATCCAAGATCAGAACAGTAATCTGAAAAATTCTAAAAGGTAAATAAATGTAACGTTTCATCTCCACCTGATGATTCATAATCTTCTTGTTGACGAACAACAACTGTCTCTCATTGACACGCTATGAGTAAATATTTATTTGCCTCTCCACGGAAGCAAATTAGGCACAAGGTCATTTTTTTAAGGGGAGGGGGGACTGCTCCCCCCAAAAGGGGGCATTCTAGCAGTGTCCAAATAAATAGCTATTGTCTGACATGAAGGGTTTCCCCCACATTGACCAAACCTAATTGACTTCAAAACGTCTCGGCCCAGAAGGCCAGGTGTTTGCATAATGATGTTTCTCTCGTTCTTTCTTTTCCATTGTTAAACCATTGTGATAAACAGGAGAATTTTCTGTTTCTTTCTTTTTCATTCTGTAATAACAAAAAAAAAATCCCAACAACGTGGTGCCATGCTCTTTGCTGTGTTATTCCTTTTACAACATTATTTTGTAAGCTTCTCATCGCCCATTCCCCAAATACAGAGCTTCAAAAAAGATGTCTGTATCGAATCAGCTCACCTGCCAAAGAGGAAGATCTTGCTATATATGACATATCCTGATATGTAACCCTAGTTAATTGCTAATGAGATTTTTCATTTTTCTACTTAATCTAACCTTATGTGGAAATTTCCATTTTAATATTATTTTTTCATACTCCTGCCCAATCTTTGATTACATGAAATTTACATAAATCAATAAACTTATAATTTGGTCCCAAAATTAGAAACATCTCAAATTTGCCTGTTTGTGACTTAAGAAGTGGGAGGAGTTATATCTAGGAGAGTTTGGCTTTTCTGAAACTGAGAAAAAGAAAACGAAAAAAAATGAGACCTCCTCTTTAGAAGAGTGGGCTGAAGTCAAGCAGAGGAAGATGGAAATAGGCAGGAAGCAGGTCCAGCATAGATATGCACTATGTTTTGAGCTAAAATGCATCAAATGCTTGAAATTGCACAATTAGCCACAATAACATACTTTGATTGAACATATGTGAAAGTTTTAATCTTTTACAGGGTGACTCCTCTCAAAAATGCCACCCATAGAATTGTTAATAAAATTCATAATTCTTTCTGCCATTCGACTATGTTTGGTCAAAAATATATTTTAGTGTATGATTGACTTGCCCACCAAGTTTCAGTCATGAATGTCCAACAGTCTTTGTTTTATTGCCGTTCAATGATATGTAAGGACAATTTGATGATCGTCTCATCAGTAAGAAAGACACCTACAAGGCATGTGGGCTTGATCTCATCTCTGCTATACTAATTAAGAAATGCTCAGTTGAGCTAACTCCCATACTTTCCAAACTATACAATAAATGCCTTATTGAATCTTGCTTCCCTAATAGCTGGAAGATGGCCTCTGTGGTACCAGTGTACAAAAATTCTGGTGAAAGGACTGACTCTCAATTATCGCCCTATTAGTCTCCTCCTCATCTTCCTCCTCTTCGCTAAAATCTTTGAGACCTTAATTAAGCAATCACTAGTCCACCACCTCGCAAAAGCACATCTTTTCTCTGTCAGTGTGGATTTAGGCAATGTCGTTCTACTGCAGATATTTTAAGTCATCTCTGAACACATTTACTATGTGCTGGATAAGGCAGGTGTCACCAAGACTGTAGCCCTTGATATATCGAAGGCCTTTTGCAAAGTCTGGCATGAATGGCTGCTAATGAAAATTAAATCCTATGGTATAACTGGATGTATACTAAATATAATTAGATCCTTCTTAGACAATCCAGGTTGTCCTTGATGGATGTACATCCAAGCAGCATAACATTAATATGGGAGTGCCTCAAAGGTCGATTCTTGAGCCACTATTATTCCTGATATTCATAAACGAACCCCCTGATAATATTGTGTCTGAGATGGGTATATTTGCTGATGATATAACAATCTATAACATGCATGAGAAAAGAACGAATGTACATAAATCTAAGACAATGGCGAAATCACTAGAAAATTACCTCCAGACCGTAGTGGAATAGTGCCACAAATATTTAACATTTAATGTTACTAAGACTAAGTTGCTCTCCTTTAACAATTACAAGATACCTCGCTACCTGCCAATACCGATTACAAATAACACCCTAGTTGAGAATTCTAGAATTCTTCCTTCAAACTCTTCGGCCTAACATTTGCGGGCAATATGAACAAATACAGTGTGCCCTCGACGTACATATCCTTGACAAACCCGCTTAGCAAAAAAATCTCACTGCTTCACTGTTGACATCCCTAAATGCCAGAAAACTCTCCACTCTAATCGTTTCTTCCCTCAAACAGCTAAACTTTGGAATTCCCTTCCTGTTACCTGCTTCCCTGGTTGTACAGATATGCAGAAGTTTAAATGTAACGTAAATCAACATCTTGTTAATCTTTCCTTGGCATGGTCCCAAATAGTAGCTTCTTACGCCCAAGTGACGATATACCTTGTTAGGGGGTGAACGTGAGTATGAAAAAAAAACAAACAAACAAAAAAACTTGTAGGTATAAATGTATAAACATATGTACATAATGTTATGAACAGACGTACACACACACTTAACACCTGCTGCTTACGTATATTTAAACAAAAAAACAAAAAACACCTGCTGTTTATGTATCAAATTTGTTAGAAAAACATTTAGATTGTAGACAAGAAAAAACAGAAACGCCATTGAAATTAATTCCTCTTTTGGTCATTCATCTGCAACTTTCTTTCAACATTAGACCATTAATGAGTTTTTTGCAAAGTTTTCAGTTACAGTTCTCAGGATTCCTATTCCATGCCAAAATCATCAAATTCTTCAGAATTACCTTTCATTCCATTCCATCTACACTTCTCCCGCCCCCATCTCTCTTTCTCTTTAAGTTGATCAAGATATTTATTATTTATTGTCGTGTGTTTCATCACTGATACTTTTTTTTCATGGCTTATATTCTCTTAATGCTAATGGAATGAAGAAAGATTTTTTACGGAACTCTTCACAGTTGCTTGTGGAGAGAACCACTGGTTTGACTTTTTAACTCTGCAGGCGCTGCATATTTTTTCCATATCATAGTTGAACAGATCTGCAATATTAAAGGATGGTAATAACATTTGATTAGTAATGATTAAACATATCGAGGCACATAAATATCCTACACTCCATAATAAAAAATTATATATATAAAAGGAAGTTTGTCTGTGTGTGCCTGGGAGTTCATTCTCTGTGGATTCCTAAACAGATGAGCTGATTTTATGTTGAAATTTCACGCAAATGTACTTTATGTTCCTTCTTACATCAGATTTTTTTGATAATTAGTACTTATCAGAGACATTCCAATACAAAACCTAAGAACACACTCAAACGCATAAAATACAGTTACATGAAAAAATACTCGGCTCAGCCATTTTGAAGTGCATAGGAAACAAATTCTTACACACACAGACGCAAGTGTTTTTTATATATAAGGATATATTGTTATTGCTTGTATTAGATATATTATTTGACATTGTATTTAGTGTAGTATCAGAATTTATGTACTTTGCTAAGATTCTAGAAGTGTATTTAATTATATATATATATATATATATATATATATATATATATATGGATCCTCCCGTTGATTTCAATGTATGAGCTTCTGTCACAACAACTAAGTTGCGTGGAAATCCACACAGATGATTTGTTTATAATGGCGAAGGCTTTGTGTAGAACTAACCACACTTTTTAGTATAACTACTAACCTTTGTCGGTACAGATGACTACCACAGAACAGAGTATAGAGTAGACCACAGGTTTTTACATCAGGGTTTCTTTCTCCTAGATGCATGTCTTTATGATGCCTGGGAGTGCATCTCTCCCAGTGAATTAATGCCCCCCCCCTCCCAGATACAAACCTGGAAATTTCTATGACTCTGCACAGTACTTAGAGCATCTAGCCTTCCCAAATGGTCACCCATCTGATACTGGCCAGGCTCAATGTTGCTTAACTTCGGTGATCTGGCAGAAATCGGTGTGTCAACGTGATTGTGCTATAAGGGGGGGGGTTCATAGCGTTGTGAAAGAGAATAAGATTAAAAAAAAATCTTACTCTCTTACACAACGTTATGCCTCACTTTTTCTTCTTTTTTTGTTTTTTGAATTTCCAACGACCTTTTCCGTTTCTGAAATGGAACAGGGTCATACATTTCATAACATCAAAAATAGATTTTCAATTTTGTACTGGTGTTTTGTTTTCCTGATTTCATTCATCCAAAAGAAGTCTCACAATAAAAACGAAACATTGATGATCGCATAACTTGTTTTGTTCATTTTTTATTTCTCTCTCTCTCTCTCTCTCTCTCTCTCTCTCTATATATATATATATATATATATATATATATATATATATATATATATATATATATATATATATATATATATATATCAGAGAGGCGGTAGCACTCTCTATATAGGGATGGCCCGTACACGCCTATATACGCCTACAAAACAAAACTATCCAAATCTCAACTAAAATCAACTTATAAGTTTCAAAAAGCACATATTCTTACAGAGAAGCGTCTTACGAATCCAGCGAGTTTCAGAACGTCGGTTAAAATGTCAAAAGAGAGCAAAAAAAAAAAGGGTACAAAAATGGCCAATTGTTCTTCTTTCTTCTTTCTTCTTCTTCTTTCTTCTTTCTTTTGAGACGATGTATCTCGGTGTACGAACGGTCTCTGACAACAGTTCAAGCATCAATCGACTGCTCTTTACACGGGGAAGTGCAGTGACCCATCGCTTTTTAGCTAACTCCATAATTAAATAAGATTACGTGCAATAACAAGTTTTAAACACTATATACCCAATGTAGACAGACCACTTCGAACACGGAACTTCTCTCAAAAGGGACAGCTCCAAATAATACACCGGATGCTCACAGACGTTCCAGTTTGCCAGTGGCCTATATTTCTTGGACACTGAATATTTGAGGTGAACGTTAAGGTTTTGTCTTTAAACAGTAACCCACCAGCGTTAATGAAACCACGAAATCTTTATCTCAGTTGATCAAAATTGTTATAAGAGTAACCTATCAGCAAGTACGACGTCAAAAAACAATGTTATAAAAACAAATAATTCTTCAGATTTTGGACTGTAAAATATGTACAAAATGTCAATGCTGTGACCAGGATTCGAACCTAGGTTAGCACGGCCACAACATGGGGTCCTGACCTCTAGACGATCACGGCTAACACTGACGTCTGTCGCTCTTGGCAGAAAGACACATGACTACTGTCAAACTATTGAAAAATAAGGAGGAAACTTGAAATTCTCACGCATGCGCAAAAATACACTATAGCAACCATTGTTAAATGCAGCTGAATCTCTTCGCTCACTAAGAAAAGTAGATCAGACCAGTTCTTCTAAGAACTCACCAAACGCCAAAGGAAATAAGTTAAATTAAACGCAAAAGAAACTGCAAGAAAGTCATCTTCTAAGAACTCACTGGAAGCTGACCAAAAAGAATCAAAATCCAAGCCCTAGCCACAAAAATAACTAGATATTGTGGCTACTATACACAATCTACTAATAAAAACAAGTAAGTTTTCTAAAATAAACTACAATAAATTAACCAAGTAACCTCACACTGTCACTGATTAGGACTTCATATAAAGATAACAACTACACTATTGGTGTATATACCGTTCCACACTTTAACTATTGGTGATGGGGCAGTATCTCAATTTTACAAGAGTTGTCTTGCTATAAGATAAGTGATATTATAGTAAGATACACATAAGTGTTATATGTTTACATTTAATAAAAAATGCCAAAGTCAGCACGTAGTAAAAAAGCTCAGAGAAATATAGACTATGAAAAAAACAAAGTCAAGGTATTATCTGAGCAAAAAGAATACTATCAGAAAAATGCTGAAATAATAAAAATTAAGTATCATGCAAATCCTGAGGCAAAGAAGGCTGCCTCACGTGCTGATTCAAAAGCACGGTATAACAGGGATCCCGAGGGGGAAAAAAACTGCCTCACGTGCTCTTTATAACAAAGAACCAGAAAAAAAGAAGGCTGCCTCACGTGCTGACTCAAAAGCACGGTATAACAAGGATTCTGAGGAGAAAAAAGCTGCCTCACGTGCTCTTTATAACAAAGAACCAGAAAAAAAGAAGGCTGCCTCACGTGCTCTTTATAACAAAGAACCAGAAAAAAAGAAGGCTACCTCACGTGCTGACTCAAAAGCACGGTATAACAGGGATCCCAAGGGGGAAAAAGCTGCCTCATGCACAAACTATTATAAATATGTAAGTAAAAATACTAATTAACAAGAATAAAAAAGCATTGGAAATGCAAAAGGATATAGGGATGGTATGCCAAAAAGTATACAAACAAGATAGCTATGAATGGCTAGGCACATGGAAATAGAATTGCATCCAAAGTATAGCCCTATAGCTTTTTACAACCGTAATGATGGCACGGAATGAAGATTGGAGAAAAGCTATAGGGCTATACTTTGGATGCAATTCTATTTCCATGTGCCTAGCCATTCATGGCTATCTTGTTTGTATACTTTTTGGCATACCATCCCTATATCCTTTTGCATTTCCAATGCTTTTTTATTCTTGTATATATATTATAATAAAGTCGTATTCCTGCCTGTTTGTTTACAATATACATATATGACGTCATAGCATATAAAGTAATTAATGATGTGATAAAATGATTTAATGGCCATTCACTGATTGTGATCCCAGAAAATTATGACGTAAGTGAACAAATCATAGAGAAGAGAATGTCATATATGACGTCATAGCAAATATGTTTCGAGCTGGCAAGCTGGGTATATAGAGCAAAAAAAATATATATAATGAAGATTTCGTATCTGTGATTCTGAAGTTGGAACTGTACTAGTATTTATATTACTTTTACGTTATACTATCTTTTAATGCTCAATGCAAGATATAGTGTAGTATCTGTTCTGTGATCATGATATCATTCTCCCAGGGATTTCTACTCCTTTTCTTGAAGATGGAGTATGATAGTGTAGTATCTGTTCTGTTATCATGTGACCATATTCTCAGGCATTACCTCCTCCTTTGGTGGATAGTATAGTATTTGTTCTATTGTCATGAGGTCATTATCCCAGGAATTACCTAATCCTGTTCTGGGGTAGTTAATACCCCTATATTCATGATAATATGGATCCATCTAGCACTATGTAAACCCAACATTTCTGCTCTCGAGCGAAGAACACACACGCAGTTAAACCGCTCGTAATGAACACAAGGACTTTTTCACCTTAATATTGTGACCCCTAACCAGGACCACAACAAATCCTTTGGGCAGATTATGTACATCAACAAGAAATTATTGTTCATTAGCAAATTCAATGCAAGAAACCAAAGATGTAAATTCGGAATGATGACAAAGCAATATGAAAAACAAAAAGAAAAGAAATGTGGCAAAAAAAAAATACTATTGTGACCTTAATCTTAACGAGAAGCATAATGGATTTGAATAAATAAATTATATATTTAAAATAAGTTTTTATTTTTATTCAGCATTCCGTTTTCAACGGTAAATTAAACTGGAGGCACAACTTAATTCTCTAACTCGGCAAAGAATTTATGATGAACGCAAATTAATGCTTGCAGATGCTTGCTCATCTATCATATATGATGAAATTTAATACTCTGTTTAGTAAAACTGTATGAAATATCTAATCATAGTTATAATCTCTTACTAATGAAGGCACTTCAGTTAGTAAGACGTACAGAATTCCATCTTTATTAGTAAGCTGAGCCTTATTGTAGATCGTCTGATGTTTCAAGCATTGCATTGTTGAGGTCCAGAGAAGAAGAGTAATTCAACTTTAAAAACGGCTTTTACATTCCATGTGTTCACCTTTTTTAAAAACAGATTTTTAGAGATTTATGAGATTCAAATTCTATCTGAAAAACAAACACTTCCTTCTAGTCTTTGCAGTATAAAAACAAAATATCTGTTGTAAATCGAACTCCTAAAAATTTGCAAAAATGGAAAACGCTATGTAGGAATCGGATGAAAAAAGTTAAAAATAAGAAAATTGTAAGTAGAAGAAAGAAAAAGAAAACCAGTGGTGTGCAAAGGGGGGGGGGCAACCGAGCTATGGCCTTAGGCATCTAAATTGGGGTGGGGGGTATTCATATTTTAACTACCTCCATTTCTCATATTTCATAATACTATAACATACTTTGGGTTATACAATCAGGAAGTTTGCCCCGGGCATCACCACGGCATCACCAGGCCCCCACCCCCACGTCAATAAAGGAAACATATAGAAACGGGAAAAGAAGGAAAATAAAGGAAATAATAAGTAAACTCTATCATGAGAAGAAGAAAAATGTTTCAAAATTGTTTAGGTGAGGATTGGTGATTTGGTTTATTTCTCATCTTGGTTGTCTTTTTTACAACGATTCAGACCTTATAAACTCCAATCTTCCTAATGCATTTTTTTTCCAACTCAGAAACCTATATGGGATTTTGAACTGAATCCTTTACTTAATCCATGGAGAGTAGATTGTTCTCATTCTGTTATTGTCACCTGTAGTAACAACAGATGGGGAACTATCTACCTTCATAGATTAAATAAAGGATCTAATTTAAAATTCTATATCGATTTCCTAGTTCAAGAAGCTGCCCCTGAAGAAGGTCAGTTGTTGGAATTTTTTTTGTACCAATAATGGTGCATTCCTCCCTGTTTACATTTATTATTCTTTATCTGGTTCTTATATATGATTTTTTGTATTTTGTATCCTTTATGATTTTTAGTTTCGTATATTTTCGGTTTGTACGAAACTCCCTTTAATTTGGAGAAAAGGGAAATGCTAGCTCTGTAATGACGTCACGAGCTCAGCGCGTATTTCGTTCTATTTTGAAATTCTGCTGTCGTGGAGAGTGAACGTGTTCATTGCCCGGCGCTGAAAATAAAATGGAATTTTGATGAGCCTCCTTCAAAGAAGTAAACCCGGCAAGAAATTAATACCCGGCTGTGACGAGACAGACTTGTGAAAATTAACTACGTAGCTTCGGTTTTGCATGTATTTTACAACAAGTTAAATTATTTTAAAGAAAATACCTTTTACGTGACAAGGAATTTTGGAATTTCCTATCCGGACAAGCGACGAGGTCTTGCTCCTGAAATTCATCTGTGTGTCTACGGTTTGCATGCAACATGGAGGGGAAGAAAATTCTAAAAGAACTTTAAACAAAAAAAAAAGAAAAAGGCACTTGCTTGACTGGCTTTCAATTGTGAGTAAGCTCCTAAAATTAATTTCATATGCGAGTGTGATTAGGAGATACTACTATTTTGTACATTATTATTGTATTCGTTTATGGATACACACGACATCTTATAAGAACCAGTGTTATTTTTTTCATTACATGTTACTTTTTTCATAATATGTTTACTTGGCGTTTCGTAAGTTAAATGCCCACAAAGGGAAAAATTTGCAACTTTTTATTGTAAATAAAGTTTCTTCTTCATTTCAAAGCAAGACATTTATATTTTATTCTTTACCCCCTCCCCCTCTTTTGTTTCATGTTTTTTTTTTCAGCTTAGTTACTTTAGCGTCGAATTTATCTGGAAGCAAGATAAATTCCGACACAGTGGTTACATCGGCCAAATCGTTGTGAAAATAACGACCAAGATGTGAATAATGTAGATAATACTGGAAAGAAAATGTGTGAATTTTGGAATAATGACAAAGAAGAATGGAAAACAAAAAAAGGGAGGAAAAATATGGGTTAAAAATGTAGGTAAAAAAATGAAAGAAGTAAAATATCGATATCATTTGATAGTGATTGGTGATTAATTTGATGTCGCTAAAGTAGTTTTTTTAATGAATCAAATTCTGTCGACTATAATAATACAATTTTAAGTAAATTCATTCGAAAAAAAAATGACATTCATTTTATTGATTTGAAGTATATTTAACTGACAATTATTTTTTATTGTAAGGAGTATTATTAACCAAATATTTATAATTAACATAGTTAAATTGCTACAATTTTAACTATATAAATAAGACACATTTATTTAAAGAATATTAAACTGACAAGTTTAATTATTTTTATGGAAGAAGAAAAAGTCAATTTATTTTTCTTAATAATATTGAGTCTGACAGACATTCCGAAAAGAATATTATCATTAACAATAAATAATACATATTGATATATAAAACATGAAATTTCTACAGGATCTCTGCTAGTTTAGGTCCATAATCAACATTATTGATAGAATTATCGAAATTATTCTATCTTTTATAGGTTTAGAGAACTACTTGTCACCCTCAAGCAAATGACATGATAAACCGTCAACATAGAAACCTTAACTCAGCAATAATGTCTTTCAAGCGAAACAGGTTGTAGGAGGCTTTGCCTATCATATTACTCGGAGAGTAAAATATTCCTAGCGATTATGTCTCCAGCGATTCCACTTACTGGTATCTCTTTTCTTTTGCCACAGCTTATCATAACATTTTTTCTGGAAGAATCTGTTTCCATATGATAAAATATCTAGCCAAATAAATGTCACAACTTAAGTATCTTTTTTTATGTTATGTACACTTGCATAACATACATAGTGACCACACACACACACACACACACACACACACACACACACACACACACACACACACACACACACACACACAAAATTCCATCTAAGGGAATCATTAATAAAATTCATAATCATTGCTGCAATCTAACCATATTTGGTATATATGAATTTCAGTCTGTTTGAATTGTCCATCAAGTTTCAGGCATGAACATCCAACAGTCTTTGTTTTATTACCATTCAATGATAAACACACCTGAATATGATGTGCAAAAATTGTCTATAACTCTGACACAATGATGACCCTCTTCATTTTATTAATTGTTTTCGGTGTTGTTTTGATAGACATTATCTTTGAGATTTGATAAAAATCCGGAAGGCAAGGGACGGTCAGTGTGAAACCCATTCAGGATCAAACCTTCTACTGATGCGACGATAACCACAGTGCCCATGCATATGCTGTGAGCATATTAACACACATTTGCATTACTGCTATTTTAAGTTGTTTCTGTTATAAGTGACTATCTCATTTTAAGCAAGGAATAAAAACTGAAACTACAGAAACCTCCAGAGTTTTGCTAGGAAGTTAACTCCTTTCTGAGTTTTTTCTCTTGTGTAAGGAATACTTGCTCTAGTTGAGGATATAATTATAACTATTTCTAGCGAGATCAGTTATTTTTAAACCAATCTGCATAATTTACTCCTAATAATAAAATTCATTTTTAAATAATAAATGTTTGTCAGGGTTAATACTATTTAAAAGAAATTACTCTTTCTGTCGTGAAAATAATCGTCATTGTCAGCTAATTCTTTGAATAAATAAAATGAATATGTCTCTTTACTTATTTTAAAAGTGTAACAATTTAATTCTTTTCAAAATAATAAAAATTCTGTCTTCTTGCGATAAAAATAATTGCCAGTTAAATATTCTTTAAATCGACGAAACAATTTTTTTTACATATTTATTTTTAAATTCTACCGTTTTTAGTTGATAGGATGGCAGAATTTTAATTTGGAACAATTGATTTTAAAACTGGGTAAAATCGGAATTGTTTATTTTAGTGATATCAGATTAATCACGCGATCTAATTTATTTTAAAATGTTTGAAAGGTGATAACGTATGCACGAACATGAAATACCTTAGCTTATTATTGTGTAGATATTTTCCTGCTTCTAAAAATTACTCAAACAGATGAATTAGGTGTTTATTTGTTTATCTGCACGTGAGAAAGCTCTTTGTGATCTTTAGTCTCAAAAAAGAGATTACATCTTGAGTTCTTAGATGAAATGTTGGCCTGGCTCCATTATTTATCAAGACTAATATTATCATATCTGCTATTTCAATCAAATGTATTTGAACCAATGAGCTCTCTGGTTTCCTTCTGATGGATGCTGTCTTCTGTAATTATTAAAGAGTTTTTCAGTAACATTCCTCATGTTATTCTTTGAAGACAGGTCTTCATTTTGGTTAATGACTGTTTGCTTATTCTTGTAAACTCGATCTGGAACTTTGATTGGTTGGTTTGGTTTTTAGCACATACCAACGATTGTTAGATCTTACAAGACCGGAAGCCGTACACACACACACATACCCACACACACACACCTCTGTCTCTCTCTCTCTCTCTCTCTCTCTCTCTCTCTATATATATATATATATATATATATATATATATATATATATATATATATATATATTGGATTGATAAATTGGAATGATGATAAAGATAGAAATAAGGATAGGACAAGAATAAACATTAAAAATAAGAAGAGAAACATGACTGCATTAGGGGACTGACTGGTTTAGGGAACTACATAAGAATAAAATAGAATTTGAATTAAAATGGTCAATAATAGATAAAGCTAGAAACTATAAACCTAGTAAATTAAAAAAAATGTAATCTACGCTTACTTGAGTTAGTGAAGAAATGTTAAATAAAAAGTTTGATATTACACAAAGCTGTCTACATAGAAATAAATTCCTATTATCACGCCTAAGACCTGATTAAAATAACATATATGAAAAAAGATAAAATAATTAAGGAATGTGTTGTGAGTGAAATGTAAGTGTTGTAAGAGGATTTTAAATTTAATACAAGGAATTTAGGATGGTGCAATAAATAAAGTAGTAGGTCATTTACTTAACATAGAAATAAACTAAATATAACCTAAATAAGAGAAATAGAATGAAATTTAAATTTAATAATTATTGGTAATAAACTAACACCTGAAACATTTAAATAACACACACACACACACACACACACACACACACACACAAAAAAAAAAAGAAAAAAAGAAATCCAATATTAAGTAATTGCAAAATATTGAGATGAACAGATTATGATGGCTTAAAATAGACTAAATCAGAATAAAAGTTTAAAATAAACGAAGTGAAAAATTTAACCTAAATTGCTATAAAAAGAATAATGTGAGAACTGCAAGTTTAAAACTAATTAATTTGAAATTAATAAAGACAAAAATCAAAATAGTGAATTAAAAATATAAAGAAATTTCGATAAAGTATGGAGAGGGATACTTACTCAATTCGAAGGGAATCAAAAAAAAAAATAAATAAAATAAAATGAGTCCAAGTAGCTTGTTCCCTTAAAATAAAGATTATGAACACACACACACACACACACACACACACACACACACACACACACACACACACACACACATATATATATATGACAAATAAGGGAAAATAAACTAAATATAACCTAAATAAGGGAAATAGAATGAAATTTAAATTTAATAATTATTGGTAATAAACTAACACCCGAGACATTTAAATAGCACACACACACACACACACACACACACACACACACACACACACACACACACACACACACACACACACACACACACACAAAAGAAATCCAATATTAAGTAATTGCAAAATATTGAGATGAACAGATTATGATGGCTTAAAATAGACTAAATCAGAATAAATGTTTGAAATAAACGAAGTGAGAAATTTAAACTAAATTGCTATAAAAAGAATAATGTGAGCACTGCAAGTTTAAAACTAAGCATAGGATATTGATAAAGACAAAAATTAAAATAGTGAATTAAAAATATTAAAGAATTTCAATAAAATTATGAATCGATAAATGTGGGCAAAATTGGGTTACGTCCTTTACACTGGCTTGATATACTGAATGATATCGGAATAGTTAAAATTAAGAACAAAGATATCATGTTTATATTAATAAGATTGAAAATGATAGATTTAACATTTCAAGTAATTACATAATCAGTATGAGGTGAAGATAAATATTGTTTAAAATTATTTAAATAAACCTTTTATTTTATAGTTTTTCTTAAAAAACAAAAAAATAGCAAGTAAAAGGACAAACAAATATATCGTAACATGCAAATAAAAATTTATACAAAACTTAAAATAGAGATTATGAATATATTCATATATTTATGACAAATGTATTTTGGTGTCTGAAGAGTAGCTATTTTGGGGAATATTTTTAAATTTAAATTTTAATGTTTAAATTTGTTCAAATGGTTACAAAACAATTGTAACACATAAGAAAACACACTATATTAAGTTCGTATTTTATATTTTGTTGTCTTGATTCTTGCAAAAATATTATACGCACGCTCGATTATGAAACCCGATAATCATGAAACATAATTAATTGAGTCAATTAATATTGATTTTGATTTTACTGGTATATAAGCATTTATTGGTATATAAACATTTATTGGTATATAAACATTACCGAATTTTAATATATAAAAAATTTTGGTAAAAAATATATATATATATATGCATGATTTGTAGATTCATTTATTTTATAGGCATGTATTTAGTAAATAAATAATTTGTTGATTCTATTTAACGAGTCTTCTTCTTGAGCCATCCATCAGTTGATGATGAAGCATATATTTTTTAAGGCTTATTGTATACTAGCATGGATACCTGGCGTTGCTCGGGTGGACATGAAGTTCGGTTTGGACGCAGCTGCTTACTCAATCCTTATCCCCACAACAATTTCAAACATAAAAGAACAAGTAAAAATATGAAAAAGCAATTGCTGAAAAAAGACACACGTGAAAACCTCCCCAGCAGGATATTTCGGCAGAAGGGATACAAAGATAAGAAGCTATTCTCCGGATATTATATAGCAGTTTAAGCAAACTTCTTTAATGCTGCCTCAGTTTAGAAAGATTTCTCGTTACAGTCTGTTGCAACGCAAGCAAAATTAACTAGAATTTGTTTTAAACAACGTTCTAAAAATGATTAGTTAGCAGTTAACGGCCGATACCCCTGTTTAAATGTTAACACTGTAATAAAAGAAAACAAAATGTAAAAGAAAGAAAGTTTTTTGTTTATCGTCATTGGATTGGAATTTTTTTTCTTTTTTAAATAAAAACCTTCAATTTACTTAAACCTCTGATAAAAAAAAATCAAAATAAGGAAAATATCTGTCAAAATTACAAAACAATCCTGTTTAAATGCCAAAAAGAAAAAATCCGCCATTACGTGTACGCAAACGTCAAAACTAAAGCTTACGAGGCAACTCCCTTAATCCACTGGCCCACAACACTGATTACGAAATAACGTTGGAAATTCTTTTATTTAAACCAATTCTAAAAATAATGCTTGATGCATGCGCAGTCTTTGAAATCATATAGAAAGAGACAATTTTACTGGCCCTCCCTTCGTTTAAAACTTTATTTCTATGCGAAATAATTGACCATTTTTTTCTAATTTTCACATATGCGGCCAAGAGATTGGTCTTTCAGATGGTACTGGTTTCAACCCGGTTCAATGCGTCTGAATAAAGTTTTTAGTAGACAAACATATATACACACACATTAACAGACGACTGAGATTTATATTATTATTATAGACTAGCGGGGGTGCCTGGCGTTGCCCGGGTGAAAAGAAAAAAGGTTTTGGGAGGAAAGTAGGCTCGAACTCAAAGCCTTGAGGTGAATAGCGTGATGACTTAGCATGACGCTATGAGGGCAGGAAATTGAGAACACCTGAAAATAAACGTTTAAAAAAAAGCAGGTGGTTGAACGTCAATGTGTGGTTTTCTAGGTCAAACATCATGCTGTAGTAGTAGTAGTAGTAGTAGTAGAGAAAAACGAAATCACAGCATTTGCTGAAATAAAAAATATTTACGATGTCGTTTCGTAAATTGGACATATTATAATCTAGACAGTATATAAAAAATTCTAAGAAACAGTGACCCTCTTGAGCGACCCTTCCAAAAAATCCTTTGTTGGACATACGAAAAAATTACATTCACACACACACACACACATTTTTGCTTTTATATTATAGATATTGCAGGCCGAACCTGCATACACTCCAAAATACTGCACTAACTGGAACAGTTATGTCTTTCTATTACCAGATCATTAGTTTGTCAAAGAAATACTACAGGAACTGCAGCATTTCTTTGTTATTTACTATTTGTTTTTACCTTTTTATGAATTAAGTTTTTTTTCTTTTTGCTGTGTGCGATTATCTATCATGTTACTAGATAATTTTGGAACTACTGCTATCCGTGGAATAGCAGGATTTGTAGTCAAGGTTTACTCCTCAATTCTGTCTATGCCCATACATGTTAACAGGATAATATCAAAAGAGATGAGGCTGCTCATCCCACACGGATGGTCATTCACTATAGAGAGGCTTTATTTTGCACATCACGTTGTACTGGGATGCATGAAAACCAGTTAAGAGCACTCCTGGAGGCCAACTCGGAAAGGTACTGTTCCTCTGCACACCCTTTATTCATACACAGGTAATACCACTCTGGGTCAGAATTGACTTGGAATTAATTAGTTGATACCAGACTGTCCGTGGTGCAACTTTGCTACATGTCATTGAGAACTTCCTATCAGTGATGCAACTTCTTGAACATATCAGCTTAAATTTCTACTCTTAGATTTCTAGTGGAATTTTTTGCTTTTCTACTTAATCTAATTTATTAAACTCATTCCACTCATCGGTTGGTTGCATATGCTCTTATAACTTTTCTTTGTCATTTTCCTTTTTTAAGTAACCAGAAGAAACAGTGTCATACATAACGTAATCTTTATGTTAGCATGGTATCTTACCTGCTGCGTTAATTTAGCTAACCCACTATTTCCAAATTCCTTTACAAGACCACATGATCTGCTCAACTAACTACAATTTAATATGTCTCATCTCTCCACACGCCCCACCTACTCTCTTATATTCAAGCTAAGGCTTTATTTAATCTTTTTTCACCACAGGACATTTGTCATGGTAATGTGCACAAGTTTTTCATATCTTTTATAATGAGAATATTATCGCTTAAGAATGATATTTCATCATGACAAAGATATAGAAAGAAAAAATTTAAAATAAAAATGAATATCCTAGGTGACGACAGGCCGAGTATAGAATTTAACATCACATGGAGCCATCCATAATATAAATCTCACCTTCTGTTTAAATGTATGTATGTATGTATGTATGTATGTATGTATGTATGTATGTATGTATGTATGTATGTATGTATGTGTGTATGTCTGCCTAAAACTTTCGACAAAGGTGACGGATTTTTATGAGATATTTGTTGTGTGAAGGGTCGCGCTTCAAAACGATACTGATATCGTTTTGAAGCTCGACCCTTCAGACGACAAATATCGCAAAATTGGCTAAAAACATTAATTCCTTCACCCTCAACTGGGCACTTTTCTACAAGGAGGGGTCACTTTTTTTCACCAATATTTTCGAAAGTCATCCCCTCTTTTCGATTAATTATACTTAACTTAAACCTTTGCCACTTCCGGTTTGGCGATGGACACAACGGCAAAGACGTCACATTGTGAGCCTGCCTGCCTACTACCACTTTTTTTTTTTTTTTTTTTTTTTGCTCAACACACACCTCTAAACACCCGGACAACCCTGAACACCCAGGCTAGTTAATCATAAATAATAGATAATATGTGTATAATTGTAATTTAGTAGATTTTAAGGATAGTATAGTAATAATAAGTTAATATATCAGAAGTTTTTTTTCTCATCTTATTTAAAGAATTGTCGATTACCAAATTTAAGCATGCACTTAGATATTTCTGTCTGAGTTATCTCCCGTGATCTGTTGTTTTGATTTAGCGTTGGCTAATGTTAAAAATTAGATTTTCATTTTTATCTTATACCAGTTACTATTATAATAAGTGTTGCAATATTTTTTATATAAATAGAGGGTGTGATTAAAGAAAATTGGAAGGTTCTACATATAGACACTAGCAATAGGAACTGGCCAATCAAATAGTCACATTTTGCTAGCAATCAATCAGAAACCGAAACCACCCCATAAAAATACTGAATCTTTTATAATTCCCACATATAATTTTTCGTGTCCATACAAGAAAGATCTTTGCTCTTCATTTACAAACTTTTAAAGTTCAAGATTTCTACAGATTATTCGTATTATTTGGATTCATCAGACTACTGTTCTCATCTTGAGTGTGATTTTCACAACATTTTGGTTGATGTAACCTCTGACTTTCTTCAGGTATATTGTGTCGAACTCGGTAATGTTTCTATTGAACTTAGGAATTTGGACGGAATTTCGAGCGGAACCCTTTTAGTTCACAGGGTAGCATGCTCTTGTTCCTTCAGCCATGACTAGATAGATGTCTTAAGTAATTTGCAATTGTATTTTTCGGTCACCCACACTGAGGATTGAACCTTCAACCTTTAGAAGAATATCACTTTTACAATTGATTTTTTGCGTTATGGATCCTTGCAGAAAATATACCACATACTGGAAATGTTAGTTTTAACATTTCCAGTACCCATCGGAAACTTCTAAAATTAGACATGACTTTCAGTTCAAAAATAAATATATTAAAAAGATATTAATATGGAACTTAAAAATATCATTTTGTTCATGGAAACTAAGGACAATTATTTATGAGAATAGCAAGTTTTAACATTTATGGTTTATTGGTAGTCTTTTATTTTCGTAAATTATGTTTTTAAGAATTTATGTTTGATTATTGGATCGAATTAAGCCCCACCGTTTTGTTATAAATATTTTAGAAATAATCCCTCTTAGTGTTTTGTTTAATAATCTTTATTATTTTTAAATTTTTACTTTTAACTAGGACCTAAACACAAAACCTCAGAAGGATATAGTTAACCTCTTCCAAATATTAAACTTATACATTCAGAAAATGCTTAATGAGCTTCAATCTCTGGTTCCTTTTTGTAAAACATTCGCAGCAAGTTCTCTTCTTCATACCACAACTGCAAACGAATAACCCACAAATTCTATGCTAAATGTATTCTTCCATTTACCACCATGGAAAGGAAAAAAAATGTATAAAATTCTGATGACGGAATATATCGCCGAAATATTAATGTTAAACAAATAGATATTTACTTACTTTACATAATATTGCATTGTAATTTGGCTTATAAATGCATTTCATATGTATTTTAATATATATATTGAACAAAAAAAAACGAGAGAGTAACTTGATATACTTTAAAACACTAAAAACAAACATACAGTCCATTGGAAAACTGCTTCTGTGGTACTAATATTCAAGAATTCTGGCGAAAGAACTGACCCATCAAATTATCGCCTCATTAGCCTCCTCCCACTTTTCGCCAAAATATTTGAGACCATAATTAACCATGCTCTAGTCCGACACCTTACAGATGCTAAACTTCTGACTGACAAACAATATGGATTTAGACATGCCTGTTCCACAGCTGACATCCTCACTGTAATCTCTGAACGTATATACCATTCACTGGACAAAGCGGGGGAGGGCAGAGCGGTAGCTCTAAATATATCTAAGGATTTTGACAGGGTATGGCACAAGGGTCTCCTCAGGAAAATTAAATCATACAGTATCACTGGTAGAATACTTAACATAATTAAATCCTTCTTAGATAAGAGAGAAATCCAGGTTGTCCTCGACGGTTGTACATCTAAACAGTGTGATATAAATGCGGGAGTGCCTCAGGGGTCTATCCTTGGACCTCTATTGTTCCTAATATTTATTAATGACCTCCCTAACAAAACTGCCTCTGAGATGGATATATATGCTGATGACACTACACTCTATAACAGGCATGACAGGAAAACAAATGCAGACACTTGCGCCCCCACGACGTAGACACCCTCGACAAACCCGACAGGCAGCTAAATCCCACCCCCACACAGTAGAGATCCCTAGATGTAAAAGATCTTTCTACTCCAGTAGTTTCTTCCCCAGAACCGCTAAACTCTGGAATTCCATTCCAAGTTCCTGCTTCCCCAACTGTACTGACATGCAGAAGTTCAAGTGCAACGTGAACCAACATCTTGCTGCCCAAATCCCAACTAGTGCCCCAGTAGTTGCTGCCCCTGATAGTAGCCCCCTACACCAAAGTGGCAATGCGCCTTGTTTGGGGTGAAAATGTAATTAAAAAAAAAAATGTATTTTACTGTCAGTATTTACCTAGCATTGCCCATGTAGTGATATATTACTGGCCTGAAGAATTTTTTGTCCAATATCATCAATTTTTGCCATGAAAAAATGTTAAAACTAACATTTCCAGTATGTGATCAAGTAATAATAAAAGCTGTCAAGGTGATGTTTACCACCTTGACAGCTTTTAAGAGTTAAGAATTACTTAAAAAAAAAATAACATGTTTGAAGTCTTTATCTGAAAAAAAAATCATATAAAACAGGAAATAGATTTAACGAATGGATAATTTCGTTTTTCTTAAATTATTTTAAATCTTAAAAATACACATAACGTTTTTTCTTAATACACTCTTCACTGAGATATTTTTAATTTATATTTTTGTTTTATCAAATGAAGAAAATCTATTTTAAAAAATGGATTTCCTTTCTTTATGTTCTAATATATTTCGATTATTTTATGGACCTAACTGATGATTCCCTCTAGTGGAACCGAAGAACATTTTCAATTATATCTTGAAAATTATAACTATTAATTTATATAATATATATAATTGGTCCCCTGACAAAAGGAGGATGGATCTGTAAATTCATCCTTGTCTGTTCGTCCGTTGCCTTGGAATCTTTAAAAATTTTGCACAAATATTAAACATGATATGAGTAAAAAGTAACAGAACAAATTTTCCAGGAAAACTCCGGTTGCCCCTCTAGGGTTGCCTTTCAGGTTAAAATGGCTAAAATTGACACTTGTGATTATTAAAAAAAAATTGATGCTTTGGATTTTCATAAAACTTTCTGAAAAGTTGTAACTAACTGATTTCCATATAATTTTGTTTGTCTATACTTTGCGATAACTTTTGGGTGTGCTCCAGGAGCTCTTTTAGGGCTAATAAAAACACTCCATTTTGGGGACAATTTTACCATATTTGTCCAAAATTTTCTGTGTATGTCTATTTAGCAGTTTTGCATGGTGCTGAACTCAAATTTAAAGATATTAAGGCCTTGGAGACATTTGGGGCTAATACCTAATAATAAATGATGGACTTTGTCATTTCTTTTTTTGCATGATGCAGAACTCAAATTTAAAACTGCATCGTTTGTTCATTTTCACCAGGATTTGACGTCCACTGGGGACTTTTAGGGATAAATGGTGGGGGGCAAATGCTGAACTTAATCATTATTTTTATGCCTCGTTCACTCATAGGGACCATGCATGCTTCACTTGTCTATTTCTATAATACACAAACCAACAGACATTTATCTTTTATAAAGTTAGGTGTGTTTATTTGTTTGTAACTTTTTATTTACAGCATTCACTTTTAACCTAATTAACCGATTATTATGAATTTTGAGACGCAGTTGTTAAACTTATGGGTGGATATTGCTGGTTATATTCAGTTTAATTTAGTTTTATGCAAAGAAAATAAAAAAGGGACAAAGATATAGCAAAGATACCTGTAGTTTGCATGAGACTTTGCTTTACGTTTGGGTACCTGCTTTGCAGACACTCTTGCAGTAAGTGGATGTTGTAAGAGCAACTATTGTTGGCTGGTGCCATAATGAGATGGTGGCGAACCTCAACTTGATGTGCACCATCCCTAGGTGAGGAGTTTATTAAGAGCTTCACCAAATATGACCTTAACATTTGACCTTGACAATGGTGCCCACTATCTCTAGGTTGGAAACCATCATCATGTCAGGTTTGGTCATGATCAGTCCAGTGGTGTGGGTGGTAGGTAAGTATATATACATAGGTTATGACGTTGATTTTGACCTTGGAAAATGGTGTGCACCATCCCTAGGTGGAGGCCCATCATCATGCTAGGTGTGGTCATGATCGGTCCAATTATATGGGCTGTAGGAAAGTTGTACAGGCACACACACACACACACACACACACACACACACACACACACACACACACACTACTACTACTACTACTACTACTACTACTTTATATACAGGATGAAACGATAAAATTGTCACTCTAGAAAAGACGACATGATTCCATTTTCATTTGATGAAAACCGGTTTCCTTTTCTTGTTGCAGGGTATCTACTAGTTGAACAGTTGTGTCAAAATCCCAAGAGCAATAGGAGTCTTCCATCATGTCTGAAAGTGACACAATGCTGAACGAATGAGATCAGAGATACGTCACGGTACAACTCGTTCTCTCTACTGATCTAAGTTATGACAACAAGACCATTTCCAGTACCCTCAAAATGCAAATCTGGATAGTTCAACACATCGGACAAGCCTTTGGAGGTGGTGGAGCAGAAGTCCAAGGCCAAGGACACCACCAGGAAGATCTGGACCAAGTAGTTCATCAAAAAGGTCCAAGCAATCATTGATGAAACTCTCCAGCGCCTTCTGTGGCAGATTATCAGGGATTTAGGCGTCTCACACACAACTGTGAATGCATGTGTGAAGGAGGACTTAAAGTGTAGGATCCTACAGGTGCCAAACAAACCAGATCTTGACTGAGAAGACAAAGAACTTTGGGCTAATCAAGTCCGCCAGCTTGCTCAACAAACTGAATCATCCCCAGAAGCCAAACATGCTCTGGTTCTTTTCAATTGAAAAGAATTTCTGTCAGGATCAGGTGCACAACAATCAGAACCATCACTGGATTGCCACAAATAACAAGTACGTGCCTAGGGCGATGAAAACAAACTTTCTGGCCACGGTTATGGTCTTTAATGTGGTTTCAAGTGAGGGCTACATCATGCCACCTCACATCTTTGAAGTCAGTTTTAAAGTCAACGCCAAAGTGTATCTGGATGTGCTGAAAAGTATAGTAAGCCCCTGGTGCAATCAGGTGGTCGCTGGCAGACCCTGGGTATGGGAGCAGGACTTGGCACCAGTCCACAAGTCCAAAGAGATCCAGGCTTGGCTTCTGAAGGAGTGCTATGAGTTTGTACCTTCTCTTGCTGTCCCTCCTTCTCCTCCTCCTCCGACCTGAACCTGCTGAACTACTTCTTTTGGTCGTACGTTGAGAACATCACCAACATGACCTCCCACAACACCAAAACGAGCTTGATTGCTGCTATCTGCCAAGTATTTGCTGAGCTCCCACTAGCCTTTGTGGAAAAGGCATGCTCCCAGTTACAGACCTGTATCGAAATGGTGATTGAGGCTGAAGGCAGCTACATTGAATAGATGTCTGCTATATAATCAAGTTACCATAATTGATTTTTTTCAGTAAAAGTTTTAAAATAAAGCTGTAGTGTTGTTTTCTTTAGGGTGACAATTTTATTGTTCCACTTTGTATATACAAAGTGTTCCAAAAAAATTTGACGTCATTTCGCCGGCCAATAATTTTGGCAATTTTCATTGAAATGACCTCAGATTTTCAGAGCTTGTATAGAAACCTGCCAGAGAGATGGCTCGGTGGTGAGAAAGACAGTTTGCTGCTGAAATGGCCACCAGAATCACCTGACCTGACACCTGAAGATATGTGAAAGGACTCGTCTATGTCCCCCCACTCTTCCTGCTAATGTTGAAGAACTCAAGCAGAGAATCATGCTGCAGAATGTTTGGCACGAGTTTGATTACTGACTTGACGTTTGCAGAGTCACAGGCGGCGCTCATATTGAACATTTTTGAAAATTAAGAAATCGGTCATAGAATCTACAAATCGTTGTTTTTTTTTTCTTTGAACTAATAAAACTTATGATGTTCGACATAAAGTTTGTGTAGTGTCATTAAGATGCAGTGAGTAGTTTCCGAGATATTTGCATTAAAATGATGTCAAATTTTGAGGGACACCCTGTATATATATATATATATATATATATATATATATATATATATATATGTGTGGGGGGGGTATGTTAGGTACGTTTAATTAAAAAAAAGCTATGAGCATTATTAATTGATTAGTTGGCAGCTGTAAAGACCACAAATGTTACCTTGAACAATGAATACGGATCAAGCAACCTGTTATTGTTGGCACGATTCGTGACTGATTGTTGATTATTTTTCTCCTTTTCTCTCTGTACACTTTCTTTTCTCTAACCAATTGTACCTACACGACGAGTGAAGTCATTTTAGCTTTTAATCTTTATTTTCTTGCACATTTTTAACTTAACCCCTTACGTCCAGTGTTTTGGGCACCTTTTAAAATGAATGTAAATAGTTAATTTGATACAACACCAATATGGGATCCTGATGTAGGCCTTTCGCAGAAAATACTCGTCTGGCTACATCAGCCATCAAGTTTCCCTCAGTCTCTAACAGTGCCTAAAACTAAACGAAAATTTCATGAGCCGAGTTTTTTTTCAAGAACTGTTCGTCTGTTGAACGCAATACCGTGGGGCTGTCTCCCAGCTGACTACAATATGGTCGTTTACAAATCTAATGTAAATAAAGCTCTTGTTGAGCCGGCCTATTAAATAATCTAGCTCTACCCAATTTCCATCATCACTGATCATGATCACCATCTAGTTAATAATTAATGATCCTTATCCTAGAGTAACCTCTAGACCTTGTTAAGTGGTGAATCAACACCCCACTCCCACTCCCAAGTAAAAAAAAAAACAAAAAAAAAACATTGTTCTGCTTATTGGACACATTTCAAATGTGCTGCAATAAAACACCATGCAAATGACCTTGAGGAAGATGAATAAGGTTTTCCAATGAAAATTATATTTTAAGAGTTGTGGCTGACGCGGTTAATATAGACAAATCCTATTTTATTTATAATGGCTGATAAAGATATCCTTCTCCATTATAATTAATTTGACTCCAAAGATGAATTAACAGATGACATCAAAGTTTTATGTGACGACACCTTTTCTTGGTCTGCATAAAAAAGAGATTAAAACAGTTACAAGTGAATTTTATAAAGTCCGCTATGTGACCGTACTAGACCAGATTATGCAAAAATCATTGTAGTTTACCTTACATCTAAAGGTATACAAGAAAGGATAAGGTGATTAAAGAAATATTACCGGTGATGATGAAGATATAGAAAACATTTCAGCAAAGAACTAAATAAGACGATCTAAGAAATATTACTGTCGGTTCAAATAAGATCGCGTTGTTCATTGAAGTGTTATATTTTAGCTTATCTATGGGTGTGTATTAACCATTATAAATCTCTGTCGTCGTCGTTGTCATGAACCTAGGTTGTTGATCATTGGTAGAATACAATCATTCTAATGTCTGTGTTTGCATAAAAAGCTTATTTAAAAAGACAGTTACAGGAAGAGACAACTTGCATATGCACGAGAGAGATATATAAATAGATAGACGGGTATCCCACCTCACTATACTCAACTCATTGGGAACAACGCCCAGGCATGTCCTTCCTCCTTGAAATCTCATCAGCTAAGAGATCGAAAACCTTTCTCCTGAAAATCACATGATTTTATGACTTCTGTCTGGTGTCACTTTTGACCCTTAAACTTTTCCAAGAAAAATAGAGGCCCCATTATCTAAGATAAGGAAACGGATAGTTTTGGAATAAAAATAAAAGAAACAAATGTTAAAAAAAGATGTTTTATATGAATGAACTCTGTTAACTAAGACGAGTACATTCATTTATTTCTCTTAAATTTTACCATCAATTCAGATATATTTTTATGTTATTAAAGTTAGTTATTTGTTAAATGGTCATTGGTTATCTATCTCTATTAGTTGTTTCCATTGTGAATTTGCGCTCAGAAGCCCATTTTTGTTTTGCTCACAATATATATATGGCATCAACTGTAATTTTTGGTGGACCACTCATTGATTTCACTTGAGAAGCATCAGCTGATAATCCCCGGACATAAAAACTAACTATATTTAGGAAGTTCATTGTCGTATGTGGGCATAAATTCTGTGAAATCTTAAATGGTTTGCTTTCTCAGCATGTATCCTTCATTTTAAGAGGTGATTACTGTTTTTCTTTATGACAAACAGATTTCATTTGGCCTCTTCCTTCAGCCATTTTTTTTTTGCATCAGAGTTTGTAAACATGCATGCACCATCGTGATGCATGTTTATAAACCATTTATATGATTTGTGATACACTAAGGGAAATACTATCCCATCTTAGAAATACTATCCCATCTTGGAAATACTGTCCCATCTTGGAAATACTGTCCCATCTTGGAAATACTGTCCCATCTTAGAACCTATACTTATTATACTATCCCATCTTAGAAATACTGTCCCATCTTGGAAATACTGTCCCATCTTGGAAATACTGTCCCATCTTAGAAGTACTGTCCCATCTTAGAACCTATACTTATTATGCTCCTAGTAATTGGTTTACTTTTTTTTCATATATATTGCGTTCCTCAGAGCAATATCACTCTATGATGGCTTACCGTGGTGTTTTTGCAAAACTTCGTCAATGTATCAAGATATTTTATGTTTGCCAAGATAAACATTTTTTTCTAATGAAAATAACGACTTTTAAACTTTTGTTTACGTAAAAAGAAAAGGATATATTTTCATAGATCACATCTTCTCATTGACTATTAAAAAGTTTTGATGATTTTCCTTGCAAATAAACAAATGAAAAGCTTAGCAGAATAACTTGAAAACGTACGCATTTAAATTTCAAAATCCTATTTATTGGGAATTAAAAAAATAAATTTTGTCTCATTATACATATTGTACATAACTAGTAAGACTACCTGGCTTTGTCTATGAGATTAATTTCAGTAAATTATGAAGTTTAAAGAAAAAAATGTGAATAGTGTAAGGTACATGTATATCAAAATAAAAGGAAAAAGAATTGAAATATATGCTCGCCTGTTTTGGGCACAACAAAGCAAACAGATCAGATAACAGTCCACCGATTTATACTTATAAAGCCTCACGTATTGAAGTTATTCAACTTTATAGAGTTGCGTCCCTTGGCATCTATATAGCGTTGTATACATTGATTATTGTTTACGTTTTTACTGGTTAAAGATGACGTCTAGACAAGTATATGTCACTTATTTTACTGTATTATGATACTAGTAGACTAACATTGGTAGTAAAAGCTGTCTTTTTTTGTGTGACAAGAAATTATTCTTGTTCAACTCATGTTGAAACACGTTTCGAAGAAAGACGGCTTTCTTTATGAAAGAGCCACTCATTTAACAAAGTGAAGATTTTTTTGCGCAGAATGTAAGCAAGATAAAGTCATGTGGCCTATATTCATGGGTTTACCTAAAGAAAAACGAGGCGCAGCCATACTTTTGTTAACTACCTCAAAATATATGATGGATATCATTGGAACAGAATGATTAAGAATAATCATGGGTAACTTAGACAAAATTTATTTATGAAACAAAAACATTATGATACATACCCCATTCACTGAAACTCTATTCCTACAAAAGGGCAGCTCGAGGAAACATAAATATTTTTTTAATATGCTACCGATTTTTGTATCAGAAATTACGAAAATTTGGAATTATTTTGCATAGGCAATTCTTAAGTTATCAACTGATCGATTGTAAGGAAATCACTTGAGATTGAAGCAGGTGAAAAGATCCCTACTAACTGCTCGTTTACAAGAGCAATGTTGAATAGTATGCTATTGTTGTCGTAAGAAATTTTGAAGATCAATAGAAAATACATTATCATTTTCTCAGATGAGAAAAACTTCTCAATAAATCCTCTCCTTAACAGGTAGAATGATCACATTGTTAGCTCTGACTAGAACTTCTCTAAGGTTTTCTATAAATCTAGGGTAAAATACCCAGCCTTTCTAGTTAGGCTTTGTGTCATGATTCAAATAAGAATATTTTACAGGTTAACTGCTACCAATTACGTATGATGACGGTATAATCTAAATTAGGATAAAAACTATCTTACTTTCTTCTAATATTTCTCAGTACTGAGACTTATACTTGAGTCTTTGGTACAAAA
Organism: Euprymna scolopes; assembly: GCF_053919585.1. Lineage (NCBI taxonomy): Eukaryota > Metazoa > Mollusca > Cephalopoda > Sepiida > Sepiolidae > Euprymna > Euprymna scolopes. The sequence continues at coordinate 65,925,489 of NC_136504.1, forward strand.
CCTCTGCACATCACTGCTGCCGACTATAAGGATATCTTGCCCATGAAATTCCTACCTTGTTTGAGAAATATAAACGAGAATGCAGACTAGACCGTGCTTTTGAAAAGACAAGTGCCCTGACACTGAAAGTCGTGCAAAGTAATTGGGATCCAACTTGAATTTCTGGCCACCACTATAACCAGATCTTAATTCATTGAATTACAGCGTTTGGCCGGATGTTTAGAACCAAACTTGCAAAATTAGCCAAAACAATGTCAACGAGTTGAATTTGTCTGTTAACTATGCATGGGCCTAGATAAAGAAAGACTATCTGTGCAAAGTGTCCAACCACATCCGAACTTCATCCTCACTACTAAGGGCAAGCACATTGATTAATAGTATGGTGTAAGCAGATAATAATTATATTTGAATAACAATATTTGTTTGATTATATCTAGAACATGATCGTTTTGGGTGTTGAAAGCAAACAAACCGAATGTAACAGGACGTTTGCAAAACTTGCTATTATAAAACCATTTCTCTCCTTAAATGTATCGATTTCCCTTGGATTACCTTTGAGCAATCTTATCGTTTCACAGGAAATCGATTAATTTAGCATTAATCTTTATTTCAATAGCTTGAAGCTTTCATTCGTTTGCTCTATTAGGTCTGTTTACTCCAAGGATAGAAGAAATAAGACATGGATTTTCAATTCCATTTTTCTCTCTCATACCGTGCTCTAAAAAGTATGACATTTTTGATTGTAACAGTGCATTTATAGTGCAGAAAAGACTCTCATACTTGCATATAGGAACCGACTGAAACAATCTTGCTACTTTGACAAGTTGTTACGAGGAAACTGTTCAACACATGACACGATACATGCACACATATATATATATATGTATATATGCATATATATATATATATATATATATATATATATATATATATATATATATATATACCTATATACATTTATATATGCATATACATATATGCATATATACATATATATATATATACACACATATCTATATATACATATATATATATATATATATGATGATGATTGCAACGTCTTGTCAGACGAGTGCCACTCCCTCAACACTTAAAGTCCCTGAGCCCAAAAATGACTTCCATCGCCACAGGACTATTTTAATAGACAAATGCCTGATGGAGTATCTATATACAGATGATGTTACAGAGTCTTAGCTTTGTGCGACAGCTAAGTCTCTCTCTCTCTCTCTCTCGGTTCAAAATGTTGAGATCCAGCAACAAGCAAGAGCAAGATAGCCAGTAACAAGTTAACCTGCAGACCAGCTTAATGCAGGTACTGGTCTCCCGCTTTATGGTTTTTTAAATCAGAGATTTGCTTCTCCTAGAAAGGTTGCTTTCACCACAGCTTACAGGAGCCCTTTTCACCCCAACACACACACATATACACAAACACACATGGTGCTAGTTGGCCGTCGACCCCGAAAAAGGGTTCATTCGCCCTTTGGAAGGTCTTGTTTTTAATCCTTCAGGAAGACTAGTCACCCTCCTCACCAAACAAGTCTGGTGGGGGAACCAGTTTAGTTGCCGGTGACCCAACCATGAGGCAGGTAGTACTGGCTTACGTGGTACCAGTAGCATATGACATGACCTGACATAATATTATATATATATATATATATATATATATATATATATATATATATATATATATATATATATATATATATACATACATATATATATACACACACACATATATGGAGAGACAGAGGTAGAAATGAAAAGGATAAAAGGAAATACAATTAAATACAAGAAATCATTAAAATGAGAGATTTACTGGTTAGTTTGGATTAGTGAACATTTTCAAAAAATATGGATCCAAATGAAACTGGTAAATTTATAATTTGATTATTTCTTCCTGTGTGTAATTATTTTTTTTAGTCTGTTTTCATACATCCTGTTTGTAGAAATGCGACGTTGTTAAAGACTGCTATTGATAATTATATTATCATTGGCATTACAATCTGATTTTTCCTTTTTGAACAATTTTGCTTTTGTTTTCATTATGAATGAGGCCTGATGAAGTGTATTTAAGCACTGAAATATTAATTCATTTGGGTATACTATTTTAAGCTCTACCTAGTATTGAGCACTTTTGAAAAAAAATATTGGTTTTAAGTTCATCTTATAAATATATTTGAATTTATTCTCTCTCTCTCTCTCTCTCTCTCTCTCTCTATATATATATATATATATATATATATATATATATATATATATATATATATATATATATATATATAATTTTATGCATTGAGTTTTAGTATTTACTTCAACTGCGCTCTATACATAAGTTGTAAGTTATGAGAATACATGGCCATTAAGCCACACAGGATCTTCTGTGATTCATCCCTGTAAGGAATTGTCTGGCTAAAATGATTGTGAGCCTGCAGGCGGGAATCACAATGAATCTGATTGGTTATTTAATTAAACTAGAAATCACGTGTATATATAACATATCATTATCCCATGCATTTTAACCTACGGGTATGAAATGCAGAAGATTCTATATAAATTGATTGCCATATTTTCATTACTTATATATTAGACTAATAGTTGTCCAGGGGGGGGGGTTAAAAATTAATTCACCAAACAGAATAGTTTTGTACTCTTTTTAAGTCCACCTTACAATGATTAAAATTAGGAGATATAATTCTACTGAATTTTATGTCTAGAATCCTTATTCCAATTTTGATCAAAATTCGTTACATGATTTTGATTCTAGACTGTCTAAAATTTAAGACTTAATCTTAACAGGTCTTGAAAAGAAACTGAAATTCAATAAATCTTGCTTAATTATTGTCTAATGACTATGAATCAAATTCAACACAAATCCGTTATATTTGAATTTTCAAATGAGAGGTTGTGCCCATATTATGCCCCCTCAAATCCTTTTAAAATAATTAAAAAAAAACAAAAAAATGAAATTTGTGAAATTGATGTCTAATCATTATCAGCAGCCCTGCTGTTTTAACAGCGTCGGCGACCAGAACTCTTAAAATGGCAGAGCCATGGTAATCTCGGGAAGACACGTAAAGATGGTAATTTCTCATTGTTTTCCGTCTTGATTACGAGGTGCATCTCCCCCAGTGTTAAACGCGCCCCCTGATACCAAGCTGGAAATGTCTATAACAGTGCAGTACATACAGCACCTACCCTTCTCAAATGGTTACCCATCTGGTACTGGCCAGACTCATTGTTGCTTAACTTTTGTGGATCTCACGAGAATTGGGTCGTCAATATGATTCTGTCATACAATCTATGTCTAATACCTGTGGCTAAAATTTAGAAAAATTCTGATTTTTCATAAAGGGTTTCCACCTCCTTTTTACACCTTTCCATAATTAAAATATTAAGAGAGTGAACACAGATACGGAAGGAGTAAGGGAGAGATAGAAAGCAATAAAGGAAGAAAAAGAGTAACCTACACTAAATATTGCTCACATTCTGTATTTGGATCATTTTCAGTCTTAGCAGTTGTTTCTAAATTTGTAATGATAACTTAATTAGTTTAGCAGTAAATCTTGTATATGCAATTATATATATATATATATATATATATATATATATATATATATATATATATATATATATATATATATATATATATATATATATATACTCTTTGTCATATTAGACACAGTTCTAATTGGGATAATAGTTACTCATGTTATGGGTATTGCCAACATCGTTGTCATAACTGTCATCGTAATCCCAATCATTATTATGGCTACATGTCAAGTGTTTTGGATCAAATAAGTGCAAATATCTACCATCACACACACAGTCTATTAGTATACATCTGAGAGCACTGTATGAGTCAAGAAAATAGAATTGAAAATCAATGTCTTTTTTTTTTTTTTACCTCAGTTTAAACAGAAGTAATACAGCATAAGATTGAAAGCTTAAAGTGTAGGCAAAGGTTAATGTTCCTATTTACAATGCCTCCCCACGGGACAGAGTTAGACACCAGGGTCGTTTTTTAATGTGGAGAAAAGGAATAAAAATAAAAATTGTTTCAGTCGTGAAGGATTTCTCCTCCACTGACAGAGAACAAGAAATTGAAGTGTATATCTGAAGAACAGATACTACACTTTGATCTTGACCCGAAGGCCAAGATGGTATTTATTTGCTCCCCCACCGAGCAAATTAGGCACAAGGCCGATTTTTAATGTGAGGAGTGAAGGGAGGGAGAAGGGAAAAAGGGGACCAGCTCCCGAGAGGTGGGAAATGGGAGCTGGTTAATGGTCAGGCATGTGGGGTTGCCCCCACATCTGGTCTTTGCTAGTCATAGCTAGTCCTAGCTAGTCATAGCTTGCAGCATCTGCCGGAACAGATACTACACTTTGATCCGGCTCGAAGGCCAAGATGTTAAATTAATGAATTTTTCTGAGAAATAAAGATTGCTTAAAGCTAAGAAGCCAGAAATTTTAACTATGGAATTGATGGAGAAATCAGTATTTTACAAACTAGGACATACATCATTAAGTCTTGTTGTTATTGTTGTTCTTCTTCTTTTGAGCTTGCTCAGGCATTATTGACTAGTTTCCTCCACTAGTTATGTTTATCCATAATCTTCTTCAATTATTTAGTATAATTTCTCAACTGGTTATTTGATAAATAGCTTCCCAAACATTCAGTCTTTTAATACATGAGGACTTTAAATGTTTCCGATTGAAGCTACTCTTCAGGAAAAAAATTCTTTTTTTCTTCCTTAAATATAATAAAGGGAGGAAAAAGTATTCACTTGATATTTTTTCTTATACAAAATAAATATTTTCAGAAAGAAGCTGATGTGAAATGCAATATATGCCAATAACATAGTGGAAAGGAGATGCAAAAAATAGGTTACTTCAAATCAAGTATCGCTATTTGATTTTGTAAAATTCACAAGACAACTTTGTTTGTTAGATACAAAACAGCCCTTGATATACTATTATTATCCCCACATTTTAATGAGGAATTAACTTTACAAAATTTACACTTTTTTAAGCCTATAACTTAATTTTTAAGGAATTACATACTTATGTCTTTTCTTAACCTCTTTTATTGGATATAAATAGCTTCCAAAATGTTCAATCTTTCAGTACATGTCTCAAGGAAAGCTACTCTTTGTGAAAAATCTTTGTTACTTCTTTTTACTTATAATGAATAAAGAAAAAGTATCTACTTGAAATGTTTTCTCACTTGGAATAAGTATTTTCAGAAAGAAATTTATGCTAAATACAATATATTACTGTCATTTGAATCAAGTATAGATATTTCAATGAGATTGGCGTTTAGTTTTAACTTTGAAAAATACATAAGATAATTTTATTTATTAGATACTAGCAGGGAGACCCGACATTGCCTGGCATTGAATGATGATCGACAAATGTTTCCCACTCCCATATTTTTATTGTCATTGAAATTAGTGAAATAACTCATTTTTCAATCAAATCGATTGCCTGCTCTAGTTGGGGACCCATCGTGGTACTCTAGGAGAAAACTTACATGCCTCCCCACAGTGACTTTATTCACAATACTTTGTAGTGTACATTGTACTGTAGAGAACCTACTGTTGATTTTATAAAATTATTTTTTATATATAATGGCGTTAATTAAAGTTTAAAATGTAAAAGTCAAGTATCATGATTCGATTGTGCTCTAAGCATAAACATTCATTTCGAACGCGCACCTGTCATATCAAAGAACCTACTGTTGATTTTATACGCCAAGCCTTTCCGTTTATGTGGTAATAAAACTTTTCTAATACACTTGTGATAAGGTGGTAATTTTGGTCCAAAATCGCCTGTTCCTTCTTTCGATTATGGATACTTACTGAAGACATTCTGATACAAAACTTATCTAAAAACACTGCTAGGCACTTAATGTACCTTCATGTGAAATTTCATAAAAATTGGCCCAGCCGTTTTGGAACCCATAGGGAATGAACACACACACAATTCCTTCTATATAATAGTAGAGATATTACAAAACAGTTTTTAGTATACTGTTGTTATTTCCCATACTGACATTTTTTTTACCTTTGATTTCAATGTGTGTTAAACCCTAGTTAAATTACCTTCTAACGAGTGATTAACAAAATTTACTCTTTTCCTAAGCCCATCACTTCATTTACAGCCAATTGAATATTATATTTTGATCCTAAAGAAAGCAAAATAATAATGAAATTTCATCCCACTCACTAATTTTATTAGACAGTTTTTTTTATTTGTTTTAAATATCAGATAACTCTTTATCTCTAAAAATGTTATCTGGCAGTTCAGATTTCAAAAAGTTAAACATGATCATTTCTCATGAATTCAATGCCAAAATATCAATACCGAATTTGGTTTGTCTATTCCTCACCTGTTCATGTTCGCTATACATTTGTTCTACTCTGAAAATTATGTGACTGTAAAGCAGGGCTGATAAGTACAAGATTAATTACTTATCAAGACCACATGCAGTTAGAGAGAGGGCGTTTTTGAAATAGACAATTTAGTCAATGTAGCAAAATTATCTGTGATTGGGTGAAAATAATGTTAAAACGGTAATTTCCACATAAGGTTAGCTTGGTGGAAAATTTTATTGAAAGTGATAAATTTAGAATTAAATCTACTTGCCAGTATATTGCATTGGATGGGAAGTTGCGAGTGACATGTGAATAAGCTGATTAAATCTTTCTCTTTTTATTTTTAGATGGTAAGTGATAGAGAGAGAGAAAAGAGGCGGTCATGTTTTAAGAGAGCTGCTCTCATCTTCTTTTACAGCTATGAACTGTTCTGGGGGTTTTATCTTGTGATGTAGTCTAAAAACGATTGCAATTGTGAAAGACATCTGACAGAAACAGTCAGTCAGTGTTGTTAAAATCATGCCAATACGGCTAGCCACTCGAAGCATGTGCTAGGGCAGAAAGAGAAATTATGGTTCTATATACCCAATGTCGAGAGAAATGTTTTGTTTTTTATTTCCGGGAATAGAAGCATGTATTTTATCAATGGCTAGTAATCATTAAAGGGAAATAACTTTGATATGATTCAATTGAGATGTTCGTGATAATTCTACTATTACACCTCAAATGAAATTAGATTTTTTCATTAAAATACAATATTCACATTAATCAGAGTTAAAGTGGAGAAAGACTGTGAAAAGGATTAATTGGAAATATCTGGAAATCCTTGTGTCCTTGCACCCTCGCCCCCAACTATCGAATGCATTGCAACGTTGTTGGATATAGTCTTTTGTGCTTATCGTTTCATATGACCTATGCATCGTCACTATTTTGGAATTTATTCCTCATCACTGGAAGATGACCGGACAAATAAAAACCTGGTCACAGAATATTCACAAGGTCATTTTATGCATCCAACGATTTCTATAGCTGAGTTATTAGTTGAAGTATAGACCATCTTGGAATTTCTATTGACTTTGCTTCATTTTTATATTGAGCATAAAAACAGATGGCATCTGTATGCACTGGTGTCAACTCCTTTATTTGTCAACTCCTTTATTTGAATGACCCAAAAATTCAAGTATAAATCCTAGTGCTAAGAAATATTATGAGAAAGACAGTTTAAATATGATTTGATAACCTGGGAGAAGGGAGGGAGTTATTGCTCTATCATCCTTACCCCTGCACGCTATATGTTCATATGCCATCACTGTTGCACGCAAACTACTGCTACAGTGTAATGATTCAAAATTGATATCTTTCTCTCTTTTGCTCAGAACACTGATCTAGTTCAAATACTCAGCAGCCTTATAGTCTAGACTCAATACTGTTAATTGAATACCAACCGGTACACTTCCAATCTCCAATTTAATGCAAAAATCTTATCTACATCAAGATATCTCCTACTTAACATCTTCCTTTGTTCAATGGCAAACCGCTTACTTGTATTTATTGTTTGCTATTTTTATAGTCTTTCCAACCATACACATTATATAACAAATGGACAGAGTCACGTGATTACACCAACATACACAAGGGGTTTCTTGAACTTATATTCTTCTGCTATGCATTATATTCCTATTCTCTCTTTGATTTTCTTCATGTCTCTCTGAATCTGCCCTGCTTATTAATCAATTTTGTAGAATGGTTAGATTCTGAGTATTACACATATTACTGGTAATAATGCAAAATAAGTAAAAGTGAATAAGGCACACTTTGATAGCTGATATTTTTTTTTATAAACAGAGAGAAAACACATGGATAGAAGCTTAGACTGCCAGTAAAAAGATTGAGTTTCAATCTCAGCTTGAAGCACTTGTCTGTCTAGTCATACTAAGGAGCTGCGATACAGCAGAACAGTCTGTGTATATACATACATATATATATAATAATTTCTACAGTCAAACAACGAAGCTCACAAGAGCTCACAAACCGGTTTGTTGGCTGTCATGGCTCTTGTGAGCTGCGAAGTTGTTTGACTGTGGAAATAATTATATATAATCTCTTACATTCTAAATATATATATATATATATATATATATATATATATATATATATATATATATATATAATCCACAGGCGCATGTTTAGTTTCTACAACTAATCAACTATAACTAGATATAGCAAGATTCAAAACTCTAACCCCATTAGTTGACATCAGGTACTCCACTGACTAAGCAAATGCTACTGGTGTTGGGAGCAATTATATCGTACTTAATTAAAGCTATTCATTTATTTAAATATTTTTTACGATGCTTATAACTGAAACAACACAATTCTTTTCATGGTAAAGTATGGCTTATATATATATATATATATATATATATAGAGAGAGAGAGAGAGAGAGAGAGAGAGAGCGAGAGAGATAAAGAGAAAGGGATATCTGACAGTATATGTCGCCCTAAAGAAAACAACATTACAGCTTTATTTTAAAACTTTTACTGAAAAAATCAATTCCGGTAACTTGATTATGTAGTAGAGCTGACATCTATTCAATGTAGCTGCATTCACCCTCAATCACCGCCTCTATATGAGTTAGAACTGGGAGTATGCCTTTTCCATAAGCACTGGTGGGAGCTTGGTGAATACTCTGTGGATGGTGGCGATCAGGCTCGTTTTGATGTTGTAGGAGGTCATGTTGGTGATGTTCTTGACGTATGACCAAACGAAGTAGTCCAGCAGGTTCAGCTCAGGGGAAAAAGGGGGCCTGTGAGAGAAGGTTACAAAGTCATAGCACTCCTTCTGAAGCCAAGTCTGGGTATCTCTGGACTTGTGGGCAGGCACCGAGTCTCACTGCCACACCCAGGGTCTGCTAGCGGCCACCCGATTGCACCAGGGTATCACTACACTCTTCAACTCTAAAATGTGAGGTGGCATTATGTGGACCTCACTCGAAACCACACTAAAGACCATAACTGTGGCCGGAAACTTCATTGAGCTGTGTCCTCAAATGTTGAATCATCCGGATTTGCATTTTGAGGGTGCTGGCAATGGTCCTGTTGAAAGCATGAGTTGTACAGCGGCGCATCTCTGATCTTGCTTATTGAACATTGTATCACTTTCAGACATGATAGAAGGCTCCTATTGCTCTTGGGCTTTGTACACAACTGGCCAACTAGTAGATGGTCTGCAACAAAAAAAAGGAAACCGGTTTTCACCAAACGGAAATGGAGTCATTCTATAGTGACAATTTTATCATTCTACCCTGTAATATAAATAATAAGTAGAAATAGGTTTAGTTGGTTTGTATGATGTCTCGATACAATTTATAATGTCTTCAGATATTTAATGGCCAAGAGGAAAATATTACATATGAATAAGGGAGATACTGAGAGTTAGAGAAGAAGGCAAAAAAGAATAAATAAAAACAAAACTGATTTAGTTTCAATTTTTATGAGAGAGACCGACACACATGATTTTATATATATATATATATATATATATATATATATATATATACTAGCATTTCAGCCCGGCGTTGCCCGGGTGTTTTGAGGTGTACGCTTAGCAAAACAAAAAAAAAGTCAATTTTTTTTTAATTTGACTCCTAATATGACCCCTTAAAATTTATAGTTTCGGGCTCAAATCACTTTATTAAGTTAGATCCAGGTTCAAGGAACCTATATCTAAAATTTCAAGTGTCTAGACCCAAAATTGTCGGAGGAGTTTGGTAGAGTTCTTAAAGGTCAAATCGTTGAAATTTGACCCCTTAACAGCCAAATTTCTGGCTGACACCCGTCACATCGATTTTCCCAAATCTCAGTACCCGGTATTTCAAATTTCGAGTCTATAGACTAAAAATTGACAGAGTTATTGCGTAGGGAAATGTACACAGACAGACACACAGACAGACAGACACGTTCACTTTTATATATATATATATATATATATATATATATATATAGAGAGAGAGAGAGAGAGAGAGAGAGGGAATAAATGAGCTAAAAAGAAATATTTTCTTTAATAAAAGCAAACCTTTCCAGATAGTATAGTAGAAACTCTACCTAGTTAAGAGGAGCAATTCACAAATGAAAAAAGGGGTGAGGTTCTTTTGGGGATTGATACACCCAGTGACACTGCATTGGGCTTAGTCATCGGGACCAATCCTGATCATTTACTGACTTTTGAGGTTCTATTGAGGATTCTCTTACCAAAGATTCTTTGCGTTGGAGTTTATTTTCGAACCATTTCCATTGGATTACTGTCGTCCGACCAGGATTACTTTTCCAAGGACTTTGATAGGACTTTCTATTTTTGTTTTAAATTTTTTCTATTTTTCTACTTAATTTTTTCTTGACTTTTCTCTACCCACTTTTATTATATGTGTCTCTATTTTGCTACCACTTTCATGTTTTCTTCTCTATTTCCTGTTCCTTTTCTTCTTCCCCAACCAAGACTTCTCGTTTTTCATCCCCATCTCCTTTAATAATCCCCATTAATTCACTGCATTTTATTTTTACGTTTCTAATCTAAATGTTCTCAAGCCGGGTTTATTTTTATATACAAATATAGTGTTATAATGCTGGTTTTTCTCTTCTGATGAGAAGCATTTAGCTTCAAAATACCATAGCCTAAATGGATTCTGTCCCTTTTTCTCTTATCTTCGTCTTTATTAACCTGATGATTTATTAAAGTTCTATGTAACTTTTATTTCTCATCTTTTTAATTATATATATATATATATATATATATATATATATATATATATATATATATATATATATATATATATATATATATATATTTGCAAAGAATTGAGCATAAAACCCACAGATCTTACGATTTGATTAATATACTCTATGAGTCATTAAAAATAAAACAACTAAAATATTTAAGCGATGCTATTTAACTCTAATAATATCGGTAATCCAACCAACTTATTTTTAGATTTTAAATTAGATTATTTGGATTACTCGGACTACTATTCTCATCTCGGTTCTTATATTCACAATGCTTTGGCTGATGTAACTACCGACTATTTTCAGTTTAATCTTTTCAAACTTGCTCTCCTTTTAGCCAAACTTTGTAATCTTTAAAGGGTTCAATTATGTTTTAGAATTTTTAAATGAGAATTAATGATAATTTGTATTTTGATTATTCCAACCATTGTTCTTATCTAGGATATTATTCTTACAATATTTCGACCAGTGTAATCTTCAACCTTACTCAAGTGCGTTTTATCAAACTTGGGAATCTTTACGTTGAACATATAGCATAGAATTTTGAACAGATTCCTTTATTTAATTCATGTGGGAAGTTTGTTCTCATTCCATCAGCCATAAGTTGATAGAAGTCTTAAGTAATACTTAATTATATTCTTAGGATCGCCTGCACTTAGAATTGAAACTTTAATGTCGAGAAAACTGTCACTTAAAACTTATTATTACTTGACACTTTTATTCATTATGCCACGGATCTATTAAGGTTACATCGACTGAAATGTTGTGAAAATAACAACCAAGATGAGAATATTAATCTGAATGATACAAATTATCAAAATATGGCAACTCACAGACATGAATCAAAACCAAATCAAACATCAGATATGTAAATCGTAGTGCAACAGTTTCTTTGCATGTTGTGCTAAGACTTCAATAGCAATATTGAATATCGATTATAACAAAATCTAAAAATGACGGATAACGAGCAGCTAAAGGAAGTGAAGAAAATGGAGAGCCGATTAAGTGGAATTGTTTGTGGTGCATTATTGCAGTAGACTTTATAGTATTAAACTATATGGCTAGATTCTTACTACTTTAAATACTTGTATATGAAGATTGTATCAAACTTTTGAGTAAAAGATATGTGTGTGTGTGTGTTTATTTTATAAACATTTAGTTTGGCTTACATACTATTTACGGCCTTGCTAGGACACAAGGTCAGGTGTGGTTTTTAGAAGGCACTGCCCTAGGATAAGTGCACTCCGGTGTATAAAAAATGCTTAAGCAGGAACACCTCAGACGATTGGCAATAATCCAACCTTTCTCATAGACGGTAAAGCCTGGAAGGATGGACTTCCTAGGACTAAATAGAACAATGGTCAATAATAAAAGTACTTACAATGATTAGGGTTGTGCTTCCTAAAGTCTCTGAGGAAGCATAATTGCTGAAATACAACTATAGTTACAGAAGCTAAACTAAATGTTTATATAATAAATATTTATAAAGCTCTACCCAATATTGAGCAATTTTTAAAAAAATATTGGTTTTAAGTTCATTTTATTACGCTACTAGCTGACTTGTGTCCTGGTATTGCCCAGGAAAGTAGATTAACTCAAGAAATTCCATTCCCAAACTTGAACTCTTGAATTATTTACTGCTTATAATTGTCTGGCATGCACACAGACCTCACAATGGTTATTTAAAATAGCAACCAGAAAAGTATAGTCTCGGAGCATCAAGATTCTAGAGGAACACAATTGGGTATCCAGTTCTTAGTTTTAATTTCATCGAGCAGTTGTTGATTAATGGTATGTGCTGTGTAATTTTTAGGAATTAGAACTGCTCTTTCCATTTATTACTAAGTTTTGTGAGTGATAAAACAATTGATGCAATACTTGGAGTAACAATGTTACCATAGTTGGCTGCTGCAATCTTACCATCAGCTATCCTTATATTTAGGGAGGCAACGTGCATGTGTGTAGATAGTTACAGTCTTGATGTACTTCCACAGATATGACAATTTAATGCAAGCATTGAGCTCATCGGCAAGGTTTCCATGTGGAACAGTAAGAAGTGTGTGTTAGAAGTCACCTGATAACAAAAAATGCTATTATAACGTATTTTGAGATCGCACAATGTTTTATCTAGAGCTTCAAATGCTTTTTTTATGTGCTATTGTGAAATTCATCCTATAGCATCAAGAAATAATTTTGTAAAACTTTAGATGATTCTGATCTTCTTTCTATTAGGCAAATCGGATCTGTTTAGGATAATTGCAATTTAAATGTTGAATGAGCTGTTTTACCACCATCCGGGTACATCAAGGAATATAAGGGGTTGTTGTGTGATACCATCCCGAACAATTGACACTTGTTCATGTGGCTGATATCTAATTTAATGTGTCTATGGCAATAATGTATTAGATCGATCAGATGGGGTAATTTTATCAGTCTTTTACCATTCATCTAAGATTAGTCATATTGTCAATATGCTTGCTATCTTTTATATTCTATCCGAGAGATCTTTTAAAAATTCTAACCGTCCCTTTAAACACAATTATTAGAATCTCTCTTGCATTTGGTTCTCCGGGTATATTTTTGAAAATCTTTTTCATGAGTCCCGTTGCTCTTATAATTACTGGAATGATACAGATATAAAGATCTTCCTTAGATTCCAGTTTCTTTTCATGTCGTACATGAGAAATTGGTTTTTAATTATATGAACTAATTATATAGAAATGTCATCTGAAAATGTTATGTCAACCTCGGATAGTTGATTGTATTCTCTAAGAAGGAATTTACTTTTTCACATTTTCTTGGCATTTTGTTTTTGCTGGAAATGCGCCATCCAAATGTCAGATATTCACCTGTCTCAGACATTCCAACTAAGAGATCTTTTTAAGAATCTGTCTCTTTTTGTACAATTGTTTGTATCTCTTGCACCGGGTATATTTTCTAGGTAGTTTTTAAAATTCTTTTTCATGAGTTCACTTTCTCTTATAACTAGAGAATGATGGAGATCTTCCTAAAATTCCAGTTTCTTTTCCTGTCATACATAAGACGTTGGTATTTCGTTATCGTCTTCATCTCAGCTCTATTTCTTTACTAAATGCTTTTTTGTATACATCCCAAAGTCGTTTTTGATGAAGCACTGTCAACATGATGGCAAACAAATGTCTCAAATTATTTGCAGCTTCAGATATAGATGCTTCTTGGAAATTAGCATTCCAGTGGTCAGCATCCTGAAGTAGTACATGCATCTCTAAATATATTCATAACATGACCATTGATACGTTTGAAGTCAGTAAAGTTCTATGAACCTCTAACATGTCGTAGAAGCAGTCTCAAACAAAGAAAAAGTATCAGTATTTTCTTTATTTTTTACTACCACACACATTGTATTATACCTCACCAAGATAAAAATCAGATTCTATTTTCTTTTGGCGATTACATGTAAACAACCTAGAAAAAGAAAAAGAGATATAAAAGAAAGTAAATATGTTAGATTTTAGTGGGGATTACTTTCCTATGTAAATTTAACATAAAATGAGCACCCACTTTCTGACCAGTATATGGAGACAAGCAATCAAAATATTTTGTTGTAAATTTTGTCTCATGAAAATATTTTAAAACTAATTTCTGAATTGTATCCGGTTTTCAGAAAAAAACTTCACTTTCGCAAGAGGGTAGTTTCAGTATTAGGGTTAGGTTAGATATATCTACAATATATCTATGACTGTTACCCCCCCCCCACCCCGAAAAAATTAAGAAAATGTTAAGTTTTTTTTCAAAAAAAGTTTCGTCTCCATTTGTATTTATTTACATATTATACTTTATTTTTAAAGCTTGCTTACCCAACTCAATACTTTCTTGTATGGGGGGGGGGGGACAAAAACTAAATTATTTTCATTACGTTATTTTATTATATATAAAAAAACCAGTGCACCCCCCCCCACACCAAAACTAAAATCGAAAAAAAAATATGTATCTAATACAGAATAATCCTAAATAATTCATTTTTTTTTATTTCACATAAGAAATCCTCCTAGAATGAGGCAATTTTAATTTTGTTTAAAGAGCAGGATTTTCCACAGATATTACTGAAAATAGTTTTTAAAAATTCAATATTTTTTTTTTTTTTTTAATAATCACTGTTATCGTGTTTGCTCGAAAATACATTTTGAATAGTTCATATTAAAAATATTGTTTTAATACAATATTCAATGCAAGATTACTGCAGAAATTGTTTTCTGCCTTAGAAAAAAATCCTATATACTGATGCAATGTTTATTTTGTTTGGCTAAACATTTTCTTGTTCCTCTGAAAATACATTCTAAAATAGTCTATATTGAAAGTATTGTTTTAATAATGTATACAGAATAATAGCGATGAAATTGTTTTAATTCCGCCTCAGAAGGAAACCTTGTCAACTGAAGCAACGTTTGTTTTGTTTGGCAAGCTGAATTTTCCACACACTATAAAATGACCATGTGTGTAGCTGAAACTGCATCTTCCAGTAGGCCAAGTGTTTATGTTCACTTAATGGTAGTTATAAATCAGATCTGAAGATAATTAAACACATCAGTGAAAAGCTGAGATATTTTTCAAACATCAAAAATGTACTGACACGTGGAAGCAAATGTGGTTATTTTTGAATGCCCGTTAGAATCGGTTAACCCAGAAATGTTTACAAAAGATAAAAGCGTCGGGCTTTCTGAATGGTCGAATGATCTTAATCTGAAATATTTAGATGATTTAACTAAAATTCTCTTCTACTAAGAAAAGACCCTGTGTTTTGGGCAGCGGTTAAAGTAGATTTTAGAAATGAGTAAGAATCAAATCCACTTTCTCTACTGGAGATTTTTTGGGTGGAAAGTCAGATAATTCGGAAAAAAAAAACTATGAGAAATATTGAAAGAAGAAGAAATTAATGGATAATTTCTGGCAACACAGAAGTAGATAGACTATTTGGATTGTGAAGGAGATAAGCATATGAAGGTTTAGGTTATTTTTCCTATTATGTCTGAATGCAGACAGGCAAAAAAAACGACTTTACTTTATTATAAATTTGAACTTGTGTAATATATATTTCCCTGTGTATGGTTTATGGAAAATGTGTGTGTAATTCAGTCTTAAAGGAAAAATAACAAGAGTCCTTAATAATATATGCAA
Organism: Euprymna scolopes; assembly: GCF_053919585.1. Lineage (NCBI taxonomy): Eukaryota > Metazoa > Mollusca > Cephalopoda > Sepiida > Sepiolidae > Euprymna > Euprymna scolopes. The sequence continues at coordinate 65,941,797 of NC_136504.1, forward strand.
AAGCCTATGCACATTTTAATGGACACTATTCATATTTCTGATCTTCCAACAGCACTTCCGGCTTCCCATGACCACTGGAAACTCAATAGGTAGGGTTGAAGATACCAAGTGTGACCGGTTCATCAGCTGGATGGAGAATTACTTTTATGAGTTACACTATTCTAACATTAGTTGATGAACTGGTCATATTTGGTATCTTTAACCCTGCAAGTTGAGTTTCCAGCATTTCCGTGAATCCAAAGGTACCGACAAATAAATATGTATAATGTTCACTAATGCGTATGTGTATAATCTATTATTATTTCATATATATATACACATGTAATATACAATAAATATTCGATAATTAATAAATAAAAAGTAATAATTCGCCATATATTTATTAAAAATATGCTAGAAACACTCTGATGTCTGATAGTTTTATTAATACAGATTAAAAAATAGACTAGTATTATTAAAAAAAAAAAAATCTTTTTCATAATTGAAATGCTTCAACAATTTGTTCCAGTAATTAATATCTCAGAGGATGTTAAATGAGATATGTTAAATGTATGTGGCGGTCAATATCAGTAAAAGAAGGAAGGTCCACACGCGAAGACGGATTATCAACGTCTTTGTTTTAAGAAGGTTAACACCGGAAAGAAAAAAAAACATGACTCCTTAAGGGGAGAGTCCTCAAACCAAAGAGGGATAACTCAGGATGCTAAGGTTTACTCTTTTAACACCCCGGCTTAAACTTTACATCCTGATAATTTTAATTTTACACAGTCCATACGGGTCCTCGCCAGGGGTTTTGTTAGAATATATTGTTGCTTCCATTCTTTTGTATTGTTCATATCGTTTATTAATTGCAGTAGATATTGTGCTTCCTGTATGGCTGGGGTCATTGCCGTATATTCAGCCTCACGTGTAGATAGAGCTACAGTAGACTGCTTTTTACTTTTCCAGGCAATGACAGGTCTTTCTTCATTTAAGGAAAAACAATATTCCGACATACTTTTTCTGTCTTCAGAGCTTCCCCAATCAGCATCGGTAAATCCTGTTAACTTCAGGCCGCCTTCACATTTCCTGAAAGATAAACAAAAGTTTAAAGTCCCTTTCAGATACCTGAATACATGCTTCACTGCATTCCAGTGTTCAATTGTGGGGGTTTGGTTGTAATGTGATAATTTATTTACGACCCATGAAATATCGGGTTTGGTGCAAGTAGATAAGTAAACCAGGCTTCCTATAGCCTCTCTGTACCTTGTGGAATCAAAGGACTTTGCTTCCTTAGAGAAAATTAATTTCTGTTCACAGGGTGTTAGTCTGGGTTTGCAGTCTAGCATATTAAAATGTTCTAATACTTTCTCAGTATATGTCCGTTGAGTCATTTCTATTTCATTTGGTTTGACTATGAAGTCCACACCAAGAAATCTTGAGATTTTACCTAAATCTTTCATGTTAAACTTTTGTTTGAGTAGGGTCTTCCATTACTGTGTCTAAGTTATTTGCGGCAATCAAGATATCATCAACCCATACGAGAATAATAATTCTTTTATTTTTATCAACTTTTTCAAACATGCATGGCTCAATAGTGATTTTATTAAATTTTTCTTGTAGAAGTTCTTTACTCAGTAGATCGTTCCAATTTTTACCGATCTGTTTTAGACCATAGAGTGATTTGTTTAATTTCCAAACAAGCCCATCATTGCCTGGAGCAATGAATCCTTCGGGTTGTTGGGTGAAAATATCAGTCTATTTTGGCGTTTACGTATACTGCTTTGACATCCATCTGGTGAATTATCAAATCATACTGCACAGCAAATTGCATTAGAATTCGGATGGTGGTCATTTTTGTGGTGGGTGCATATGTTTCATGGTAGTCTATGTCCTTTATCTGACTGTACCCCTTGGCAAGATATCTAGCTTTGTATTCTTCGTTATTTTTGTCATCTTTTTTTATATTATACACCCATTTTCTCCCAACTAAATTTTTGTTTTCGGGGAGGGTTGTCAGAGTGAAAGTATTGTTTTCCTTTAAGGAATTCATCTCCTTCTCCATTGCCAATTTCCATTTATCAGCCTCCGGTGAATTTATGGCTTCAGGGATAGTTTTATTTTCACAAGAATTTATACATTCTTCATCTTCATCACTTAAGTTATTGCTAGTGACGTAATCTTTTAAATAAGTGGGTGGTTTTCTCTGTCTCAGTGGGTACCTTGGATTTCTGTTTTCATAACTGTCAGTTGTTCTGTTACTTGCCCGTTCGCTAGCTTGACTGTTGCTATTATCTATATCTTCCTCATAGGGATCAGGTAAAGGTTCGTTTGTTCTATTCTCATCGACTATGTGTTCACGGAAATGGTTAGGATTTATTGAAGGAATTAAAGTTGGATTAATATATTTATTTTGGGTTGTAATATCCTGAGTGGTTTCTCTTGCATCGTTAAATTCATTTGTAAAAGTATATTTATTTCGGTTTGTATTATCCTGAGTGGTCTCCTTTGCATTGTTAAATTCATTTGTAAAAGTATATTTATTTCGGTTTGTATTATCCTGAGTGGTCTCCTTTGCATTGTTAAATTCATTTGTAAAAGTATATTTATTTCGGTTTGTATTATCCTGAGTGGTCTCCTTTGCATCGTTAAATTCATTTATAAAAGTATATTTATTTCGGTTTGTATTATCCTGAGTGGTCTCCTTTGCATTGTTAAATTCATTTGTAAAAGTATATTTATTTCGGTTTGTATTATTCTGAGTGGTCTCCTTTGCATCGTTAAATTCATTTGTAAAAGTATATTTATTTCGGTTTGTATTATCCTGAGTGGTCTCCTTTGCATTGTTAAATTCATTTGTAAAAGTATATTTATTTCGGTTTGTATTATCCTGAGTGGTCTCCTTTGCATCGTTAAATTCATTTATAAAAGTATATTTATTTCGGTTTGTATTATCCTGAGTGGTCTCCTTTGCATTGTTAAATTCATTTGTAAAAGTATATTTATTTCGGTTTGTATTATTCTGAGTGGTCTCCTTTGCATCGTTAAATTCATTTGTAAAAGTATATTTATTTCGGTTTGTATTATCCTGAGTGGTCTCCTTTGCATTGTTAAATTCATTTGTAAAAGTATATTTATTTCGGTTTGTATTATCCTGAGTGGTCTCCTTTGCATCGTTAAATTCATTTATAAAAGTATATTTATTTCGGTTTGTATTATCCTGAGTGGTCTCCTTTGCATTGTTAAATTCATTTGTAAAAGTATATTTATTTCGATTTGTATTATCCTGAGTGGTCTCCTTTGCATCGTTAAATTCATTTGTAAAAGTATATTTATTTCGGTTTGTATTATCCTGAGTGGTCTCCTTTGCATCGTTAAATTCATTTGTAAAAGTATATTTATTTCGGTTTGTATTATCCTGAGTGGTCTCCTTTGCATTGTTAAATTCATTTGTAAAAGTATATTTATTTCGGTTTGTATTATCCTGAGTGGTCTCCTTTGCATTGTTAAATTCATTTGTAAAAGTATATTTATTTCGGTTTGTATTATCCTGAGTGGTCTCCTTTGCATCGTTAAATTCATTTATAAAAGTATATTTATTTCGGTTTGTATTATCCTGAGTGGTCTCCTTTGCATTGTTAAATTCATTTGTAAAAGTATATTTATTTCGGTTTGTATTATTCTGAGTGGTCTCCTTTGCATCGTTAAATTCATTTGTAAAAGTATATTTATTTCGGTTTGTATTATCCTGAGTGGTCTCCTTTGCATTGTTAAATTCATTTGTAAAAGTATATTTATTTCGGTTTGTATTATCCTGAGTGGTCTCCTTTGCATCGTTAAATTCATTTATAAAAGTATATTTATTTCGGTTTGTATTATCCTGAGTGGTCTCCTTTGCATTGTTAAATTCATTTGTAAAAGTATATTTATTTCGGTTTGTATTATTCTGAGTGGTCTCCTTTGCATCGTTAAATTCATTTGTAAAAGTATATTTATTTCGGTTTGTATTATCCTGAGTGGTCTCCTTTGCATTGTTAAATTCATTTGTAAAAGTATATTTATTTCGGTTTGTATTATCCTGAGTGGTCTCCTTTGCATCGTTAAATTCATTTATAAAAGTATATTTATTTCGGTTTGTATTATCCTGAGTGGTCTCCTTTGCATTGTTAAATTCATTTGTAAAAGTATATTTATTTCGGTTTGTATTATCCTGAGTGGTCTCCTTTGCATCGTTAAATTCATTTGTAAAAGTATATTTATTTCGGTTTGTATTATCCTGAGTGGTCTCCTTTGCATCGTTAAATTCATTTGTAAAAGTATATTTATTTCGGTTTGTATTATTCTGAGTGGTCTCCTTTGCATCGTTAAATTCATTTGTAAAAGTATATTTATTTCGGTTTGTATTATCCTGAGTGGTCTCCTTTGCATTGTTAAATTCATTTGTAAAAGTATATTTATTTCGGTTTGTATTATCCTGAGTGGTCTCCTTTGCATCGTTAAATTCATTTGTAAAAGTATATTTATTTCGGTTTGTATTATCCTGAGTGGTCTCCTTTGCATTGTTAAATTCATTTGTAAAAGTATATTTATTTCGGTTTGTATTATCCTGAGTGGTCTCCTTTGCATTGTTAAATTCATTTGTAAAAGTATATTTATTTCGGTTTGTATTATCCTGAGTGGTCTCCTTTGCATCGTTAAATTCATTTGTAAAAGTATATTTATTTCGGTTTGTATTATCCTGAGTGGTCTCCTTTGCATCGTTAAATTCATTTGTAAAAGTATATTTATTTCGGTTTGTATTATCCTGAGTGGTCTCCTTTGCATTGTTAAATTCATTTGTAAAAGTATATTTATTTCGGTTTGTGTTATCCTGAGTGGTCTCCTTTGCATCGTTAAATTCATTTGTAAAAGTATATTTATTTCGGTTTGTGTTATCCTGAGTGGTCTCCTTTGCATCGTTAAATTCATTTGTAAAAGTATATTTATTTCGGTTTGTATTATCCTGAGTGGTCTCCTTTGCATTGTTAAATTCATTTGTAAAAGTATATTTATTTCGGTTTGTGTTATCCTGAGTGGTCTCCTTTGCATCGTTAAATTCATTTGTAAAAGTATATTTATTTCGGTTTGTATTATCCTGAGTGGTCTCCTTTGCATTGTTAAATTCATTTGTAAAAGTATATTTATTTCGGTTTGTGTTATCCTGAGTGGTCTCCTTTGCATTGTTAAATTCATTTGTAAAAGTATATTTATTTCGGTTTGTGTTATCCTGAGTGGTCTCCTTTGCATTGTTAAATTCATTTGTAAAAGTATATTTATTTCGGTTTGTGTTATCCTGAGTGGTCTCCTTTGCATTGTTAAATTCATTTGTAAAAGTATATTTATTTCGGTTTGTATTATCCTGAGTGGTCTCCTTTGCATCGTTAAATTCATTTGTAAAAGTATATTTATTTCGGTTTGTATTATCCTGAGTGGTCTCCTTTGCATCGTTAAATTCATTTGTAAAAGTATATTTATTTCGGTTTGTATTATCCTGAGTGGTCTCCTTTGCATCGTTAAATTCATTTGTAAAAGTATATTTATTTCGGTTTGTATTATCCTGAGTGGTCTCCTTTGCATTGTTAAATTCATTTGTAAAAGTCACTAACCGTCTTTTTTTTTAACAGATTTCTTTTCATTGAAATATACAAAATATGCTGGACTGTATTTGTCATATCCTACAAAAATTCCTTTTTCCGCCCGAGGATCTAATTTTGTTTTATTTTGCACATAACCGTCATCACTTCTTAATCTCTTAACCGTTCCATAAGGAGCACTATCGGCCAAGAATTGTTTTGTAGCGTCGACTGTGTTGCTTTTGTTCTTGAGGAAATATGCCATCACATAGCCTGAATAGTCGTCAGTAAATGTTATGGCATATTTGTAACCAGTCACACTAACAGGTTCTATTTTCCCAGCCAAGTCACAATGCACTAGTTCTAATGGAAACCTGGCCCTTTCGTCTGGTTTTCTTGATCGCGAATTTTGCATTTTTCCAAGAGTACAAGTTTCACACGGTGGTATGGTATTGTCTTTTTGTATAATGGTCATTCCCTCAACAATAGTCGCCATTTTCAAAATATCGGAAATATTACAATGGCCGAAAATTTTGTACCACGTGTTCAAGTCGCGCCTTGTGTTATTAATACTATTTTTTATGCATTTATTTAAATAATAAAGTGTCCCCCTTTTCTTTATTTTAAATTTAACGCTGTCTTTGGTGGTTAGAATAGCATGGTTTTGTGCAAATTCCATGCTGCAGCCTTTCCCTATGGCGGCTTGTACCGACAATGTTTTGTGTAAATATTGGTACGAAAACATTTTTTAAATAAATATTATGTCTCTTTTTATAAATATCGTGTAACGTTATTTTTGCCGTTCCTTTCTTTAACGCTATATTATTATTATTATTTTTTTTTTGATCCGTCAGCAAGCTCAATATAATGCGTTCAAACATAAGAAATTTTTTTCATCATTAATAATATAGGCAGTAGCCCTCAATCAACTAATAGTTCAGTTATTAGAAATAATATGATAATAATAATATAATACCTTGTTGTATGAATGGCTGTTTCCTTCAGTTTATCTTTTTCAGCAGGATTTTGTATCATGAGTTCTTACTTCGCAAAATTTACACCACCTGTTTTTGTTACAGTTTTTTGCGGAGTGGCCATATTTGTTACACCGAAAACACGTGTGGGGTCTTTTTTATTTGATGTCTTCATGATTGGAGTTTTCCATTTTGGGTTTCGTGTTTTCCTCGTATGATCGTAGCAATGCCTTGAATTCCGTCAAAGTTTGTGGTGTATCTCTTTGGATAACTATGGCTTTTAATGTGTTGAAGGTATATGGCAACCCCTTGAGTAACATAGCTGTCACCAATGCGTCTGAAATTGTCTCTCCACCATTTCGTAAAGCAGCTATAGCTTTTTCAGCACGTTTAAGCTTACCTTCCATCATTTTTCGCGTCTCGCATGATTAATGCCAAACTTCTATCATCTAGAAGTTGGATCAGTTCTGCGAATATATCCTCGTTTCTCTGTGGGTCAATTTCATCATCTTCCTTTTTGAACTCGGCTTTTAATTTTAGGCTGTGAAGGTGTCCCATAAATTTAATTTCGAACATCTCATAATTATTTTCATCACCATCAAACATTAGTCGGCTGGGGCCATAACCTGTTAAATTAGACATGTTAAATGTATGTGGTGGTCAATATCAGTAAAAGAAGGGAGGTCCACACGCGGAGATTATCAACGTCTTTATTTTAAGAAGGTTAACACCGGAAAGAAAGAAACATGACTCCTTAAGGAGAGAGTTCTCAAACCAAAGAGGGATAACTCAGAATGCTATGGTTTACTCTCTTAACAGAGGAAACATATATTATGTTTTGTATGTAAAAATGAATGTGTGTTTGTGTGATGTTAGAAAATCTACATAAGATATAAAAGTATATTTTTATTTTAAATTTACGGGAGAATACAATGGAAGTGTTCTCAAATCTCTGAGTTCCCTTAATGGAGGCGATGAGAGCACACTTCCCCTTAAAACTTAAAATATATCCTCTCTTTTTTTTATTATGAAATTTAAATGTATAAAATTTCCTGAAGAAATGCTGATCACTAAGTGACCTCCTAACCTTAGAGAGCTATGGGGGCTGAACTTTCTCTAAAACTTCAATTATATCTTATTTTGATGAAATTTATATCATGTATAAAATTCTCTAGGAAAGGCAATAGAAGTTGTTCTGATTCTCTGTTACCATTCACCTGACAAATATCTATGTGTATCTACCTTTAAGTGACTCAAAGAGACAGAACTCCCTTAAAACTTAAAATCCATATATCCAATTTTAATTAAATTTAAACCAAATGTATAAGACGTTAATTCGGAAAGTTTTATAGTATTTCAGTTTCTTTCAACTATATTAGGGGACGAAATGGGAGAAACAGGCGCTAAAAACAAAGTAATATTGCGTTATGAGCATAGTGAAAAAGTACATCGTAGTAAACTTCATTCAATCCCGAGCAACGTCGGGTCTTCTTGCCAGTAATCTTATAAAATAATATAATACGATATATTACGTATGTTTTTTTTTCTTCAAGAGTAATCAGTACGTGGGTAGAGCTTAGTAGGAATGTGTCACGTCACAATGTTAAGAGATTGAAAAATATTTTTACTACCTATTTTTTTTATATGTAAGATCACAGCAGACGAGTAACACATAATATTAAATACAAGCAGGAAATGTTACTGTTTGTATAAGCAATAAATATGACATTAGTTTAAAATTTTAATGTTTTCATTTTCTTTTTAATGATGTATGGTAGTCCCCCGCCCTACTAAATGGTAATGTGCCAACGTTATTCACCATGTGGCCGAGAATACATACCAAACACATATTGACGCTCACTCACGCACACCAATCCTTTTAAAAATTTAATCTATATATATATATATATATATATATATATATATATATATATATATATATAAGCGAAAATGTGTGTTAGTGTGTGTGTGGGTGCATTTTTCTGTATGTCCGCCAAAGGCTTTTTTCGCTGGGCTTCTCCGTCGGATCACTCCTTAAAACTTTTTATATAATATCTAAATCATAATATCTACGAGTTATGATCGGGGGTCGCGTCTATTTTTAATTTGCCTGCCTTTTACGCACTATTTTCGAGATTTTTTTATTACTCTTTTCAGTATAAAAAAATGAAAACTAGCTTGCAGCCGTGTCATGTTTCAAGGTCAAACGTCACACAGCTTAACTTTCTCGCGCCTGTCAATTTCACTTTATAAATGGTAACTTACGACACTTATTACTTCCTCTCCCCTCGTGGCCGAGATGGTTAGGTCTCAGGGTTGTTTTCCATTTCGTTTCCACTGTCGCGTCAAGGCTTCAGGTTTGAGCCTACCTTCCTACTAAAACTTTTTTTTCTTTTTACACCTCCAAACACCTGGCCAACGTTTTTTTTTAAACACACACACCTCCAAACACCCAGGCAACGCCGAGTACCATCCCCTGCTAGTCTATAATATAAATCTCACCTGTCTGTTTAAATGTATGTATGTATGTATGTATGTATGTATGTATGTATGTATGTATGTATATATGCCTGCCTGAAACTTTCGACAGAGGCGACAGCGTTTTACGAGATTGGTAATGTTTTAAAGCTCGACCCTTCGGGCGACAAATATGAAAAAATTGGCTAAAAACATTAGTTCCTTCACCCTCAACTGGACACTTTTCTATAGAGAGGGGTCACTTTTTTTGCCGATATTTTCAATTGACTAGCTTTAATTTAAACCTTTGCCACTTCCAGTTTGGCGATAGACGTAACGGCAAAGACGTCACGTTTTTTTTTTTGTTTTTTTTTTTCACATTCTTTTCCTATTTCGCACTACAGGTTCGAGCCTGCCTGCCTACTACCACTTTTTTTTCTTTTTTGCTCAACACACACCTCCAAACACTCAGGCACCCAGGGTAGTTTTTAATATAACTCAAAATTTGATGTAAAGAAATTCTTTTCTCTATAAAGTTTTTTTTTGTATCTAACTTATTTTAAAACTTTCTTTAAGAGGGAGGGGGCGAGTTTAGGTGGATGCATCATTTAAATGGTAAAGTTTATAAAAAAAATTAATGTTACTTTAACGCCTACGCTACTAACCGTGTTGCTTAGAATATATATTCTAAAATTCATAATTCATAATGATATGTTCATTAGTTTAGATTGTTGTGTGTGTGTATGTATGTATATATATATATATATATATATATATATATATATATATATAATAAATAAACGTTGGTGAACACATAATACGGTTTGTTCCTTTTTTATTTTCTCTATATATATATGTATATATGATAAGATATAATACAATAGTAGTCCGACGAAATAGAGAAATAAAAAGGAACAAACGGAGTTATATGTTCATCAACGTTTCGTCTTTATTTCGAGACTTGCTGTAGATAAATGAAATTAAGAAAACAAAAAACAAACAAAAAAAAAACAGTACAAATATTTGAAAAAATATTTTTGATGAAATGTATGACCCTGTTCCATTTCAGAAACAGAAAAAGTCGTTGGAAATTAAAAAAAAAAAAAAAAAGAGGGAGAGGGGCATAGCGTTGAGAAAGTTTTTTTTTTATTTTTTAATATATAACGTCATATAGCCGTTAATATATTTAAAATGATATGATTTATATTCGTTCTGGAACAAATATCCTTTATAATTCAAATATGGGTGTGTAACTGAAATGAAATGAGTGTATTTTTGTTATGTAATTTATTGACTGAGATTATATATATATTAATTATTATAGGAGGTGTTTTCTACGGTGTATGAGAGTTAACCTCTGTCTAAAATGAAATTATGTTCTTTTAATATACATTTAATTATTAATAGCGATACATTATAAAAACCTCCACGTTGTTTAATTGTGCTTGAATTTATGATAAGAGCTGATTCAAGAAGTCTCCATCACGATTTATTTGAAATAAATTTAACTATTTTGCTTGTTTGAAGTCAAACGTATGATTATGCTGCAATGAATGAGAGAATAATGCACTCAGAGAATTGCTATTTCTTATATCTCTTTTGTTTATTGAGCCTTTTCTCTAATTTATGTTGGGTTTCACCAACGTATATATGATGGCAATTTTGGCAAAGAAACCGTTTATATGCCTGCATTGGAAACTGGTTTGTGTTGGGGATGTTTTGTTATTTTTAATATTTGTTTTATAGTTTGTGATGTGGTTTGTATGATTGGAATTCCGAGTTTGTTTAGTGTATTGCAAATTATTTTATTATTGGTGTGTATAAAACAAATATTAAAACCAAAAGCCATCTCAAAAACAGATTTGGAACTTATAAAATGGCCAAAAAAAGATGATTATATATATATATATATATATATATATATATATATATATATATATATATAATACTATTCTATGGTTAAAATTTCATGGCAATTATTAAAAAAGAACCTGTATTTTCAAACCAATAAATTATGCCTAAATTTACCTACATTTGTATATAGTGTCCTGCAAACGAGCTTCAGTTTTGCTGCTTGGGTTGTTTCCCCTGTGGCCTTGCCAGGCCACTAATATATAGATATACTACCTTTTTTTGGCAATTTTATAAGTTCCAAATCTCAGCAACTATTGATCAGAATTTAACAAATGAAGGCTTGTTGGAAAAGTAATGACCTAAATTGTGTAGTGGGCTATGTGACTAAAGATTGCACATTAGGGGATCATCCATCATCCAGAGCGTATTTTTGGCACTTTTTTATAGCCATAAAATGTTTCAATCATAGTCATTTGTTTTCCTAGTTTTGCCTATGAATTACAAAATATTTGATATTACCCCAAAACCGTTAACCTTGATGGAGGGGAGACTAAAACTTGCTGCTATGGTTTCAAATGATCTGAAATAACAGCAAGGGGAGACTTGATTTCAAATATTTCTCATATATTATGTCTCCCCCTCTTTGGTTTTCATACATAATGTAAATTTCACGATGTATAAGGATTATTTGATACTGGAGATATTCATAATCATAGCCGATTTCCAAAAGAGGGAAGACATAACATATGAAATATATATATATATATATATATATATATATATATATATATATATATATATATATATATATATATATATATATATATATATATAAAACAAAAAATGCTCTATTCATTTTTTATAAGGAGCTTTGCATTATCCATAATGATAGCTGGCGATTTTTCTTCCTATCGTGCTCAATTCACAAAGGAGTACAGGGATATATATCGTCATTCATTGGTAGATGTATTCGCTGAATCACACAGTTCGTTAATGTTGTTATTACCAAAATAACATTACCTAAACAAAATAATGATTTTTGATGGTAATTGAAATTTTTTTTTTTTTTTTTTTTTTAATTAACCTGTTTCTTTCTTTTTAATAATCAAGTTAATAACCAAAGTGAAGTGTTTATGCCTGAAAACAAAATATTGAGTTAATATTTGTTTTATATTTTGTACTAATATTTTGTCTTTGTTTCCTTTTTCTTATTTTCCAGTTCCTGTGATTTACTTAGAGTGGAGAAGTCAACGCTAAAAGACAAAACGAAAGGCAGTAAACAAGACCAAAAAAAAAAAAAAAAAAAACTTTCATTTTGACGCTGGCGGAAAGAGGGAAGGATAGAATAATTCTGGTATCATCCAAAGAAAATCTTATTTACTCCAAGATGGCATTTCCGCAAGGAAAAGAAGAAACGGATGAATAAGGAAACAGGATGAACAAACTACATTCTTTTCATCATCAGCTGGTTTGATCTGACAATAAGTGCTCGATAAAAAGAAAAGATAAAAACAATTACGCTCAACGGTTATCTTCTTCCCGCGTTACCTCGTCATTAATCTTTTAAATACCCACCAGTTTATCTGTTCGTGTAATACGTTCAATAATTTATTTAAGTATCAACGTGAAAAAAAAATGGGTGTAAAAAAAACTGAAGTCGTTGAAAAGTACATAGTTTGTGTAGTGTAAGGTTTCACCTTAGGCGGACATTATCACTCGATAATGTAATAATCGAGTAATAAAGTTACATTAGATGGTAAGTGAAAAATACTCTCTTTGAAAATTATTAATTAAAGAGAATATAACAGGACTGAATACCAAAATCGGGAAAAGGCCGAAAGGATAATTTTTTTATTTGAAAACACTGGCCAATATCAGGCAAATACATTGTTTGTTTTTTGTTTTTTTTGTTTGTTTGTTTGTTTTTGTTTTGTTTTTTTATATAATTTTCGTTCATTAGTCTACTAACAGGGAGACCCGATATTGCTCGGGATTGAATGATGATCAACGACTGTTTCACACTCCCTTATTTTTATTGTTATCAAAATCGGCAAAATCGCCTATTTTTCAATCAAACTGATTAATTACCTGCTCTAGTTGGGGACCCATTATGATACACCAAGAGGAAGCTTCACATGCCTCCCCACAGCTTACTTAGCTCACAATTGTAGTCTACATTGCACTGTAGAGAACCTACTGTTGATTTTATAACATTATGTTTGTATAATGGCTTAGATTAAAATTTAAAATGTAAAACTCAGGTATCATGGTTTAGTTGTGCTCTAAACAGAAACATTCATTTCGAACGCGCCCCTATCATACCAAAGAACCTCTTGTTGATTTTATATGCCTAGTTTTTCTGCTTGTGTGGTGATAATGGCTTAAATTTAAGTTTAAAATGAAAAAAAATCAAGTATCATGTTTCAGTTGTGATTTAAACAGTAACATTCATTTCAAACACGCCTCTCTCATATCAAAGAACCTACTGTTGATTTTGTATGCCGGGCCTTTCTGCTTGTGTGATAATAAAACTTTTCAAATGCACTTGTGATGTTAGGCTGTATAAGGTGTTTGGTCAAATTCGCCTGTTCCTTTTTTCATCAGGTTTATTTGATCATCGTTACTTATTGAAGACATTCTGATACAAAACCTATCTAAGAATATTGCCGGATACATAAAGTACATTTGTGTGAAGTTTCATAAAATAGTTCCAGCCGTTTAGGAGTCCATGGGGAACAAACTCACACGCACACACACAAAGTTCCTATTATATAGTAGAGATTCTGTGAATTGAAAAAGGAGAAAATGTCATTTTATTTCATATATAAGAAGATCAGATTTTACTTCGCAAATCCATTTAATCATGAAGAGTGACAGTAAATCCCAGATAGTGAGTGAAAATATCTTGTAATTAATCTTTTAAATAGCCGCCAGTTTATCTCATCTTTATTCATTTGATATGTTTGATAATTGATTTAAGTATTCATTAGGTTGAGAAGAAAGTTCTTGCGGAATTTTTAATTTTGATTTCAAATGATGTATTTTCATATTATAAGTTTTCATTATAATACCTTTACTTTATCATTTCAAAGAGTGTTTTTCGCGCTATCTAATCGTTTAAATTACAATCTTCTTAAAACAATTGTCTTTTTAGTACGTGGAATACAAGATGCAAAAAAGTAAATGCACACAATTTTCTTATTTTATTTCAAGCTAGGCCGAAAGGCTGCTGAAACAGCTTGTGATATCAATGAAGCATTTGGCCCAGGAACTGAACACAGCACAATGGTGGTTTAAGAAATTTTGTGGTGGCGACAAGAGTTTGGAAAATGATGAGCATAGCAGTCGGCCATCGGATGTTGACAACAATCAATTAAGAGCCTTAGTCAACGCCAATTCACGCACAACTGTTTGAGAACTTGCTTCTGAATTAGATGTAACATATATTATGATTTCCAGCCACTTGAGAGAGATTGGAAAGACAAAAAACTTGATAAATGGGTGCTCACGAATTGGACGGCAACCAAAAGAAACACTATTACGAAGTGTCATCTTCCCTTCTTTTACACAAGAATAACCCGTTTCTCGAGCAGGTTGTGACTTGCAATGAAAAGTGGGTTTTTTACGACAATCAGCGATGCTCAGCTCAGTGGTTAGATGCTAACGAAGCTCCACAACACTTCTCGAAGCCAGAATTGCACCAAAAGAAAGTCATGCTGACTGTTTGGTGGTCTGCATACCTGTCTCATTCATTACAGTGTTTTTAATGTAGGTAAAACTAGTACGGCAGTGAAACAAATTAAAAAATGCATAAGAAACTTTGGCAACAACACCCAGCATTAGTCAACACAAAAGGTTAATTTCTCCTCCACGACAATGCCCGATTGCACATTCTAAACTGATCCTGCAGAAGTTGAACTATTGTTGAATTGGCCTATGAAACCCTGCCTTATCTGCCTTACTCTCTAGACCTCTTACATACCGACTATCAATTTTTTAAGCATTTTGACAACTTTCAGCATGAGAAATGCTTCAAAATGCTTAAACGATATCAAAGACGTCTTCAGTGACTTCATCGCCACCAGAGCGCAAGATTTTTACGTCACTGCACTTGTTTTGCATTGGCAAAAGTGTATTGATTCTGATGGTGCTTATTTCGCCTAATAAATTTTTGTTTGAGTCAAGATATGTTCATCTGAATTTAAAAGTTTAAAATCGCAAGAACTTTCTTGTCAACCTGATATATAAAAACAGTAAAAAGAAAAAAAAATGGATGTAAAAACCTGAGGTGGTTGAAAAGTACATAATGTTTTTTTTTTTTTTTTTTATTATTTATTATTATTTATTATTATTATTATTATTATTATTATTATTATTATTATTCCTCCTCCTCCTCCTCCTCCTTTGAATATTGTAACGTTGGGTATGGAGCAGCCAAACCAGCTGCCAACATTACCCTGCTTTTTATTAAAACCAACCGAGAGTTCTTTTTAGTATCCTCGTTAGTGTAATGTGTTGTCTAAGACGAGCATTATTAAACATGATATATATATATATATATATATATATATATATATATATATATATATATATATATATATATATATATAAACATGTTGAAAAGAGTTAGGAAAATGAATGTGAAAACCTAAGGTTGTTGAAGAGTTGCTTTATTAGTCTAGTGTAACACTTCGCCTTATGCAGGCTTTATCAAACACAACATTTAAAGAAAACTTTAGCAGACGTTTCTTCTTCTCAGCAAATATCTCCAAATAAAAATCTCTTCATAAAGAAAGTGTTCTCACTCTCCTCAAACTATATGTGCTTATTTTATGACAGAAATTTATGCTGCACTGCACTTCATCACAGCTGAGAAGCACGACTGGCTGTCTATTGACAAATGTTTTATTTGGAAGGAAATTAAGTCAAGTATATTTGTAAATACAAATTTATTTTTATTTACTAATGTGTCACCCTTTATCAAGGTCACAACTCACTATGGAATGAGGATCTGCTCTCACTTTGAAATGATTTTATAGAAAAGAATTCGGATATTTTTCTCTGAACTTGAAATTTGACAATTTATTTTTCTCAAATGGTTGCCAGAGTTGATGCAGTCAGGCGATATCACTTTGTTTCATGTCAAACACTTTCCCACTAAAGAGACGTTGCGAGCCTGTCTCGTTATTTTCATGACAAATGCTCGTCTGAGCTCCAATTTATTTATTGGCAAACTTTCATGAAAAACACTCATCTAGCTGAAACTATTATCAATAATTTCCCCCCACTTTTTTATCTGTGTCTAAACCTAAACGTGGATTCCATAAAGAAAGCTTCTTTCTTAGAACTGCATGCTTGTGGAATTCTTTCATTTCCCTGCTTTCCAGCTGACTACAGTATGGTCATTTTCAAGTCCGACGTAAACAAATTATTGATGAGCCGTCTCCTTAAGTAATCTAATTTACCAAATTTCCAATACTAACGATTACTATATAATTGTCCCATCAATTACTGTACACTCATGAACCCTTATCCTTATCCAGGCCTTGATAAGTGGTTACTACTTTGTAAAAAAAAAAAAAGAAAGAAAAAAGAAAACATGATTATTAAGATGTCTGGTAAAAAAAAAAGAAAAAGAAAAACATGATTATTAAGATGTTTGGTAAAAAAAAAAGAAAAACTTGAGCCACATAATTAAAAAATATAACTCCGTTCACTTAACTCATTATTTGCTAAATTAATGTACATTGTTACGAAGTGAATTATTATTGAACGAAAAGCTTATTTTTACAATCTACATAAAAATATAACAAGTAAAAATAAATCTTATGCTTGTTAAAATTTAATTAAAAAGATTATACTTATATACTTTATTATAGTTAATTATTTTTTGACCTTAAGATTAGAAATTCTATTTTGCAAACAAAAACAAGCTATATATATTATTTAATTGGAATTCATTATTAAGATGAGTATTATTTATTAATTTGTTTATTGCGGACTATTATCCTCATATGTTTTAGCTGCTGTTTCATGATGTTTCAGCCAACTATTCCTCTGGCCTTTGTCAGTGGATAGAGACGTTGAACCTCTACAGTTCCAGGTGAGCATTGTCTGAAAATAGCGGTCCCAATCCTACGCAAAGCCGACCAGATGCTTACTTGGTCAAAAACGTGTAGAGACGATGACAACTATGGAAGGCAGCAATTGCTGAGGATGAAGTTAGGAGATTCAGAGTTCCCATCCCGTCGTCATTACTACCTGACGAAGGCCAGAGGAATAGTTGACCGAAACGTCATGAAACAACAACTAAAAAAGATGAGGATAATAGTCCACAATAAATAAATTAGAAACAAGCTAGTATTTAAAAAAAAAAAAAAAAAAAAAAATTTCTTTTAGTTTTTCTTCCTAATTAACATTTGCCAGTCGGCCTCCAATCACAGTTGTAGATTGTACCATTGAGAAACCTGTACTATGATGACATAAAAACCCTTTTCGAGTTATTTAATGCCAAACGCTGCCATTTTGGTAAAAGTTTTTTTATAGTTCTAATTCTTAGCGGTTTTAGATATTTATTCATGATGTTCGCATGACATAAATATTCGCATGGCATAAATGTATATCATCGGATGCAGTTAACCAGTAGACCCTGATGAGTACAACTACTCTGAATAAGAGTGAATCTGACAATATAATGGAAATTAAACTGGAACTCTACACTCTCCAAAGCTCCCAAAATGATGCTTCATCATTGGAGAAAGTTTAATATCATACATAGGACACTCAAACTATTTTCTTTTTCGTGTTCATCTTTCTTATTTTAATTTCGAATCTTAAAACATTACAGCAGCATTTCTCAACATTTTTACCTTTACATACTTCTTAAAATAAATTACATGCTTCAAGAGACCATTGCGCAAAAATACAACTATCATATTTTATTTTATTTTCCTCATGATTCACATAGTGAATATGATGGCATATATTTTTGAATAACTTCTTTATAAAAAAAATGAATGTCCTTTTTGATTGGTCTTATGTTTAACCGGACTCTATTCTCATCTGTCGATGATGACGAGCCCTTATTGGAGAATGTTGACAGTGTTCATTTATTGAGATTGTCGGACTGACTTCCTCATCTTGGTTGTTATAGTCACAACGTTTCGGCCGTTTTGCCCTCCGGCCTTCATCAGGTGTTTTGTATTGAACTGGGGAGCCGTTTGTTAGGAGTCTCGAACCCAACCCATTATTATTATTACGGGGGTACCGTGTTCGGACTCCAGCTAGGCTCTGGGACATAGTTGCTGATTCTCTGTTTTGAATGTTACTTTTCACTGCCTTCATTCAGGATTGAACTCAGCACCTTTTGGTAACTGTAAATTTTGATACAACTTTGATAAAAATTGTCCTAGTGACATATGGCCGAGTGGTCCTAGACGTTGTATCAAAGTTTAAAAGAAAAGAAAAGAATATGACTCGTTGGAGTAGATTATTTGAATAAAAAAAACTGAGTTTCTAAAGCTAGTTAAAAGAAGACAAAATCCAAAATTAGTCTCTTCCTGCTCATTATATCAATCCCCTCTCTTTCTCTCTTTAATTTTCCAGTTATGAGTTAAATAGAATTACTACTACGGTTATATTACCTTTTGTTTATGATAGACCATTCCAATCTTTTGATTCTTCACTTTCTTTATGACCTTCAATTGTTAGCAACAAAGAGAGAGAGGGGGTGAAGAGTCAAAACACATATATTGATAGAGGGTAAGAGTGATAGAAAAAACTTGGTAATAGACGTGTCACTTGATGAGTATATTACAGAAAGTGGCTAATTAGAAAAATCAAAATTAAAGTTTTTTTTTTTTTTCAAATATAACTCAATCCCAAAACTGATAACTATTTTAACATGTACTTTGTGTGATCAAGGAAGAAAAAAAACTTATAGAAATAAACGTTGATTAACTCAACTTTAGTATAATAGATACATTTCTGCAGATATTGAAGATTCCATAGTTTTTTGTTTTTTTTTTGGAAGTGGGGGTTCTTCTTTAGTGATCTAATTTTGAATTTGGAGAAAAATTAAATCGCATAAATGGACAAAATAATTTTAACAGAATTCAAATCCAAAGATTTAAAAGATGCAATAAATATGTATGACCTGTACAGTATAAGGCAATATGTGCAGAACAAGCAATTTCATCGATATGGCCATGTTGAAAGAGTGGATGGCAGTTTTGGGATTAGTAGATGTTGAACAGTTTAGCTGAAGGGGTAATTCACAGGTGAAGGCCAATGAAGAACTGGAAAAAATTGACCTGAGGAAAAGAGGGATTAAGACCTGACCTGAGATAGATTACTTTCGAAATTAATTTCTTAAAGCTGTTCAACATATGCCAGTATATAAAAAAGGCATTCGACCAAATATGATAATGATGAACTACCAGAAAGACCTGACGTTGCTCGAATTTAGTTATTTTTTTCACTATACTCATAACTCCATATTGCTTTTTTTTATGTTCCCTCACATTTGGCATCATAATATAGTCGGAAAAAACTGAAACTTTATAAACCTCTTTAAATTTTATTAAAATCGAATATATGTATTTGAAGTTTTAAGGGTTTTAAACTCACGATAGCTCACATAGATTCAGCATGTATGTCGAGACTTGAAATCACTTCCATTGTCTTCCCCGAAGAATTTTATACATATGATTTAAAATTCATAAAAATGGGATATATTTTAAGTTTTAGGAAACGTTTTGCTCCAATAGCTCCTTTAGATAAGGAATGCACTTAGATATTTAGGGTCACATTTAAATTTTACATATGAACACATTTTTAGTTTTTATGTAGATTCGCTAATCTTTTTTCTATAGGTAATACACACAAACAGCCATTCTGTTTTATCTCATCAGTTCTCCATGATCTGGATGATCATTGGGCTGCCAAAGTAGATCAGACAACCAGCTTTCTCCAACTCTCCTGATTTTCTGCCCTGCCCACTAACAAGTACTGTCCTCCCACCCTTTCTTGGTCTACACATCTTTCTTCCTTCTAGTATGGATCCTTGCCACACCACTTCATTTTTCCTATTCCTCGCAGTGATCATCAGATTTTCATATTGCTCAACAGCTTATCTGAGTCCTTTCTTCACTTCCTCATTTGTAATGTTGCCCCTGTACAAGTTGTTCAGGATCTTTTAGGAACATCTCAGCTTTATAGGTTGTATCTTTCTCTCCATATATGCAGTTACTCTGTGACACACACGTATACACACATATAGAAATGTCTAAAGGAGCACATCGATCTGGTGTTTGAGCATAATCTTTCTGTCATTCCATATGCGATTTAGTTTTTGCAAAGATTTCAAGCTTGGATTCATCATTTCTTACAATTGTTCAAAGGTTCAAAGTTTTATACAATAGATTAAATGAAATAGTGACCTCCTCAATCAAATAGACGGAACAAATCAAAAGTTACTTTTGATTTGTTCCGTCTATTTTTACCATTTATATACATACTACCATTTACGACCATTTATATACATACTACCATTTACGATAATTTATATACATACTACCATTTACGACCATTTATACACATACTACCATTTACTACCATTTATATACATAGTACCATTTATTACCATTTATATACATACTACCATTTACTACCATTTATATACATACTACCATTTACTACCATTTATATACATACTACCATTTACTACCATTTATATACATACTACCATTTACTACCATTTATATACATACTACCATTTACTACCATTTATATACACACTACCATTTACTACCATTTATATACATACTACCATTTACTACCATTTATATACATACTACCATTTACTACCATTTATATACATACTACCATTTATTACCATTTATATACATACTACCATTTACTACCATTTATTACCATTTATATACATACTACCATTTACTACCATTTATTACCATTTATATACATACTACCATTTACTACCATTTATTACCATTTATATACATACTACCATTTATTACCATTTATATACATACTACCATTTACTACCATTTATATACATACTACCATTTTCTACCGTTTATATACATACTACCATTTACTACCGTTTATATACATACTACCATTTACTACCATTTATATACATACTACCATTTGCTACCATTTATATACATACTACCATTTACTACCATTTATATACATACTACCATTTATTACCATTTATATACATACTACCATTTATTACCATTTATATACATACTACCATTTACTACCATTTATTACCATTTATATACATACTACCATTTATTACCATTTATATACATACTACCATTTACTACCATTTATTACCATTTATATACATACTACCATTTACTACCATTTATTACCATTTATATACATACTACCATTTACTACCATTTATTACCATTTATATACATACTACCATTTACTACCATTTATTACCATTTATATACATACTACCATTTACTACCATTTATTACCATTTATATACATACTACCATTTATTACCATTTATATACATACTACCATTTACTACCATTTATATACATACTACCATTTACTACCATTTATTACCATTTATATACATACTACCATTTACTACCATTTACTACCATTTATATACATACTACCATTTACTACCATTTATTACCATTTATATACATACTACCATTTACTACCATTTATTACCATTTATATACATACTACCATTTACTACCATTTATTACCATTTATATACATACTACCATTTACTACCATTTATTACCATTTATATACATACTACCATTTATTACCATTTATATACATACTACCATTTACTACCATTTATATACATACTACCATTTACTACCATTTATTACCATTTATATACATACTACCATGTACTACCATTTATTACCATTTATATACATACTACCATTTACTACCATTTATTACCATTTATATACATACTACCATTTACTACCATTTATTACCATTTATATACATACTACCAGTTACTACCATTTATTACCATTTATATACATACTACCATTTATTACCATTTATATACATACTACCATTTACTACCATTTATATACATACTACCATTTACTACCATTTATTACCATTTATATACATACTACCATTTATTACCATTTATATACATACTACCATTTACTACCATTTATATACATACTACCATTTACTACCATTTATTACCATTTATATACATACTACCATTTACTACCATTTATATACATACTACCATTTACTACCATTTATTACCATTTATATACATACTACCATTTATATACATACCATTTATATATATATTATATACATACTACCATTTATATACATACTACCATTTACTACCATTTATTACCATTTATATACATACTACCATTTACTACCATTTATTACCATTTATATACATACTACCATTTATATACATACCATTTATATATATATAATATACATACTACCATTTATATACATACTACCATTTACTACCATTTATTACCATTTATATACATACTACCATTTACTACCATTTATATACATACTACCATTTACTACCATTTATTACCATTTATATACATACTACCATTTATTACCATTTATATACATACTACCATTTACTACCATTTATTACCATTTATATACATACTACCATTTACTACCATTTATATACATACTACCATTTACTACCATTTATTACCATTTATATACATACTACCATACTACCATTTACATACATACTACCATTTACGACCATTTCTATACATAGTCAGTCTTACATTGCTCAAGCATGTGCTTGAGTTTCCAGTGGTGTGAGTATTTTCATACCAAATAAAGATGAAATTTATAGAAATAATGTCGATGGTGGGGCAATGGCCCTTGGAATTCAAATAGGGAAGGCGTATATCATATTCAAGCTGCCTACCTTTGTCATAATATTTCTCAATACTAGTACTTATATGTAGAGTCCTTGGGGAATACAAATCAAGGAATTGATCCTGAGCACTACTAGAGCATGACCAAACCTTTGCATACCACTGGTAGGCAATGATATATTTCAAGCATGACAGACCAATGAAAGTGCTATTGTTTTGAATTTAGGTGTGACTAACCGATTAACAAACAGACGGATGGACAGAGCATTTTATAAATATTTTAGGATGCATCTAAAATAAGATACATCCATTTAAATATAGGAAGTAAATTTTAGATGCAAGGAGGAAATCGGCAGATGGGAGTATACAATTATCACAATCAGAACATCCTGATATTATAGGTCAGTTAATTGGTGTATTATTTACCAAATGTTTGAGTAGTAGTGTACTATAGCTATGCCATGATTTATGACTTTAGTCTAAGAATAAATTTTTGCCAAGCCACTATGGTAAGTTCGTTTTTTTTTTTTATTATTATTATTTTGGAAGGCCATTTTGAGATGATCTGAGTGGGTTTCTGGAACTGAGTCCCAGTTTCTAAAACAAAAAAAAGAACAAAACCAAACTATAAATGTCAGTGAATTATGTACATTGTTCATCTTTCTCTCTCATAAACAACAATGTTTTCTTGAGGCTTTATTTAGGGCAGGTGCTTTGAAGACGTTCAAAACAATTGCTATCTCTATATAACATTATGTATGTGTATATATTTATATATCTGTATATATAAGATTCACAACTGCTAAGTATAAAAGTGGGTAATCTGAACTACATTTAGTTTGGTTTTATGCAAAAGGAACAAAGATGGGGTGGCAACCCTTCGTGAAAATTCAGATTATTGCTCCTCACCCCTAGCCTTGATAAGTGATGATTTATCTACCAAAAACAAAAGCAAGATGTAGTGAAAATCCGCACTGTGTGGACTTGTCAATGAAATATTGTCAGTTGTCTCTAAAAGGAGTACAGGGAGGCTTTGATTTGGGGGTGGCGGTATTTCAGAACCTGAAATTGTAATTTGTGTTGAAAAGAAAGGGAGGTAAACTTGAAAGATAGCTTTTATTTTTCTTTATTGACAAGTCACTTCTATTCAAGGCAAAAAGGTCACTTGAGGACAAGGTTTAATGGGGTTTTTTGTATCAGGTGAAGGGTTAGACAGAAACCTTGAGGATTGAAGCCAATAGTTGGATCTGGGTAGAATATTATTATTTAAGAGGACGGCTCAACAAGAATTTG
Source organism: Euprymna scolopes (assembly GCF_053919585.1). NCBI lineage: Eukaryota > Metazoa > Mollusca > Cephalopoda > Sepiida > Sepiolidae > Euprymna > Euprymna scolopes. The sequence goes on from NC_136504.1 coordinate 65,965,878, forward strand.
TTAACATTAGACTTGAATACAACTATATTATAATCTGCTGGGAAGCAGCCCCAGAATGTTGCATTCCACAGACATGCAGTTATTGTAAAGAAACACTTCTCATAAAAACCTATATACACGGTTTAAATGATTTTTAAATAATATTTTTCTAAATTCAATAACGTGTACACTACCCAAAATATTTCAATAAACTTTGTTATTCGAGATGTAGAGGTTTTGCTGAGGTTGAGATGCCTTTTGTAGATGCAATTTTGTAGTAGCGTCTGTATTCATCTGACTAGGATTGCTTGAAATACAGAAGGAAAAGATTTCATATGGAAACCAGAGTTCCATATAGAACACACCAACATCTCTACAATTAAATCAACTGTAACAGTTTCATCACATGAATATAAGGCAGTTTGACTCAGCCAGCATGTGTTAGATAAATAATACAATTGATTCCAGGTTTGTTGGTCTCATCTCGAATGGTGATTTGTATCTTGTCTCCTGCAAAGTCATGACAAGAGGTGAGGAATTTAACATTTTTGCGTTGGGGGGGGGGGGGGGCTTCTCTGGAATTGTCTATATTTGTGCTCTAAATAAAGCTAGACAGAAACGGCAGAAAGAAGGGCATGCGCACTCCCTCCCCAACACTCATCATGTTGCTACGCAAGTTGGCATGCGCAATGCTGCTCTGATTGTCTGTGTATAACACCATGAGTTTTGACATGCCTGTTTTAGCCAACTGAGTCACATACTAATCGCTATGCAAAAGATTGCTTGAAAAGAAAAAAGGAATAAATTTGTATTTGGATTCATTCGACTACTGTTCTGATCTTGAGTGTCGTTTTCACAACGTTTCGGTCGATGTAACCTCCGACCTTCTTCAAGGGTATCTTGTCAAGCTAAAGAATCTGCATGGAATTTTGAATGAAACCCTTTATTTACTTCACGAGAGATCATGTTTTCGTTTCATCATGACTGGATAAACGTTTTAAGTAATTTGTGATTGTATTTTTCAGTCGCCCACACTGAAGAATGAACCTTCACCCTCCAGAAGAATATTACTTTACAATTACATTTTTCCAAGTACTTTAACTACAGGTCCTTGCGAGTGTTAGGGTTAGGGTTCTTGGAAAAATTTAATTGTAAAGTGATATTCTCCTGAAGGTTGAAAGTTCGGGCAACTGAAAAATACAATTGCGAATTACATAGGACATTTATCGAGTCCTGGCTGACAAAACGAGAGCATGCTACCTCCGTGAAGTAAATAAAAGGTTTTGTTCAGAATTCCATGTAGATTCATGAGTTCAACAAAATACGCATGAAGAAGGTCGGAGACAACATCGACCGAAATGTTGTGAAAATCACACTCAAGATAAGAACATTAGTCCGATTACTCCTAATAATACGAATAACCAATCGTGATCTTAAAAAATCAGAAACGTAAAAACAGTAAATCTTGATCAGCTAACTACGACAGAGATAAAAAGATTTTAAAGAAAAATTAGATCCAAACAATTTATTTTGGTTTACTTATGTTTATGTATATAATTCTTGGAGCTATTCGGCTTTTTTCCAATTGGAAATTGTCTACCTCTTTGTCCCATTGACCGTACACTCATTAACCCTTATCGTCGAGTGGCCTCCGGGTCTCGGTAAATGGTAACACCTTTGTAAAAAAAACAAAAAAACAAACTTATTTGCAACGTATTTACGTTGAAAAAGAATTTAAACTACAAGCATATTAAGTTAATGTAAATATTGGTTGTAAGTAGAGATGTAAGGGGTCAGACATCTTATTTCAGGCATAAATGGTACTGAACCAGAAGGGATTAAGATTTAAAAAAAATTTTTTTTATTACATTTTCATCCCAAACAAGGCACATTGCCACTTTGTTGTAGGGGAGCTACTATCAGGGACATAGGCATCAGGGGTACTGTGTAGGGAGTTGGGCAGCAAGGTGTCGGTTCACGTTACACTTGAACTTCTGCATGTCAGTACAGTTGGGGAAGCAGGGACCCGGAAGGGAATTCCAAAGTCTAGCTGTCCTGGGGAAGAAACTATTGGAGTAGAAGGCTTTCTTACACCTAGGGATCTCAATTGTGTAGGGGTGGGATTTAGCTGCTTGTCTGGTTTGTCGGGGGTATTTACGTCGAGGGGGCACAAGTGCTTGCAATTCATCAGAGCATTCACCATTAAAGTACTTGTAGAATAGGCAAGAGGGATGCAACGTTTCGTCGATGGGACAGAGGCTGAAGTTTAGATGACAGTTCAGGACCTATCAGATTCGTGACTCTCATTTTAACCTTATCTAGGAGCGAGAGGCTAGTGGCAGATGCACCAGCCCAAATCTGACAACAATACTCCATACATGGGCGAATGGTGGCCTTATAGAGGTACAGGATACTTTCGGGCATTAGTAGTTTTCTAGCACGGTAGAGAGAACCTACCTTCTTCGCAGCGGTCCTGGCAATACTCTCAATGTAATTGTTCCAACTCATGTTTCCTGTGAGCATTAGGCTGAGGAGTTTAAAAGATGTACTTTCAGATAAAGAGTCATTGGCCATTGCTATGGGTGGTAGAGAAGGTTTCTTGTAATTATTGAAGGAAACGAGTTTAGTTTTGGCAGCATTGAATGTGACCATCCATTTATGTCCCCATTCCACTGCAGATCGGAGATCATCCTCTAGTGTTTCTACCATTTCTTTAGATATGTGTTCATTTGTTTTCCTGTCGTGTCTGTTATAGAGTGTGGTGTCGTCAGCATATATACTCATCTCACAAACAATTTTGTCAGGGAGGTAATTTATGAATATTAGGAATAACAGAGCTCCAAGGATAAACCCTTGAGGCACTCCCGCATTTATATCATATTGTTTAGATGTATGACCGTCGAGGACAACCTGGATTTTTCTTTTATCCAAGAGGGATTTTATTATGTTATGTATTCTTCCAGTGATACCATATGATTTGATTTTCCTGAGAAGACCTTCATGCCATACCCTGTCAAAAGCCTTAGATATATCTAGAGCTACCGCTAGAGCTAGAGCAATATCTGGCATTACAGAAGCAGTTTTCCAGCAGGCAGGAAAGCAAGATTCATTAAGGCATTTGTTGTAAAGTTTGGAGAGAACTGGATCTACTTTGGTGGAGCACTTTTTAATAGCACAGCTGGAATGAGATCAGGTCCACATACTTTTGCAGTGTCAAGATTTCTTATGATAGCATGCACCTGAGAAAGGGTGATTTTCAGATCGTCCAGTGTGGCGTCTGTCCGCAAAGGAAAGTCAGGGAGGGGGTGGTTGGCAGGGTCCAGTGTGGAGTTGGAGGCAAACCGACTGGCAAGCATGTTAGCCTTCTCGGTTGCTGAGCAAACGACCTCATGATTGTTGGTTAGTGGGGGAATTCTTGATTGCTCATTATTTACTACACTGTTGTATATTTTCCAGAAGTCACGGGTTCCTAATTTCTGTGCTTTGATGAGTTTTTTAGTGGTTTCAGTAAATTCTCTCTTAGCTGTCGCTATTTCTTTCTTGCTTTCTTCTGGCTTTTATATACTTCTGCCTGTTTGAACTGGACTCATGTTGGTTAAATTTGCGGTACGCATGCTGCCTTTGCGCTATTGCGGCTGCACAAGTAGAAGTAAACCATTGGGGAGAGTGGAGCTTGCTATAAAATTTGCGCGCAGGAACATGTGCTTTAATTGCCGTTTTGAACCATTCAGTGGTCTCATTTGCGCAATGTTCAGCATGAAGTGAAAAGATATTTTGCCATGGGGCGTCCCTGATGAGACCCCTGATGGCTTCCCAGTCAGCCTTTTTATAATATCTTGTTGTTTTGAGCAGTGGCTCTTCAGTTTTGGCTCTAAAGTTTAGAGCTATTTCAACCATTACCACTGCATGATCGGTGTTCCCAAGTGGACTGTGGGCATTCGTTATAGTCATCGGGAACTGTGGACAGAAATAGATCTAGAAGTGATGCGTGTTGTCCATGCTGTTCTGGGAAACGGGTTGGAAACGTAACCATCTGTAATAGGGAATGAGATATAGAGAAGTTATAAATGTCATGTCAAATAATTAACTTTTAACTTATTTATTTTTTAAAAATTAATATCTTGTATTAAAGTTTAAAAGCTCGAAGCCAAGTATCAAAGCCGTATCTATGTTAAAATTAAGCTTCTTTTTTTTTTTTTTCGGCAGTTCCATCCAATCCGGTCGTAATCTTACTTCTGGAAAAAAATAACATGACCGGTGGATGATTACTTTCGTGGTCATTTTTACGATTCAAGTTTCCATTTAACTTCCGGTTGCCCCATCTCCATGTTAAGAATGGCTTTTCTAAATAATAACGTTATTTAAAAAAAAAAAAAAAAAAAAAAAAACACCGGAAAAATTCAATTAAAAACGAAGCAGCAACTGGAAGTGAAATGGAAACTTGAATCGTAAAAATAACTTAACGTAACTTGCTTGTGTACGTTCAATTGAATGATAAATTGTTTTTTTTTTTTTTTAACGTAAATACATCTCGATTGATTAGGAAAACCAAGATAAATTATTTTGGACTAATTTACTGACTGTATATCTTTTAAAATGATGTATATCACAGATAGTAACGTTAACCGATTCAGTTTTTGACATGGCTTCCGCCGCAAAACAGATTGTTTTTTTTTACAGACTAGTTCTCTCGAAAATCGGAAATGATTATCTTAATAACTGTTATATATATATATATATATATATATATATATATATATATATATATATATATATATATATATATTATATATATATATATAATCTTTTTATATATATATATATTATTAAAATATATATATATTATTAAAATATATATATTATCATAATATATATTATCATAATATATATATATATATAAATATATATTATCATTATATATATATTATTTTATATATATATTATCATTATATATATATATTATCATTATATATATATATATTATCATTATATATATATTATCATTATATATATATTATCATTATATATATATATATTTATTATCATTATATATATATATTTATTATCATTATATATATATATTATCATTATATATATATATTATCATTATATATATTATTATATATATTATCATTATATATATATATATTATCATTATATATATTATTATATATATTATCATTATATATGTTATTATATATATTATCATTATATATATATTATTATATATATTATCATTATATATATATATTATTATATATATTATCATTATATATATATTATTATATATATTATCATTATATATATATTATCATTATATATTATCATTATATATATTATTATATATATTATCATTATATATATATTATTATATATATTATCATTATATATATATTATTATATATATTATCATTATATATATATATAATTATTATATATATTATCATTATATATATTATCATTATATATTATCATTATATATATTATCATTATATATTATCATTATATATATATATATTATTATATATATATTATCATTATATATATTATTATATATATATTATCATTATATATATATTATATATATATATATTATCATTATATATATATTATATATATATATTATCATTATATATATTATCATTATATATATATTATATATATATTATCATTATATATATATTATCATTATATATATATATTATATGTATATATTATATATTATTATATTTATATTATATATATACTATCATTATATATATGCTATCATTATATATATATTATATATATATATTATATATATATTATATATATTATCTATTTATATATTATTATATTTATTTATATATGTATATTATTTGTTTATTTTTATATATATATATCATTTATTTATTTTATATACAATAAAAGCGGTGCAGTTTTCCCCCTCTGTATGAAACTACATTAGATTTGCAACCGCACATGGTGCATGCACATTTATTATGTCTAGCTTATTATCAACTCTTTTATATAACTTTAGAATGGCATTACATATACATCTACGTGTGAGATTAAAATATTACGTTATTTCCGAGGAGCGCCACGATCACAATCTCACCATCTATAGAGGAAGTAGATCATCTTTTTCTCCCTGCCTATTCTGTACTACCACTACTCCCACTAGACACCGGCGCCATCTCCACATATTCCTACTCTGCTGGGTTTGTGCCGCTCTTAACTGATAATATCCACATCCAGTTTCAATAATATTTACACTTTCTCATTTCTAAATAATAATTTCTTCCTTCCTTATATCCCATAATGCTGATTGGATGCGATATAGACATTCTTCAATTCTAACATTCGCATCTTCCACCATTAAACGAACGGTTCCACACTTCAAAAACATGCCGCCATTTATTTCCATATCCATTCGCTTCTATTTATTTTTTCTAAATAATCTACATTATCTTCTGATTTTTCTATATTATATGAAGTCATTGCTTGTGCCATTTTATTTTTTCAGCTACAGAAATTTGCGATTAAACGTACATAAACCTCCGCCTTCCTTCATCCACTCCGTCATTAGTGGAACCTCCTCTCTCTCACTCTCTTCTTATTCATTTATCAATTGCCCTCTCCTAAGCTGATTCCGTTAGCCCAGTCGCGTTCCCCTTACTCCCTCCACCCCTACTTTCCAAAACAGAGAGGAGGAAAGACAGATAGATACAACACGCATTTGTGCGTACATTGCTTCATAAACACTAACACCATTTCGATTGTAATATTAATTCGGTACTGAATACTTATGTATGAGAGAGAGAGAGAGAGAGAGAGAGAGAGAGAGAGAGAGAGAGAGAGTATAATAGTGAACTCATTTAAGCAAAACGCACGTATTAAAAAGGTTACGCTCGAGACAAAAATATAATTTGTCGGTGGCCTAGTCGGCAAAACCGTTATCTCACTTTTTACACCAACTTTTCGTCTAAGCGTTTTATGTTCGAGCTTGCATTTTTCTCCTTTTTTTTATATTTTTTTTTTTGCGGGTACTAACTGCTATTTAAATTTTTTGTTACGGGGTTGCTTCAATTTCTTTTCTTTTTTTTCTTTTTGTAGGACACGCACAGGTAATAACTATTATTATCTGTTTTGTTTTTAATTTAGTGCGTACTTTAAGCACTGTCAAACGATTGCGAAGAATGGAGCGCATAATCCTGTAACGTCAGATGTATGTTAACTATACGAAGTATAGAGCAACTAAAGTGATTAATTATTTTTTAAACCTTTTTTTATCTTCTTCAAATTGCAATTAATAATTAATCTTTGTTATAATTTTGTTAGGTTTTCAGATTTACACAGTTTAAGGATTTTTAATATTATGCACATTTGTACATTAAATATGAAAAACGGTTTTACTAAATATGTATAACTGTTCATTTGGTTAATTACCAGTTTCCATACTTATTTGGTAAAAAAAAAATCTACATATCGTAGTGATCTACAAAATGTTTATTTTTCTGCAATAATATTTTTAATCGATTTTTATCTGGCGATAAAATACCTGGCAAGGGTCATGTTTATATTACAACGTAATGTTTCGAAAAAAAAAAAAAAATTGAATACCATTAACATTTTGAATTACTGAAATTTTTTGGGAAGTTTCTTTTTCTTGGAAATTCAACTGATAATCTATAATATAATGATATCAATAATATAAAAACGCTATTTAAAAAAAAAAACATAATACAGGGTGACCCCCCCCAAAAAAAAAACAAAACAAAAGCTAAATGGAAGCCATCTAGAACATATGCTGTAGAACGGAGAAAAAAGGCTATAGACTCTAGTGTTTTGATGTGATATTTTGAATATAAACTAGTTATGACCACAGTTTCATTTCATTCGGACCAAACACTAAGAAACGGGGCCTAATTAGAGTTGGGGCACGTTTTTTTGGGGCCACCCTGTATTAAATTTTTTACTTGCAACTTCAAGGTAAGGTTTTATTTGTATTTTAACTTAAAATTTTTTTTTTTTTTACTTAGTGGAACTTTTATGTTTCATAATAAATAGAAATTTCGATCAATTTAAATTTATTGTGCTCAAATTCCGAAAAAATTAAAAGGGGGGGACGCACTAAATAAATATTTCCCTTCATTTTACGGAAACTGCATTTTATATGTAACTAGCGAGGGCTACCCGGCGTTGCCCGGGTGTTTGGAGGTGTGTGTGGAAACTCCGGGGGGGGGGGATTAAAAATGTTTTGGAAGGTAAGGATCGAACCCGAACCGTTGAGGCAAAGTTGTAAATTAAAGTGTAAAAAAAAAAGAAAAAAAGTGCGACATCAACGATTGCCCCACCGCGATATGCTAACGAAAACACGTTTTAATTTATTTAATTACTTGGATTTGGCAGGTGCCCGTTTTAATGAGTTAACGAGGTCAAGTTTGACTGCGGAATATTATCATTTGCTGCGGGAAAAAGACTAACCCACATGTGGTGAGCGACAAATATTGAATATTTATCTTCCCGAAGTCGAGCAAATTAAATAGGCAGGCGAGCTTCGTTGTTAACTGTGAGATATTACGATTTATATGTGATATAAAAAGTTTTAAAAAGCTGTTAGGCGAGCGACCGCTTCTCTGAAAGAAGCCTTTTGTAGACATACAGAAAAAGCGAACACACATACAAACATACATACATTTTCGCTTTTATATCTATAGATTTCATTCAAAAATGGATAAGTATCGAAAATTTCTCAAAAATCTTACCATTAGGTATGTTTTCACGTTCGGAATGCTTACTACATGGGAACATTATTTTAAAGCGTCAATTATGTAAACACGATTTTCGTCTCGCAATTTCATTATTTTCGTACGATTGAAAAATTAAAAAAAAATTATTACTGTTTTTTTTTACACTTCTTTTTTTAAATGGTACAAAGACTATATTGATAATATTAAATTATAATAAAGTTACATCGTGTTACATATAGAGGGGTAATTCTGCGCTGAATTTTTGAGGTGCCTAGCGTATTTTAAACACTTATAACTAAGATGTATTGCTTTGTTTAAACGCAAATAGTTCACTAAGCTTAATAAGCTGTTTTCGCATCATTTCCACCAAATTTATTTTCTTACAGGTGGGTACGTATATCTACAAATATCTGCGAAAAAGTTTTCTTACGCGTCTATATTAAATTTCTGTTTCACAATTTTTACTGTTGATTATTTTTAGAAGACGTTCTTTTTACATTGTTTCTTTTTTCTTCATAACCGTTTACATCGCATCGTACAGATGAGTACAGGAATTTAGTTCCTTTTAAGTGATAGATGGTTCGAGAGTATTTAGCCACCTAAACTCCAGTATTGCTAACAAAACTACCATATCCTGAATCATACCCTGCCCGCCAGAGTAGTATGCACGGGCCCACCGACACTACAACCTACAAATTTTTCTGTTCGGTTATTTTCGGACAACCCACCACAAAATGGGGTATCTATTCTGAAAGCCGTTCTACCATGAGGCGGTTGCGGTTGGGAAACAACAACAACAACAACAACAACAACCGTACTTTAATTTTTTGCGCGAAGGGAGGGGGAGAGGTTACCACCGGGCAACACTGGTTAACGGGTCCTGCTAGTTAATTTATAAAAGTGTGAGTGACGAGGAAATGCAATTTAAGGATCTGCTAAAATTCTAAAGAAGCCATGTATCCCCGCTTTCGTAGAATCGCTATTAGGTAATCACGTAGTTCCCGACCTATTTAATTTTATTGAAAGACAATATGCAGTACCCCCCCCTAATATATTTCAAGTGATTTTAATGATAACAGTTTCCACAACACAACACAACACAACAGGAAAATTTTAAATGATATTCTAGCATTTGTTAATAACACCGTAAGTAGCGTAGAGGCAGGAAACACGTCGACGGACACTAACGGGAATCGTGTCATAATTTTATTAATTCAGAAATGTGTTTATTTTATTCATTATTCAGTTTTTTTATTGCATGTACTTCCCCCCCCCCCCCACCGCGCCAGTAAAAATAGCTTGACAAAATGTTATAGATCCGTTGAAAATTAGCCCGTTCTCGTTCACTGAAAAAGAGAAAAATAAATAAAGAAAAAGCATATACCTAAGAAAGAAAGAAAGAAAGAAAGAAAAGGGCCGTATTCGTGATCGCTGGTGACACGAGTCAAATCAAGTCCTCATACGATTGAGTGTAAATTCAATCGTATGAGGACTAGGCCTACTTATTACTATCTAAACCGTTGTCAACAGTATAGCGAGTTTTACGAGGCCACGAAAAAAGATGTAAAAATAAAAGGAATTAATTTGTTTAAAAAAACAAAAAATTAGTTTGACAGCGTTAAAAAATGATTAGGAAATGATTTATAGCTAATTGATTCGTCAGCGAGAAACATTAAATTTTCGTTCAATTGTAGAAAAATGGTTTATATGCCAAAGGCGTATTTACAAGAAGCGTAAAATGTCTGTCCAGAATTTCCTCCATAAAGAAAGAAAAATCTGTATGATTACGTAAATTGATAAAGTGGTTTTGATTTTAAATAAGATAAAATTTTATGGCTAACCAAGGAGCAACTGTCTCGCAACGCCATTTTGAAATCAGTCTCAAGAAACAAGGTGGCTAACTCTACATAATTCAAACTTGCGATATTTTTATTGTAATGCCAACGAATTCCAATTGATCGCTTAAAATTATTTTATTTATAAAAATAAAACCACTTGATCAATTTACTTCAATCTCTTTGGGAATCGCGGATGGTCATAGGAGAGTTTTCTTAACAAAGAAAGACTGCCATTTCGTCTTTTCTGTGTTTATCGATTGCATTCCCGATCATCAATCATCTTCACTCGAATATAAACTGCTGTAAGATTTTCGGTAGTCAAATGAATTTTCTTACCTGTACATTATCCTAACTATATCAACAGTCCAGCTAAATTGAATTCACTTGTTCGTTGTTTGTAAGAAGGTTTTTATTTTCCTTTCGCGTGTTTTCATTAATAGACAAACGTTCAAATTGGAAACAATACAGTCTCTTTAAAAATGCGAATAAAATTAGGGCACATACACTTATGGCGGCAATTTAAAATTAGAAACCTCCATAGCTGTGTGTAAAACGTCAGCGCTTTACACAATAACAGCAACGTCATCATTTCGTATATTTACTATGTGTTTACTATTTTCTGAGTCAATTTCTAATGGACGGGCATTGGCACTATAAGGATTAACAAAAGTAACATTTTTTTACTATCGGATTTTCATCTTTACATTGTAAAACAAACAGATTTTTTTAACGAACTACACAGGCGAGAGTTAATAAAATACAATTAATTTTAACGTCTTCTGTTGACACTTATGTATATAAAGATAATGTTGCTTACAGGCCTCCGTACTTTTTTGGAAAACGCGCAAAAAGTAAAGATCGCCTTCTATCATTTTAAATAATCAAATCAAAGCGATTTTTTAGGTCGATTTGGGTTAGCAATTTTTATTATCTCAAGAGTCATATATTTTATTATATGAATATATTTCTTTAATATTGGAAACCTGTTATAATAAAATCTTTGTATGAACTTCATATGGCGGAATATTTGAATTTAATATCATTTAAAGCTTTCTAAAAATAATTATTTTTTAGAATTCTGTTTTTTTTGTTTTGTTTTTTATAATTCACATAACTATATTACCAAGAAAAAAATCACCAAGAAAAGTGTTTTTTTTTAACATAATAATATTGATTTAATGTCCAATTTTATTTACAAAAAGGTAAATGAAATAAATAACTGAATTTATATATATATATACATACATATATATATATATATATATATATATATATATATATATATATATATATATATATATTAGCATTCCGGATGTTTGGAGGTGTATGTTGAGCATAAAAAAAAGTGGTAGTAGGAAGGCAGGCTCGAACCCGTACCGCGAAGGAGAAAAAGAATGGGGGGGGGGAACGTGACGTCTTTGCTGTTACGACCACCGCCAAACCAGAAGTGACGTAGGTTTTAATTAAGGCTAGACAATCGAAAAGAGGGGATGACTTTCGACAATATCGGCGAAAAAAGCGACCCCCCCACTGTAGAAAAGTGTCAGTTAAAGGTGAAGTAATTAATGCTTTTAGCCAATTTTTCGATATTTGTCGTCTGAAGGGTCAAGCTTAAAAACGATACTGATCTTGTGAAAATCCGTCGCCTCTGTCGAAAGTTTTAGGTAGACATACAAACATACATACATATATTTATATATTGGTAGCTCAAATTTTCGACCCAAACTGATTAAAAAGCTTGTCCTATCTCTGAATACCCTTTATGTAAAATTTCAAATGTTTAGACCAGAAATTGTCTGAGTAATTTGGTAGAGACCGCAGAGGTCAATTTCTTTTTTAATTTTGACCCCTATTATGACCCCTTAACATTTATTGTTTTAGGCTCAAATCAAGTTATTAAGCTAGATCCATGTCCAAGGAACCTATATCTAAAATTTCAATTGTTTATACTCAAAATTGGCGGAGGAGTTTGGTAGAGTTCTCAAAGATCAAATCGTTGAATTTTGACCCCTTAACAGCCAGCTTTCTGGCCGAAAATGGGTTAGAAAGATTTTCCCAAATCTCAATACCCTGTATATCAAATTTCGAGTCTGTAAACTGAAAATTGACAGAGATATTGTGTAGGGAAATGTACACAGACAGACAGACACAGACACTTTCACATATATACAAGCATTTCAGCCCGGCGTTGCCAGGGTGTTTGGAGGTGTATGTTGAGCAAAAAAAAAAGAAAAAAAGCGGTCAATTTTTTTAACTTTGACCCCTACTATGACTCCTTAACATATATTGTTTTGGGCTCAAATCAAGTTATAAGTAAGATCCCTGTCCAAGGAACCTATATCTAAAATTTCAAGTGTTTAGACCCCAAATTGTCGGAGCAGTTTGGTATTCTCAAAGGTCAAATCGTTGAACGTTGACCCCTTAACAGCCAAATTTCTGGCTGAAAACCGATCACATAGATTTTCCCAAATTTCAGTACTCTGTATATCAAATTTCCAGTCTGTAGACTTAAAATTGACAGAGTTATTGCGTAGGGAAATGTACACACACAGACGCACGGACAGACAGATACAGACATGTTCACTTTTATAGATATATAGATAGACTAGCATGGATGTCCGGCGTTGCCCGGGTATTTGGAGGTGTATGCTGAGCAAAAAAGAAGGGCAATTTTTTAAACTTTGACCCCTATTATGACCCCGTTAAAATTTATTGTCTTAGGCTCAAATCAAGTTATTAAGTTAGATCCATGTTCAAGGAACCTATATCTAAAATTTCAGGTGTTTAGACCCCAAATTGTCGGAGGAGTTTGGTAGAGTTCTCAAAGGTCAAATCGTTGAACTTTGACTCCTTAACAGCCAAATTTCCGGCCGGAAACGTATCACAAAGATTTTCCCAAATCTCAGTACCCTGTATATCAAATTTTGAGTGTGTAGACTTAAGATTGACAGAGTTATTGCGTAGGGAAATGTACACAGACACACAGACACGTTCACTTTTATAGATATATAGATAGATAGACTAATATCTTAAACAAAAATATAGACGCATACATAAATATATATGGAAACATTTTTTTGTTTACTGTAAAGATTTTATGCAAATATTATGCAAGTATAAATCATGTAAAATATATGCATGAATATAATTACACGTAATTGTTAACTCTAGATGATCATCCCATGAGAAACCGAAAGAACTAATAGGGAATTAATTAAAATGAATGTTTAAAAGAATATACAAATTAGCTAGATCTTTTGCTAGTGAATGCATTTCCACAACCCACATATAAGAAAATTGTATTTTCTTTTTAAATAAATAGAAAGAAGGGTTTTTAATATGAATATCAATACACACAAAAGAAAAACGAATTTATAGGAGCATAGATATATAAATTATTTGATCTTTTCAGCTTTAAAAAATGTTAAAATTTTTATAGACCTACATTTATTTTGTTTAGTTTTCGTAACATGAAATATAGGGGGGGGGTAGAACACCTAAAAAAAAAACTCTAATATATTTAACGAAACCTACTTTTATCATGTACGTTTATTTAATAATAAATAAATATCGAAAATTTCAGGAAAATATGACTATTTGATTTTAGCTAGACTTTTAAAACATGGGTATGTCTACGGCTACAAAAACATCACTACATAGAAACGTCATTTTAAAGCATCGATATTGTAAACACGATTTTTGTCTCGCATTTGCACAATTTTTGTATGCTGTAATTTTTTTTTAATATTAACAGTTTATTTACACCCCTGAGCAAACACTTGTGTGATTATGCAGTGGAGTGGGTCCAGTGTGTATGTATATCGTTGCAGGTTTGGTCTGTTATGCCGCAACACAAGACGATATTTAAGCATTGCAGGGTCGCAGCAGGAAATCTATATATCTATAAAAGTGAAATTGTCCGTGTGTCTATGTGTGTAAATTTTCCTACCAAATTACTTAATTGACAATTTTCATCTACAGACTCGAGATTTGACATAAGAGGTATTGAGATTTGGGAAAATCTTTTTAATCGGTGTTCAGCCAAAGATTTGGCTGTCAAAGTCAATGACTTGACTTTTGAAAATTTTACCAAACTCCTCCGCCAATTTTGAGTCTAAACACTTGAAATTTTAGCTGTAGGTTCCTTGGACACCGATCAAACTTTTTAACTTGATTTGAGCCCAGAACAATAAATGTTAAGGGGTCAAAATTAGGGTCAAAGCTTTTAAAAAATTCGACCTCTCAGCCAATTTTTGATCTAAACATTTGAAATTGTACATAAAGTGTATTCAAACATAGGGCAAGCTTTTTAATCGGTTTTTGGTCGAAAATTTGGCTACCAGAGGGGTCAAAGTTCAAAAGATTTGACCTTTGCGGTCTCTAGCAAACTTTTCAGCAAATTTTGGGTCTAAATATTTGACATTTCACATCAAGGATATTCAGACATGCAGCAAGCTTTTTAATCAGTTTTTGGGTGAAAATGTGGCTGCGAAGAGGTCAAAGTTGAAAGAGTAGACCTTTGCAGACTCTACCAAACTCCTCCGCCAATTTTTGGTCTAAACACTTTAAATTTTAGATGTAGGTTAACTAGACACGCGTCAAACTTTTTAATATATATATATATGCACATAAAGTTATGAGCAGTACGTCGTGCCCGAGCAAAGCTTGGCTGAACTGCTAGTATGTTAATATATATCTGATAGCACGACGTTGTAGACGCTCAAGAAAATCAGAAAACACCTTGCCAACTCCGGCAAACACTAGAAACAAGTGGTGGCGAAACATTGATTTATAGTAGACTAGTCAGTAAATGCCATTCATGAGGAATTTGGTAACTCAGGATACGCAACCCTATTGGATACATGAGACAATTTGTCATCAAATCTAAGATTACTAGATATTATTACTCCCATAATGTTATGATATTTCGAGAACTACACAAATGTGTCTTGAAAGCAAATCCCACAAATAGGGACAGAAGAGACGCATCTAGAGGACAATAGCGCAATTGTTTTTGCTGTGTTGAACAGCATACCTCAGAATCGTGTCCACTCGGATGCAAAAACAAGCAGCGACTGCAGGTATACCAACCTTATATAAGGGTCGGCGTGTGCCATCTGCATAAGACCTTGGGAAGAGAGGTTGTGTGCGTTTTTGGCGACTCTTCATTTTTACATTTTATGTGTACGATGGAACTTTTTGTAACTTATTGTTGTAATGTTATTTTTAAAACTGTTTTCACACAAACTTGAAAAAAAAATAGCGCAACGCAAATATGCATAGCTTGCAGATAATTATCTTATGTAATTTTTATACGGTGATTCACAAACGTACTATGTATTTGCTTAGTCCTATTAGTTACGTATATTATTTAGAATGATATGAATTTATATAAAAAAATTTTTTCTATCAAACCCGTCTTATCTAAATACTTTACTTGACTAAAATAGGAATTCACAAATAAAAGAACTCGCTGGTATAACTAGATAGGCATAGCTTGTGCGCGCGTGTCTATTAGTGGCCTGGCAAGGCCACAGGTGAGACAACCAAGCCAAAAAAAAAAAAAAAAAAAAATGAATTAAGCAAAATTCATTCCAAAGCGACAAAACGAAGTTGGCCTGCCAGAACACTATATATACAAATGTAGGCAAATTTGGGCATATTTTATTGGATTGAAAATATATGAAAATTTGCAGGCTTTTTGAAGATTATAATACTATTCTATGGTTAAAATTTTATGACAATTGGTACAAAAAAAAAAAACTGTATTTTCAAACAAATAAAATATGCCCAAATTTGCTTACATTTGTGTGTGCATATATATATATATACACACACACAATATCTTGTAGGCTTCAGTTTTGCTGTTTCGATTGTCTTCTCCGTAAATATATATAATTCAACTGATGCTAGTTACATTTTTTAGGCATACGCCAACATGTAGATGGATTTTAATACTACTGCTAAAAGAAAGATCCTCGGTTACGACCGAAGTCGTTTTATACGTGCAATAGTAGAACTTAATAACAAATTGAGCAAACATTTATAAACACCAGATTTTTTGGTAGGCATAATAAATTTGCCGTTGGGGGGGGGGCATTATTATACTTCGCTAAAGTACCCCGCCCTGAGATTTTGCTTTCTTTAGACGATTATTACCGTTTTTTTTTTTTCATACTTACGTTCGCCGCTAACAAGGCATATCGCAACTTGGACGCAAGGGGCTACTATTTGGGACCATGCCTAGAAAAGATTAACAAGATATTAGTTTATGTTACATTTAAACTTGTACATATCAGTACAGCCAGGGAAACAGGTAGTAGGAAGGGAATTCCAAAGTCTAGTTTTTCGAGGGAAGAAACTATTAGAGTAGAAAGCTTTCTGGCGTTTAAAGACCTCAACAGTGAAGGGGTGAGATTTTGTTGCTAAGCGGATTTGTCGGAGATATGTATGTCGAGGAGGCATAAGTGCAATGAGTTCATCAGAGGACATTCTATTAAAATATTGGTAAAACAGGCAGATGCAATATTGCGACGATGGGACAGGGGTTGGAGCTTAGTTGACAAAGTGGGAACTATTAGATTGAAAACTCTTTTTTTTTTGGACACTATCGAAGAGGGAGAGACTAGTGGTAGATGCACCAGCTTAGTTGTGGCAACAATACTCTATGCATAGGCGAATGGTAGCCTTGTAGAGGTACAGGATATTCTCAGGAGTGAGTAGTCTTCTAGCTGGATAGAGGGAACCCACCTTCTTTGCAGCAGCCTCCGCAATGTCCTCAATGTATTTGTTCCAGTTCATGTTGCCCGTAAATGTTGAACTCAAGCGTTATAAGGCAGAATACTCAGTTGGGGTGTTATTTGTCATGGATATCGTGGATTTGTTATTATCATTATTTGTTATGAATTACGTATGAATATCTCGAAAAATTGAGCTAAAATAAAGGAAAATATTTTAGAATTAAGAATCGGGGATCAGTTTCACATAAATTAAGATGATCTCCCATTTACAGGCCATTCTAGCTGTTTTGAGGCAGTTAACCATTTTTTATGGGAGATAAATTCGCTATCTTTTTTTTTGGGGGGGGGGTCTACATTTTTAAAGCAATTACTTGTGATTGTACGACATTTCACTCGAACTAAGTATTGTAAACAAATTTATCCCGGCCATTTACGTTAAATTGATATGCGAAACTGATACCCATTCTACATTTAAAAAATTGTTGTTGTTTCCATCAAAATATTCCGGTTGTTCACATGTAATCGCCTAAAAGAGTTGAATTTCAGTTTTGGGGTGATGGTGGTCCTGGGATGATTCAGCTGAGGATGTTAACCTACAAATATATTCTTTTTGATCGATTTTCTTTCGCATATCCCAAACTAGTGAGACATTTTAATACTACTGCTAAAAGAAATAATTCTCAATCACGGCTAAAGTCAGTTCTTGAGACGTGAAATAGTAGCAGTTAACAGCAAATTCGGCAACCATAAAGTAGATAATAACTCAATCTCTTTAACTTTTTCACTTGGGTCAAAATATAATAACTGTTCTGATACTACACATCATCTTTTCTGTCTTAGGTCAGTGAAGAAGAAAGCTTTTTCTGAATTTTTATTTTTGTCCCAATCGCGTGTTCCCTTTTGGGGAGCTGGATTTTCCCTACATTTAAAAACGTATTTGTTTAACTTTGTCTTTGTGGAGCGATAAGTAAATAGAGACAATCAAATTGCTGTTTTTTTTTAGGAGGGGGTATGTAAATATGATGTTAATGAGATTTGTGCACGAATGCAAACTCCTCTCTACTTGTTTAATGGTTTTTTTTGGGGGGGGGAGGGGGAAGGGGTTACAACTTATCAAGACCCGAAGGCCACTCGAGGATAAGGGGTCAATAAATGGTAGTGAAGTAATCCTTAATGATGTAAATTGGGTGGAATTTGATTATCTATGAGGACGACTCAACAGGGACTTGTTTACATTAGATTTGAAGGCAACCCTGCTGTATTTAGCCGGGAAGCATGCCAGCAGATTTGAAGGCTACCCTGCTGTATTTAGCCGGGAAGCATGCCAGCAGAATAGTGTTCCAATTTTAAACCCACAAGCCAACACCAAGTAGACTGCTTCTTTTGTTCGTAACGGTCATAATAATAATAATAAAAAGTCAAGTAAATCTGTCTTGGGTACAATTTTATAATTGAAAATTATTGGTATCATTTTTGGGTTTATTTGGGGATAGACATAAAACCGAAAAGTGTGAGAGAAACAAAGATATAACAAATAAATTTTATCAAAGACAAGTTACTCTATAATGACAGACATCCAACCAATTAAATATGACATTTATTTCGTGGATTTCTGTCATTATTTTTTATTTATTTTCGCGTTTTTGACCGATTCTTGTGATTCCAAAGAAGAGAGCATCATGGCGCCATCTTTGTTTTAATTTTAATTCAAGCGTTCAGCAGTACTTGCTTTTCACACTTCAAACACACTTTAAAATCAGTTAAAACGTCAAAAACTTATCCAGGTAGATAGAAAAGTAACTTATCTGGCCTTTGATATCGGTTTATATATATTTCTTTATTTATCACGTTTTTGGTTTTTTGTCTATTCCCCCTTAAAATTTTCTGGGTTTGTTTTATGATTCAGAGATTCGAAAACGTGGTAAAAAAATTTAAATATATAATAAATAAATGTTACCAAAGGCAAGATAAGTTACTCTTCTACCTAACTGGCTAGTTAGAATCTCCGTGGATTGTAAAATAAACCCAATTTTCCTTACTACGATTTTTAGGAACAGTTACAGTTATTATGAATTTGCAAAAGCAACCATCAAGGAACGCGTTACATTCCGTTACTTTTAAACCGTAATTAATAGAATATTTTCAACTTAAGATATACAAATACTAAATCTCCATGAATAATATATAAGGTTAATTAATTTCCTAACATAACATTTTGAAAAGGCTTTTTGTGGCAAAGCACATTTTATGTTGAAAATTGTCTGAAATTTTGCTATTAACTTTAGTAATTAATTACATTTTTATTTTTCGCGCGATTACTCAATTTTTTAGAATTACTCAAATGTTTTGTTTAAGAAAAATTATAATGTCGCATTTTCCATGTTTTGTTATTAACGTTATAAAACTTTGTTACATTAAATAAAATAGCTGAAAAAAATTTTTTTTTTTCTTACAATTCTTAGGGCGCTTCTACACTATTAGGACGAAATTTCGGAAATCGTAATACTGAATTCCACATGAAAATAATGGTATCAACGTATTCCTTGTATTTTAAAGATGATTATATCCAAAAATTACGAAAATCGATAAGGTTGAAAATTATTTATTAAAGAAAATAAAAAATAGAATTTGATGAAAACGATCGTAAGACACATACAGGAGAATTCAAAAGGGAAGTAATTTTCTGTTTTGATTTAAACAAGATGGCGGCAATTTTTCACCTGCTAACGCGATTAAAGTTTTGTTTAATAATTCAGTAATATTCAGGTAATTTCGACTGCATAATTTGGAAGCTATCATTATAATTTAAAAAAATCAGTAGAAACCATTGTTTTTTTTTTTATATCTGAGACCATTGTTTTTTTTTATCTGAAAACTCAATTTATCGACTACAAAATTTCGTCCCAATTCTGTAGAAGCGCCATTCTTAGTAAAAAAACAAACAAAGTTACTTCCCTTAAAACAATGAGTTAAGTCTCTGAATTGCTAGATTCACCCACTCCCACTAAATCATCCTATTACCTATTATCTACTGTTTTTAGGCAATTACGTGTGATGAACACCCTGAACATCATGTCATTAAGAAAGAAAACACACACAAAAAAAAAAAAAAAAAAAAACCCTCAATTATTTCAGAATTTAGAGTTCGGGTGAGTTTTGCATATAAATTTAAGGTAAAATGATCCACTTTTCCTGTTAGCGAGAGTAATCAGTTTACGGTAAATTTATATAGGAAGCTGATCTAGGTGTATCAGAATTTTTGTAGGAATTTTTGACACCCCTAACACGAAACTGCGAATAAAATATAAAAAAACTCGTAATTTCTCTTTTAAAAGTAGGTTGTTTATTTTCTTTATGGATTATACTTCCAAAATAAACTATTAAAGTTGTTTTAAAAGTAATAGAAATATTTTTTTTTTATTTAAAAAAAAAAAACAGTAATGAATTTTACGAACTCAATATTTTTTCCATTTTTAAACTTTAAAAATCTATCAAAATTTTTCTATTGATTCTATTTTTTACGATATTTTCAGGGTCAATGTGAAAGTTTATGTTCTTTCCAATAAACCGAATATAATATTTTAGACAAACGTTTTTTTTAATTCACGCCCCTTCCCATTTTCAAGTGTCTATTAAAAAATAAATAATTAGTTACTCACCAAAGTGTTATATATCACAAATTGAAGAAAAAAAGTCAATAAATAATATATTCAAATTTTAAAAAAGTAGTGTTTTTTAGAAATTTACCTGTAAAGTTCGAAGTTTAAAACCTTTTTTTTTTTTAAACCACGTTGTTTGTTTTTCTTTTTATTTTTAATGAAACCTTGGTCCTTGCTCCTTTAATTGAAAAAAAAAAAAAAAAATAGGGCTTGAATTACATTTTTCGAGTAGTTATAAGCTTGGAAAGACAGGGGGTCGAATAATTCACGCCTCCCATTTTGAAATGTCTATTAAAAAGTAAATAATTAATTTACTCACCAAAGTGTTATATATCACAAATTGAAGAGAAAAGGTCAATAAAAAATATATTCAAATTTAAAACAAAAAAAGTAGTGTTTTTAGAAATTTACCTATAAAGTCCGAAGTTTAAAACCTTTTTTTTTTAAACACGTTTTTTTTTTTTTTTTTTTTTTTTTTTTGTGTGTGTGTGTGTTTTTAATGAAATCTTGGTCCTTGCTCCTTTAATTGAAAAAAAAAAATTAGGGCTTGAATTACATTTTTCGAGGAGTTATAAACTTGGAAAAATGGGGTGGAATTAATTCCTATTTTTCACGAAATTTCTGACACACCTAAAGCTGATCCCTCACTATTAATTCTAAATTAGCGTTTGTTGCTTGTTTTCTTCGGTGATTTTTCACTTACTGAACCGAACCGCGCTATTTTAAGTAGTATTTTTTGAAAGTTAAGTTAAAGTTTTACGATTTCTTTTTTTTTTTTTTTTTTTTTAAATATTTTTATTAAATTGTAAGGTGAAAGTACAGAATTGTTACAAAACACTTTCTTCTCTCCATAAGAATGTCTTTCTAAATAATGACACTATTGTTTCAGCATGGACTTCTTTCCACTACGTTTTTTTTTTCAATGTGTTCGTACATAATCATGTAATTACCCAAGAAAAGTAGAATTTCTCTCTTTTTTAACAGGAGGGTTTAGCTGAGGGTGATCTACAAATTTACCAAAAAATAAATGAATAAATAAATAAATAAATAAATAAAATCTCATTTTTAATTTTCCAGAGAGCAAGGGGGGGGGGAGGTAATTAAAAAATAATAGTCTTTTTTTTTTTTTGCACTTGTGTTATACATTCAAATGAAATATATGTATTTTTATTTGGTATATTACGATTAAATTTTACCAATAACTAAGTTTTTCTACGCCAAACGATACACGCATGTTTTTTTAGTTCGTCCTTTACTCAATTTGCCCTTTCTTTCTTTCCCATGTTACCAAAACGTATGGGGAGGAGGAAGAAGAGAGAAAGCAAAGCGGCGGGAAGCTTTTCCTTTGATTTCCTTACTATCTCGCCCTCCATTCATTAGTTTTTGAACATTGTGTGTGCCGCGTTCGCATTTCATCACGCTGGCTCGACTCTTCTTCTTTCGGAAGATACTGGCATTATTACAACAGTACCTGTCCTTAAAAACTGCTAATTTCTTACTGTCGTGATTCTGGATTTTACCCAGTGTGACACATTTATTTATTTTATTCACTAGCGGATTTACTAACTCTAAAAAAGAATCTAGCAATTTTATAAACTAGAAAAACAAAAACAAACAACAATAACAAAACCTGCGTTCCTGTATGGGCAGTTAACCGTTCTCCGTTGGTCAATGGTCTGTCCACTTTTATTTTTGCTATTTAAAATACGACACCAAAATCCCATTTTGGTCCCCTGGAAGTTATACGCACCTCTCAGGATACATTCAGAGATTTCTTTAAGTTTTAAATCATCTTTCAAGGGATTATTATCTACGAAAAAGAAATGGAAAAGGGTACTTATCCAAAAGTGATTTTACCACGGGTTTTAAGCACTAGTGCCCTTAGAGTTGCCAAACAGAGATATTCTTTCTGGCAAAGGTAAGTATTTCTTTCGTTTCGAAATCTCAAATTATCTGGTTACATAATTCGGAAAAAATAAAAAAAATACTGTTACAATAATTAAAAGTTACATTCTATATTTGCTAGGCATTTTTTTTTTTTACATTTTTTTTTAAGCACTGTTATTTATTTATTTATTTATTTAAGCGTCATTATTTATCTATTGATGCTGATATCCTTTCACTTTCATTATTTAAAAAGAGAAATGCCCGTTTCCCACTACCAACGTTAAACTCAGTTTAACGTGTGTGCGTGGGGAGGGGATCCAACTGTTCCGGGGTGAGGGGGGGGGGCGGGTCATACTGAAAGTGTACAAAAATACTCGTCGGTATCCCTGGTAGAGGCGCTTTAGACAATCGAGATTTCCTCTTTCTCGAATGAGGAGGTAATGCCTGGGAAGGCGTACCTTTTCATCCTGCCAAAAAAAAAAAGGGGGGCGGGGGGGATTAATGGTTGGTTCAGTCATGACAACCCCTATGGATGTCAAACTGAAACTCATCACTTTGATTATCTTGGATTTTCAACATGGGGATTATTGTTTTACTTGATCGGAGGCTTTACACCGCCCTCTCTCTTCTTCGGGGAAGGAGATTTGGTTTATTACTGATCGCCTTGCGATAAGCACTCCACGGGTCTGATCACGACAAATTGTTTAGCCCTTCTCCCTTTTTAAAAAAAATTTTTTTTTTTTTTATTCCTCCATCTCATTATAGACTGGATTCATCTTCCTACATACACAAGATCGATTTTTAATGTTAGGAAAATCCAGCTCCGTCCTTCTCCAAAAGAGTTATTCTCGATTGAGACAAAAATAAAAATTACCCCAATCTGGAAGGATTTCTAATGCACTGACCGAGGACAACAAATATGAAGTGTAGTATCAGAACAGATACTATGCTCATAGCTGGAAGAGCAAAGAGAAGTAAGAGTGTGGAAGCGTGAAGTTCTGAGAACCTCACTTTCACACTCCGTGGAAAATACAGAGTAAATATGTCTATTTCTATTTCATATTTAATTAAAAAAAAATATATCGGTTTGATAATTTAGCGATAAATTAATTGGGCTTATAATGCAATTTTAATTATATTTTTTTTTATGTAAATGCCGCTCCTAAAAATTCTTTTAAGAAAAACAAAATTATATTCAGCGTTCTTAGTGGTATTCACATTGGATTTGTTTTGTGAGTGACATGTGTGAAATATTTTTTGTAATTATTGAAGACCACAAAATTTTCTGTTTTGTTTGATAGTATGTTTATGTATGTGTGTCTGTAGAATAACAAAAAAGTACTTCTGCAGTTTACAAAACGTGCTGAAGTAATATTATTTAAAATCACATTCTTAACGGAGAGGAGTGAGGGCTTTATTAATTATTCTGTATGTTCACCTGGCAATTTAATAAACAAAAGATACCGTAAAAATTGAATTTAACTTGAAAATCTGATCAATCTGCGCTAGAGTACCAACCAAATGTTGGTTTAGGAGTATTC
This sequence comes from Euprymna scolopes, assembly GCF_053919585.1. Classification (NCBI taxonomy): domain Eukaryota; kingdom Metazoa; phylum Mollusca; class Cephalopoda; order Sepiida; family Sepiolidae; genus Euprymna; species Euprymna scolopes. Next base: position 65,990,254 of record NC_136504.1, read on the forward strand.
AGGTTTGCGCGTGCAAAAATTAAATGCGCGCGTGAAAACAATCATAGCAACCCGTGGAAACAATACGGAATACATTGGGTGGTACTGAGGTAACTCTTACACAATTTCACTTGGATCCTCAAGATTTTCCGTCAATTATGGTTCGGACTCGACCGGCAATCGCCGGATTAAGCCGAGCGTTGTTCAAATGTTGAAACGAAACATTTTTTTTTTTTTTTGTATAAAAAATGTAATTTTAAAATTGTTTTTGAGTTATGGGGTGGGGGAATTTTTTTTTTTTTTTAAACATTTTTGACAAAAAATAATTTGTACATTTTCTTGAAAAAACCCCCCAAAATTTTCCGTACTTTCACCTAACAATTTACGGTTTTCATCAGGGTTGCGGAGTCGGAGTCAGAATTTTCTATTCGACCGACTCCTTAAGTCCAATAAATTTATTTTTTATGGCTTTCCTGTTTGGTTTTATCAATTGCACAATTTAATAGTTTTTGTATGGTTTTACTTTTTTTTTTTTTTTTTTTTAGATATATCATATTTTTGTACTTGTTGCAATGCTTCTACTTCAAGATATTTCGGTCCATTGGATCCCTGCAAATTCTGTCTAGACAGCTGTTTTCGTTTTGGTTGTGACGTCACACAGGATCAATGAAAATTTGTCTTTGAGTGAGATCACTATGGATTACATCAGATAACAATTGGATCGTAATCTGAAGGTTATCCAGTTCTTGAATCAAATGAAATTTAGCAATTGGATTAGTCCGGGATCGACCCGGAATTACAATCTTATCCGAAACCCTCCCCCCACCAAAAAAAAAAAAACCGGCCTAAATCAATAAGCCCTTTGTAACTTTTTCCTGTTTTTCCTCTGATCCATAAAGGCAATGTTATCTTTAAACAAATTTCTTCTCTGTATAATGTGTCTTTACACCCCTCTTATGATGAGAAGCATTTGGCTTCGAAATGGCATGGTCTAAAGAGGTTTCTCTATTCCTAAATATTGTATTCCCTTTTGAACTGATAGCATAATAAAATTTAATCGTAAATTTGTTATCCCTTTCTTATCTTAACTTATTCTAGAAAGCTGGTTGGTTGAGTGTATGTGAGTATATTTATCATACAAGTGAATGTTAAACTTTAAAAAATAATATACATGAATGAAAAGTATTTATAAAATGCTTGCTGACTAGATGTGGGAGGCTGGTATATGGATCTGCAGAATAGATATCCACATAGGAGTCAAGGAGTCGAGAGTCGGAGATATCAAAAGATTCGGAGTCAGCATCCTAGGAATTTTAGGAGTCAGAGTCGGACTTTTACCATTCGACTCCGCAACCCTGGTTTTCATAAAACAATTCATGGTGCTGATGCACTTATTGATCCGCGCTATTCTTTAAGGTAAATATCCAGATCCGCTACAACAGAACACCGACCACTCTAATTTGTTTTTTTATAGGTAATTGAGTACGCTGACAACGAATCTGATAGTCAAACTTGGGTCAAATTTACCGTTTGCATGGTATTAACCCCTGAACCCACGAACTACTTTCCACCATTTTGCAGCTTTCGTTTACGCTACGCGCGTGCGCTGCAGCATGAACGACGGCTTCTCACATGGCGTACCGTACCAATCAAAAAATTACGGACTGACATTTTTAGTTAAAGAAAAGTACAACAAATTGGGGGGACCTTTTTTTTTGTCTCACATAGTTTTTAATGCGGTTTACAAAAACATAAGCACCAAACATCTTTGTTTTTCATTCTTTTTTTGCGGGAGGGGGATTCAATTATAGAACTTATGTGGCTTAATAGGTGCTTCTGCAGTTTAGTTAACCGTTTTTCCGTAAGTAACGCAGTGCGTTACGGTGCGTTACTAACGCACCGACATTTACCAATTAGAACACCATTTAACATTTTTAGAAGATTTTACTGTTTACGTTGGGGCGCGGGCGGGGGGGGGCGGATGTGGTGTTGGGGCGTTACTTTTTGAAAATTTACAAATTCTATGTTCCAGGAAAAAAAAAACCAGATAAATTAACCCCCCTCTTTCTCCCCAACTTAGAGTGCTTTCCTTTTGTTTTATTTCTTTTTCGGCTAATTTTCAATTTTCCACCCAAAAAGTGCTATAATGTATTTTTGAAAATTAGAAAATTCTATATTCTGGACAACCCACCCCCCTCCCTCTAACGTAGTTTGCTTGGCGAAGCCGTCGTTTATGCTACAGCGCGCATCCGCGTAGCGTAAACGAAAGCTGCAAAATGGTGGAAAGTAGTTCGTAGGTTCAGGGGTTAATACCATGCAAACGGTAAATTTGACCTAAGTTTAACTATCAGATTCGTTGTCAGCAACCTCAATTACCTATGAAAAACAAATTAGAGTGGTCGGCTGGTCGGTGTTCTGTTGTAGCGGATCTGGATAGTTACGTTTTTTAAATAGTATTTTCAAGTTAAAGTTTTATGATACATTAAATTGTAAGGTTAGAGTACAGAATAGGTACAAAACACCCTCCCCATGTTAAGAATGACTTTCTAAATGTTATTTCAGTACGGATCAATATGTTGATTAGTACCCAATTCATCTTTTCTTATTAAAAAAAAAAAGTTTAACGCTAATTTTCTTTACCCCCCCCCCCAAATTAAGTTTTCTTGAAAAGAAAAAACTGTACTTTCACCTAACAATTTACGGTTAAAAAATCGGTGCTAGTGCACTTGCTGATCCGCGCTATTTTTTTAAAATCGTATTTCCAAGTTTAATTAAAGTTTTATGATACGTTTTTTTATTCAATTGTAAGGTTAAAATACAGAATAGTTACAAAACACCCTCCCCTCCCCATAAATAATAACATTATTATTTGAGCACGGATCAATAAGTGCACTCACTGCACTAGTACCAAAAATCATTTTTTCTTGAAAAAAACAAACTTTTGTTGATGAAAAAACAAAATAAAAAAACTCTGCAAAGTGAAACTTTTCTTGAAAAAAAAATATTCAGTAAATTTACAATAGGTTTTTGTTATTTTTTATTTATTGTATTTCTATTTTTTTCCGGTTTGTTTGTTTGTTTTGAAATTCGTCTGCGTCTGTTAATTTGCTCGGCTTAATCCGGTGACTGCCGGTCAACTCCCGAACCTGAACCACAATTGACGGAAAATCCTGAGGATCCGTGTCAAATTCCGCAGGAGTACCCATTCGATAATAAATGTTCCAGTATCATAAAACCACTTGTCGGCGATTAATTAAAAATCAACTTTTTTTAAAAGTTGGTACTCTAGTGCATTTTGATCGAAAACTAGGAAACTGCAGAAGATTTTATAGGTGTATGTATTACATCCAGTCCTCCGGTTAGAATCTAATGTAGTATCTGTTTTGTTCAGTTAGTTCTCATCTTCTCATGCATTACCCCTTTGAATGAGGTGGTATCTCTCTCTCTCTCTCTCTCTCTCTCTCTCTCTCTCTCTCTCTCTCCGAGAAATATGACGCGGGTCGAAAAGTAATATTGAAGAGTAAGTACCTATTTACTATGCCTCCCCACGGGACAGAGTTAGACACCAGGGTCGTTTTTTAACGTGGAGAAAAGGTACAAAAATAAAAATTGTCTCAGTCGTGAAGGATTTCTCCTCCACCGACAGAGAACAAGAAATAGAAGTGCACAACTGTAGCATCTGAAGAACAGATACTACACTTTGATCTTAGACTCGGAGAGGAGCACTCTGACCTGCAAAAAATGCCTAGGTAGCCCCATCAGCATTCCCCGGTATTTGCGCCTAAGGTGGTTTTAGCAATAAACTCACCCTTCTCAAAGAGAAAAGGCAAAGACTGGCAGAATGGTCCTCCTAGAACTGCACATGGTCAGCATCCTACCACAATCAACAGGAAAGAGGGCATTTCAGAAATAGATTTTTTTTTGACTCGGCACCAAATCGACAGTCTAAACTTTAGACTTGAAGAAAAAAAAAACAGCGACGCCAAGGCGCAAAAATGTGAATGTGAATTGAGTGCGAATGAATGTGTGTCTGTCCATAAACTAAATTGTACGTAAAAAAAAAATGTACCTACTGTTTGTTTGTTTTTTTTTGTTTTTGTTTTTTGTATTCATTTATTCCAAACAAATTGTATGGAAAAAAGTTTATTTTTTTCTATTAAAAATGTTCTTTCTTTCAACAGGTTTGACATTTTTATGCGTTTTCTTGTGTTTAGATTCTAAACACAAGAAAACGCATAAGAACAATGAAAAATGTATAAGAGAAGACACTTGTTAATTAATTACTGATCGAGTTGTCGTTTTTGTTCCACGAGAGGAAAAAAGAATGTTTCCCATTTTACAGAAATAAAAGTTCATTTATTTTATTTCGTCTATTTTTTTTTTTTTTTTGCTTTTTGTTCGAATATTTTATTTATTTATTTATTTTTGTAACGGAAATTAGTGTCTTTTTTTTTCAGCGATGATGCACTGCAGTATATCGCCGATGCAGACATTAAAACAAATCTTGAAATCTTTGATTCTTTAAAAACTACCATGGCGTTTCCTCTCCCCTCCCAGGATTACAGTTGTTGATTCTGCTCGGTGTTCGAGATCCCCCCCCCCCCCCGGCGTTACTTTTTTCGATGTAGGAACAAAATATTTAACAAAGCTTTCTACTCTTCTCGAGTTAAGAATAGGTTTTTAAATGACGCTACTATTCTTAATAAGGGCGGGACAGTGTGGGAATTAATGAAGAACATTTTTCCAATACCGCCACGTCAGTCTTAGAACTAGTGTTAAGATCAATAAAAGGCGTAGTTTCGTTTCCATAATGGTCAATGATCGGACATATCCACCACCACCGAGAGTCTCTTGATGGTGGTGGCATATATCACGCTGCATTGATTATACGGCCAAGTTTTCTTACAATCTGTGTTGCTGGTTCAAGACCTCGGCAATGAATACTCTCCCAAAGTTTTCAACTTTGTTGTTGTTTGTTGAAAGGTATTCGTGGTGATCCCTCGCCATTCCCATTGTCATATTTAATGTACTGACCCATGCTTTACATTGTGGCTCGATATACATGGTTTATTTCGGTGAGGCCAGGCCTCACTGAGGCCTAGACTTTGTTCGTGGTAGGTATATCATGTTGATGCGTTGGTTTTGGTATATTCTATTTAGGATATCATTTTTCTGGTTTTAGTATCGATATTGATATTACGTCGTGGAATCACTGAAACCATACGAAATGACAGGAATTTTAAGCTCGTTAATGGCAATTATCTTATTTTAGGGTCTTTGACCTGGTTGGAAGATCTTTTAAGGTGTATTATGTCTCCCCCCCCCCTCCAATATCATCTCATTTTTTCATATTCCACCGATGTGTTTGTATGTGATAATCCTCTCTTATTCAATCATGTTGTTTATTGACTTTCCCTTTTTATTGTGTAGTTGTCACATCTAATCTAAACTTTATGCAGATATATTCTGTGAACGTTTTTATAATTTCCATCCGGGAGACAAGGTTATGGCATGATTCTATGGCAAACCAGAACGGCCTGCATAATATTTAAAAAATAAAATATGTTATTGTTTCATTGTTTTGAATTTGTTAGCATTACAAAAAATATATTACTTTATGGAATATTTGATTTCTTTTATTTATTTATTGAAAATATAATTTTTTTTTATCTGACACTGTTTGCTGCGCCTATTCTTCTGCAGCACCTAATGTTTTTGTTGATTTTAAACATAGGATTATTTTAGGAAATGACTAGCAGGCCACTCGGCATTGCCCGGTCGTAAAATATGCTTAAATGTAATATTCTGATTAATGTAGATTTTGTATTTATTATTATATTGTATTGGACCAAATATATAGTAATGATTTAAAAAGTTTAAATAAATAAATAAAATAAAATAAAAAAAACAACTCATACGTCACCACCGAAAATCGAAACCAAAACGTTTAGCTTACGATTTACTTTTTCCTTTGACGTTAATGCCTAGGCTATGAAGACATGTTTGCTGCAAGGCTAAAAATTAAAACATGAAAAAACTGACAGACTAGTTTGGTAAGCAAATTTTTTAAAACAAATATATATATACGCATGCATATATATATATATATATATATATATATATATATATAGAGAGAGAGAGAGAGAGAGGGGTTTGCGTTTACTATAATCTTTTTACGCAAATATTACGCAAGTATAAATTATGTAGAATATCTGCATGAATATAATTACACGTAATATTAACTAAAGATGATTATCTCATAAGAAAACCGAAAAAACTAATACGGAATTAATTAAAATGGATATTTAAAAGAATATGCAAATTAGCTAGATCTTTTGCAGATGAATGCAATTCCACAACCCATATATAACAAAGTTGTATTTTCTTTTTAAATAAATAGAAAAAAGGCTTGCCTTTTTTCTATTGTTCTTGGTCTTCGTGTCATAAATGAATTATTGTATTATCAGTATTGTTATCTTTTTTTTTGTTTTTTACACGTTAATAAGAAATGTTTTAACAATTGGGTACAAGGTAGGACGCCCCCTTCCTCCGTAAATGGATGCGGTATTATTTTTGTTTAGTTCTGGAATGACAAGGATGACCAACGACCCTCTCCCCCAACCTTCCCTCCTTTTGAGTTGGCCTTGTGCCTAAGTATTTTGTTCCTGTTGAACTAAAAAGCCCGAATAAAAGATTTAATATCTTAAAGTGTAGTATCTGTTCCGATGCTACTCTTAAGGTAATTTGTCTCGGTCAATGAGACAATTATTATTTTTAGTCCCAACCAGAGTGCCTCTTTTGCCCTTTTTTCGGGGAGCTGGTTTAACCCCCCACATTAAAAACGACCTCATGTCACATTTTGCTTTCGTGGGGAAGCAAATAAATGCTAATAGAAAAAAGGGGTTTAATATGAATATCAATACACACAAAAGGAAAATTTTTTTATAGGAGTATAGATTTATCTAACAATCACAATACTGTCGAATCATGTTCAAAGTATTTTAAATTTTATTTTATTTTAAATATTTTTTTACAATGTTTTTCAATTAGTAACGTTTGCAAGAAACTCGCAGGACAAACTCCATCTTATACTGTACATAATTTATTACTTGCTAACCAATATATAGCGGTTATTTTTACTATCACTGTTCTCACTTCACTTCCGGTTGTTCTTTCGTTTTTAAATGATAAAGCAATGTAAATTGTAGCAATAAAAAAAAGAGAAAAATTATTTTAAGAACATTACGAAAATAGCCCCTAAAGTCCGTATTAACGAAATCAGTATAATTCGAAGAAAATTTAATTTAATTTAATTTAACGATATTATCATTGGATTAAGCATGTTTATTTAATGTTTTCACACAAAAAATTATAACTGCAAAAAATATTTCCTCTTATTTATTATTTTTTTTTTTTAGATTACATTTTTAACGTGATTTTTATATGTAAGATTCTAGTATTTTTCATGCATGAATGACTGTGGAATCTTCAGCGTAACATAATTTTTATATATTCTTGAAAAATAAAAAAAATGAAAAAATTAAAGCAGGAACACACAAAAATAATTAAATTAAAAAATGGTAAAAATTATACAAACGTTCATAATAGGAATGTACGGATGCACGGCTGGAAAAAAAAAAGAAAGGAAAACCAGTCGGTTTTGCACGTCTACCTCCTTCCAATCATCTGGCCTCATTTTCAGATAGCCTTGTGACTTTCTGACATTTTGAGCTTCCGTAGAACTCATGCTAGACGTCTTCGTTTGTTTTGATCGTGCAAAACCAGAATCTCTCGCCTTTGGGATCTAATTAAGCTATTTTTTTTTTTTTTTACAAACAAGATGTTTGTGTTTTTTAATCCAATTTCTTAGGACTTTACTAATTATCTTTGAAATAGACCCAGAAAACTAATATTAATCTTTCAAGGGATTTTTACAATAAATTCATTTAACTTCAAAATTTAGCTGAATTTTTCAATTTCCGAATATCGCCGTGAAAACATTTTTCATTATAACTTTTTTCACGTGTCAAAATATGTTCTTCCTTTTGGAAATTAACTTTAGGCATTAATCTTTCAAATACAACCAAAAAGTAATCTGAAACTTAGCAAAAAAGGAAAAAAATTTAAAAAATTGATAAACCAGGTTTCAAAACTTTCCCACTATCAGTTTTCCGCCATTAATACACGTACCTGGATCACTTGATGACAGTTAAGTATATGGACAATGGAACGATCGAATACAAGGAATCTGAAAATATCACTGGAAGTTATATAACGGAAGTTTAATATTAGGAACGAATTCTGACCGAACACCGTTTAGTGCGAACGTAACCTCGAATTTGTCATTATTTTGGTTTGCTGTATAAAGGAAAGTTGTTTGTGTGTGTTCAACTCAAAATAAATAAACAACAACAAAAATACTATAAAAAACACATTCGCAAAGCTGATATGCTCTTGTTCACGATTGACCCCAATAAAAATATCGACAGATTTATTTTTAATCATTCTTTTACTGATTAACATGAACAGAATTAGGGTAGAGGGTAGCTGAACATTTAGTGCGATTTTTTAATGGCATCATGTAATAATTCAAGATTTTTCCCATTGCCTGAAAATGGAGCGGGGATAGCGAAGTTTTAAAAGAAAAATATTAGACACACTTTGTAACACTGGACAACAATGCCAGTAATAAATAAATGTCTTTCAATGAAAGATTCTTTCGCTATTTTCTACGTTCATTGTAAAAAAATAGATTTATTTTATAGTCAGTGTAATTGAAGTTTCCCATTTCAAAGGCAACAACGTGCTACCTTCTAAATAAGGATTCCAGTTACACTGATTAAGAAGTGGCCATTTTTACAATGGAGGTAGAGAAGAAACAATTAAACTAAAACCTGCACAACTCTTCAATACTTAGACTTGTATTGATCGAAACCCATGGCTGACAATATAATACTCGGTAAATTCATGGTTACTTATACAAATAAAGTTATATTAAAAAAAAAAAAAAATCGCTTAAGTTGATCAAGAATTTTTTTCTGAGAAAAATCAAATTTTAGTGACAGTAATCGCGATGGAGACATGTAGGCAATTTCAGCTACAAGAAGGGCGCCAGGGGAGATAATCCATCTAATTTTGGAGTCTGTCAAAATTTGATGGGATTGTTTTTACAGTTGTGAATAATTTTAAGTATTTTTTCTTTTTTTTTTTTCTTAAAAAAAAATCGTTTCAAATGTTATTAATAAAATTATTAAAACTTCATATGCGTTTTGGCAAACTTTAATAATTAGATGAAGCTATTTCCTCTGTTCCTCTTCTCGTCGCTGGAATTGTCAACACGACGACACCGTCGTGATCACTGTCACTAAAAGTTGGTTTTCCTATGTAAAATAAAAAATAAAAAAATAAAAAAAACTACTTGATCAAATCAAGCGATTTTTTTGTAACTGCCTTCCAGAACGTCATAAATATTTTTCTTTATCTTCGTTTTTAATGTCTTTGCTAAACTGCATCAGCACCAAATTGGGTAACAATAACCTAAAGGCGATGACAAGATTAAAACAACGTTGACAAAGGAAATAAAATTAAAAGAAATATTAAAAGTAAACACTTGTTAAAAAAGCAAAAAAACTAAAATAACATTTAAAAATATGAAACAGTTACTGAAAATACAATATAAATAAATCAATGTTTTCTGTTTCTTGGCAACCATTTTTGAAATTTAGAAAGTTCTGTTTTCTACGCAATGTGGGAAAGAAGTGAAGTTCACAATATTATTTTTAAAATGGCATGTAAAAATAAAATAAAAATATGCCATTTTTATTTTTCCGTTGATAACGTGTGATGAAAAGGTAAAATTGTAATAATATTTTCTTTAAAATGCTTCAATAAAAATTCTTTTTTACTGATTTTATTTTCATTTTTCATCCCTTTGTTTATTCTTTGGAATTACTATTGATTACATATCAGATGTTCAGATTTTGAATGAAATAAATTTAGTAAAACATACATTATTAACATTAATCTAACGTAAATAAGACCCACATTGAATATTTCTATTCTGTGATTGGTAAATGAAAGGAAGATAAGTTATTTGGTGGTGGTGGGAAGTTGTTCTAGACCAGGCATGAAGCCAATTGATGTAAGGCACTGATAATAAAAAGCCTGACAGGAATTCCACGTAGATACTAGAAATATTTCCCCTCTTTAAATTTAGTTCTTCCACAAAACCCGAAATCACTGGGTCTTTTTTTCAAAGTCATACTTAGCCATATTCCACTGGGAAATTATTCCATCATATAGATGCATAAGTTTCGTACATATTATGTTCGTATAAAGCTAGAAAATAACGAATGCTCCCGTTTAATTCTTAGTTTAGCAATATCGCTGAATAGCCGCAATCACCAGTTAGACAAACATGTTAACTAGTCGTTCTTAAGATTAGATCATATTTCCGAAAAAAAAAAAAAAAAAAACTTCCTCAGTGTCACTTTTGATACAGATCGTATTGTAAATTTTCCTACTATTCTTTTATATTTTACTACTACAAAACAATTCTTCACGTTAATCGTTCACCTTGTACAACAGAAAACCAGATTATTGATGTACTAATGTTTCACTTACTTAACCAAACTATTTATTATAGCTAAAAATTAGTGGAAGCCATGTTTAAGTGTTTTCTTTATTTACACTAAAGGTTTTTTTTTGCTTTGAATATTTTTAATTAAAAAATTTTATATAAGTAATATATAATTTATAATAATAAAACAGATTTTCAAAAACAAATAAAAAATGAAAAAAAATAAACCCCAGTTCCATTTCATTCTAATGGTATATATGTGGAATGCAAACACAAATTTTTATGAATTTTTGGTACTTTCACCCAATAATTTAATAAAAAGATATTGTAGCATTATTATTATCATTATACTGTATAAAGTTACTTTTAATTGAAACCTCGTATCTAAAACATAGCACAGTATGTATTCCTCAATAAAGCAATAACAGCCTAAAAACACCAGTGTCCATAAAGTGACAGTAACTACCTTAAAACAGCAATAATGATGGTGTTTCCCACTTGATGACAGTGCCTGACATTTTAAGACAAGTGATTTGTCCGCAAGTGCCCGCTCCTTTCAAGAAACGATATAACTACAGTCTATTTCATTTAAGAGCAGTTCAATGGGGTCTGAGACTGGTCCTGATTGATAATTACAGAGGTTAGTGCCCGCCATTAAACACAAATAACCGCCTCAATTTCATTTCAGAGCTATCCAATGGAGGCCAATAGTGCTCATGGCCGCCAGAGACTGACACTGTATGCCGGGAACCAACAGTGGCTAATGTAAAGGCACCCAAGGTCCACCAATAAATGCCAGTAAACGCCTCAACACAGCACTAACTGCCACAGCCATCTAGTGGATGTCAGTGTCTAACAGTTGAAAACAGACGATTTCAGTTAGGAGCATTCCGATGGAGGCTAACATTGATCATGATTAAACCAGCACTAATCGCAGTAACCACCAGTGATGACAATCAGTCAGTGGCTTCTGCTAGCTGCCACTGACAGTGAAAGCCAAATGATTTCATTTGGGCCATGATTGCTAGTGCCCGCTATTTTCCAGGGCTGGAAGTGGCTCCCACTAACACTCATAATTTAATTTGTTTTTTTTTTGGTGTGTGTGTATGTGTGTGTGTGTGGGGGGGCTTTACCGAACCTGTTCTGACTTTGACATACTTTTTATTGTGAAAAACAATCCCTCCCTAAATGTATACACTCTTGCTTTGCCTCCTCCTTTGAGCACTATCTGAAAACTTTCCAAATCGGTCCTAACACACTATTTTGCCTATGCCCCACCTTATATAGCCTCTACAAGTCATGCATTATTTTATTTAAAAAAAATGAATAAAAATATTTAAGACCTTAATCCTAAACAACATTTCCGTGGGACTAAACATACAGAAATGTCATCTGCTTCAATTTCAATTTTTACCTCTCAAAAAAAGGTACCGGCTTTTACCAAAAAGTTTGTTCCACACACAGAGCATTTTTAAATAAATGTATCTTCGATCTAATCTGTAATTTCCAAGGTTCCTTCTCTGGACATTTTGTACCAGTCTTATAAAAAGTCTTGTACAATAATCTACAGAAGGCAAAATGATAGCATTTAGATAGAAAAGAAAATTAAAAAAACAAAACAAAACAAACTCTCGTTACTATCGTCTTTTCTAAGATATAAAACATGTAAAAATTATTTAACTGTTTTTTAATTTTTTTAAGTGAAATTTTTAATTTATTTTTTTTTAAGGTATAGAAAATAAGTTAACCACGTAGGAATAGGTAAAAAAATTGCAATATATATGCATTGTAATAACTAATTAAGGAAGGTACGGGTACACTTATTGTAAAGATAGTACAATTTACTTATATAGCCAATTAATGTGCTTTTAAAGACAGGGCTGCTTCTCTATCCAGAGGATGGCAAAATGTCATGTATTGAAGAATTAATAACAATATCATTATGTCTGTTAGAATTCTGCGAATTACTGAGCAAGTGTTTTTTTTTTTCTTTCCCCTTATTTTTTTCTTAAAACCTGTCGAAGTTTTCAGAAGAAAGTACATTTACTAAAAATTAAGTGTACGTTGCTAGACTTTCTCTATTCTATCATGATTTTTATTGTAGCTGCTTGACTCTGCCCAATTTCTGTAAAACATTCAGTTAAAGCTAATCTACAATCGCTAAAAAGAAATAATATCCTTATTTCCTCTGTGTGACCTTATGTAGCAGGACCCCGTCTGATCGCTTCCCTGGTCACATGTGGTCAGTCTTCAATCATGGTTGTGTGTTTCTCAGTCCTCCTTGAGTCAAAGGTTGATATGTCGTTCATTCTGCAGGTCGATCGTACAATGAAAAACAGTGACTCAACAGATTGCCATCCGGTGGCAAAAGACAATTCACTCGTCGATAATTTGACCGGCTCTTCAGCTCCTTTCAGAAAATAGGGATTCTCCCATGAGTAGCACCTGTGAACCTGCAAGCGGTTTTCTCATGACCCTTCGGTCACGTCACAAAACTAAACAGAGCTTTCGTGAACGAAGTTTCTTTCCAAGAACTTTCCATCTGAGGAAAATAATACTACAGGCCTGCTTTCTAGCCGACTCCATCAGTCATCTTTTAAGCCCAATGTTAACAAATTCTAGTTGAGCTGTCCACTTAAAACAATCAAATAATAGCCATAATCCATTGTTTCCAATCCTCTCAAGATATTGTTCATCACTGACAATCTTATTATTCTTGAATGTTTATTAACACCGTTTACAGAAGATTAGACAGGAGGTCAGATATGGTTTTGAAAAGCCAGCTCACGCTAGTCTATAAAAAAAATGCTTGAGCAGTTCTGTCGGCATTCCCCAATAGGAATACCTCAGGTGATTAGCAATAAACTAATCCCTTCTGAAAGATAAGGTAAAGCCTGGGAAAGTATAACTAGAACTGAACAGAACTTAATCGACAACAACAAAATTACTGTTGAATTGATTGTGGACGACAAGGACTTATCCTTGACTGTTATCAACAACCCTTATCCTTGAATGGTCTCAGAGATAAGGGTTGTGGTCTTGATAAACAGTGACACTTTAGTTTAAAAAAAAAAAAAGTATACAGAATGAGATTTGGACCTTTTCGGAGGGGGGTGGGGATAAGATAAGTAGAAAAAAAAAACTTGTAAAAAATGTGTTCGTGTCCGTGTACTGGTTAACAGACAAGCAACCAATAATATCCACGTGAGCAGTAAGATGAATGGTAATGCTGAAAGAAAATCCTTTGGAGATTGGAGTGATGAACGATAAGTGTGTATAGCTGTAGCGATGTTTATTTGATGTGTGAAGATTGAAGCAAGCTGGGCGTCTAACATCTAGAATCCTGCTTGGGGGGTGGGGGGCAGTATGTTAAAACTGATAATCTTGCTTGTTTGCACATTGAATGTTTTACGTGGTGGTAGGAAGCATGCTTTAGATGAGAGGCGTTTAAATATTTAAAACATTTTATTGGAATTTTTTAAGATTTAAAAGGATGCGTTTCGTTTTGTAAAATCCATTTGCTGTTTTACAGCTCTGTAAGAAACGCAAATATTTTTTTTTTTAAGAAAACACTATTACGCTAACAGTTTATTAATCTCACTTGCAGATGTTATTTTTAACTTTTCTGTCAAAGCTAAAATTTTAGACATAATTATATTTGAAATTATAGCAATATATCTCCACACAGGAAATGTCAATGAATACCACCAGTATATATAAAAAATGTTGATAAACGTACCTGCTATGACGGACGTGCCCATTGCTTTCAACAGCGTTTGTGTCTGTTCAAAGAAATTATTTATATATTTTTTAATCTAGTTTAAATATGCACACACACCTACCTACCTACATCTCTCTCTCTCTCTCTCTCTCTCATATATATATATATATATATATATATATATATATATATATATATATATATATATATATATATATATATATATATATATACACGTGTTCTCTATAAAAAGAAACGTTAGAGAATCTACATAAAATCTAAAAATATACTTTTATGTAAAATTTATCAGGGAAGACCGTGGGAGTGTTCTTGAATCTTTAAGTGCGCCCCTAAGGGGCCTATGAGGGCATAACCACGGCCGTCGAGAAAAGGAGGCCTAATAGCACATTGATGACGTAATGTATAGAAATATGCTAGTAGGCACACTTTGTGCCTGATTGCTTACGACTCTCTCAGTGGTGGTGGTTAGCTTCGGTAGTCTCCTACGCATGTTTCGTTAATTTGTGAAAAATAGTTTTTCTTTGCGTTCTTCCAAGTGTCGTGGAAATTATTTAAACAAAAAAAAAAAAAAAAGAGGGGGGGGGCAAAAGTGCACGTATTTTATTTTCCAAGAATAATTATCCATGTGGATACATGCAATTAGAAATAGTGATTTTAATCCAACAAAGTTTAGCAAAGTAAGTGACGTTATTTTTATTAGCGTCAATACATCTCGTGTTTGCACAAAAAAATGTATCAATTTTAGTCGAGTGTTAATAGTTATAACTTTATTTGTTTCGTTGAAATATATTTAAATCCTTTATTTTTTGTTTGTGTGTTATCACTAGGGCTATGACAACCGAATATCGTTTTCGTTGTTTTGACTCTCGAGTATATATCCGACACAGTTAATCAACCGAAAAATATATCACTTTATATAAAAGCGTATAAGATACCAACGGATACACACTAGAGTCAAAACAACGAAAAGAATATTTTGTTGTCCTAGCTCTCGTTATATCACACTTCAGCTTTAAAAATTAATAGGAATTAATTGTATAAGAAATTCTTTATCCTCCAGAGAAAGATGAATATTCTGTTTTTTTTTTTTAATTTTTTAAACTTGTAAACTACATAATTTAGCATTAGAATTTTTCATTTTTTTCTTTTATTAGTGAAATATATATATTTTTAGCTGTAAAAAATACGTGACTAAAATAGGAATCGTAGTGAAAATTATCCATCAGAAAAATGCGAACTTTTTTTAACTTCTAAACATATATACTATACATATACTACATGTCCTTTGTATATCCTATATATATAATGTACCCCAAATATAAGAGACTTCTCCGGTCCCTGCAGCTCTCTTACATCCAGGTTACAATGTACAGGCTCTAATTTGGGACCAGAAAAAATCTCTCTTATATCTGTTGTTCTTATATTCGGGCCTCTTATATCCAGGTTATATTGAATAAAGTTAAATTTAAGTAAAAATCTTTCTTTTTTCAATATATTAAAATAAAGTTTTTCATCCTGTTTCAAAAACTGTCATTCATTATCAACGGTCTGACTGCTTGACAGATCTCACTTGTTTTGCCTACTATGCGTGACATCATTTTTCACTTAGCAGGCCTTGTCTCTCAGTGGTGGTAGCATAACTCAGTTAAAACTTTTAATATATCTTATTTTGATGAAATTTATAACTTTTCCAGCATGTTGAGATGCATGCCCAGTCAGCTTCAAAAGTATATGTTGAACGACTGCAGATATGTGTGCGAGCCCAGTCTGCAGCATTTTTTTTTTTTACATGCTCTAACCACGATATTTTCAAAGGTGTAAAAATCTAAAGTATTTTATGAATATATTTATGATGATCGAATGTGCCATTAAATTGCAGTAAAATGTTAAGAGAAGTCAGCTTTATTATGAGCTTTGCCGGCGTTGCTATCGCATTACAAACTTTGCTGTATTATCTTTAAAATATGAGACCGTATGGGAAATAAAAGCAGGGTTGCAGAGTCGGATGGTAAAAGTCCGACTCCGACTCCTAGAATTATTAGAATGCTGACTCCAACTCCTTTAATATCTTCAATTCCGACTCCTGACTCCGACTTCCGACTCCTTGATCCTATGTGAAAATCTATTTTGCAGATCCATATACCAGCCTCCCACATCTATTCAGCATGTATTTTAATATTACTTTTCATGTATATCATTTTCGACATTTAACATTCACTTGCATGATAAATATACTCACATATAAACTCAACCAGCTTTATAGAATAAGTTTAGATAACAAAGGGATAAAAAGTTTACAATTAAATTTTATTATGCTATCAGTTCAAAATAGAATACAATATTTAGGGATAGGGCCTCTTTAGGCCATGACATTTCGAAGCCAAACGCTTCTCATCAGAAGAGGGGGATAAAGACATTATACAGAGAATAATATTTTAAAAGATAATCTTGCCTTTATGGAATGAGGATCAAAGGCAAAACAGGAAAAAGCCATAAAGGGCTATAGTAGCATGGATTGCTTATTATTGAAATATCATATATATATATAAAATACACAATGGTATTATTTATGCTCATGATCATTTACCAGCCTATCAGCATATTCAAATCTATAATAGCAGAGTTGCACTTCAAGCTATATATTTTCTTTTTCCTTTGCACCCTCTCCTCTCCCGAAAAACTCGTCTGTTATTGCATTTGTCCATTCTCATAAATCTTCTATCACAATATTAGGAAAAACAAATCAATCTATAAAAATGTCTTATTTGTAAACATAAAAAATAGGCTTTATTTATAATTAAAGAATTGAAAGTTGCAAATAAGAATTTAAGAATTTGCTCTCAAAAACAAAATGGCTTCAGTGAGCTTCTCATTTGTGTTGGAGGAAGTGCTGCTGCCAACATTGCAGATTCTTTCACTCTCGCAGGGTACTGCTTTATAGCTTCATGAACATTTAATTTAGACTTTCTATCTAGTTGTTCTACTTGCTGTAATGCAGCATGAAAGTCTAGCTTGAAACTAGCTTTATTCACTGAAGATAGCATTTTAGCTGTTTCCTGTAGCTTACGTCGCTTTGATCTTGCTTTATGATCTTCTTGATCCAAAAGCTTTTCAAAATCCTCTTCATCGCAGGTTCCCTCTGAGTCTGTGGTTGAAATAGTGTCTGGAAAACCATTTAAAAAAAATTTTTTTTGGACTTAAGGAGTCGGAGTCGGATAAAAAATTCCGACTCCGACTCCAGCTAAAACCTCCGACTCCCTCAGACTCCGACTCCGCAACCCTGAATAAAAGGAGATAGAGAAAGAGCAAGCAGTCAACCTCCTCTCTTTTTGAACTCTTGCTTATGCCTGATCTGTATATCTTTCTAGTTAGTTTAATTTAAAATTTCCTGCTTTAAAAATTAATCACTAAATATTTATAGAAAGATTTTAGTAATTTATCCATTTTCTTTAGTAAATCAGTTTAATTAATTACTGTTAATATCATCAAAACTATTGCAAAATAGAAAAGAAATGGAAAAGATAGGACAATAAAATTTCAGAATAACAGTAAACCTTAACTTATGAATTATTTTTAAAAAATAGCTATGCAAATCAAGCATTCAAATGATGGTCTTTGAGTCTTATTTCAAAATATATTTTCTGGATTTAATTAACAGTAGTCTGCTTTGATGATAATATTGGAGTGATAAATAAATTTGAAAAATTTTGCTTTTTTTTTTAAATCTATATATTATGATAGTGTTATTTTCTGTGTTACACTTACATCTGCATCGTTTAATTGTTATGTACTTCCATTTCTTGTCATAAATAATTTTACCAAGAATTCTTCATAAGCTTTGGTTTCGATTATAACTGATGGCACGCCAGTAATCTATTTTTTTTTTTTTTTATGAATAATTTTATCAAGAATTGTTCATAAGTTTTGGTTTCGATTTTGATTATAGCTGAAGGAACTCAATTTATCTAAATATGTATAAATTGAGTTCCTTCAGCCATAATCAAAATCGAAATCAAAAGTTGTGAAGAATTCTTGATAAAATATTTTTTACATAAGTTTTTATTTCGGTTTTGATTCAAGGTAATGCACTCAAGTCATATGCATATATTTTTTTTTATTTTTGAAATCGCAACTTAACTCTCTAATAATATATACGAAATCTGCAAGAATTAAAATATCATATTTAAGTGTATTTTACGACCGGGCTTTGCCGGGCGTTCATGCTAGCTTAGATAAATACTTTTGAAGTTTTAACAAAAAAGCTACAGTAATATCAGAGCGTCTCCATTTACACTGAACATCTACAAAATGCCAACATCAATATATTGCATATGAATGAGTCCCATGTGGAATTTTCACACGTCCCACTAGTTTAGATTATTGATAGTTGTGTTATCAGTGACTAAATTGGTTCTCATATCTGTTGACCGGTGAGAAGGCTGAGTTTCAAGAACTGGCAGATGAACTCTCCTGCAAGAAAACCGCTACATGAAATTTTCAAACACGTTTTCTTTATTAAAACTCGTGCGGAACAAGAGGTTTCAACGATGTGTTGATGAACTATTTTCTTTTATGTACGCTTGTGCCTAATCAAAACATTTTGTGTGAGATGTACTTTCGTTGAGGCACTTTTAAGTTTTCTCGCACATTTACAGACAGTTGGATTCAAGATGTCGACCAGAGCAGATGTGTCGCTCATGCTCATCCCAACTCACAAGCGTCATAGAACTCCCCTCAACTTTTAAAAAATTATTATTCACCACCAAACAAGGCATATTGCCACTCGGACATAAGGGACTACTATTTGGGGGCCATATCTCTAGGAACTCCATATAGGGAGTTGAGCTGCAAAATGTCTGTTTACAATACATTTAAATTTCTGCATGTTAGTATAGTTAGGGAAGCAGAAAATCGGGAGGAAATTCCTAAGTCTAGCAGTTCAAGGAGAGAAACTATTTACTAGTTAGAGTAGAAGGCTTTCCAGCATCTAAGGACCTCTAAAGTGAAGGGGTGAAATTTTGCTATTTGTCAAGTTAGTCAGGGTATATACGTTGAGGGGGCATAAGTGCTGTAAATTCATCGGAGCACATTCCATTAAAACAGATAAAGAGATGTGACATTGTGGTAATGGTACAGATGTTGGAGCTTGGCTGACAGTGCGGGACCTATTAGGGTGGAAACTCTTTTTTAGATCTTGTCTAAGAGGGAGAAACTAGTGGTAGATGCACCAACCCAGATGTGGCAACAATATTTCATGAATATGAAATATTGTTATTACATTATATCAAATAATATGAATATGACTTTGTAGAGATTTTTCTTAACCGTTAAATTTTCTTTTCTTTTTTTTTTTTTAACTAGTCACCACTTATCAAGGCCCATAGACCACTCGAGGATAAGGAGGACAGTGAAACACTTGAAACTTGTGCATAGCCTCTTGCTGTGAGTGAAGATATGAATAAAATGTAATAGAAATTTGTCCTAACTACAAGTTTCATTTTTAACAATTTAAAAAATAAAAATGAGCTTTTTTACTAGGTGGGAGAGGGGGGTCACTACTCATAAAGGCCCGAAGGCTACTCGAGGATAAGGGTTATTGATTTTTTTTTCAGGTGGTCGGTAATAGTGAAATTTGGGCAGTGTTTGTTTATTTAAGAGAACAGTTCAACAGGAACTTGTTTACGTTAAACTTGAAAAGTTATGTTATAGTAACTTTGATTATAGAATTGGTGTTTAGTTTTAGGCACAAATAAATGTTTGTTTGGAATTTTGAGATGAGAATTGTTAATTTTGATTATTTAAAATAAAATTCTCATTTTGATTGTTATTTTCAAAACGTTTCAACCGATGCAACCACTAAAGTTTTTCAGGTGCATCTTTCAAACTTGGGAAGTTAACAATCAGTTCTAAGTAACACAACTTTTGGGGGTTGAAAATTAGACGATAATAACTAAGAATAACACAAAAATTCACTCTTCCACCCTGTAACTAACTGAGGGAAGGAGAACAATCTATCTTCCGGTGGATTAAATAAAGGGTCCAATTCAAAATTCCATATAGTTTCCAGAGTTTGAAATAAAGATTTCCATGTTTGAAAAAATGTGTCTGAAGAAGGTTGGAAGTTATATCGTCTGAAACATAAAAATCACAATCAAAATAGGAATAGTCGTCTGAATCGTCATTACAGTATTTGGTTCCAACACCTGTTTTATATGTTGCCATTAGTTGAATTGCTTTTAAAAATTGACTTCCAAACTAACCTAACTCTGGCCAGGTCCTCGATTATTCTACATCTATTAACCCAAGAACTCCAATCCATTCTTACAATGTGGTCATACCGTTGAAACCTCTTGTTCCGCACTCGTTTGTCTATATTGTTCAAATTTCATCTTCCTCGGATTAAAATCAGAATCTTAGTCATCAGATCTAAGCTTGATTTTAAGACTCTCATATCTATTATAACCTATATCTCTCACACACACACACACACACACACACACACACACACACACATGAGAGAGAGAGAGAGAGAGAGAGAGAGAGAAGGGGATAATGTCTTGAACTAATTAATGGATCATTATGAATTTGGGAATATATATTATAGACAACACGGTGAGAAATATGAGCACAACGATACCTCAGCCCAACAACAACAAAACCTTTGCCGGACCGATTGTCATGTTTACTGAAAGTATTGTCCTAGTTGGAGCCCTATATCATAGATCGGGAAGGGATATTAACTTTTAGTTGTAAGGCTAGCGGCGAATTTGGGAAAAGGTATAGCCCCCTCCCTCAGCTATGCGTGAAACAGTAGTGAATGAATCCTACACAATAGGTATTATGCTTTTGCCTTAAAATAAGTCAGCAAAAACAAAGGTCAATATGTGGCCTAAGCTAATTATGCCAAACAGAAGTTGAACCCCATAATATCCTACTCTCACTGGTCGTTGACCTAGACATTCAGACCAAGTTATATCACAATGGATTCATACTCTCTATGCTTGAATATAGTAATTAATCATAGGAAATGACTCCTTTAGACAAAGTAACTTTTTATTTATTCTTTTTTTCTTTTTTCTATCTTTTTGTTTTTTTATCTTAATGGTCAGGGCACTTATCTATCCATTAACTATTCTGTTAGGATTAAAAAGTTAAGCGGTTTTTACTTGTTTTTTGTTTTTTTTTAATTCTATTGTATACTAAATTAGAATGCCCAAATAAGTTTGATAATATTAATCTGTATTAAGTTTTATCATACATGTGTTATAACTAGACGTGACAAATGTCTGAGGGGAAAAAATCCCACTCCTGATTGAGGAATCATTATTGAATAGTCTTGAACATCTTATATGGCTTGCAAAGCAACACTTTTTTGAGATGTCAATAACCAAGTAGTGGTGAAAATGAATGTCGACACACCAATGAAGAAGGAATCTATCCATTCTCTTTTTCTTCCCTTCCTCTTTCTCATTCATTCTCTCTCTCTCTCTCCTCCTATTCTCATTCTATGATTTCCATGCTCTTTCTTATTCCCTCTTTTATTCCTTTTCCCACTAAATTTCCCTACTCCCTCTTCTCCCACTCTAAAGTCATTAAAGAGGTTATTTAGGTGTATATTAAGTTGATAAGATATTCAACTTGATAACATCAGGTCTTTTTCTTTCCAAAGACCTGTCCTTGTTTCTCTTATTAAATCTCATTTTTCAAATCCTAAAAATGTTTCTAGTCATGGCAAACGATTATATTGCAATTGTTTGGATTGTGACTATCACACTTGAACAGACTTGTTCGTGTATCTTGTTTTCGGAGGGGAAGGGGGAGTAATCATTTAATCACTAATCTCAAAAAGGATCAAATTATTTAAGTAAAAATTGGCAATTCTGTCGCCAACGAAGGTATCACTTTTTAACTTGTTGCTACAAATCAGTTTAGCACCTGCGTACATTTTTTTTTTTTTTACACAGGCATCACCACATTATCAAGGCCAAGAGGCCACTCAAGGATAAGGGTTAAAGAGTGTACAGTAGAAATTGGAAAATATAGTAATCATTAGTAATGAAAATTTGGTAAATTTGTTAACTTATATGGAACGGCTCATCAAGAACTTATTTACGTTAGACTTGAAGACAACCATATTGTACTCAGCCGGAAAGCAGGAAAACGGAAGACAATTCCACAGGCGTGCAGTTCTAAGAAAGAAGCTTTGTTCATGGAAGCTATGTTTAGGTTTAGACACAGATAAAGAGTAGGGGGGAATTATTAATAGTGTTTTCAGCCAGACGAGTGTTTCTTGTGAAAGTTTGGCGAGGGGGGGACCATAGACTGAAGCTCAGTCGAACACTTTCCATGAAAATAACGATACATCAGAGACAAGCTCGCAACATCTCTTCTGTGAGAAAGAGGTTGCAGGGAAGAGAAAAGGGTATCTCCTACGAGGCTACGAAGTGTATTTTGAACTCTATCAAGGTAGGACAAGTTCTTTCTAGCAGATCCTGCCCAGATGTGGCAACAGTATTTCATCCTTGGACATACCTGGCTCTTATATAGATAAAGAATTGCATCAGCAGTGAGATATCTACTGGATTGATAGAAAGATCCCACCATTTTTCCAACGGCCCTGGATGTACGTGTTCCATTTAAGATCAGGAGTAATTGTCAAGCCCAGAAGCTTGTCAAAACTTGAGGCCTCCTGAAGACGAGAGCCATTCATTTCAATTGATGCCAGATGTGGACCAAAATGTTGATGATGTAAAGAGAGAAGCTTGGTTTTAGATGCATTAAAAGTAACCAGCCACTCCTTTCCCATTGTACTACGTGCTCAAGATCAGAGGAGAGAGAATCAGAGAGAACTTGGTCGTTTACTGTCTTAGATGTGCTACCATAAATGGTAGTGTCATCAGCATAAATGTCTACAAATGATGTAAGGATGTGATTTGGAAGATCATTAATGTAGATCAGGAAAAGAGTTGAGCCCAGGATGGACCCCTGAGGGACACCAGCATTAATACTGTGAGCTTCTGATTTTTGCCCCTCAACTACTACTCTTATGAACCTATCAGAAAGATGATTTAATAATTGAGAAGACATTTTCAGCTATACCATAGCTAGAGATCTTGTGAGGTAAACCTTTATGCCATACCCTATCAAAGGCCTTAGATATGTCAAGAGCAAGTGCCCTAGAGAGGTTGCCTCCGTCGAGAGATTTGCTAATTCTATGAGATATAACTGGAAGCACATCTGCTGTAGATCTAGCAGAACGGAAACCATATTGTGTGTTACTAAGAAGGTTATTTTTGCTGAGATGGTTGACTACTTCTGTATTTAACAGATTCCAGCAACTTACTCATGATGCACAGGAGACTTATTGGCCTGTACTGAGAGGGGGATGAGCAATCACCTGAATTCTTAAATACAGGATATACTGATGAGATTTTCCAGGGTGATGGGAAGCTATTCTCCTTAAGACAACGTTTAAACAGTTTTATAAGTATGGGCGCTAGTTCTGGTTGAAGTTTTTTGAGTACTATCATTGGAATACCATCAGGGCCAGTTGCTTTACTGGAATCAAGGTTTTTGATAAGCTTGGCAACGTCACATACAGATATATGTATATCACATAGCGTGTTTTCTGATACAGGAGGAAATATTGGGGGTTGGTGGCCTTGGTCGCAAAGGGTAGAATTAGCTGCAAAGTTCTTGGCAAAAAGTTTGGCTTTGTCTGATGCTGACGAGATTACCTCAGGTCCATTGATGATAGTTGGGATAGAGCACACGCTTCTGTTCAGGATTCTGTTTGCAATTTGCCAAAATTGGTGGGAACCAAGCCACTGCTCAGCTACTTTGGACTTGACGGATTGAGCATATAACTCTCTTGCGTTCTTTATTACTTTTTTACAATGGTTGCTGGCAGTCCTGAAAGCGGCTTTAGTTTCCATACATCTACTTCATTGGAAGCAGTGAAAAAGTGATTTCTGTGCGCAATGGCAGCAGCACATTCTGGAGAGAACCATGGCTGTCTGTTAGGTTTTTGCTGGAACTTTTTTGGGGGTATGAAACGGTCTATACCTACAATTAACCATTCCGTCAGGTCTGATACTATAGAGAACACATCCTTTTTAAACATGGAATGCAGAGGTAGATCCGATATAAATGTATGGAAGCTATCCCAGTCAGCCTTAGTGTATCAGTATACTGTACGATAGAGAGGTATGTCTGGGGACTCATTACATTTCACTTTTATCTTAATTGATACAACAGAGTGGTCGGAAGATCCAAGAGGAGACAGAACAGAAACTGAACATAGTTCAGGGCAAGTTGTGAGAAAAAGGTCTAGTAGACTCTCATACTGGCCGTCATTGTCAGGCACACGGGTGGGTTCGTGAACAATCTGAGTGAAGTCATAAGCAATGGAGAAATCATGACAGAACCTCCTTTCATCATCGGTCTTGTTTGAGTGGGTCAACCATTCAACGTTTTGAACATTGATGTCTCCACATACGTGAATGTTAGCTGAAGATAAGCAGATATGATTTGGTCAATTTTCTCAGATATGCTTTTAAAGATAGTAACTCTGCTGTTGTGGGGGCGATAGAGAGTAAATATAAATGCAGTAGTGTGAGTTGATGCAATCCGGAAGCACATATAGGGTAAGTTAGGATCTTCTCTGGAGATTTCCCTACCACATTGAAAGCCATCTTTAATATAGACACATATTCCATGCCCATGGCGATCTTGGGGGTCAGATTTAGAAGTTAAGTTAGAGTAACCTTTAATTGCGAACTCTTCTAGGGAAATAACCTGTCCAATGCCAGTTTCGCTTAAAAATAAAAGGTCTGGTTTAGTCTCCTGTAATTGGGTTTCAACCTCAGGAAGGTTAGAACGTAAACCCCTGATATTGGAGAAGGAGACATGGTAGTAGGGGTCTATCTTGGAAGTTGGAGAACCGGGTTTAATCGTGTATTTTTTCTTGAAACTTGTCATGATGGAATTTTGGAATTTGTGGACTAGGTCGTCAGATTTACTTAGAGCAGGACAGAGAGGGGAAACTAAGAGAGAAAAAGAAACGAAGAATTTTCTTTTTTTTGTAGAACATGATAAGGTAAAGCCGTAACAATTACCCACTAATATGGCATCGAGAGGCCCCACCAGAAGCTACTGTATGGTCCAGAATCCATTCACCAAATGGCAATACAGTAGCCCCAGTACTTTGCACCTGCTGATAGGACAGCCTCCTTAGTGGTTAATCCAACGTTCGAGTCCCTGACTATCAGGCGGATAACGTCAGCCCAGATAAAACGTTTACCTCCAGCACCCTTACTAGTGACATGACTACAAGGATAGACATAGAAACAGAAAATTTCCGCCATCTCTGCCAACTGTTCGTGCAAAATACTGCCAACCTAGAAAACAGCTTTTTCTTCTCCCTTTGTCAGAAAAATCACTCATTAAAAAATGAGGACTGATGGACAAATAAGGAGAAGCGAGAGTAACGGGAGCTGCCGATAACGCATCCACAATGCGTTTTCTACTCTCCATTAAAAAAAAAATAATAAAAAATAAAAAAACTATGAAGTATTATACTTAATAAAAGTCCAATGGATGTGTTTAAGGGAAAGTATGGTGATAGGTTCCCCTCTCACGAACTAAAAATGAATACAATTACCTATTCTATTTTTGCAATAAACTTGGTAGATAAATAAACATTTATGGACGAGAAAAAAGCTAGCATTTAATAAAACAGAAATACATAAATTAAATACTGAAATAAAATGTAGTTATTAATATTTGAATCTAAAAATAAAAAGTACGATTAATATAGAAGTCACTTATCTCTAAAAAACACTTCCGTCTCCAAAATGCAAACTTTAGAAAAGAATTTAAATTTTAATAACAACAGCGTTCAAAAGACTTTCTTTTTTTTTTTTTTTTAAATTAACCGTTAAAAGAAAAGTGTGATCTTATTCTGGTACATTGTTGAATTAAGTAATATTTTAAATTAAAAAAAATAGATATTTTATCCAAATATGTGCATTGATTAATTAACAATGATATTTCAAATTTAAATGTTATGGAAGAACCTCTAAGAGATGTTTTGAAATATTCAAAACAAAATGCATCCATTCAGTCTGCATGGTTATCAATGAAAATGCTATTTCACA
This sequence comes from Euprymna scolopes, assembly GCF_053919585.1. Lineage (NCBI taxonomy): Eukaryota > Metazoa > Mollusca > Cephalopoda > Sepiida > Sepiolidae > Euprymna > Euprymna scolopes. The sequence continues at coordinate 66,016,712 of NC_136504.1, forward strand.
CTTTAGCGCGATAAGTGAAAATGCTATTTTGTATGTTGTAAACACGATGGATAGATGGAAATACTATTTTATATGTTGTAAGTGCAATGGATAGGTGAAAGTGCTGTTTTGAATGTTGTAAATGCGATGGATAGGTAAAAATGCTATTTTGAATGTTGTAAGTGCAGTGGATAGGTGAAAATGCTGGATACGATGTGAAATATTGTCAATATTTTCGACACTGCTTTCTCGTCACTGCCCTGATTTCGGTTGTTGTGGCCCTATTTAATTTAGGAAGTCTGAAAATTTGTTTTGATCAACACTAACTTTGGGATAATTCCGCAGTTTTTTAATTTTTCTAATAAGTCGTAAATTGCAATTAACTGAACAAGTCACCCATCTCTCACATTTTCATTTTTTTCTGTTTATCTCTGTTGATTTAACAATTCTACATTATGTCATTTAAAGAGTGACTCTTTTCATCTAATTTACATGTTTGTACACATCATGAAGATTTATGTAAATTAGCTTTCAAATAGTAAAACTTTTTAATATATCCGTATACGTAAAGAGATGCATTTTTAAAATTAAAAGAAATAAGTTGTCATCTCATGATGGCTGATGACAAATATCAGTAGAGAAAATAATAATTATTGTTTCGTATGTTCATTTTTTTTTATTATTGTTCTAGTTATCATGAACATTACAAAGTTTTTGTTTTGAAAGTAAGAGGCTGTGAATTTTTTTATTAAAAGTGTGTGAGATTTTTTTTTTGGACGATGAGAGTATGTTAATGGAACGTTGTATTTGCCGCCATGATTGTCAAAATGAATAAATATATATTTAAAAAAAATTATTTATAACATTTCCATTACCATCAAAATGGCTGCCTGTTATTTTAATCAAGAATAAAATGGAATCTTTTTAAGTACGTTATACTACTATAAATTTGTTTCTTTTTTATGTATTGATATTCCTATTAAAACTCTTTTCTATTGGTATTTATTTGCTTCCCCACGAAAGCAAAATGTGACACAAGGTCGTTTTTAAAAACTAACCCCATGTGTAACTCTTCCCTCGTAGGCAGGCAAGAAAGCAAAAAATAAATATATAAATAGAAAAAAGGCTTGCTTTTTTCTTTCTTGGCTTTCAAGCCAGGATCAAAGTGTAGTATCCGTTCTGATGCTACACTTAATTTGTCCTTGGTCAATGGAGAGGTAACCCTCTATACTGAGACAATTATTATTTTTGGTCCCTACCAGATTGCTCCTTTTGCCCTTCTTTTGGGGAGACGGAAACCATATTGCTTGTCACTGAGTAGGTTGTTTTTGCTAAGGTGGTTGACAATTTCTCGATTTAACATGGATTCAAGTTTATTTACGACACACAGAAGACTAATTGGTTTGAACAGAGATGCAGGAGACCAATCTCCAGTAATTTTAAATACTAGGCAAACTAATGAGGTTTTCCAAGGTGTTGGGAAGCATTTCTCCTTTGGGCATTGATTGAACAACTTTGCAAGAATTAGTGCTAATTTTGGTAGTAGCTTTTTGAATACTATAACTGGAATATTGTCAGGATTAGTTGCTTTGCTGACATCAAGGTTTGTGAGTGGTAACAAACAGGTCTGTGGATGTCACTCAGATTATTTTTGGTTTTAGGAAGAAATTTGGGAGGTAGATGGCCCTGATTGTATAGTTTGCTTCAAAGTTCTTGGCAAAGGGTTTGGTTTTGTCAGATGCTGGAAAAAAATCACTTAATGATGGTTGGGGTAGAGGACAGAACTTTGTTATTCGCAAAAGCTACTTCTACTTTGGACTTGATGGATTTCTCGCGTTTTCTATAATCCTTTGACAATGATTGCTGGCAACTCTAAAGGCGACTTCAGTTTCAATTTTTTTTAAAAAGTGTTTGCTTTATTTGTTGAGAATTTAATATTTTCTATTTCTAAAAGCAGTTAATGAGACCAATTCTGTATTTATTACGTTTTAAAAAAAATTGTAATTGATAGACAAAAGCTCTAAGATGCAAGAAGAATTTTCAAATAAAATCAAAATGAAATAATTAATAGTAGAGGTTGTGATTACGATTATAAATTTGACTATTTCTATGGTTAACATTCTTCTGCGTTATTGCTCTTCTAACGTTAAATTTATTTTGTGAATGACTGACACATTCTTGAAATAACCTATAAAATGTGTTTGTTGCAATCTGTTTTATAGGGTATAAACACTTTTTATTGTTATTTAGTGGCTAATATAAATGATCATTTGTAAACATATTGCTAATTTACTACTAGCTGGGCGGAAAGTGTGCATGTATGAGTTTTTTTTATTTTCTTCTTGGTAGTATTAATGTTATATATGTGTAATAAGATATTAAATTCCACTGTATCCATTATGCCACTCAAAAGCACACCGGCAATCTAGAAAACAAAACGGTTTAATTAAAATAGAACATGAAATATAAGAATTAAAGAAAGTAACGTCCTCATCGATTTAATGTTTGTTTCGCATGCTGGCATGTGTTGGCCTTTAAAAATTTACTTCCAAACAAGTCTTTCTTTTCTTTTTATTCATGCCTGTTTCTTTCAAATCCATCCGCATCACTTTCACTTATCGATATAAATAACTCCAATAGTTGATATGTAAATACTCAATGAGTCTTTGAATATCTGATCTACCAAATTTTTTCTGATTAGCGTGATCTAATAACTATCCAAATTACCCCAAAATTTTAATTAGTTTGAAAATAACAGAATGAATACATCTCTCTCTGTTTCCCCCTCTCTCTCTCTCTCTCTCTCCGTTTCCCCCGCTCTCTCTCTCTCTCTCTCCGTTTCCCCCGCTCTCTCTCTCTCTCTCTCCGTTTCCCCCGCTCTCTCTCTCTCTCCGTTTCCCCCGCTCTCTCTCTCTCTCCGTTTCCCCCGCTCTCTCTCTCTCTCCGTTTCCCCCGCTCTCTCTCTCTCTCTCTCCATTTCCCCCGCTCTCTCTCTCTCTCCATTTCCCCCGCTCTCTCTCTCTCTCCATTTCCCCCGCTCTCTCTCCGTTTCCCCCGCTCTCTCTCTCTCTGTTTCCCCCGCTCTCTCTCTCTCTCCGTTTCCCCCGCTCTCTCTCTCTCTCTCCGTTTCCCCCGCTCTCTCTCTCTCTCTCTCCGTTTCCCCCGCTCTCTCTCTCTCTCTCTCTCTCCGTTTCCCCCGCTCTCTCTCTCTCTCTCTCCGTTTCCCCCGCTCTCTCTCTCTCTCTCCGTTTCCCCCGCTCTCTCTCTCTCTCTCCGTTTCCCCCGCTCTCTCTCTCTCTCTCTCCGTTTCCCCCGCTCTCTCTCTCTCTCTCTCCGTTTCCCCCGCTCTCTCTCTCTCTCTCCGTTTCCCCCGCTCTCTCTCTCTCTCCATTTCCCCCGCTCTATCTCTCTCTCTCCATTTCCCCCGCTCTCTCTCCGTTTCCCCCGCTCTCTCTCTCTCTCTCCGTTTCCCCCGCTCTCTCTCTCTCTCTCTCCGTTTCCCCCGCTCTCTCTCTCTCTCTCTCCTTTCCCCCGCTCTCTCTCTCTCTCGCTCTCCGTTTCCCCCGCTCTCTCTCTCTCTCTCTCTCTCCGTTTCCCCCGCTCTCTCTCTCTCTCTCTCTCCGTTTCCTCCGCTCTCTCTCTCTCTCCGTTTCCCCCGCTCTCTCTCTCTCTCTCCGTTTCCCCCGCTCTCTCTCTTTCTCCATTTCCCCCGCTCTCTCTCTCTCTCTCCGTTTCCCCCGCTCTCTCTCTCTCTCTCCGTTTCCCCCGCTCTCTCTCTCTCTCTCTCTCCGTTTCCCCCGCTCTCTCTCTCTCTCTCTCTCCGTTTCCCCCGCTCTCTCTCTCTCTCTCTCCGTTTCCCCCGCTCTCTCTCTCTCTCTCTCCGTTTCCTCCGCTCTCTCTCTCTCTCTCTCTCTCTCCGTTTCCCCCGCTCTCTCTCTCTCTCTCCGTTTCCCCCGCTCTCTCTCTCTCTCTCCGTTTCCCCCGCTCTCTCTCTTTCTCCATTTCCCCCGCTCTCTCTCTCTCTCTCCGTTTCCCCCTCTCTCTCTCTCTCTCTCTCTCTCTCTCTCTCTCTCCGTTTCCCCGCTCTCTCTCTCTCTCTCTCCGTTTCCCCCGCTCTCTCTCTCTCTCTCTCCGTTTCCCCCGCTCTCTCTCTCGCTCTCTCCTTTTCCCCCGCTCTCTCTCTCTCTCTCTCTCTCCGTTTCCCCGCGCTCTCTCTCTCTCTCCGTTTCCCCCGCGCTCTCTCTCTCTCTCTCCGTTTCCCCCGTGCTCTCTCTCTCTCTCTCCGTTTCCCCCGTGCTCTCTCTCTCTCTCTCCGTTTCCCCCGCGCTCTCTCTCTCTCTTCGTTTTCCCCGCGCTCTCTCTCTCTCTCTCCGTTTACCCCGGGCTCTCTCTCTCTCTCTCTCCGTTTCCCCCGGGCTCTCTCTCTCTCTCTCTCCGTTTCCCCCGCGCTCTCTCTCTCTCTCTCTCCGTTTCCCCCGCGCTCTCTCTCTCTCTCTCTCCGTTTCCCCCGCGCTCTCTCTCTCTCTCTCTCTCTCCGTTTTCCCCGCTCTCTCTCTCTCTCCGTTTTCCCCGCTCTCTCTCTCTCCGTTTCCCCCGCTCTCTCTCTCTCTCCGTTTCCCCCGCTCTCTCTCTCTCTCCGTTTCCCCCGCTCTCTCTCTCCGTTTCCCCCGCTCTCTCTCTCTCTCCGTTTCCCCCGCTCTCTCTCTCTCCGTTTCCCCCGCTCTCTCTCTCTCTCTTTCTCTCTCCGTTTCCCCCGCTCTCTCTCTCTCTCCGTTTCCCCCGCTCTCTGTCTCTCTCTCTCCGTTTCCCCCGCTCTCTCTCTCTCTCTCCGTTTCCCCCGCGCTCTCTCTCTCTCTCTCTCCGTTTCCCCCGCGCTCTCTCTCTCTCTCTCTCTCTCTCTCTCCGTTTCCCCCGCTCTCTCTCTCTCTCTCTCTCTCTCCGTTTCCCCCGCTCTCTCTCTCTCCGTTTCCCCCGCTCTCTCTCTCCGTTTCCCCCGCTCTCTCTCTCCGTTTCCCCCGCTCTCTCTCTCTCCGTTTCCCCTGCTCTCTCTCTCTCCGTTTCCCCCGCTCTCTCTCTCTCCGTTTCGCCCGCTCTCTCTCTCTCCGTTTCGCCCGCTCTCTCTCTCTCCGTTTCCCCCGCTCTCTCTCTCTCCGTTTCCCCTGCTCTCTCTCTCTATGTTTCCCCCGCTCTCTCTCTCTCTCTCCGTTTCCCCGCTCTCTCTCTCTCTCTCCGTTTCCCCCGCTCTCTCTCTCGCTCTCTCCTTTTCCCCCGCTCTCTCTCTCTCTCTCTCTCTCCGTTTTCCCCGCTCTCTCTCTCTCCGTTTCCCCGCGCTCTCTCTCTCTCTCCGTTTCCCCCGCGCTCTCTCTCTCTCTCTCCGTTTCCCCCGCGCTCTCTCTCTCTCTCTCCGTTTCCCCCGCGCTCTCTCTCTCTCTCTCCGTTTCCCCCGCGCTCTCTCTCTCTCTTTCCGTTTCCCCCGCGCTCTCTCTCTCTCTCCGTTTACCCCGCGCTCTCTCTCTCTCTCTCTCCGTTTCCCCCCGCGCTCTCTCTCTCTCTCTCTCCGTTTTCCCCGCTCTCTCTCTCTCCGTTTCCCCCGCTCTCTCTCTCTCCGTTTCCCCCGCTCTCTCTCTCCGTTTCCCCCGCTCTCTCTCTCTCTCCGTTTCCCCTGCTCTCTCTCTCTCCGTTTCCCCCGCTCTCTCTCTCTCCGTTTCCCCCGCTCTCTCTCTCTCCGTTTCCCCTGCTCTCTCTCTCTCTCCTTTTCCCCCGCTCTCTCTCTCTCTCTCCGTTTCCCCCGCTCTCTCTCTCTCTCTCCGTTTCCCCTGCTCTCTCTCTCTCCGTTTCCCCCGCTCTCTCTCTCTCCGTTTCCCCCGCTCTCTCTCTCTCCGTTTCCCCCGCTCTCTCTCTCTCCGTTTCCCCTGCTCTCTCTCTCTCTATGTTTCCCCCGCTCTCTCTCTCTCTCTCTCTCTCTCCGTTTCCCCCGCTCTCTCTCTCCGTTTCCCCCGCTCTCTGTCTCTCTCTCTCGGTTTCCCCTGCTCTCTCTCTCTCTCTCCGTTTCCCCCGCGCTCTCTCTCTCTCTCCGTTTCCCCCGCGCTCTCTCTCTCTCTCCATTTCCCCCGCGCTCTCTCTCTCTCTCCGTTTCCCCCGCGCTCTCTCTCTCTCTCCGTTTTCCCCGCTCTCTCTCTCTCTCTCTCTCTCTCCGTTTCCCCCGCTCTCTCTCTCTCCGTTTCCCCCGCTCTCTCTCTCTCCGTTTCCCCCGCTCTCTCTCTCTCCGTTTCCCCCGCTCTCTCTCTCTCCGTTTCCCCCGCTCTCTCTCTCTCCGTTTCGCCCGCTCTCTCTCTCTCCGTTTCCCCGCTCTCTCTCTCTCCGTTTCCCCTGCTCTCTCTCTCTATGTTTCCCCCGCTCTCTCTCTCTCTCTCCGTTTCCCCGCTCTCTCTCTCTCTCTCCATTTCCCCCGCTCTCTCTCTCCATTTCCCCCGCTCTCTCTCTCTCCGTTTCCCCCGCTCTCTCTCTCTCTCTCTCCATTTCCCCCGCTCTCTCTCTCTCTCTCCGTTTCCCCCGCTCTCTCTCTCTCTCTCTCTCACTGTTTCCCCCGCTCTCTCTCTCTCTCTCCATTTCCCCCGCTCTCTCTCTCTCCATTTCCCCCGCTCTCTCTCTCTCCGTTTCCCCCGCTCTCTCTCTCTGTTTCCCCCGCTCTCTCTCTCTGTTTCCCCCGCTCTCTGTTTCCCCCGCTCTCTCTCTGTGTTTCCCCCGCTCTCTCTCTGTGTTTCCCCCGCTCTCTCTCTGTGTTTCCCCCGCTCTCTCTCTGTGTTTCCCCCGCTCTCTCTCTGTGTTTCCCCCGCTCTCTCTCTCTATGTGTCCCCCGCTCTCTCTCTCTCCGTTTCCCCCGCTCTCTCTCTCTCTCTCCGTTTCCCGCGCTCTCTCTCTCTCTCTCTCTCCGTTTCCCCCGCTCTCCCCGTTTCCCCCGCTCTCTCTCTCTCTCCGTTTCCCCTGCTCTCTCTCTCTCCGTTTCCCCTGCTCTCTCTCTCTCCGTTTCCCCTGCTCTCTCTCTCTCCGTTTCCCCTGCTCTCTCTCTCTCCGTTTCCCCTGCTCTCTCTCTCTCCGTTTCCCACGCTCTCTCTCTCTCCGTTTCCCCTGCTCTCTCTCTCTCTCTATGTTTCCCCCGCTCTCTCTCTCTCTCCGTTTCCCCCGCTCTCTGTCTCTCTCTCTCCGTTTCCCCCGCTCTCTCTCTCTCCGTTTCCCCCGCGCTCTCTCTCTCTCTCTCCGTTTCCCCCGCTCTCTCTCTCTCCGTTTCTCCCGCTCTCTCTCTCTCCGTTTCCCCCGCTCTCTCTCTCTCCGTTTCCCCCGCTCTCTCTCTCTCCGTTTCCCCTGCTCTCTCTCTCTCCGTTTCCCCCGCTCTCTCTCTCTCCGTTTCGCCCGCTCTCTCTCTCTCCGTTTCGCCCGCTCTCTCTCTCTCCGTTTCCCCCGCTCTCTCTCTCTCCGTTTCCCCTGCTCTCTCTCTATGTTTCCCCCGCTCTCTCTCTCTCTCTCCGTTTCCCCGCTCTCTCTCTCTCTCTCTCCGTTTCCCCCGCTCTCTCTCTCTCTCCATTTCCCCCGCTCTCTCTCTCTCTCCGTTTCCCCCGCTCTCTCTCTCTCTCCGTTTCCCCCGCTCTCTCTCTCTCTCTCTCCATTTCCCCCGCTCTCTCTCTCTCTCTCCGTTTCCCCCGCTCTCTCTCTCTCTCTCTCTCTTACTGTTTCCCCCGCTCTCTCTCTCTCTCTCCATTTCCCCCGCTCTCTCTCTCTCCATTACCCCCGCTCTCTCTCTCTCCGTTTCCCCCGCTCTCTCTCTCTGTTTCCCCCGCTCTCTCTCTCTGTTTCCCCCGCTCTCTGTTTCCCCCGCTCTCTCTCTCTGTTTCCCCGCTCTCTCTCTGTGTTTCCCCCGCTCTCTCTCTGTGTTTCCCCCGCTCTCTCTCTCTATGTTTCCCCCGCTCTCTCTCTCTATGTTTCCCCCGCTCTCTCTCTCTATGTTTCCCCCGCTCTCTCTCTCTATGTTTCCCCCGCTCTCTCTCTCTCCGTTTCCCCCGCTCTCTCTCTCTCTCTCCGTTTCCCCCGCTCTCTCTCTCTCTCTCCGTTTCCCCCGCTCTCTCTCTCTCTCTCTCTCTCCGTTTCCCCCGCTCTCTCTCTCTCCGTTTCTCCCGCTCTCTCTCTCTCCGTTTCCCCCGCTCTCTCTCTCCGTTTCCCCCGCTCTCTCTCTCTCCGTTTCCCCCGCTCTCTCTCTCTCCGTTTCCCCCGCTCTCTCTCTCTCCGTTTCGCCCGCTCTCTCTCTCTCCGTTTCCCCCGCTCTCTCTCTCTCCGTTTCCCCTGCTCTCTCTCTCTATGTTTCCCCCGCTCTCTCTCTCTCTCTCCGTTTCCCCGCTCTCTCTCTCTCTCTCCGTTTCCCCCGCTCTCTCTCTCGCTCTCTACTTTTCCCCCGCTCTCTCTCTCTCTCTCTCTCTCTCTCCGTTTTCCCCGCTCTCTCTCTCTCCGTTTCCCCGCGCTCTCTCTCTCTCCCCGTTTCCCCCGCGCTCTCTCTCTCTCTCTCCGTTTCCCCCGCGCTCTCTCTCTCTCTCTCTCCGTTTCCCCCGCGCTCTCTCTCTCTCTCTCCGTTTCCCCCGCGCTCTCTCTCTCTCTCTCCGTTTCCCCCGCGCTCTCTCTCTCTCCGTTTCCCCCGCGCTCTCTCTCTCTCTCTCCGTTTACCCCGCGCTCTCTCTCTCTCTCTCTCCGTTTACCCCGCGCTCTCTCTCTCTCTCTCTCCGTTTCCCCCGCGCTCTCTCTCTCTCTCTCTCCGTTTCCCCCGCGCTCTCTCTCTCTCTCTCTCTCTCTCCGTTTTCCCCGCTCTCTCTCTCTCCGTTTCCCCCGCTCTCTCTCTCTCCGTTTCCCCCGCTCTCTCTCTCTCCGTTTCCCCCGCTCTCTCTCTCCATTTCCCCCGCTCTCTCTCTCTCTCCGTTTCCCCTGCTCTCTCTCTCTCCGTTTCCCCCGCTCTCTCTCTCTCCGTTTCCCCCGCTCTCTCTCTCTCCGTTTCCCCTGCTCTCTCTCTCTCTATGTTTCCCCCGCTCTCTCTCCCTCTCTCTCTCCGTTTCCCCCGCTCTCTCTCTCTCTCCGTTTCCCCCGCTCTCTGTCTCTCTCTCTCCGTTTCCCCCGCTCTCTCTCTCTCTCTCTCTCCGTTTCCCCCGCGCTCTCTCTCTCTCTCTCTCCGTTTCCCCCGCGCTCTCTCTCTCTCTCCGTTTCCCCCGCGCTCTCTCTCTCTCTCCATTTCCCCCGCGCTCTCTCTCTCTCCGTTTCCCCCGCGCTCTCTCTCTCTCTCCGTTTCCCCGCTCTCTCTCTCTCTCTCCATTTCCCCCGCTCTCTCTCTCCATTTCCCCCGCTCTCTCTCTCTCTCCGTTTCCCCCGCTCTCTCTCTCTCTCTCTCCATTTCCCCCGCTCTCTCTCTCTCTCTCCATTTCCCCCGCTCTCTCTCTCTCTCTCCGTTTCCCCCGCTCTCTCTCTCTCTCTCTCACTGTTTCCCCCGCTCTCTCTCTCTCTCTCTCTCCATTTCCCCCGCTCTCTCTCTCTCTGTTTCCCCCGCTCTCTGTTTCCCCCGCTCTCTCTCTCTGTTTCCCCCGCTCTCTCTCTGTGTTTCCCCCGCTCTCTCTCTCTATGTGTACCCCGCTCTCTCTCTCTCCGTTTCCCCCGCTCTCTCTCTGTGTTTCCCCCGCTCTCTCTCTCTATGTGTCCCCCGCTCTCTCTCTCTCCGTTTCCCCCGCTCTCTCTCTCTCTCTCCGTTTCCCCCGCTCTCTCTCTCTCTCTCTCCGTTTCCCCCGCTCTCCCCGTTTCCCCCGCTCTCTCTCTCTCTCTCTCTCTCTCCGTTTCCCCCGCTCTCTCTCTCTCTCCGTTTCCCCTGCTCTCTCTCTCTCCGTTTCCCCTGCTCTCTCTCTCTCCGTTTCCCCTGCTCTCTCTCTCTCCGTTTCCCCCGCTCTCTCTCTCTCCGTTTCCCCCGCTCTCTCTTTCTCTCTCCGTTTCCCCTGCTCTCTCTCTCTCCGTTTCCCCTGCTCTCTCTCTCTCCGTTTCCCCCGCTCTCTCTCTCTCCGTTTCCCCTGCTCTCATTCTCTCTCTATGTTTCCCCCGCTCTCTCTCTCTCTCTCTCTCTCCGTTTCCCCCGCTCTCCCCGTTTCCCCCGCTCTCTCTCTCTCTCTCTCTCTCTCCGTTTCCCCCGCTCTCTCTCTCTCTCCGTTTCCCCTGCTCTCTCTCTCTCCGTTTCCCCTGCTCTCTCTCTCTCCGTTTCCCCCGCTCTCTCTCTCTCCGTTTCCCCCGCTCTCTCTCTCTCTCCGTTTCCCCCGCTCTCTCTCTCTCTCTCCGTTTCCCCCGCTCTCCCCGTTTCCCCCGCTCTCTCTCTCTCTCTCTCTCTCTCCGTTTCCCCCGCTCTCTCTCTCTCTCCGTTTCCCCTGCTCTCTCTCTCTCCGTTTCCCCTGCTCTCTCTCTCTCTCCGTTTCCCCCGCTCTCTCTCTCTCCGTTTCCCCCGCTCTCTCTCTCTCTCCGTTTCCCCTGCTCTCTCTCTCTCCGTTTCCCCTGCTCTCTCTCTCTCCGTTTCCCCCGCTCTCTCTCTCTCCGTTTCCCCTGCTCTCTCTCTCTCTATGTTTCCCCCGCTCTCTCTCTCTCTCTCTCTCTCCGTTTCCCCCGCGCTCTCTCTCTCTCTCTCCGTTTCCCCTGCGCTCTCTCTCTCTCTCCATTTCCCCCGCGCTCTCTCTCTCTCTCCGTTTCCCCCGCGCTCTCTCTCTCTCTCTCTCCGTTTCCCCCGCGCTCTCTCTCTCCGTTTCCCCCGCTCTCTCTCTCTCTCTCTCTCTCCGTTTCCCCCGCTCTCTCTCTCTCCGTTTCTCCCGCTCTCTCTCTCTCCGTTTCCCCCGCTCTCTCTCTGTCTCTCTCCGTTTCCCCCGCTCTCTCTCTGTCTCTCTCCGTTTCCCCCGCTCTCTCTCTGTCTCTCTCCGTTTCCCCCGCTCTCTCTCTGTCTCTCTCCGTTTCCCTCGCTCTCTCTCTCTCTCTCCGTTTCTCCCGCTCTCTCCGTTTCCCCCGCTCTCTCTCTCTCTCTCAGTTTCCCCTGCTCTCTCTCTCTCTCTCTCCGTTTCCCCTGCTCTCTCTCTCTCTCTCTCCGTTTCCCCTGCTCTCTCTCTCTCTCTCCGTTTCCCCTGCTCTCTCTCTCTCTCTCTCCGTTTCCCCTGCTCTCTCTCTCTCTCTCTCCGTTTCCCCTGCTCTCTCTCTCTCTCTCTCCGTTTCCCCCGCTCTCTCTCTCTCTCTCTCCGTTTCCCCCGCTCTCTCTCTCTCTCTCTCCGTTTCCCCCGCTCTCTCTCTCTCTGTTTCCCCCGCTCTCTCTCTCTCTCTGTTTCCCCCGCTCTCTCTCTCTCTCCGTTTCCCCCGCTATCTCTCTCTCTCTCCATTTCCCCCACTCTCTCTCTCTCTTTCTGTTTCTCTTGCTCTCTCTCTCTCTGTTTTCCACAGTCTGTTTAACTTTTTCATTTTCCCCTATCTTTAACTCTCTCGCTCTCTTTCTCTCCCTCCCCCGTCTCCCTCTCTCTCTCTCTCTCTCTCTCATATATATATATATATATATATATACATACACCTGTCTCTCTTTCTTTTTTCTTTTTCTCTCTACCCTAAATAAAATGCATATAAAAAGGCTGTAACGTCGTGAAATGGCCATACACAATACTAAAAAACAAGAAAGAAAACGCTAGAATATCTAAAGAATGGAATTATTACAATGTTCACTAAATGCTTACAGAAAAATGTTTGTTGTCTAATGTACTTTAAAAAAATATGATCATTATTTTTGAGATTATTTATCCTCAGCTTTTTGATGTACCCAAAATATGTGACCATGTTTTCTTGCCAAAAGTGTTTTGTGTTGCTAAATATATACTTAGAAATAGAGCAATAAAATTTGGTTTTGTCTTGATATTCAAGAATAGATTTACCTGGACATGTGCCCAAAACTAATGATAGGAAAAATATATTGTGGCTAATAATGTATGACGAACCTTAATTATTGTAGTTGCCCTGCATCTCAAAGACACATCTTACATTAAGACAGAATGGTTGCTTGACTTTCAACTTCAAGTTAGTATAGAGAAATATTATTGCAGGAAGGCCGAACATTGCCTTTTTTTTTTTTTTTAAATTACATTTTCACCCCAAACAAGGCATATTGCCACTTTGATATCGGGGACCTAAGCTACAGGGGTACTATGTGGGGAGTTGGGCAGCAAGATGTTGCTTCACGTTACACTTGAACTTCTGCATGTCAGTACAGTTGGGGAAGCAGGAACCCGGAAGGGAATTCCAAAGTCTAGCAGTTCTGGGAAAGAAACTACTGGAGTAGAAGGTTCTCTTACATCTAGGGATCTCTACTGTGAAGGGGTGGGGTTTAGCTGCTTGCCTGGTTTGTTGGGGGTATTTACGTCAAGGGGCTACAAGTGCTTGCAGTTCGTCGGAGCATTCACCGTTAAAGTACTTGTAGAACAGGCAGAGGGATGCTACATTACGTCGATGGGACAGACGCTGAAGCTTAGATGACTGTTCAGGACCTATCAGGTTGGCGATTCTCTTTTGAACCTTGTCTAGGAGCGAGACTCTAGTAGCAGATGCACCAACCCAAAGATGACAACAATACTCCATACATGGGCGAATGGTGGCCTTACAGGATACTTTCGCGCGTTAGTAGCTTTCTAGCACGGTAGAGTGAACCTACCTTCTTCACGGCAGTCCTGGCAATGCTCTTAATGTAATTGTTCCAACTCTTGTTTTCTGTGAACGTTAGGCAGAGGAGTTTAAAAGATGTACTTTCAGATAAAGAGTCTTTGGTCATTGCTATTGGTGGTAAAGATGGTTTCTTGTAATTATTGAAGGAAACAATTTTAGTCTTGGCAGCATTGAATGTGACCATCCATTTTTGTCCGCATTCCACTACAGATTGGAGGTCATCCTCTAGTGTTTTTGCCATTTCTTTAGATATGTGTTCATTTGGTTTCCTGCCGTGTCTGTTATAGAGTGTGGTGTCATCAGCATATATACCCATCTCACAGACAATTTTATCAGGGAGGTCATTTCTGAATATAAGGAATAATAGAGGTCCAAGGATAGACCCTTGAGGTACTCCCACATTTATATCATATTGTTTAGATGTATGACCGTCAAGGACAACCTGGATTTTTCTCTTATCTAAGAAGGCTTTAATTATGTTATGTATTCTTCCAGTGATACCATATGATCTGATTTTCCTGAGAAGACCTTCATGCCATACCCTATCAAAAGTCTTAGATATATCTAGAGCTACCGCTCTACCCTCCCCTGCTTTGTTCAGTGAATGGTATATACGTTCAGAGATTACAGTTAGGATGTGTGCTGTGGAACGAGCTTGCCTAAATCCATATTGTTGGTCGGTCAGAAGTTTAACATCTGTAAGATAGTTGACTAGAGCTTGGTTAATTATGGACTCAAATATTTGGGCAAATGTGGGAGGAGGCTAATAGGGCGATAATTTACTGGGTCATTTCTTTCGCCAGAATTCTTGAAAACTGGTACCACAGAAGCAGTTTTCCAGCAGGCAGGCAAGCAAGATTCATTAAAGCATTTGTTGTAAAGTTTGGAGAGAACTGGAGCTACTTTGACGGAGCATTTTTTTAATAGCACAACCGGGATAAGATCCGATCCATATGTTTTTGAAGTGTCAAGATTTTTCATGATAACATGCACCTGAGAAAGGGTGATTTTCAGATCAACTAGTGTGGCGTCTGTTCACAAAGGAAAGTCAGGGTGTGGGTGGTTAGCAGGGTCCAGTGTGGAGTTGGAGGCAAACTGACTGGCAAGCATGTTAGCCTTCTCGGTTGCTGAGCAAACGACCTCATGATTGTTGAATAGTGGGGGAATTGTTGATTGCCTATTATTTACTACACTGTTGTAGATTTTCCAGAAGTCACGGATTCCTAATTTCTATGCTTTGATGCGTTTTTTGGTGGATTCAGTAAATTCTTTCTTACCTGTCGCTATTTCTTTCTTACAGTTACTTCTGGCTTCTATATACTTCTGTCTGTTTGAACTGGACTCATGTCAGTTAAATCTGTGGTACACATGCTGCATTTGCGCAATAGCAGCTGCACAAGTAGAAGTAAACTATTGGGGAGAGTAGGGCTTACTATAAAATTTCCATGTGGGAACATGTGCTTCAATTGCTGTTTTGAACCATTCAGTGGTCTCATTTACGCACTGTTCAGCTGGAAGTGAAATGATATTTCGCCATGGGGTGTCTCTGATGAGATCCCTTCCCATTAACATTCCCTGAACATTGAATGAAGAACACAACTATGATCATACTCCCTCCTCTGTTCCACTTCCTAATATAGCTGGAAGAAACTTTGAATTTTTGTCTCATCAATATGACTTAAATTTTATTAAAATTGGATGTACTTATTTTAAGTTTTAAAGAGAGTCTCTCTCCGTAGCTTCCTTGGGAATTGTGCATTGTAGAAATTTAGCACACAGAAGGGCATTAAAGATTCTGGACCACTTCCGTTGTCTTCTATGAAGAATTTTATTTATAGCGACCATTCACTCTTTTTTTTTTTTTTTTTGTTGGAATATATATATATATATATATATATAGAGAGAGAGAGAGATATCCTGTTGTTCAAGGTAGTCCATATAAGACGCCCATCTGAGATTTAGTGGCTGTTTAATCACTGGGCATAAAGTGACTAACTGAAAGGGCTATTATTTGGGGTGGACCGAACTTCTGTAGAATACTAAGTGGCTTACAATATCAATATGAAACTAGTCTTTAAGAGACAATTATCTTTCCAAGTGGAAAAACCTTGATAAAAAAAATTCCATCACAGTACATCGCCATAGAAATAAGTTTTTGGAGTTTTTAAGATAAGGATTTATAATTTGGATTATTTGGACTACTTTTCTTACTGTGTTGTAACTGATATAAGCGCTAAGTAATAATCAGTTCTCATTGACAATCCTCTGGAGGTTGAATATTCAATCCTCAGTGCAGGCAATATTAATGAGATAATTACAAATTAAGATTTCTAGCCAGTTATGACTGACGGAATGAGAGTAAGTTACCCTCCGCAAGATGCATCAAAAGAAAGTCTGATCTAACATCAGCTGAAACATTATGAGAATATGATCCAAAATGAGAATATGATCCAAATAATTAAAAAAAAAAAAAACTGTTTGTCAATCATTGCCGATGAAGACTACAAACACCATTGCTTTGTAGTTAACTGAGTTTTGTAGGTCTGTAGATGACTTATTAGACCAATTCGAGCTTGAAAATTTTTCAACTATCCGATGTTATGACTTGTGCCTTAAGTTTTTTGTGGCAAAAATTGTGCAATCCCTAACCATGGCTCTCCTGAGTCGGCAGTGTTTTATTCCAGTGGTAAGTAGAAATTCCAAATGACTAGAAACAATGCTGAGATAAGTGGAGGGTACATACAGTGCCTGCTTTCCCCAAATGGTCATCCATCTGGTACTGGCCAGGCTAATCGTTGCTTAACTTCGGGAATCTGATGAGAACCGGTGTGTCAACGTGATAATGTCGTATCCAAATGATACAAATGCACAGAAATACAAAATTCGACTCATGAAGTCAACCTGGTAACATAAGCCTTAATGGAAATCTGTGCTTTCAAAGTACATGCAACTTTTCTCAGGCTTGAACCTCAAAAGATGCAAAATTATGCCTTATACTTTATAATAACTGCTTTAAGGAGATTAATTATTTCTTGTACGTTTTGAGAATTCAGATCTAATTTCAAATTTATCTTCTGCACAAAAATGGACACTTTTTTCTTTCTTTTCGGTTTTGACCCTTTAGCTTGTAAACTGAGAAGTCAGGTTAAAGGAATTCTTTTTTTTTTTTTTTTTTTATTCTTTTTCTTTTTATTTTTACAAGCGCTTATCTTGTATGTGTATGTAATTGAGTCCCCAAAGACCTGGATACAATATCACATTATTCTTCTGGACTGTATGCCTTGCTAATTTGTAGAGCTAGTTGTTAGAGTTGAGAATGTCATATCTTCTATTAAATACGTGATTATTTTTAAAAGAAGAAGAAAAAAGACTCCTTGAATAATATAGTAAAGGTTAAAATAAATGACTTTTTCCCTTTTTTTTCACTATATTATTGTCTGTTTATCTCTTAACCACAATATGGCACTCTCTTTTTCTCTTTTTATTCCCTCCCTTTTCCCCTGTCTTTCCTTCTTTCTTTCTCTCTCTGGACTCTATTGTTATTTTCTCTTTCCTCCTCCCCCCCCTTCCTGCTCACCCTCTCTTTCTGATCTCTATTTATTATTACTCAACAAATAACTTTTCTTACATTTGTTTATCCTGAACAATCATTTTTCCTCCCTGAATATTTTTCATTACACAATTACTAGCATAATTTTTCCTTTATAAATATTAGGTACATGCAAAATGAATGCCGATGCTCAAAATGTATAAACATTTTGACCCATCCCTTTACATAAAAATTCACCAAAAATCAGGAAAATAACCAATTTTAATGAAATTTTCAGTATTTATCAAATGATGATCACAGAATATAATGAACACATTATATTTACTTAAATATTAGTGGAAATATATTGTTTAAACAAAAAATACCTTTACTAAAGTTATGGTTTTCAGTAGAAAAAAAAATGCATGAATTTAATTTTGCCTTTTTCATGAAAATAAAGCATCGTAAATCTAAATTGTAACAATTAAAAAAAATTTTTTTTTACAGAAATATTACAAAAAAAAGCCCCTAAAGTGCATATTAATGAATTCGATACAACTCAAAGAAAAATTAATTTCTCGAACTACCGATATTATCATTGAATTAAGCATTTTTTATTTAATATTTTCACATAAAAAAATTATAATTTCAAAAAATATTTCTACTTTTTTTTTTTTAATTAGAGGTTTCTGCATAATTTCTATATGTACGATTCTAATATTTTCCTTGCTTGCATGAATGTGAAACATTTGGCGTAACATAATTTTTATATAATCTTGAAAAATAAAACATTTTTTTTTCAATTTAAAAGCAGGAACAGAAAAATGATTAAATTAAAAAAATGGTAAAAATTAGACAAACGTTCATGATAGGAATGTACGGATGCATATCTGAGGGAGAAAAAAAAAAGCAAAAAAAAGACCCCATCACCCCCCCTACCTCTCTTTAACTGCCTGACGTCTTTTTCAGACAACCTTTCGACTGTTGAAGTTTTGGGCTTCCATATAATCCATGTACTGAGGACTTTGGTTGAACGAAGCAAGAATCTTTCACTTTTGGGAGCTAATTAAGCTATTTTTGTACAAACGAGGTGTTTTTTTTTTGTTTTTTTTTAATTCAATATCTTAGGACTTTACTAATTATCTTTGAAATAGACACAGAAAACTAATATTTATCTTTCAAAGGACTTTTACAATGAGTTTATTTAACTTCAAAATGTAGCTGAATTAGTTAGCTCGCCGGGAAAACATTTTCATAACTTTTTTTTTTTTTTTTCACGTGTACAAATATTTTTTTCTTTTAGGAAATTAACTTTAATCTCTAATCTTTCAAATACAATCAAAAAGTAGTCAGAAACCTACAAAAAAATTATGATAAATCGGTTTTCAAAACTGTCCCTCCATCTTTATTCCACCATTTTCGCCCGTACCTAATAAATATAGATTTTTTTTTTTTTTAAGATATTATACCAGATTTTAGTTTTACCTGTAATTAATTTTAAAATTATTTTTGAACTGCTCTTTTCGCTAGCAGAATCCCATGGTAATTCTACATTTGCCATCTTTATCTGTTTGTATAATATTTCTCTTGAAATAATCAATGGATGTAAAGTTTAATAATATAAAGACAAACTTATCTCTTTTTCTTGTCAAGCAGTCCTTATGTAATAAAATTCTGCCTTTTCAATCGATCGTTTCCAATCCTCTGTGTTGTTTTTCATTCAATTGAGCATATAATTTCTTATTGAATGGATTTTAACCCTGGTAAATGGTGACTAATTAAATTATAAAAAGAAAAAAAAGGAACTCACTGAAACAACTATTCATGTGAGGTTGCCTGAAGTTGTCAATTAGAAAATGTTTTCACATTTAATTACAATAAAACAATTACTTTTGAATCCGTTTGACTTGAATAAAAACAATGATAAATTGTTTGTGTACTTGTGCTTTTTATTTCAACTGAATTACGAAAGAAAGCTGAATTTGAAGTTTTGCCTTCTTACTGGCATTCTTAACTGTGTTAGGGGTTAATGAAGGACATGATCACCAAGTAAATGGTCAATCTTATTCATATGAATCGACAGGAGCATCGTGTGGCTTTTGACCCACTGGGTTCTGTTGAGTTTACTAGTTCTTTCTAGAAATAGGTACGTAAATGCAGCAAGTTAGAGTTGCATGTTTTAATTTGAATCTAGGCACCACTCTGTTGCCAGGATTATTCCATATGCCCTTCATTCCACCCTTATAATGTTGAATGTTTAGCAAGGGGCACTATTCCCCAGAGAAAATATAAAAAGAAAGGACATTATTCTCGCCTTTACACAGAAAAGAAAATTCACTGAAAATCAAAGTAAGTGACTATAGAGTTGAATGTAATAATCAAAGAAGAAAGCGCCCACGTGTGTGCATTGTGTGGTTATACAACTTACCTTCACATAGGATCTGAGAGAGAGATTAAAGATAGCAGCCATGGATTTATAAAGTGTAGTCTCATGGAATCTCACGAGATCTCATTTTCCACTGCATATATGCAAATGGAATGAAGTCAGTTTTCTCATAAAATGCCTGTTGGCAGAAGTGGTTCGAGAACACGTGATGGAAGTTGAGAGAGAAAGTTGACTGACGAATTCTAGCTGAACTTTTGCTTATTGTATTTTATTTTGTTTTGCTATTTACCATCACATTTAATTGCAAGCTATTTTGGCATAATGGGGGACAAGTTTGACCTTAAATTAATACCAGAATTCGATAACTTGACCCCGGTACTTGACTGAATGGAGAAGGTGGAGCTGCATTGCCTGTTGTCTAGTGTGAAGAGCATTGACCACGTGGTTCCTCTACGTCTGTCCGGCGGGGTTTTTGCAGTATATCAACAGCTTAGACCTGCGGAAAAACAGGATTATGAAAGGATCAAGGCAGCATTATACAAGGCGTCCAATATCAACCCCTGAGCAATTTGAGGCAAGAATCTTACATCCCGGCGAAGCTGTCAATGTTTATTTGGCCGAGCTGACGAAGTTGATGGTGTTGTTTGGTGGGCTGCCTGAGTGGGCCTTGGCATGCAAAGTTTTGGCGGGGCTCCCAACCAGAGCAAATCAACTTCTACAGGCTAGCTCAAGCATAGCTTCATTGTCCCTTAATGACCTGGTAGACCGGGCCAGGACTGTGATGAAGAATACTGAGAGAATAGATGAGAGAACTGGTAGTCGCTGCTGCACAGCCCACACCAAGTGATGATAGACTGTTCCTTGGGGCCGGGCCTGCATGGTGAAATTGTGTGTTATAGGTGCAATGGCCAGGGCCACATAGTGAGGAACTGCTGGCGGCAACTGAAAGCTGTTCGCTGCTACTGATGTAATGAGACTAGTCATATGGCCTAGGATTTTGCAGGAAACAGGGTCGGGGACAAGGTACCAGCGTCGACCTCTTCCCCAAACAGAAATTAGACGAGGCACTTCTGACCATTCAGATCAATATCATTGTGCTCAGCACTCCTCGAGTCAGGGTGCTCTCGCACCATAGTGAACATGGATCTCTGCCACACTTGGAAGAAGACTACTAGAGTAACCATCCTCAGTGGAGTGACGTGGACATGTTGCGGGGTGGACGCTGTAAACATTCGCACTAGAACTGGAAATTCTGCTAATGTTGAAGTGCTGGTAGTACTGGAGAAACTGCTAAGCTTTGACCTGCTTCTAGTTTATTATTCTTTTTCGTTCTAATCTATTGTGGTTTCGATAGTTGGGAAAACCTAACTACGAAGGGAGATAATCCATCATGTTATTAATTTTCCAAAAATTAGTTGAAAAATTATGTGGAAAAAAAGGTCGTCTTAGGTACTTATAACAGTTAAAGGGACACAACTAGGGCCGTTTGATGTTTCAAGTCTAGTAAATACTAAAAAGCGTCTATGATTTATTAATTAATTTAATTAAACAGATACAGAAAAGGCTATGATAGCTTATTGAACAAATTAAGAATTTTAAGTATGTTTTTAATCTTAAAGCTAATTATATACCCATGGGTTTAACCTACATCTGCCATCCATCCATAATTTACTGGGGTTACTCATGGCTCCAAAACCGAAATTATTATTCGTGTATTGTGTTCTTGGATACCTAAATAAAATAATATATATCCTCTTAATAATTATTCTGACAACAAAACCGGCCAATAGCTACAAATGTATTTCACTCCGATGAAAAGGTGTTTTCCCTTGTCACAGGAAGAAACAATAAAAGATGGGACATCGGTGTACCTTGATGACATATGTGAACAAAGACATTGTGTCATCATCACGTGTGGGGGCCAAACTGACTGAGTTTGGTTTGACTTGTAAGGACCCAGAAAGTTTGGAGAATGGTGCCCGTGTCTTGGGCCTGAACGTTTGACAGGAGCGAGGGACTTTGAAATGGAGGCGTGGAACTGCAGTTCCTGAAGTGCCCAATGTCTTCACGAGGTAAGCAGTATTTTCCCTGTGTGGAAAATTTGTGGGGCACCTACCAGGGTGTGGATGGACTCGTGTGGCAACAGGCATCATAAAAAGGAGGGCAAGCGCAATCACCAAAGGCTGGGATGATGAAACAGCAGATGATCTGGTGGTTTGCATGGTGAAGGAGACCATCGCAAGGGTAAAGCAGGATGATCCCGCCAAAGGAGACTCATGCGTACAGGGAGACAAACTGAATGTGTGTGTGGATGTGAGCTCTCTGGCAATTGGTTTGCTGTTGGAGAAGAATGGGGCTGTGATTGAGGATGCCTGCTTGTTGCGACCGGTGAATGATGCTGCTCATATCAACCTGGCAGAGCTCGATGCGATGATAAAAGGTATCAACCTGGCACTCCAGTGGAAAAGAATTTATGCATGCACACGGATTTGCTATGCGTGTACCACTGGATATCAGGCACACTGACAGGCAAGACCAGGGTGCACACTAAGGCAGCCAGCGAGATGCTGATCAGATGGAGGTTGGAGACCATAAAAAAGCTGGTAACAGAGTACCCTGTCTGTGGATGCGGTACTGGTCGCTTCAAATTGCAACTTTGCTGATAGGCTCACTTGAGGTAATACATCATAAGGAAGAACACCGAGCTAGTATCATTATTATGTGCCACCTCTATTGAGATGATGGATGAAATCAGGAAGATACACCACCTCAGTGGGCACCCTGACGTGAGACGGATATGTTATTTTGTGCAGTTGTCCAATCCGTCGATGTCCAAAATAGCAGTGAAAGCGGTAGTCAAGGAATGCCAAACATACCAATCAATCGACCCTGCCCCGGCCAGATGGCGGAAAGGTCAGCTGGGAGTAGACACGACTTGGAGCCGACTGGGTATGGACATGACCCACTACGGCAGCCAGCACTTCCTTATTCTGATCGATTGTGGACCGACAAGGTTCGTGATCTGCCGCCCGTTAATAAGACAGGATTCCTCCAGTGTCATCTATGAATTGGAGTCCATATTTTATGAAAGGGGGCCGCCTGAAGAGATCCTAACAGACAATGACACGGTCTTCTGAAGTGAGGAGTTCAGACGTTTCGTAGACAAGTGGGGAATCCAGCTCAGACATAGATGTGCATATGTGCCGAATGGCAATGGCATAGCAGAGCGGTGCCATCGGAGTGTGAAGAGGATGGTGGTAAGAAAACAATGCATGATCACAGAGGCGGTCTATATAAAAAAAAAATGTTGAATCTTTATTTTTATACAGAGTTGCATTCTTTCCTTGCCTCTGCATTTAAAGTTCGTCCAATAATAAAAATTCATCTCAAGCCACAACAAAAAAGGATCATCCTATTAATGGCTATGTTTAAAAACAGCTACATAAAAAAACGCAATTTGTTGTCTTGTATTATTCAATTCACAACATTGAAAAACAAATGCATTGTTGCTTAACAACCACACTGCATGAAATTAAATGCTAAACATAAAAAGATTAATTTATTAGTGCTACAAAATAGAAAATCACAATAAAGATTAGCAAATACAGAACCGTTTTTCTATGTGTGCGGACGTCATACTATAAGCATTACAAAAAACGGAAAATGTACTAGTATCCCTTGCAGAATAAACGCTTGAGAGGGTGGTGTTATGGGGATCCATTCACTCGTAATGAACTCTTCTAATCATTATAACCCTTCCCTCGAATTTAATACTCTTGTGAGGGAATTAGCGCGACAAAACTCGAGACTACAGACTAACTTAACAATCAGAAATACCGACAACATTTCTTTGTATTAACTTTCTGTACAATATATTTTTTCTATCTAAACCTGTTGTTCGCTTCTTTTTGTTGAATTGTTTATGTACTGACGTCAACATAACCACCTACCAATTCGTCAATAAAAAAGACAAATTAATCATAAATTTAGAATATTTGTTGTTAGAAATAACTATATTTTAGAGAAAAATATTTACATTATATAACCGATATTTTCAAAATGAAAAGAGGAACTTTTGAAATATTTACCCTCCCCTCCCCCTACATTTCTTGGTTAGCTTTTAGTATAGAATGTTATCATTTTCATGACTTAAATTGTATGAGGAATAAAACTTTACTGATTTGACTCCAAATTTCGTCTTTATTCTTGCACTGTTTCAAGATAATAACGAATGGTTACACTGTTTCAAAATAGACACACGAACTATTGCACTTATTAAGTGTATACGATTCTGGACTGCTTGTGATTCTAATAAGATTCCCTAGGAACTTTCTAGCTCCTCCCACTCAGGATGAGTACCACATGAGATAAGGGAGGGATATATTAATAAACTAACAAAAAGACACTGTGTTGGTCATAATTGAACGGGGGGGGGGGACTCTATGTCCTTTTGCTCTACCCCATAACACCATGTTACCTTTTTTATACTTATTTTTTATACTTATTATTTTTTATACTTATGATTTTTTATACTTATGGCTTTTTATACTTATGGCTTTTTATACTTATGATTTTTGGTCCCCTGACAAAAGGAGGGTGGACCTGTAAATTCACCCTTGTCTGTTTGTTTGTTCGTCTGTCTGCACTCTTCTCAATAACTACACCTTGGAATTTTTGGAAATTTTGCATAAACATTAAACATGATATGAGTAAAAAAAAAAGTAACAGAACGGATTTTCCGGGAAAACTCTGGTTGCTCCCCTAGGGTGCCTTTCGGGTTAAAATGGCTAAAATTGACACTTTTGTGTTTATTAAAAAAGAAATTTGGATTTTTATAAAACTTTCTGAAAATTTGTAACTAACTGATTTCTATATAATTTTGTTTTTCTATATTTCACAATAACTCTTGGGTGTGCTCCAGGGGCTCTTTTAGGGCTAATAAAAACACTCCATTTTTGGGACTATTTTACCATATTTGTCCAAAATTTTCTGTGTATGTCTATTTTGCAGTTTTGCATGGTGCTGAACTCAAATTTAAATATATTAAGGGCTTGGGGACTTCTGGGGCTAAATGGGGGGGGGTTATTAACTTAGTAATTTCTTTTTTTGCATGGTACAGAACTCAAATTTATATATGTTAAGGCCTAAAACTGCACAGTTTGTTCATTTTCATCAGGATTTGACGTCTCCTGGGGACTTTGGGGGCTAAATGGGGGGGGGGATGCTGAACTTACTCACTTTTTTATGCCTCATTCACTGTGCACTCACGGGGGGACCATGTATGCTTCACTTGTTTTATACTTATACTTGATTAAAAGAAAATATACTTATCCAAATACCCTGGATAATATAGTTTCGGAATACATATGGTTATGGGATTCTCTTTGAACAAACGTGAACTACAACTTTATATATAGATGAGAACCTGTTTCTTTGTTTTTGTATTTTCATCTTACTGTCTACGTTCTATATCTTTCTAGACTCCTTATTTATCACCATGCCATCAAATCTATTTTTAGTTATCTATACATTTATCTGTTTTGCTTTAATATTTATCTACTGTATCGTCTTCCTCGTTTATCATTCTGCCAGTTGGATAATGTCTCTTCCGCCATGCCACTATCTGACCTATGTTTTTGCATTTCTTTTTGCATAATACAAGTTTTGAACATAAATTAAAGGCGAAAAGCAGAGTAGCATTACAGTGTTCAGAATAAATGTAATGTTTAATGGAAAAGAAAGGAAAAAAACAAAAAGCATGTATTGGCTAATAGTCAGTGTATTCTTGAAATTTAAGGTGCATCTCTAAGAGGGTCTTTTGAATATGTCACTCAAAGAAACCACAGGGCCTGAATCTGGAGTGCACAACCTTTAGTGTCATTCAAGAGACACCTGAACAGCAGTTTAATCTCGGCAATCATCTCATTCTTGGTGTTACAAATTTTGTTACTGTTAAGTATCAGTCATTTTATATGAAATCAGATGAGTATTGTTGGCATTCCTTTCTCTAATATCTTTCTAGTAAGAATTTCTAGAAAGACATTGAGTACTTAAAGGAGGGTCTATATGATGGTTGCCTTTTCCATAAAACATTACATCCCTAATTAAAAATGTTTCCATGGAATGAACTGGACTTTAACTTAGAACACTCAGGTTACCAGTCTGTCGTTAACCATTTAGACACTGTTACTTCCCTGGTGTTGCAGACAGCACGGTTAGGGTCTTCTTCGACTCGTCACGCACACAATAGTTCATGGAGTTGCAATCAGGTGAGTTAGGTGAGGGCAGATGTTGGGACTGGTGAAGTTGTAGAAATTTTCTGACAGCCACTTTTGGATTTTCCTGAAGGTGTGACACAGAGCAGAGTCTTTCTCCCACATGTATGTTGTTCCTGTAGTCATTCTCTCCATTCAGCACTTGACAAAAATGACAGCAACTCAATATAGTCATCTAAATTGAATTAGTCTTTTTTAAGATGTGTGAAGGCATAACTTGGCCTTTGCTGAAAATACACCCAAAAACGATCACAATGTGAAGAACCTAGGTCTTCGTGCTAACCATAAGCTGTTGTTCTGCAAGTCATGCAACTGATGCCGAGAAGAACCAAAACACCCTCAGATCAACTGGGTGTTTGAACACATTAAGGAGTTTCTTGGCTTTCAGTTTTTTGGGCCTTGGCAGTGAATAGTTGAACCTTCCAACTCTCATATATGTAGTGCAGATCCTCATTCTGTGCTTTCTTCATAGAGGTCACTCTAATGCTAATCTCTCTACCTAAGGTTTGCTTTGTCTTGTCTGAATCTTGTTAAAGCTTTCCTTTTTTTTTTTTTAAGCATCTCATACAGTCACAGTCAGAACAAGAGCATTCTCAGCTCAATTGGGTGTTTGATTTTGTTGGGTTTCTTGACTTTTGTAAAGCGGTTCTCCTCAGCCTTGAAGATGAATAGTTGGCCCATGTGAGATCCTCATTTAGTGCTTTCTTTCCTCATGCAAAGTCTGCAGTGTCTTGCTGTGGTAAGCGAGTTTGAAAGAGAAAGAGAGAAATAGATTTTACAGGAAAAATCTTACACATTTTTTAACTAACCCCCAACATTCTTTAAAAAAATGAATTAAAAGCTGCCCATTTTACATGTTGGCATGTTTTGGGCAGCTTTATTTTATTCATTTTTAGAAGGTTGGAGGAGCTTATGTTGGTCAAAATGTACAAATGACAGCAGAAACGTGAAGCTCAATAGATGTTAAACTGTATATGATGATGATGATGATGATGATGATGAAAACGTATTCTACAAAAAGCAGAGAAAATTTTCATGATAAAGTGAGAATTTTTTTTTAGGGGGTGGGGTCAACTCTAACTCTGAGGTTAAGAATCGAAGTGAAACTAACTGGCACACCTTTTTTTTTTCTGAAGGTGAAAATCTATGCATGAAATTGCTAAAAGTTGTTTCACTTACAAGCATTGCGATTACAAATGAATGTTTATCTGATGTACAAATATGATGATTTTGCACCACAAAGAATGTTTTATTTATAACTCATCAATCATGCATCCATTTGATTCTCGTTACTAATAATAAGCGTGTTGAATATCATCTTTTTTTTTAATTTCTTTGCTGTAAGTGAACTTTCATTTTGTTTGTTTTTATCTTAGGATTCCATGTCTTAACATTTTGTAAAAGTAATTTTTGCATCCTCCCACAAGAAAAACATAACTGCCTGTACTCAAGCCCTACTCCTCCACTAAAATCAACATCAGTCAGTTGCTATTTGACATGCGTTGATGTTGCTTCAATAGTTTTTTTTTTAATTAATATATGGAATAGTGGATAATCATGCTAATAAAAATAATAATAAAATAAAATAACACTGACACATCTCTAAAGCCGGCCAATATTTCAGTTGATTCAAATAATCTTATTCGTTATTGTAGAAAAGACCTTATTGAAAAGAAATGAATGCCTTAATATAAGAACCGTTTCTTTTCAATAAAGCTCTTCTACACCAATCATTAAGATTGTTTCAATCAATAAATTTATTTTATTGGCAAAATAAGTAGCAAAGTGCACCAAACCATGTGAAATAAAACGGAATATATTGTATCTCTATACTGTGTGAATGTTCAAAATTAGATTAAACCAGAGTATGTTAAACGTCATCACAACCTCCCTTGATAGGATGTTACATAGAACAGAAAGAAGAGAGAGAATGCTGCCTTTTGAAACAGCCGAAATATCAATTGGCTTTAGAGATGTGTTTCTGATATTATTTTTGCTAGTTTGTTTACATGCTTGTCTAATATTCCATAGACTAAACAGTCGATTTTGTCTGAAATTTAATTTTGTGTCTTAAACTCACTCTCATAGCTTTTTTGTATAGATGTGGAACAACTTTACGATTATCGTGCATTGTCCTGGTGATATTGTCTTTTATAAACGTTTACTAATATTACTGTTGTTACTAGCATGTTTCTGTTAAAAGGATAAATATTCAACAGAAAGTAAGGATTAACACCAGTTTGTATTGATATTTCTTTCAATATTTCGTTTCATTTACAAAACTTTATCAATAAAGCATCTTATATAGATATACATGAAGTTGTGGTAGGAGAATATGGTACGGTAAGAGATAGTGTTAGAGTGGGTGAAAGTGAGGAAAATTATTAGTAGGATGAACGTTTAGTATGTGTGATAATTGATGATTAGTTGATGGCAGGATTTTGGTAGTAAATAGGTATGTTGAAAAGGGAGTGAATATTAAAGGGTGTGTTTGGGGAGGGAATATTATTGGCGGGGATTAGAGTTTGCTTGGTGATTGGAAGAATATTTGTGAAAAAGTAGGATTGTTTGAGTGATATCGATGGGAAAGAAATGTTTGAGGGGAATGGAAAGTGTAAATGTATGTTAACTACTTTTTAGTCCAATAAACAAGCAGAAAAACTATTCTGTCTTCAAAAAAGGGCAAAATGCATTGGGCTTTTGTGAACGCAAGCAAAATAGAGCATATTCTACTGAACCAACCTGGAAATATCTTTTTGTCGCAAAAGTGTTGAGTTAACCCTTTTTGACAATAGAATTGCAGAGAAAAATTGCACAGCAGAGCCTATGCTGAGCTGGACAAGATGAAAGCAATCTGAAAGTTAAATTCTTATAAAGAGAAATTTAACTTTAGTTTTTGTATATTGAAGTAACACCTGAACTTTTACTGAAAGATTGAAGAAACTTGATAATGTATACTCTAGACTCCTAGGAGCTACACTTAACATCTGAAGGTAGTACCCAATAAGAGAGCAATTCTATGGACTTCTTCCTCAGACTTGAATAGAAAGAGAACAAAATTTACTGGTCACTGTTGAATAACTAAGGATAAAATCCTCGGCAATGTTCTTATGTGAATGCCAAAATATGGATGTAGTTCAGTGAGGAAATTGCACAAAGCTTACATCAAACAACTAACAGATGAGTCCCAATGTACTTATAAACACTTTCCAGGATAGAGCGAGGTGGCGTAAAACTCAATCAGATCCATGACAGTACTATGACAATGGTGATGATTAATCAAGTATAAATTTTTAACAATTGTTTAGTTTTTATCTGCTGGTGATATTTGATTTGTTTCTTAGTAGAATTGAACTTCTGCATAGAACTCATTAAAATAATGCCTCTGGATTGTCTGGTCTATATGAAGTCCTCTTTGTTAGTTGCAGCTATTTGCTAACCTGTAACTTTACAGATATTTACCCCCAAGAACAGCAAGGCTTAGTGGTTGCATACAAAGCCAGGGAAGTTTTGGCCTAAAAAAAAAACACAAAGAAATGGTGCAAAAGCATCATTGATGCTTGCGTTCATATATTTGTGTTTACACAACTAATACTTCTTTGTTCCCTATACACAAAGACAGAGATGACTAGAAGATGACGGATCCTGATGCAGACTTCTGGATTTTCATCAGAACTCTGTTAACTCCTACTACAGCGAGGAAGAGTTGGATTTTAGGACATTTCTGCTGTTCTTTAGATGTATCTGGTGATATTGCTCCTGCACATTTTATAATAATATTGCTCCTGTGAATAATTGACGTTTATATATATATATATATATATATAACAATGTATGTCTTTTTATGTCTATAAAATCTTCAATTCTTTATTCAAGAAGAGTCCATTTTTCTATATACAATGCAGTACAGAGGAGGGAGGAATCGTTATTTGATGCAATAAGGTGAAAGTTGACTTCATAATGTCCAACAATTCTTATTGATTTATCGTCCCATTTAGGTAATGAAGTCTTTTTCCCCTTCCCATTTCAAATACGTCTCAACATTTTTCTTTTTTGTCTAGACATTCTCTTCATTCTTAGGTGCGTCCACCTTTGTCGATCTGTAAGTCTGTCACGTTTCAAATATAACTTTCATTACTAAACGCACAGATTGAACGGTCGTATCTTTAGAATTGATATGCCCTACCTTTTTTCTTCTTGTAAAAAATTATGAATTCATTTATGATTCGTAGTGGGTCTTCCTTTTATAGATTATCATTTTAAATCGATAACTTTTTTCTTTTATGAACAAATTCTTATTGTGCTTAAAAAAAATCATTTTCTTTCCATCTTTGTATTTTCTATTTCTATCTTCTTTTTCCAAAGCTGCAATGTTGGAGACCTAAAGTCCAACTTAGATTCCTAGGATTAAAAAAAAATCGACTTTTTAATTTAAATTCTTTCAATATTCATACTATTGGTTTTTTGTAGATTGAAAAATTCAACTCCGAGCATTCTTACAAGTCCGATTCCAGTTCTTTCCAAAATCTTCGACTTCACAGCCCTCTTTCTTTTTTCTTCTCATTGCCTCTTTTCCAGTTTGTTTCTTAGTCTTGTTTCTTTTCTTTCTCTTTTTTCTTTCTTGTATTTTTTTATCTCTATGTTCGTCTAGTTTTCTATTTCTCTCCCTTTTTTTCTTTCTCTCCCCTTCTCTCTTTCTTTCTCCCCTTCTCTCTTTCTTCCTCTCTCTTTCTTCCTCTCCCACCCATTTTTCTTCCCTCTTTCTTCCTCTCTCTTCCTCTCGCTCTTTCTTTTCCTTCCCCTATCTCTTTCCCCCTCTCTTTTCTTCCCTCTTTCTCTCTCGTTTCCTCCCACACCCTTTCTTCCTCATCCCCCCCCCCTCTCTCTCTATTTGAAGGCTTCACCATTTTGGTTGAAGCCACTAAATCGATTTTTATGAAATTTGGAACAAGCATAGGATAGGTAATGGAGGCTGCATATATATTTTTTGTTGCTTCAGAAAACGTTGTCCTTAAAGGTCATAAAACGTTCCCACTAAAAGAATATTATCTAAAATTGTAACGCGATTCAAGCCATAATTTATGGACATAAAAACAAATAGTTTGAGTTTTTTTGTTTTTTAACAAGTTTATCATTTACCATTTGCTTAAATAATTGCTGCCGAAATGCACAATATTAATACTGTTGTACATAACGTTTACAATATTGTCTATTGTTATATTAAAACGGATTTAATCAATGTGCGTTTCCCTAAGGCTTTTTTCCTATATACTTTTATAATACAAAAATACATACTATAATATTCCTTAGTTTTGAGATTGTTTGATAAAACTTTCATTTTAATTCTTATAATTAGCCGCAATTTGTAATTAACTCATTAAGTAGTCCATCTCTTGCTAAGCTTTTATGTGTCACTTACGGCATTTCACCGTATGTTTGATCTGCAGTTTCTATCACATTCGCTTTCGTCATTCTCACTATATCTGTTTATTAACAGTTGACTGCAACAAAGAAAGGAAAGAATCACTACATTGTAATAGTCCATTATATTCTTATAATAATATTAAATGATTTAATATTAAAATTAATAAAATTGATTCAATATTAACTGAATATTGGTAGTCACCAGAGTAGTTACATTATTTAATCCATAGCTGGAGAGAGACACATAGATAGACTAATTTTAGATTTTTATTTTAAAATTTTAATTGGCTTTGCAAACTCATATTTTTCCGGATTCCAACAATCTAACCCATGCTCTTTAAAAAAGCTCTTAATTTTTTTTTTTAATTAAAATAATTTAAAGTAAAAAAAAAAAAAATGGTGGATCACTGCTTATGAAGTTTGCAGGGGGGTGCATTTGATGATAAAAGTTAAAAGGATTGCTGGTTGGACAGTGGTCACTGTAACAGAAAATTTGGAAACACAGAGGATTAAGAGGATTTGATTTCCCAACTCAATAAATATTTGTTTATATAGACTTGAAGACCACTATGCTGTAGTCGGTTATAAAACGGACTCATGGTTTCTTGTTACATAGATGCAATATTCTAGGAAAAAAACTTTGTTCATGGAAGTTCCATTTGGTTTTTGGTAAAGATAGAGAAAGGAAAGTTCTTTGGTATGGTTAGGATTAGACGACTTCTAGCTATGAATGTTTTACATGGATAGGGGGACCAAGGATAGGAGTTAAGTCGAGGACCTACCATGATCATAAGGATACAGTAGAAAGAGGCGAGCAACATCTCTTGTGATATATTAACGCTATGACATATCTTGTATTTAATTAATTAGTTATCTAAATGAAAAATAATTAGGAAGTAGAACGTGCATGCTGAGAGAGAATAGGCTTCATTTTGGAAAGAGAAGCTTTAATTTTGTACGTAAGATTTCAGACAAATTAAAGTAAAACTACTTTTTACACTGTTATCTTTTATTAAACTCTATCAGAGTTCTTATTTGATTAATACTGATTAATTTTAATTAGCGTCAGTTTTTCTACTTGTTTGTGAAAGTTTTTATTATAAAATAACGCTCAAGAATTGCTAACAGACAAAAAGTTTTAAAAAATAACGCTTTTATATGTGGGCATAATTGTAAGTTTTAAAGACAGGTTTACATATGATGACCTCACAGAAAGATTAAATTTCAACAGTATAGGAAAATGTGCGCACAACAGGAAACTTTGAGGGTGTGGCCACATAGAAAGAATAGATGAGTGCTTGGGTTAGTAGATGTAGAACAGTTAAGGTTGCAGGATCAGTTGCCAGGGGAAGGCAAAGAAAAACATGGGATAAAGTGATAGGGAAATACGAAAATGATGTCCATAAATGTTTGATAACTTATGTACTGATTCACCTGTTCATGGATGTTTGAGTTAACCTGATAAAACTGCTTGATTTTATTTTACAGCATGATGGTGTTTGTATATAATCGCTATAGGTGCATGTCAATTTATGAGTTTGACTCTTGTTAGCATACTGTGTTGAGATGGCAAGAAATAGTATAAAATGGTCAAAAACTATGTTTCTATTATTAGTGATCGTTAGTTCTCAAAATTTATTGCTAACTTTAATAATGGTGGACAGAAGAAATATAAAAACCTCTTAGACTTTTTTCAAAGCAGACAATTGTGCCTGATTGCCAAAAGTCATCAATTTCAGTCTTTAAGTAGGATATATGGTTGAATAGTGTCTTGAAAATGTTCCAACATGGTGTTAGAGGTTTTGGAGGTTAGCAGAGCAGATTTATTTTTCTGATTATCATCTTTAAAATGAGTTTTTTTGTTTGTTTTTGCTTTTGACTTATCAGTTTTCTAATCCTTCTTAATCCTCATTTTTCCTTTTTGTTTTGGAAATCTATCTGTTTTTGTTAATATTTGATTTTCTTAGAAGAGTAGCCAAATAAACCAAAGACAATATTTTTTCTTATGGGTTGCAAAATGTAAGACAGTAAAGAAAAAATATAGATATTCACTGAAATAAAAAAAAAAAAAAATAGAAAAATAAACAAAAAATATGATTGTGTACTGATTCTTTCTTTTGGTCATTGGAATGCAACCAACTAGCAGATATGCTCTAGAGCTGGAGCTGGAACTATAACTTCATTGAGCTTGTTATTTGAAACAATTCGCACAATATTATAAGGGATATATATATCTTAAAAATATATATGTATATACATATAGAATTTGTTCATTATTTTCTTAATTTGTTTATTATATTCTTGTCTTTGGAATCTAACAAATTATTTTCTTATATTATCTGAAATCACAAAAGATAATTATTGAGCTTTTAAGTTTTTTCACATTTTTATCATTTTATTTTCATTGTTCTTTTAATCTCTCACAATTTGTACATATTAAAGATATTTTCAAGGAAATTATCAACATATGTACATGTATATATAATTTATTTAAATTATCATATATATATATATAATTATTTAAGTATAAATTCTCATCAACTCAAGGTAGTGAGAATATTTTTCTCTACACAAAGGCGGTAACTGTATATTGATACAGTTTCTAATATTTTCAAGTGATATCGAGACTGCAATGTGCTATACATAAACTGCCTTGTCACTGTAAAATCATTTTCAAATTTCCTACAGCCACTAAATATTGATTTTAAAGTCTTCAGATTGCCAAATAGACATTTCTGGCTAGAATCAAAATTTATGGCCAAATATTATTATTTAGCGACGCTTTGGAATCAGTCAAAAATGATTTCTTATAGCAACCAATGTTAGGAAAAAAAGAAAGAAAGAAAGAAAAAGCGGTATGTATTTTTGCAAGAAAGCGATCAAATGAGTCACCTATTTTATTTGTTAGAAACAAAATGGTTAGGTCTGAGAAAGAGGCAAACAAAGCTGGAATTCTAGTATGATTAATGCTGGTCACCAAAATAACTTTTTGTTATTAATACATTAATGTTTGATCAAGTGAAGTATGCTACGATGGAAAAGAATTGTATATTTTACTTATCACTTGACTTTTGTAGGTCAAATAGGCATTTAGTAAATGGCAGAAAGGGAGGGGGCTGACAATGAGACTATTTGACACATGCATCGGTCGAGGGCACATTTAATGTGTCCACCACTAATTCTTTCTCTTCAATTCCTCCACCCTCATTCATACCCCATGTATGGTTAGACATTGCAACACTGGTTTTGGAGTATTAGTTCCATGAGGAAGGATATATATATATATATATATATATATATATATATATATATATATATATATATATATATATATATATATATCCTTATAAACATTTCAGAGAAGGTCAGATATATCTACACCTATAATGCACACACAACACATATTATTATTATTAGTAGTAGTAGTAAGGTTAGACACAAGGTCAGGACTGTTTTGAAGAAACCACTATACTAGGATGTGTGTACTCTGAGCAGACTTGCCGGCATTCCCCGGCAGGGATGTCTCAATCAATAAGCAAGAGAAGGTAAAGCCTGAAAAGGTGAACCTCCTAGAGCAAATATAAGTATGGCCATTTAAATATTTAAAAAAAATATCATTAAAAGCTTATATACTGCCTTTGTGTACACTCATGTCTCACACACACACACACACACACACACACACACACACACACACACACACACACACACACACACACACACACACACACACACACACACATTATATTTCCATCTTCAGAGCATGTGTACTATTACACCAAATACATAAAGCCAAAGTATGGAATTAATTCACACTCATAAATTATTGTTTTTTAATAGTTTTTTTTATGCACAGGTAGTGTATGTGTGTATGTGTGTGTGTATATATAATATACATATTATCTGTATTTACAGTGTTGCTCAGAAATGCTTTTACTTGAATTTTTTTCTTGCTCATGACCCCCTCCCTCTGTTTGTGTGTGTATGATCCATATACTGTTTTTCTGTATCACAGAAGGAAAAGTTTCAAGTTGAGATTGAAACCCGACTGCTTTCTCGTCTTTTACAAAAGGAAGGATAATTTTAATGCCTATATATGTTCGTATATGCATTATCAACTGCTTATAGTGATTTATTGGTCCCCTGACAAAGGGAAGATTAGTAATTCACTCCTGTTCGTCTGTTCACACTTTTCTCAATAACCACATGTTGGATTTTTTTTTGAAATTTTGCAGAAACATTAGTCAGTGAAAGTAAATTTTTGCCAGAACAGATTTTCCGGGATAATTCTGGTTGCCCCCCCCCCCTCCCTCTAAGGGGCATTATAGGGGTAAAATTACCCGAAAATCGTTCGTCCATATTTTTTTTAATAACCGTGCCTTCGATTTTTTAACAATTTTGCACAAACATTAGTCATGGTGAAACTAAATTTTTGCCAGAACGGATTTACTGGGATAACTCTGGTTTCCCCCTACAAGGGGCATTATAGGGATAATTAATTACCTCCAATTTCCTTTTTAGGACGTTTAATCCACAAGTAGTGAGGAGCATATGTCTTCTACAGACAGTTTTCATATATCACATCTCTTCAATGTGTGTATGTGAGCAACTGTTTTTATTTTCTCTTAAATGATTTTGCAGAACAAGCTGAGGTCAAGTAGTACTGTCTGAACTTATTTTTATTAGAAATGATATTAAATATTTCAATGAATATTCAACCTTCTATCTTTTTGATATGCTTACTGATTTTATGAACCACATTTCTTTTATAAACTGACATCAGACTGGAACATGTACTTTTACTGTATATCATCAGCTATAAAAGAAACTATTGTTCAATTTAAATGTATGTAAAAACACCTTCAGTTTCAGTATAATGTCCAGTGTTATAATGATGGCACTGAACTTGGATAGCTATGAAAATATTACACGAAACCACTTCATATTCGTGAAGACGTTATCTTACACAGATTAAAAAAATGAAATCATTTAATAGTGATTTCTTGTTGTTGCTAAAATCAAAAAACATTCCAACTTTAACCATTTTAAAATAAATTGCTCCAAAATACAATTAGGTCATCTTATAAAATAAAACGTATGCTCGATTATATAAACTAGTTAACTGCATGTATTTCTGTGTCTGTTCAGCTAAAAGTCAAAAACTACAAAACAAACGCCTACAAAGTTGGTATATTCTTGATAGATGTTGCTCTGGATTAATAATATCTAAAATTTGAAAAAAAAAAATCATTCATTCTTCGAGGGTCAGCTGAGCCAAAATTTTGTTTGGGAAGTCGGTTTTCAACCATTTTTTATGTTATCTATTATATTAATTATTCGATTTAGATTATTATTTTCAAAACATTATGGCAATAGAGAGGAATGTGTGTTGGAATAGAGTGAGAAAGAGGTGAAAAAAGAAGGGAGAAGGATAGAGAGATAGTTTGAACGATACAACTTTAAATATAAATATTTTACACATATTTTTTAACCACTTCTATTTCGTTTTTTTTTCTAATGACCCTGGGCAATGCTGGGTATCTCTGCTAGTTGAACATAGATATAACTTTCGGTTTATTGATATAAATACAATTATTTTTGCTGTAATAAAACAGAATGTGTATTGTTTTAAAACAAATAAAATTATTTTTTTTTAAATAATTAGATATGGACGAAACATGGTCGTTTTATTTAATTATTTCAAGAATATTTAACTGAAAATTACAATTTTTATATGTGAAGAAAGTAATTTTTTAAAGTAATATTAATCTTAACAAATGAGTTTTTTATTAATAAGTATTGACTTTTACATACATTTATTATTTCAAAATGAATATAATTAATGCTAAATTATACAGGTTGATGTAGAAGGCACCATGGAATTTCCAGAATCTTGTTAATGAAAAATGGAAAAATGAGTAGAACATTTTCCCGATAGACATCTTACATGTAAAATATTGGAACTAGTCAAGCATAAGTCAACTTAAAGTGCTCTTTTATGCATGCACAAATATATATTTATACATTAAATTCAATTCATTATTTTTAATATGTCTGATGATGGCTCAAATGGTAACAATTAAGGCTGGAGTGCTAAATGTTTTGGTTTCACTTTTGGCTGATGACACACAAATCATTTTTTTTGTTTGTTTACTTTTGAAATCACTGCTATATATTGGGTGCAACATAATAATGAACAGAGAGTGTGCTCTATAATAATAATAATATAATAAGTATGAAATCTGCATAAATTCAAATATCATATTCAAGCATAAACAAGTTCTTGATGAGACGTTCCCCTTAAGTCATCCAATTTACCAAACTTGCACTTCTAACGATTACTATGATATTGTCCTTTTGACCAATGTACATTCTTTAACCCTTATCCTCGAGTGGCCTCTGGGCCTTGATAAATGGTGATTCCTATGTAAAAAAAAAAAAAAAAAAAAAATTATGACCGAGCAAGACCGGGTACCCTGCTAGTAATATCTTAAAGTAATTACACGTTATCATCCTCTACATCCTTTTTTTAAGATGAGGTCCCCCAATTACTGAAGATACAATAAAAAATATTTTAAATTTCATATTGCTGTTATTGTTCAGCATAATTCATTCATTTCGAATGATGTCAGATGATTATTGTTGGCATTCGTTTTTGCTGATATCTTTCTAGTTGGAATTTTTTCTAGGTTGACATTGTATACTTAAGGTAAGGACAAAGTGAAGGTTGCCAACATCCCTACCTGAAAATATATTTTAGTATTCCATCTTCAGATATATCTGAAGTTTGTTACTTTCTGGAACAATAGAAATATTCAACTATTTTTACAGCGACTTTAGCAACAGACTGATTTATCTTCCAATTTAGGTCTAAGGTAAAATGGAGGCTAAGAGCTTATCCAACTTATTACTGTATGAAAATGTCTTTGTAAAGTCCGGCCAGATAGCAATTTTAATTAGAGGCACTGCAACCTTTCTGTAAGTTCCTTTGTCCATTGATCTGTCATGCTTAAGTTTGAAATAGTGTATTTATATTAGTGAACCATTTAGATGATGATTAATTTGTAAAATTATCGTTTTGTTTTTTGTTTGTTTTTTGGGGTTTTTTTTTTGCCTCAGTGTGAAGCAAGGTTGCTGATTATGAGGACTACTCTTTGATGCAATCAGTTGATGCATCTGGAATACTTAAATTTTTTTTAATAAATCTTATGAAGAAATTTTACTTGTAACAAGCTCGTTTTAATGTTGGGTAATTCTAAGAGTCGAATGTAAGATAAATAAATTAATTTACTTTCTTGTTTCTCATCAGAACAAAGTTGCTTCCCTTTGTATAGTCTATATATATCTATAAAAGTGAAATTGTCTGTGTGTGTGTCTGTATGTACATTTATCTACCAAACGACTCTGTCAATTTTCAGTCTACAGACTCGAGATTTGGCATAAGGGGTATTGAGATTTGGGAAAATCTTTTTAATCGGTTTTCAGACAGAAATTTGGCTGTCAAGGGGTCAAAGTTCAACGATTTGATCTTTGAAAATTCTACCAAACTCCTCTGCTAATTCTGGGTCTAAACACGAAATTTCAAATGTAGGTTTTTGGACATTGATCAAACTTTTTAATTTGATTTGAGCCCAAAACAAATGTTAAGGGGTCAAAATTGAGGTCAAAGTTTTAAAAAATTGACCTCTGCAGTCTCTATCAAATTACTGAGCCAATTTTTGGTCTAAACATTTGAAATTTTACATAAAGTGTATTCAGACATAGGGCAAGCTTTTTAATCAGTTTTTGGCCAAAAGTTTGGCTGCCAAGGGGTGAGTTCAAAATATTCGACCTTTGCTGTCTCTAGCAAACTATTAAGCCAATTTTGAGTCTAAACATTTGAAATTTGACATAAAGAGTATTCAGACATGCAACAAGCTTTTTAATCAGTTTTTTGAGCGAAAATTTGGCTGCCAAGAGGTCAGAGTTAAAAGAGTTGACCTTTGCAAACTCTACCAAACTCCTCCGCCAATTTTGGGTCTAAACACTTGAAATTTTAGATGTAGGTTACCTGGACACGAGTCAAACTTTTTAATATATATATATATATATATATATATATATATATATATATATATATATATAACAGTACATAGGGCCCGAACAAAGTTGAGTTGAACCGCTAGTTAAAAAAAAAAAATATCAAAACAGTTTTCCTCCTGTAAAAGAATGCTTTTGGTTTTAGTTAAATTCTTTCACAAATGGAGAAACAGGTCACAAACATGAGCGACCAACAAGCCAACTCCCTTCTCCTCTATACCAGCCAACCTTACTGACCAGCTCTCTGTTCCCCTGGAATTTACAGGGTACATGTTAAATAGCATTTTATGCCATCTGCCATCAACTTTGAGGTCAACAGCTGTGATACAATTTCTCGCCCACGGACAATATCATTCTTTTACTATTTTACCTTTCTTCGGCCTACTTATGCCATTGACAAGAATATTTTGCTTTGTTCATTTCTTTTTAAAATAAGTCTTTGTTCATTTGTTCTTTTTATTTTTACCTCAAACTCGTCTGCAGGCGATTCAGTTCAAAACTCCCATTCTACTTCATAACATTAAAGGCAAGCTTCATTAAAATTAGTTTGTCCTAAATATATGTTTTGAAGTTTAAAAAATTTTTTTTTTTTTTTTTTTTTTTTTTGAAACGCGTCTAAGTGACCGTATTTCTAATCCTGGATCTGTAATTAATCCGGAAAACAAGCACAAAAGCATAAACCAATTATTTGTTGAACTGGTATATCTAGAAGTGTACAGAAATAATTTAACCGTATAGAAGATATTCCTGAACTTGAAGATCAATCATTTAAAATTAGTGTGAGAGAGGGTTTGGAACAGTTAATACAAGATTGTATTCTGCAAGATACAGAGAAAATTTTAAATGATGAGATTCAGATTCTTAAGCAATCGTTCAGTAAAGATGAAATTTGCACCCATATTCTCTATAGTTAAATTGAAAATATTAGAACTGTATGGACACGCAAAAAGGT
Organism: Euprymna scolopes; assembly: GCF_053919585.1. Taxonomy (NCBI): domain Eukaryota; kingdom Metazoa; phylum Mollusca; class Cephalopoda; order Sepiida; family Sepiolidae; genus Euprymna; species Euprymna scolopes. The sequence goes on from NC_136504.1 coordinate 66,056,080, forward strand.
CAACATTCTGACAAAAGGAGAAGAAAAAGCTGTATTCTAGGTTGGTAGTATTTTGCGCGAACAGTTGCCAGAGATGTCAAAAATTTTCTGTTTCTATGTCTATCCTTGTAGCCATTTCACTAGTAAGGGTGCTGGAGGTAAACGTTTTATCTGGGCTGACGTCATCCGCCTGATAGTCAGGGACCCGAACCTTGGATTAACGACAAAGGAGGCTGCCCTATCAGCAGGTGCAAAGTACTGGGGCTGCTGTATTGCCATTTGGTGAATGGATTCTGGACCATACAGTAGCTTCTGGTAGGCCCTCTTGACCCCATATTAGTGGGTGATGGTTACGGCTTCACCTTATCATGTGCTACAAAAAAAAATTAAATTTCTTCGTTTCTTTTTTCTCTCTTAGTTTCCCTTTCTGTCCTGCTCTAAGCAAGTCTGTCGACTTAGTCCACAAATCACAATACTCCATCATGAAAAGTTTCAAGAAAAATACACGATTAAACCCGGATCTCCAACTTCCAACATAGACCCCCACTACCATGTCTCCTTCTCCAACATCAGGAGTCTACGTTCTAACCTTCCAGAGGTTGAAATACAATTACAGGAGACTAAACCAGACCTATTATTTCTAAGCAAAACTGGCATTGGACAGACTGTTTCCCTAGATGGGTTCATAATTAAAGGATACTCTAACTTAACTTCCAAATCTGACCCCCAAGATCGCCATGGGCATGGAATATGTGCCTATATTAAAGATGGCTTTCCATGTGGTAGGGACATCTCCAGAGAAGATCCTAACTTACTCTATGTGCTTCTAGGTTTCATTTGCTCACAGTACTGCATTTTATTTACTCTCTACCGCCCCCACAACAGCAGAGTTACTATCTTTAAAAGCATATCTGAGAAAATTGGCCAAGTCCTATCTGCTTATCCTTCAGCTAACATTCACGTATGTGGAGACTTCAATGTTCACAATGTGGAATGGTTGACCCACTCAAACAAGACCAATGATGAGGGGAAGTTCTGTCATGATTTCTCCATTGCTTATGACCTCACTCAGATTGTTCATGAACCCACCCGTGTGCCCGATACTGACAGCCAGTATGCAAGTCTCCTAGACCTTTTTCCCAAAATTTGCGCTAAACTATGTTCAGTCTCCATCCTGTCTCCATTTGGATTTTCCGACTACTCTGTTGTATTAAGATAAAAATGAAATGTAATAAGTCCTAAGCCATACCGCTCCATCGTACAATATATCAATTCTCTATGGCTGACTGGGATAGCTCCCATACATTTATATCAGCTCTACCTCTGTGTTTCATGTTTTAAAAGAATGTGTCTTCTATAGTATCAGACTTGACGGAATGGTTAATTGTAGGTATAGACCATTTCATACCCTCGAAAAAGTTCCAGCAAAAACCTAACAGACAGCCATGGTTCTCTCCAGAATGTGCTGCTGCCATTGCGCACGGAAATCACTTTTTCCATTGCTTCCAACATAATAGATGTATTGAGACTAAAGCTGCTTTCAGGACTGCGAGCAACCATTGTAAGAATGTAATGAAGAACGCAAGAGAGTTGTATGCTCAGTCCATCAAGTTCCTCCTGTATCAGAAAACACGCTATGTGATATACATATATCTGTACGTGATGCTTCCTATCACCCTGGAAAATCTCATCAGTATGCTCAGTATTTAAGAATTTAGGTGATCGCTCATCTCCCTCAGTAAAGGTCAATAAGTTTCCTGTGCGTCATGAGTAAGTTGCTGGAATCTGTTAAATACAGAAGTAATCAACCATCTCAACAAAAATAATCTTCTTAGTGACACACAATATGGTTTCCATTCTTCTAGATCTACAGCAGATGTGCTTACAGTTATATCTCATAGAATTAGCGAATCTCTCGATGGAAGCAACCTTTTTAGGGCAATTGCTCTTGACATATCGAAGACCTTTGATAGGGTATGGCTTAAAGGTTTACTCCACAAGATCTCCAGCTATGGTATAACTGAAAATGTCTTCTCAATTATTAAATCATTTCTCTCTGATAGGTTCATAAGAGTCGTAGTTGATGGGCAAAAATCAGAAGCTCACAGTATTAATGCTGGAGTCCGTCCCTCCAGGGTCCATCCTGGGCCCAACTCTCTTCCTGATCTACATTAATGATCTTCCAAATCACATCCTTACATCATTCGTAGACATTTATGCTGATGACACTACTATCTATGGTATCGCACATCTAAGACCGTAAACGACCATGTGGTACAATGGGGAAGGAGTGACTGGTTACTTTTAATGCATCTAAAACAAAGCTTTTATCTTTACATCATCAACAGTCTGATCCCCATCTGGCATCAATTAAAATGAATGGCTCTCGTCTTGGGAAGGTCTCCTGTTTTTACAAGCTTCTGGGTTTGACCTTTACTCCTGATCTGAAATGGAACACGTACATCAAATCTGTTGCCAAGGCCGCTGGAAAATGGTGGGATCCTTCTATCGATCCAGTAGATATCTCACTGCTGATGCAATTTTCTATCTGTATAAGAGTTAGGTATGTCCAAAGATGGAGTACTGTTGCCACATCTGGGCAGGAGCTGCTAGAAAGACTTATCCTGCTTTGATAGAGTTCAAAATAGACTTCTTAGCCTCGTACGAGATGTCCTTTTCTCTTCCATGCAACCTTTATCTCACAGAAGAGATGTTGCGAGTTTGTCTCTGCTTTATCGTTATTTTCGTGGCAAGTGCTCGACTGAGCTTCAGTTTATGGTCCCTCCTCGCCAAACTTTCACAAGAAACACTCGTCTAGCTGAAAACACTACCAATAATTCCCTCCACTCTTTATCTGTGCCTAAACCTAAACGTAGATTCCATGAACAAAACTTCTTTCTTAGAAGCGCACGCCTGTGGAACTGTCTTCCGTTTTCCTGCTTTCCAGCTGACTACAGTCTGATTGTCTTCAAGTCCAGCGTAAACGTTCTTGATGAGCCGTTCCACTTAAGTTAATAAATTTATCGAATTTCCATTACTAACGATTACTATATTGTCCAAATTGACTACTGTACACTCGTAACCCTTATCCTCGAGTGGTCTCTGGGTCTTGATTAGTGGTGATGCCTATGTAAATAAACAAAAAAAAACAATATCTAAAAAGAAATGGTGGAGGGGAGCACAAAAAGAAGTAAATCGTCAAGCAGATGGCATAATAACTAGAGTTATTACAAGAGAATATTTTTATCATTGTTTTGACTGTCGAGTATATATCCGACACAGTCAGACGCAATTAATCGAGAACCACATCACTCTATCTAAAAACATATAAGATGATACTCGAGTCAAAATAATGAAAAGAATATTCTCTTATCAAAGCCTTAAGAATAACGTATGTTTCTGGACTTCTAAAACAATCAATCAGTTGAACAAAGTAGTGAGTGATAAGGAATCTTGGAAACAGTTAAGACATGATAGATATTGTGAAAGTATATTTAGATAGAAAAGCTGTGAGGCTGTTCACAAAATTTTGTTATTTTTGTGTTACCCTTGAAGTTCAGGAAGGAGTAGGTGCTAGTGTGATTGCAAGAATTAGGAGCGTACAGAGAAAGTTAGGGGAGCTTTTACCATTACTAACTAGCAGAGCATTACTATTGTTGACAAGGAGAAGAGTCTATTAGGGATATACTTTTCATGTAGAGAAATGATGTGGATGATGTAATGTGAGTTTTAAAGACTGGCTTAGATTTGATGACCTCGAAGGAAGAATAAATCTGGACAGTATAGGAAAATGTGTGCGAAACGGGATTTTCATGGTATGACCATGTTGAAAGAAAGAGAGTTCTTAGGTTAGTAGATGTGGAACAGTTGAGGTAGCTGTGTAAATTTACAGATAGAAAAACATGAGGAAATGATAAGGATAAACTTGAGATAAAGATGGATAAATAAAGACAGGTTAGTTTTGGAAGTCGATTTCTAAAAAAGTCATCATATAAAATAGGTTTAATCAAATATTATTATGAGATTGTATTTAGCAAGATGCAGAGAAAATGTTTGTGACTGAATTCATTTAAAAAACGCGATTTTCTTTTTTGTCTGTCATATTAAAGATTGAAATAGCATTTTGATCATTAAATGTGGACAGGTACATTTTGAGAATGTCCATTTTTGTTTTTTCATCCGTCTGGGTGGAGGTTTAGATCTTATTCAGTAATGATTGCCTGACTTTTGGTCTTGTCTGATAATCAGAAGTTAAACTCTGATCTGATGGAGTTTTCATTTTCTTTTAGCTGCTTTTTTTCGGCATCTTCTTGCCAGATTGGCTTTTTTTTTTTTCTCTCTATGCTGGATTTAATGGTATAGATTTATTCCTGAAAATAGACAAGTAGGCGAATAGACGGATTTGCATTTTGTTGGCGTGAGATCAGTGTCAATTTATAGGAAGAAAACCCCAAGAATATAATAAAATAAAGAAATTGGAAAATATTTTCAGCCTTTGAGAACATTTTAGATCCTCATTAGTTTTTTTTTTTTTTTTTTTTTACTTGATAGAAGCAAGAAAAAGACAATTACATAATGAATCTATTAAGTTTTCATTTGTATTAAATCCTAGGCTTGGGATAAAAAGAGAAATTCAATTCCTCATTTTATCCCAAGCACGCTGGATCTTCCTATTAGTATATATAAATGTTTTTTTAGAATAAACGTCCTAGGACGGATTTAATTTATTCCCCAAACAGAAAGTTTGCATTATTTTTATATCATCTTAGGAAGATTAAAATCATTATATAATGCTACTAAACCTTATAAATAAAACCAATTATTTAAACTTAAAAAGTTCCTAAAAATAACATTAGAAATAAACTTCCGCCATTTTTAGCCACCTCTTTCCATTTAACTGAATCTTTTCATTGCCAGACATTTTAGACAATTGAACTATTTTAGATCTATATAGAAAGATTCATACACTGAATTCATAAACACGATATGTAGATTAAAAAGACAATATTTTTACTTATTTGGTGGCCATATGGATAAAGTGTTCACCTTCAGTTTTATTTTATACCATCTTTAAGGGTTTGAATTACACACTAGAATTTTTTCTTTTTGCTATGAAGTTGCAGTTATTTTCTAATTTATATCGATCATTATAATATATAACATTATAAACCTGAATTTAAAAAATATATTTACTTTATTGCGATTTTAAATTGAAAAAAAAACAAAACCAAACAAACAAACAAACAACAACAATAAAAAATCAGAAAAGTTTTTTATTTGAACTGACATGTAGAATAGAAAAGATAAAGAAAACTGGCGTTGACAGGTATTTGAGCTGAATTGCAAAAACCTGGAATAAAAAAAATCTACTCATTACTATCAAGTCATTTCATGCAACTTCGTCGACATAAGCTACAAATTAAAATTCCATGTTTGGTTGTCTTGCAGATATGAAGGTGAGCTTGTTGGAAAATATGCACGTGCAAAAGAAAATAGATCATAACTGTTAAAGTCTGTAACCATCTCCATGTATGATCAGTCTTAATGACACATTGTGTGATGAATGGCATTCTCTAACGTAATAAGAAAATAAGTGAAATATGATTGAGAAAAATGAATATTGCAAACACAATTGAAGAATTGTAAATGAAGATCAAACTGAAAATTCAACCAGCAAAATTCTGCAGGCTCTTCAGATGTCAACTTGGTTAAGATGTTGACTCATTAAACATTCTCTGTGTCTCTTTCTTTTTCTTTGTTTGTTATTCTTTGTCTCCTTTCCTCTCTGATTTATTTAGGCTATCTCTAATTATAAATACGATTTTCATAAATGCTGATGATAACGTTACAGATATCGCTCTTAACTTTTAGATGTCATAAGGTGTGTACTATTTAATTGTTAATATGTATATAAACTCATAAAATGCGAAGGCTGTATATATGTTTACTCTCTTGGAAAGAAGAAAAAAATGCAATTCATTAATGATTTCTTTTCATTCTTCCTGTCAAATGGCAGGAAGGATGGAAAGAAATCAGTAAGACACTATATTTCCTGAGTGCTACTGATGTCTGTGTTCTCTAGATCCACTAAATTAATAAAGGTGTGTCCAATCAAATGCAATAGCAAATTATTTTATTTACAATGAAATATTTGTTTTAAAGAACACAGACCAATGTATGACAAAACTGTTTGATTAAAGTTTTAAGTGTGTAGCTTGTATGTAAAAAGCTATTTAAGTCAACGAAGCATAGGTAAAACTTACTCTTTCTCATCTATATATCTATAAAAGGGAGAATGTGTATGAGGACATTTCTCCACCTATATACCCAACAAATGTTCGACATACAGACGTGAAATTTGGTACATAGGGTATTCGGACATGTGGAAACCATTTTAATTGCTTTTCATCCGGAAAAAAGGGGCTGCTACAGGGTCAAAATTAAAAAAAACTAGTACTTGGGAGTCATCAGCGTTTTATCTGTTTATCAGCTGTTTAACGATTGCACATGTGCAATCATGAAACACGACAGCTTTTTTTTTAGGAATAAGTAGGTTTGAAAACACTATTTAATAAGTGTATCAAGCTGTCCTAATGATTATCGTACTTTACTCACTGTCTTTGTTTTGATTTCGATCTCAGCTCAAGTATTTATTTTTTTACTTACAAGAAGTGAACTGTTTAGAAAAAACATAATACTTGCATGTACATGTCTCAGTTTCTTTTTGTTTTTCTTTTACTTCATTTTTTTTGTTTAATGAATTTAAAGTTATGGTTAATACCTATGGTATTTCTGTTTATAATAAATAAAAATTCTGCATTAATTAAAATATAATATTTATGTGTATTTTATGAACAGGCAACACCGAGTGCTTGCTTGTTATAAAGTGGAGTTTTTTTTTTCTTGCTTTGACATTGATATTAAAAGCCTACTTCTTCTATTTCAAAATTATTAAAACGAATTTAATATACTCAGTCATGGATATGCGAGCAACTACATGAAAATTAACTAATTTACATATTCTTTTGAAAAAAAAAACTGAGTTAAATTAATTATTCATTATTTATGGTTACTTTATTAGATGATTCGTTTCATTTCACCATTACACTGAATTCTATTTATACATAGTTTCTATATTCTGCATAATTGCACAGAATTTAAGATGAAAATGTTCTAGCACACACACATTTATATATATATATATATATATATATATATATATATATATATATATATAAGTTCTTATATATATAAAAGTGATCTTGTTGATGTGTGTGCAAAAAGTCTCTACTAAATTCCTTTCTGAATATTTGGTCTACAGAATTGAACTTCGATATATCGGGTATTTGGACCTGTTGCACACTTTCAATTTAGTTTTTGAACCGACAGAAATTGCTGTCAAGGGACCAGATTATAAGCAAAGCAGTTGACCTTGGCAGCTTAATGTGAATAAAACAAGTACTCCTGCTGTTACTTTTGCGCACATGCAAAATGAAACATTCATAGCTCAGTCGCTTAATTTTTAATCTTTCGTATTCATGTGTCAGTAGTTTAGATGGTAACAACGTTGGAGAGATAAATAAGGACAAAGGCTGGAGCGCTAAACGTTCTGGTTTCAGTTCTAACGAATAGTACCAAAAACATTTTTTTTATTATAACTTTTGAAATAATTACTATGTATTGGATACTAATCAATAGAGAATTGGCTCTATAATAAGAAATCTGCATGAACTAAAATCTATTTCTGCATATTTTATGACCGGGTAACGCGAGACGACTTGCTAGTAATAAAATATATTTCGGTTCAACCTTTTCTTAAAGACAGTTTGGAGAACTAATTGAGACTAAAATTAAGGCATGTCTTTCATAATTCTTTCTTTATTTTGATTCAAATTGTACTTCGCTATTCTTACCTGCTTTATATGTTTCTGCCCAAACACATTCTATTTGTTTCTGAATTAAAATAACTTTTATCATGATTTCCTCTTTTTTCCGTTCATGGTGTGAATTTGAATTTTGATTGAACTAGCTATAGTCCTCTCCTTTCCAAAAAAAGTAATTGTGAAATTGATTAAATCTATTTAGATCAAGTCTTTCTTTTATTTTAAAAGTACTGATTTAAATATCAGTATGTGTGTATATATATATATATATATATATATATATATGAAACATTCATCCTTTAAAACTTTAGTTTTATATTAGTGAAGACTTAAGTATTTCCTTTTATTTAATAAATAATAATAAGAATAAATTACCACTCACTATAATTGATTTCCAAGCAAACAGTTGTTTTGAAATAAATGGTGGTCTTTTTTTTTTTTTTTTTTTTAAGGTCACACATTCATGGTAAAAATTTTGACTATAGCTAGTTTAAATCAGTTTATTTAATTTCTCAATTTTAACATTATTTTTGCCATAAACATTGTGCAAGATCATTGTTTTTTTGTTAATGTTTTCTTTTTCATCCCATAGAATTTACATTCTCATTATGGTGCATTTTAGGAATAGGTATCCATAGATTTGCAGTCATAGCATAAGCAGTTCCGACTACAAATGGAGAAACTAAAATTAAGTTTCAACTTTTACCAAAATATACAAATAAAAAAAGTGCCATACTTTTCTTGCCAGACGACTATTTTTCAGACAGAAAGATGAAGTACAGAATTTTATGTAACTTTTTTCGATACCCTTATTACGTTTGCAACCTTTAATTTTGATTTTTTTTCGATACTTTTTCACTTACATTTACTAAAAGGTTAGGTTAGGGTTAGATTATTGTTAAGGTAAAAAAAAAACAAAAAAAAAAAACAATTCCTACTGTGTAGAAGTACAGAAACAATATTACAAAAGATACTTAGATATAAGATAAAATCAAGTCTCTTTTGTTAAATAATTTTACAAAAAAGAAAAAGAAAAAAAGGAGTCTATATGGTTTGTTTAGTGAAGTGCATTAACGTTTGCAAGTCTAATAAAAGTCGAAATTGATGATGTAAGTGCTGAAATTTTCTTGGATACCTATTCCTAAAATGTACCCTAATTGCTATTACAAGTGTTTCCATATATATTTTTCATCAGTACTTATCATTATTCTTTTATTTATTTATTTCTTTAATCACTTCCTCATGAAAAACGTAAATAGGCCACATTTTTTTAAAGTTAATACTTCAATTTCTGAAATATTGACAATTTTTTTTTAATTTTAATTATTAAAATATCGGGTATTACCCTGCTATTTGTCTCTATTAAACTATAATAACCCAAAACATTTTGTATTCTGACATTTTGGTGTTTTGTTAACATTATTTTTGATGCATCGTACATCTAAATGTTAACTATAATTAGCATTTTGTGTTTTCATAGTTTAATGTGGGCATGCATAACGTGATACATGTGTTGGGGTTGCTTTTTCATTTTAAGGAGTTTTCATAAAAATATCAGTTTAAGTACAGAGTGAACTCATAAAGATGCAGCGCATGGAATTGTTAATAAATTTCACAACCTTGCCTGTAATCCAACTGTATACAGTCGTACAAATAAAATTTAGTCTATACCTGACTTATCGACCAAGTTTCAGTCATTAGTGTCCAACAGTCTTTGTTTTATCGCTGTTCAATGATAAACACATCTGGATACAATAAGTCTGAGACACTCCTCGCTTGGTACTGCTGTTGATTGCCATCCAACATGCCATCATATAAAACAGACATTAAACAGATGATAATGATCCTCCTCCTCCTCCTCCTCCTCCTCCTCCTCTTCAGTTTAGGAATAGTCTGGTGATTATTTTGATAGATATTATTTGTAATCTAACCTTACAGATAAAAATCTGGTTTGGTTAAAGTCCAGTGAGTGGAAAGCTCATTCGTGATTATGCTTCCTATTGATGGGACATTGAAATGTTTCCACATGTCATTGAATGGTGATAAAAAAAAAAAGACTGTTGGCTATTCATGACTGCAATTCAATGGACAAGTCAGACATAGACTAAAGTTTATTTATACTACATATGCTTAGATTGCATAAAGGACTGAGTTTTATAAACGAATTCGATGGATGGTATTTATTTTTAGGAAGGGGGTCATGTATTGTGCTAAAATTATTACTTTCTTTCTTTATTTTGGTGACTAATTGTGCAGTTATACAACTTGCCAAATTAGAATTGTCAGTGTAATTCTCTTCAAAAACCTTGAGCTGTGCATTAAAAAATATATATTTATTTTCAATATTGGATGCATAAATTCAGAAATTACATTGACAAAAGGATAATAATTATTATAAGAATAATAAGAATTTATTTTTCTTGAGTTCAAGTTGAATAATGATTCCTAAATATGAATTATGAAATCAGTTTAAATCCTGACATTTGTCACATATACTTCTATACTCATGCCATTAGATGAAAGGCATGGACCTCTACTCTTATAATAACACCTAGACCAAAGATTCCTGTTTTTAACTCATTTCACCTTGTGAGTCAAATCTCTGTCAGAATAAAGCATTCTTGTTACATTGTATTTTGATTCTAATAAATATCTAATACCAAATACCATAAGTTGAATAAATTTAACATGAAAAAAAAAAAAAAAACTGATTGGGTATGTTATTGAAAGGGGAGGAAAAATGAAATGTTAAAGGTTATTTTTCAGAAAGTTTTAAAATGAGGATTGATCATTTGCTGTATTTAGACTACTATTCCCACCTTGATTGTTACTCCAATGATATTTCAGCTGATGTAACCTCCGACTTTCTTCAAGTACATCTTTATGTTGAATTCTGAAATTTGTATGAAATTTTAAAATTAAACCAAGTTCTGCTAGGACGTTTTGAAGGTCGAATGTTCAATTCTTACTAGTGACGGGACGACTCCAATATTTTTCTCATTCTGATCTAATAAAATCGTTATTAGTATTGGAAAATAGGCACAAATTTTTTTGATACCGATTCCAATACTCCAAATAGTTAGAATTTTTTGGATTCTGATTAATCGTCCCAACACTAATTCTAACTTTAGGTGATAGCTAAAAATAACATAATTAACATTTATAATCGGCCATGTCTGATTGAATAAGAACAATCTATCTCATAGATTAAATAAAAAGTTCAGTTAAAAATTCTGGGTAAGTTCCTGAGCTCAACACTAAAATCTCCAAGTTCAAAATGATGCTTCTGAAGAAGCTAGGAATTATCATCTGCTGAAATGTTGTGAATCTAACAACTAAGATGTGAGTAGTAATTCAAATGATACAAAATATTAATAACGCTGCCATTTTGTTTTCGCTCGCTGAATATACGTTGAAATTGTATTTGCTTATTATGTAAAGTAATATTGTTTTCATTGTTATAAAGCTATTATAATAGTATTTATTAATTTTCACATCATTATTCTCATTCAGTATTTTATTATATTATAGTTTCATTATAATTATTTTCATGAACATTTTCATTATTGTTGTAATCATATTTTCATTCGAATTATTTTTATTTTCATTATTATTATATCATATTTTTATTATTATAGGGTCAGGCAACGAAAGTTAAAGTAATTTATTAATCCCAAAGTAAATACCTCTAAAAAAATCCACCAAATATCAATGAATTATCCAATCTTAATGATATTTTCAGTATTTATTAATTAATAAGTGAATGTCACTTTAAATTTTTTTTTATTAAAAAAAAAACAAACAAAAAAACAAAACTAGGAATTTTTAAAAATAGTTCTTGGTAGAAAATTATACTAAAAAATATAAATTTGCGTGTAAAAACAAATCAAATATTAGATGCTTTTAAATTTTTTGCTTTTCTTTCATACCGTGACGGTATTATCTGCTTATAAAGATAGTAACTGAGTTTCCACTATGGATATAATAAGACACATTCTATTCTTAAAATGAAGAGGAGGATAAAATAATTTAAGTGATTTAAAAAACAAAAATAAAACTGGAATTTTTTGCAATAAAATAAATACTCTATATGAACGTTCACTTATTAAGAAATCTTTAAATTTTCATGAAGATCGGGTAAGTCTGTTTTATTTTTATTTATTTATTCATTTTTTTTCAATCACAGGTATTTAGTTTTTGATATAAAAAACATTGCTTTCACTTTCATTGTCCAACCTTGCATTATTACCATTATTAAACAAATTTAACAGCAATATCATCATTGTAATCCATCATTAATAATTGCTGCTTCATTACTGACTACAACTTTTTTTTTTCAATTCTACATTTTTTCCATCTTTTACATTTTAGAAATTTCCCCACTGTGCGAACAAAAAGGTAGAGTAGACTAGCCTGCTTCTGCCTATCACTCTCACCCTTTCCTCCTTTATTTCTTCTCATTATTCATATCTCTCCCTTGTAACTTATTCCTGGATTTGATAATGTTACTCTTTCTAACCATTGCTTTGGCTTTTCAACATGCTATTAAATTATATATCTCAACATGACATGGGATTTTACACACACACACGGTTCTTAGAAAATCAATTATATAACTTCAGCATTATGTTCTATATGTGTATATAGGTCCGGAAACGCTCGGTTTCCAAATTATAGAGCATTGAAATAAGTACTGATAATAAACATCTAACACGTGCAATATGTGTGATAGTGTATTGTTATTTCTACATATAAAGATAGATAAACACTATTCCTGTAACAGAATCACAGGTAAAGCAAGTTAGATACGCCAACAAAACCATGAAAAGATGACACTAAACAAATATAAAAAAAATCTGAGCATCCTGATCGCTAACTTGGTGGACCCAGTGAACACGTTGCAACTGTTGTTATTTCAACTAATAGAATACAACAAACCAAATACATGCAAATAGATATGATCAGCACAAGAGATGAGCTACAGTAGAAATTTAACTAGTAATGGAATCGTATTACAAAATTCTCACACAAGGAGGCTCATTTACGCATATAGAATATAATCATAACGTTACGACATCAATTTTCCTAACATTGTGTGTGTGTGTGTGTGTGTGTGTGTGTGTGTGTGTGTGTGTGTGTGTGTGTGTGTGTGTGTGTGTGTGTGTGTGTGTGTGTGTGTGATGATTATTGCTTACAGTGAAAATGTCTGAGAAAAAATTGATTTGGTCATTAACTGCAATAAAAAAAATTCTAAAATAACCCGTATTTATTTATTCAACTCTTAAACTATTTTAAATTCCAATTGACATAAAATAAAACACTTTCTCCTTATATTAAGAAATTAATACTAAATTATGCTACATTATTTAAACGTAATAAAAAATTTATCTTAATATTTATGATAGCATTTTTTTGTGTGGTCTTAAAATTGACGAAATTGATATCAGTTTTGATAAAGAACATCTGTATAGATGATGCTGTAGATCTTGTTATAAAACAACAAAAACTAAAATAAAATAATCAAACAAAAACTAAAAATAATATAAACATTGGTTGTAAAGATAATATTTTATTGAGAGATAGTTTTTACTGCTGTTTGTATACATGTATGTTGCATTATAGTTTTGTTATATATCTATGTTACATTTTATATAAAACACTGTATGCAAGTAAGTTCAAAATTTACAAATGTACCTGTATTTGTTTAATCTATTTAAAAACTATTTGAATTTACATTCATATTAAAAAAAACAACTTTTTTCTTATTTATAAAAGAACATGATCAAACATTTATAAAGAAATCAAAAGTTGTTTATAGATATCCTAACACATGTGAATTAATGTCATTTTAATGAAAAACCTCTATATCGGGCATGCTGTGGGTCTTGTAAAAATACACAACAAAAATTAGAATAAAATTATCAAATAACGAATGAAATATGATAAAAAGCGATTATAAAAAAATAATATTTTATCGAGAGAAAGATGTTCTGACTGTTTTGTATGCATGTGTCCAGGTTGTATTAATATCAGTTTATATAAGACAGTGTGCAAGTAAGTTCAATAGTTAATGTAGGTAGTGTGTGCTTGTTTCATGTGAGTGTAAAAGTCTGCTGGTAGATTATTTGTGTGTGTGTGTGTGTGTGTGTGTGTGTGTGTGTGTGTGTGTGTGTGCGCGCGCCCGCGCATATCAGCAATAGTTTATAACTGGTTTGATATTGAGTTATGGCAGATTTATGGATTTTTGAGGACTGTGACGATATGGAAGAGTTCAATGGATTTTTGAGGCCTCTATGTGTGAAAATATGAATAACGGGGAAAAAATCAACTAATACTAGGTAAGGGGTCATCAAGTACCATTTTTATAGACTTTGGTATGACTTCTCAAAGGATTGAACACCCATCTCTCGGCTTATCAACAGACATGCTAATCATTATGCTAAATGGGTCGGTCAAACCAGTGAAATGTATTTAAAAATATATGTAGTTTTAAAGAAAATAATACTGACTTATTTCGTATTAAAAAAACCCTTAGACAACATCTTGAGTGTCTGTGTTTCTCGCTTATTTGTAACTTTGATAAATATACATTGAAGTATTGTTTATCTACTATTAATTAAATATTTATTGAAAGCTGAAATAAAACAAGAGAAAATTGAAAATAATATTTATAAAATTTTATCAAAAACATCTAAACATGATTATATTTTGAATGATTTTTCTCTAAGCTTTCCACCCGACAAGTCTTTTCAAAAACAAGTTTTTTTAAATCCTTGTGTATTTTTAAAATTTTTACTGAGTTGCCTATGAAATCAAATTTAAATAAAATTCAAATGTGCTTATATTTTGAAATACACACATTTTGTATTACTTCAATTGAGAAATGAAATTGGCTGACATATTGAAGTATGATAAATGAGTTGCTACCAAGCCAAGAACCATTCCAATGAAAGAGGATGTTGATTCTTTCAGTCAAGTTAAACATTCTTTGAAATATCCTAACCTCTAAGAATAAAACTTACCAGGTTACATTGTTTATATAATTCACATCAAGTTAAATATTTGAAACCAGCATAAACAAAGTATTGGATTTGAGGGAAGAAGACAGTTATTTCCTGTATATCTCTATCTATATTAAGTTAGACATATGTATATGTTTATGTATTTGTATGTATACGATTCACTCCTAAATTAATTAGTCATCATGAATTTTAGAACATAGGTATAACGGGTACAAATGTAGACTATATTTAGATTACTTTAGCTTTATGCAAAGAGGCAAAAGCCCTTTGTGAAAATTTGAACTCTGATTTTAGTTAAATTTTAACAATAGGTATTAGACATTAATATTTCTCTTAATTCCTTTGGAGTATTTAAAAAAGTTTTTAGGGTTTGAAAATTCAAATATTTCAGATTTGCATAGTCATTAGATATGAATTAAGCAATATTCATTGGATTTCAATTAAGATTCTTTAAGCTTAAAATATTAGATATTTTCTAGAATCAAAATCATGTAATAGATGTTGATCAAAATTGGAATAAGGATTCTAAACATAAGATGGACAGTTTAGGAATAAAGTTTATTTGTAGTACATATGGTTGGATTACAGAAAGGAATGAGAATTTTATTAGAACTTCATGGGTAGTATTTTCGGGGTGGGAGGTAGCATACATAAAGGAAATATCAAGAATTTATCGTGTTTATGCTGCAGATTTCGATTTACGTCATAATCAGGATATTTCGAGATATAACTTGTTGGCAGATATAGAGCTTTTATAAGGAAATTCTAATCTTAAGCTGAAGTAAATATTAACTTAAAAAAAAAAAAGACAAAAAATAAAAGCAAATATTAATCACTATGATCATTCGCTATAGCCAGCATGTCAAACAGTCATTAAACCGAAGATGACCATGAATCCCATAAAGTATTGTTTTAATTAAATGCAAAAAGAATTTTTATTTTTCTCTATAAGTTATACGCATATATATATATATATATATGTTAATAGTATGCCCAACAAACATGGATGACATAGACTTGCCATTATTTCTCTCTTTGTGTATAAATTCGAGATGTAGGTCAGGAATCTGACAACTGATCAGTATTAATTCCTAAACTAATAAACCAATCATTATAAATTTTTGAACAGTTGTTAGGCGAAAGAAATGCCAATGTTGACTGTGTATAGTTTTTGTTTTTATGCAAAGAGAGTGAAAGTGGGGTAGAAAGGTCTCCATGAAAATGTAGGTATCTCTGAGTTTTATGGAATTTAACAATAGCTGTTGGATATCAATTAATAAATATTACATTTTTATTTTATTTATTTTTTTGGTTTAGTATTTTACAGGGTTTTTTTTTAGAGGAAATATTATGAGTACAATATCACATTTGAAAATTCAAGCATAGCAGATTTACATAGAATTTGATCGATAAGAGAGGTATTCAGATTAAAATTTCCCTGTCTAGCAACACTGATCAAACATAGGTGTATGTGGGTGACTGATATATATATATATATATATATATATATATATATATATATATATATATATATATATATATATACATACTAGCAAAAGTACCCGTCGTTGACTGGGTTCATAAACAGCCTATGAAAATGGACTCTGATTTATGAAAGTATGATAGGTTATGAAAAGGATGGGTTGTAAATTTCGGTTGAATTTGGGGGTATCAAAACCAAAGAAAAATATGATGAAAGTAAAAATAAAATAGATAACCCCCATAATTTATTATACCATACCTGTTCACTCTGAAACACTTATCACAATATTCTGTGGATCTATATTAAAAAACCTTGTTAAACTTTGTGACATATTTCCATTCTATGGAGGTTAGGTGTGAACGAACACCCCATAATTTTATTATACCATATTTCTTCAAACTGAAGCATAATTATCAAAGTATACTTACGCAGATAGATATGAAAAGTCTTTATTAAAGTTTGTGCCTATTTCCATTCTATGGAGGCCAGGCGCGAACGCTGACCCCACAATTTTATTATACAATTCCTATTTAAGTTAAAACATACTTATCAAAGTATTCTTATGTACATCTATATCAAAAGCACTTGTAAACGTTTTTTTCTTAATGTTTAAATTTTTTATTTCCATACTTTGTAGATCAGGCACGAACACAGACCCCACAATTTTAATGAACCACCGTTCTGCCAGATCAAACATACCCATTCCTGTGTCTCAATACATCTTCTATCATTATATGTAATCAGTTTTTTAAAATAATCCACCATATAGGAGCCTATTCGTGATCACACACACACGCACACATTCAGCTTTATATTATATATATATATATATATATATATATATATATATATATATATATATATATTAATTATGAATGTACCTGTAAGACCAAGAGCATTAACCAAATGTAAAAAATATTTTGTGTCATTTAAAAAAAAATTCCTAAACTTACTGTGTAAGGCTAAAAAGAGTAACAAAGATAATTGTTTCTGCTTATATTTTCAAAGACAAAACGGAAAAATGTAATGTAAAAAAATATAATACAAATTTTAATAAATCACAACTGAATATTAGAAATGAATGAAATTTAATAATGCCATGTTTTGTTAATATACAAAATAGCAAACACTTTTAAAAGCAATAAAAACTAATGTAGAAGTACGATATGAATCAGTAAATCTTTTTTGTAAATTTTATTTTAACATACTGTTACTGCTATTGTTTATTGAGATCTATAGAGACAACACAATTGTTTATGACACCACTTTGAAGAGTGTTGTTGTTGAGTCTGTTATATTCTAGAGAATACATACAACTAAGTGGCTTGTTATTTTTAAAATCTGTAAAATGACGCTTCCTTTCTTTGACATGTCAATAGCTACTACCCTATAAACGACCGCCCTCTCTCCCACCCAGATTCACAGCTGGCATCTTTTGAAAATTCATATGTTCACAGAATAATTGAGTGAGTGTGTTGTTTTTGTGAAAAAGAAGAAAACTACATGCATTCCAATGACCGTAAATTCCTTTTCATATGAACAATAAAAAAATTTTTCTTTCGAATTTCAATATACTTGTAAGTAATTGTTTAAGTAAAGACAAATCCTTTTTATGATAGTCAGTTTAAAGGTGTATTTAAATGTATTACTATCTGTTCAAACTACCCATTAACAAAAACAAAATGAGTAAGTATACAATGGAACGTTGAAAGACATGTCTCAACAGAACTATCAGAGATGTAAAATCAATGTAGATTTTGGAAGGAGTCTGAATCGAATTAGTAAGAATGCTAGGAGTCAATCGAATTAAAAACTCCAATTCTAAGAGTTCCCCTGCTCAGTTTTTAGATAGTCTGGTACAATTGAAGTTTTTGTGCTACTTGTCGACATTGCATACACCAGAAGTGCAGTCAAGTAGGTCAAGAGAGGATAACCAATTTGTGTGCAAGAAGTTTTAGACAATGGAAATTGATGAGAACTCAGATGTGAAGAAAGTATATCTGATTGAAGTTATTTGTTTCCTCACAGTGGAATGATTTTGATTCAAGTGTTGGAATGTGGGATTTGAAAAACCAACCCTCCAGAGGTAGATCACTTATGTTGAGGAACCTTGAGCAATTAGCAATAAACTAATCCCTTCTCAAAGGGAGAAGACAAAACCTGGGAAGGTGGATTTCTTAGAACTGCACAGGATCAGAGACATATCTCAGTCAAGAGTGAACAGGCCATATTAACACTGGCCTAGATTCTATTGATTTTAGTGCTGAGAGGAAACCCCCAGGTGATGGCAAAAAAGTGTTATCTCAGTAAAGCTATACTAGCCTGGGTGCCCGGGTGTTTGGAGGTGTGTGTTGAGCAAAAAAAAAAAAAAAAATAGTGGTAGTAGGCAGGTAGGCTTGAACCCATACCGCGAATCTGAAAAGAACGTGAAAAAAAGAAAAAGAAAAAACCTGTCTTTGCTGTTGCACCCATCACAAAACCGGAGGTGGTGAAGATTTAAATTAAGACTAGTCAATTGAAAAGAGGGGATGACTTTTGAAAATATTGGTGAAAAAAATGACCCCTCCCTGTAGAAAAATAAATACATACACATGTATGTATTTATTTTGTATTTTTTCTTATTTCATTCGGTTTCCTTCAAAAACTCCTGCTGATAATTTAATTCTTAAATAATAACTTGTACATTTCAGTTGATCTCTTTTTTGCTTAAAATTTTGGCGCCTTTAACATCATCTCGTCTTGGTCATTTTGGCATTGGGTTTTCTATTTTAAATTTATTCCAATCACCATTCAACTTTTTTTTTCTGCTTTCCTTTTTCTTCTTCACGCATTTCCCTTAATTCAGCCTTGCTTCGACAGTCGAGCTGTATATTTCTTCCATTACTTATTTTTTTAAGCACATTTTATCTTTCTTTTAATAATATATTGGAATTCTTTCCCATTCCTTGTACCTATTTGTGAATTATTCCACGGATTTCTGCCTTTTGGATTACTTTGGATCATCTTCCAATTACGCGATTCCCTTGGATTTTACTTGTGCGAATGGAAATTTAACTAACTTTCTTGGATTCTGCATCTTTGGATTTTACCGTCATCGGATATTTTACCCTTCACCAGACTGTCCATTCACGTGAAATCACTTTTTTATTCGCCCTATTCCCTCTACTTCACTTTTTGTTATCAAGTAAGATCTATAACTTACTTGTGGTTTCATTTAATACTTTTGCAACCAAAATCCGATCCCGCATTTTGCTAAATCCTACCCTCTGATGAGAAGGAAAGTATTTCTTCGAAACTCCACGGATTAAGGACTATCCACTTATTTAGTGTTTCCTTTTTAAATTAAATATGTTTTTAACTCTTTTTCAAAGTGTTTTTTTAACATATTTTATTAACTACTTGTTATTATAAGCTCTATCTCCTATTTGGTTTTATCGAGCTTTTACATCTGGTTGAGATTACTTTATAAATATTAATTCTTTAATATTTATAATTTACTTTAGTTTTACCATCTTGGATCATTTTGGTAAACTTAACTGTAATTCTTATTTTATATATATATATATATATATATATATATATATATATATATATATATATATATATATAGAGAGAGAGAGAGAGAGACTTATATATACATGCAGCTAATACAATGGTATCTCTTATGAGCATATAGTACATTTACAAGGATAAATAAGTCTAGGCATCATTTATTTTCAATCTGTTCTTGTGCTAAATTGTTTGGAGGTAAGTACAAGTGTTATTATTGTTCTAGAATATTCAATTCTCCTGAAATAACTTATTTTCCCAGCAATCAGATATAGAGCCAGTGCTTAATTCTTGGTTATTAAATCGCTGAGCAGACGGATATTATCTTGCCCCATTTCCCATGATGGGATGCTAGTTTGTTGCTTGTTTTACCCCAAGCTAATCTGGGCATCTATTTATACACTAGGTGGAGTGAGGAATTAGAGTAAAGTGGTTTTCCTAATTTTGCACCAAGAGTTCGAACAGGTTCGGTCGGAGTATTATGTTGTTTATTTCTAATTCTTGTGGTCGACAACTATTGTCTGAATTCTTCTCCTGAACAGGTATCTGAAACATGGAGAAAACGATAATTTCCTCTTTAAAAAATATTTTTTATGAATCCATATGACATTACTAAGAAATTCACAATCCTTTATGCAATCCAACCATATTTTGTATAAATTACTTCATTTTATGCGTGAGTTGGCTACCAAGTTTTAGCTATGACTATAACAGTGTTTTATCACTATTTAAGAATATGGAAGGAGGATATTTTAGTGAACGTTTCATCAGTAGGTGTGAATCTGAATCGACTTCATATTCACTGGACCTTTATATTCATATATTTTTAGGGTACTCATGCAGAGAGTGATCCGTGCTGAAATAATAATGTTATTATTTAAAAAGCCATTCTTAACATGGAGAGGGGAGGGTGTTTTGTATCTATTCTGTACAATAAACAATTGAATAAAAAAACATATCATAAAACTTTAATTAAACTTGGAAATGCAATTTAAAAATAATAGCGCGGATCACTCTCTGCATCGGCACCATTTTTACTTATCTTTAAGATGTTTTTTTAAAACAATCCCCATGTAACATAGTCGTTATATCAAAGAAACAAGGGACAGGAAAAACTCTACTCACTTTTTTTTAACAAAAACTTTTATATTTGGTATTTCCAACAACGCATTTTTTCTAAATATTTAAAAAGTTACTTTCTCCTTCGTGTGTAACTTCGCCACCCACATGTCTTGAACACATGCTTCCCTCATCATGTCTCAAATGCCACTTCTCTGAACACCTCTGCTTCTTCCAGCACTCTTCTCCATTCAAGTGTGTTCTTTTGTCTCTGCTGTGACGTCACATCATGCAGCTGACTTGGTCATTTGCATATGTTAGCTGCTGCTACCAGCGTCAACAGCTGTTACACCCAGAATATTTCTGAGCTGAAAAGGGTCATCACACTATAAGCTAAAAGCAAAAAAGTGCCAAAAGTGTGTCAGTTATTGAGAATTTAGCATGGCGTATGCAGGTGTGATTATCACTGAATGGCAACAAAACAAAGATTGTTGAACATTCATGATTAAAAATTGGCGTAAAAGTCAGTCATAGACTGAAATTTATTTCTACCAAACATGTGAATCTTATTAACGATTCTATGAATGACATTTTTCAGTTTTTTGCGGAGTGACAGATAGATTATAACCTGTAGAGAAAATCCCCCAAGTTTGTATTTTGAAGCAGAAAGTATCTCTTCCATAGCTTTATTCTAACAACAGATTGGACAGGAGCTTTTTTTTTTTTTTTTTTTTTTCTCCATTAACATAAATTTGATATGAAATGTTTTCATTTTATCATGAGATCGATCCTGGTCGTTTTCAGTTGATAAAACCAGATTGATTTCTGGAGTCTTCACTAGGCTTAATGAATTATACATTTTCAAGTTAATGTTTTATTTATAGCCGTAAAAGAATCGTTTGTTCATAGTTGAAATATAGAAAGGCAAAATGATTGCCAACACAGTATTATAAGAAATCCGTGAAAACCTACTGTGCTTTTGTTGGGTTTCCACGACTGTAACATAATATAACAATTGCCTTGTCATTTGCCTTTCCTGGAGATTTCTGTTTCCATAAAGCCATTTCGATATTTATTGAGATTCCAGACCAAGTGATGGAAGAGAACCTTGTCTCATGATGGACATCTTCATGGCTTCATTCTGATAAGTGCTTTTCTGTTGAACCATACAGTGACCATGATGGACATTTAATATCTCTCTCCCTTTCTCTGCATATGTTTGGTTGTCTATTTCTCCTTTGTGATGTGGAAATAGGGATCGCGGTTCTAGCTTGAATCAAATCAGATATTTAGTTGATTGATTGTTAACTTGCTGAAAATTAGCACGATTTTTGCTATGGATCTGTTTTTCTATGCGTGCGAAAGAGAGCCGGGCAAAGAAAGGGGCCATAAGGATGAATAGAAATTCTGCAAAAAGACGAGCATAGAGATATAGATAAAACATATGGAAGACACTCCCTTTTATCTAGAAGTAATGTGTAGCATCTATTCTGATACTACATTTTTTCTTTTCTGTCCTCGGTCATTGTAGAGGAAATCCTTCTAAACTGAGATAATTTTAGAAAGGAAATTCACAATTTGAAACACTCGATAATAATTTAAGATTTAACGGTTAGAAAGACCGGACGAGTATGACATTGTTTTTAATAAATATTGCTATTTATTAAAAATTAAATTGAAATAAAATTTATAATTAAATTATTATCGAGTGTTTCAAACAGTAAATTTTCTTTTATTGTTTGACAGACATGAAAAACTGTAATCTGACATAAAAACATCATTTTGACCTTATTCCAAACACTTCAGGTCGTGCTAAGATTTACCATCACCATAGCATATAAGAGGAAAAGAAAGATAAAGAAAAAACAAAAGAACAAAATGTCCAATTTCCTAAAGATTAATATTTTATTATTCGAAAATTTGAAAAAAAAAAAAAAAATTCAATTTTATGTTTAATAAATAGCAATATTTATTAAAAACAATTTCGCACTTGTCTGGTCTTTCTTACCGTTAAATCTTGAGATAATTTTTAGTTTTATCTCAATCCAGGGTGTTCCTTTTTGGAGAGCTAGATTTATACCTTACATCCAAATGGCAACGTACCTTGTTTGGAGTGAATAAAAATTTAAAAACAAAAATACACCCCCCCCCCAAAAAAAAACAAACAAACTTGCATTTAACTCTGCCCTCGTGGGAAGACAAGTATATAGGGACACTTTGCAAGATATGGGTGTGACGGCAGCTAAGTTGATAACGATATGGGCTGAAAATTTGGGTATGCCAAGTTCAAGTTCAGTTTCTTCTACAGAAATGCTTTCATCAAATCCATACCTGACCTTGTGTCTAATCTCCCAGAAAGGAGGTAAAAAAAAAAAAAAATTAAAAAATCATCAAAGAGAGACATTTTTATTAAAAAAAGTAAATAAATAAATAATAATAATAATTTTTATAAAATATAGATGATGATCCTTTTCCCTCTCTAAAAAAAAAAAAATAAATAAATTCAATCCACTGATAGAATCATGAATAAAATTCACAATCCTTTCTGTAATTTCATATAAATAAACTTCTGTCTATGGTTCACTTGCCCACCAAGTTTCAGTCGTGAATGTCAAACGGTCTTTTGTTTTATTGCAATTCAATTACATGCTCCAAATGTGCACGCACTTTTGCATTTCAAACACATCTGGATATGATGTTCCTTTTCAGGAATAGTCTAGCAATTGTTTTGATAGACATTATCTATGATTTAAAGCCAGAGTGAATGTGAAGCAGATTTAGGATTATACCCACTACTATTGAAACAATTACCAAAGTATCCCCACTTACAAACTGCTATAAAACAAAGACTATTCTCAATTCAGGACTGATATGTGGTGAACAAGTCAGGCAAATTTGTTTGTCAAATATGGTTGGATTGCAAAAAGGATTATACATTTTATTTCCGATTCCATAGATATTTTGGAAGAGGGGCGTATCGTATATGATGATGATACTTTTGTATACCATAGATCTAATTCGTTACCGAAAGTAAACGAATAATTTTGCTAGTGGTAAATAAACTGACAGACTCGAAACAAACAAGAAATATTCCGGAAAATGTTTTAATAGACATTACTTTTGAAACAAAGCCCAAGATAAAAATGGGAAGGAATAAACTCCATTCAGGATGAAACCTTCTACTGATGCACTGATCACCAACGTGTCCCCATTTATCATTGAATGACAATGAAACAAAGACAGTTAAACGGTCATGACTGAAACTCTGTGAACAAATCAAGCATAAACCGAAATTTGTTTCTACTAAATATTATAGTTGGATTGCAGAAAGAAATGTGTATTTTATTAACAATTTCTTGGTTTGGTTGCATTTAAGCGCCCCCCCCTCCTATATGAAGGGTCTACCTTTTATATTCTAATTATAATCATTTGGGATAATGATTAGTGTTTGCTAGTGGACCGGGAAAATAGGGTTCGATCGAGTCATACCAAAAACTCAAAAACTGCTATTTAATAGCTGCTAGTTGATGAGGATCAAGGATAGTGCAATAATCCTGGGAAAAGAATGGCGCTCTTCCCTACATTTCTATGTAGTAGCTATTGAATAGGGAGCCTTTAGGTTGCTTTTAACTATGATTGATCATTTAACTTTCTTTTCTTTTTACCTAACGTAAATGAGATCTTTTGCTAGTGATAAATGAACAATAATAAAACAAAGACAGTTGGACATTCATGACAAACTTGGAGGACAAACCAGGTATGGATAGAATAGATATAACAAATATGGTTTAATTGTATAAAAAAAACATGTATTTTATTAACGATTCCATGAGTTGGTTGCATTTGTGAGAGAGGGGATCACCGTATGAGGGTTATACCTTTTTATTTTTTAATTTAATTTTTTAATGGAAATTGCTCCAGACAAGGCATGAAGCCACTTGATTTAGTTAAATAAAGAATACTTCAAGTAATAAAAAAATAGTCAACATTAAGTTGTTAGATGGTTAAATTCTGACCCAGAAAACAGCAATTCTCCCCCCCTTCCTTGTCAAAAACGTCATTCATGGAATGTGAGGACTAAAGGACAAAATAAGGTAAACGAGTTACAAGGCTTACCAATGTAGACATATACTTTGAAAGTGATAAGTTAATTGATAATCACTCAAAACAAATCCGAGAAAATAATTTTGATGCTGGCATAATTGTGAAACAGATATTTTGCAAGTTTTGCTTTAATAAATTTAAATAACTGTTAATGAAATCTATTTATTGATGAGTAAAATCCTGTGTATGGATCGATTTTTTTCTTTTCTTTATTTGCTAAACTAATAAAGAGTTAGCAACGGAAACTCAACAGCTGTGACTGATTTTTTTGTTTGCCTTTTCTTCAAAACAATTGCTTTTATGGATGACTTAACATGGTTTAAAGTTTTGTGAGCTAGAGTTAGGAGAAAATCGAACAAGATCATGTTATGGAAAATTAGGTAGGAAAAGAGTAATAATGTAAATTTGAATATTAATAAAATTGTGTGGCTAACTCTCGTGTGTTTTTATCGCCTCCACGTGAATTACACATTACTTTTATTTACTATTAATGAATTATTTAATAAAAAAAATGCAATGGGAATGAATTGTAGTCAAAAGTAGAATGAATATATGCCGAAAACAATATTATCAATCAACTATACCTTATAATATCTATATCCTATAATACAAAATAATTGTATTGCTGTGGTTTCATACATGTTAATCCAATGAAACGCCAGTATTTTATAAAAGAGTGCTCAATAAAAAAATTAGTATTGCTATGACAATTAAGAAAGATTTTCCTTTCACCGTCCATGTATCTGGTGTCAGGAGCAATTTCCATAAACAGAAATTCTTTGTAATGGCTTCTCATCTATGGAAGACGTTACTGCGAGGATATTTTCCTGTTGATTACAACCTAATCGTCTTTCGTTCAATGTCAAAATATTCTTGTCTAATATGGTCCCTTAAGTAACTAAGCACAGTTTATACCATTGATTAGTATTAGTACTCTCATGGTGTTCATTTTGCAACAAATAATAATTCCAGCTCATTAACCCTTATCCTCGAGTAGCTCTTGAACTTCATAAGTATTTTAAAAAAAAAGTTTTTATTAAATGCATGGATTTAACGAAAGAAAGAAGCAATATGAAAGAATTGTTTTAAACAATCATGGATAGTGTTGTCCTCCTGAGATTAGAAACCTGAGTCAAACCATTGATTCTGGTCAGTAAATGGATTCCACCATCAAACATATTTATTACCGTCGTGTGTGTGTGTGTGTGTGTCTTATATTACATGTTTACAATGTAATTGTATATCTGTACTGTATTTGAAGCTAGAAACTTTTTACGGCTTTCCTCTGGTGTTATGCGGCAGGATCTTTAGTACTCAACTGATATTAGATCTAACAAGTCTTGTTCTGACCTAGTTGTAGAGGCAGATAAAATTTGTTATTACATTGATCTAAATTTTACTTTTTTTTTTTTTTGCTCATTTTCTTGTTTTTTTTTTTATCTTATTTTTCTTTTGATTTCATTTTATCTATTTTCCTTTTTATTTTTTTCCTTTTCTGTTTTATTCTTTTCCCTTTTTTCTTTTTTTCTTCTTTTTCTTCTTTCTTCTGTTTTTACATTTTTTTTTCAAGTTCTTTTCTCCGTCCTGTTTGGCGATTTTCTTTTATCCACACCTTAATGATTTCTCTGCTGGTAGATAAGTGTTTCAGGGTATAGTTAAGGGTTGTCTTATTACCAATTCTCCCTCCCCTCTCCCTGTTGCTTAACAAACATTACTGCGTGTGTGTGGGGGGGCACTAAGCAATTGGCTTTAAGTTTAGTAGATAAAAACAACACCAATATACGCACACAACGATATCGTACAGCTAAGTATTTATTGGAATGGAATTCTATCCAAAGTGTCTTCATTTATGTTCTTGGTTGATAGGGTTCTTCAAAGTTCACATCTGGAAATTGGAAAACTTCTTTTTATGTAGTTTATGAGAAAGAGTTTAATCTTAAGTCCCCTCACCTCTGCTAAGTACGATTGCCATGATTAAAGTGTTTACATGTATTTATAATGTAACTGAAGGTAGCTGTTATGTTCTGTCCTAGCGAAAACCATGCTTTAGTATAGTTAGATTGTAAACATGTTAATGATAATCAAATTGTCAAGTCAGAACAGATAAGGTTGAAAAATGAAATGTTCAAAGGAGTTTGCATGTGTTTCATTTCTTCAAACTAAATGTTTCTGTATATAGCTCATAAGTATATGATCTACTCAATTTAGATAATTTACAAGACAATCTAGTGTTGCCCATGTATTATATATACATTTTTGACGATTTAAATTATTTTTCAAATCATATTCCAAATAAAACACTGGGTCATCTTCAGAACAAACTTTTTGTAGTTTCTGGAGATGGTTCACGTTTAGACAATGTGTTCCAATTTGAATTAAAATAAACACTGCGTTGAAACAGCTGTATTGTGTATGCTCTTTATTTTGAATTTCTGTTGAGCTACTAGTGTTTGCAAATTGATGATTGGTCTTTTTGGTTAACTCAAGGAGAATTTTCTACTTGATATAATTTGAAAGTGTGATTAAAAAGTAGTACAAACCTGACCTCGTTCCATCTGTTTCAGGAAAGGAATAAAAAAAATTTTAAAAATGACCGCTCTTACTATTTATGGAATGGTGGTCACGTGAGGTAGTGAGAGTTGGGGAAAATATGCAAATGAGATGCAGTCTGATTTTCAAATAAAAAGCCTGTGTCAGAAAGTGAGGGTGTTTCTTTTTCAGAAGTAAGTTTTTGACAGATGCACGCTGGGGTTTGATACCGAGAATTGCAAGAAGGATAGCATAACGGTTGGAAGTTCTTTCTTTGAACATTACTTTCTAATATTACTGTGACGTTATTGAAATATATCAATATCGTATTAATAATAAAAAAAAAAAATTGAATGGTTAAAATTCCAAGATGCGAAGGAGTTGAAACAAACAAATAAGCCGTTACCACGCTGATATATTTAAAATTCAGAAAAAAAAACAAAAAAAAACGTATTCAACGTTTCCTTAGGAAAAAGCTAACCGTTAAAGAATTTGAAACGCTAATTAGTTGCAGACGGGAGTCCAAAGAAAAAAACACATCTGAGCAGCTCTGCTGATAAAATCAACATCACGAGAAAGATGAAAAGAAAAGCATAGTGGTGTCCTTCAGTGTAAAATAAAGGTTGGTTCATCTTTCACTCTTTCCATTTGTAAATTATAAAGGAAATATCGGATCTCTTTAAGAGAACTATTAAAAATACGAAAACTCAGATTTCGCCTTGCTTGACAAAAAGGAAAGGTTATCGCACGAAAGGAAGAAAAACAAGCAATATAAACAAATAGCGAATCAACCAGAGTAACCTCCCTTTAAGAGAACTATTGAAAATTCAATGATGGAGGGGGAACAACTATGTACTTTTTTTTAGTTGTGAATCCGTTTCGATTCATTATTGGGAGCTCAAGAAAAAAGATAAGACTTATGAACTTAAATATATATCATTTTTTTTTTTTTTTTTTGAATACTCGTTCTTTGGTTTTTTTGAATTTTTGAATACTCCTTCTTTGGTTTTGTTCATCAAAATAAAACAACAACAACAAAAAAAGAAATATATATACATGTTGAATTGATTATCTTTTCATGTTAAAAATATATGCTGAAACTTTTCTGACCTACACTCTCTTGCAGCGATGATCAGCTGATGGCTAAAAAAAATAAAATTTTATCTATTCATCTGACATTTATTTTATACAACACACAAGCCTATAGACCGTGTTTAAATCCGAGAAGAGAGCGCATAATTGTTACCCCCGTTTAAATGCTCTTGTTTTTGATGGAAGTCAATCAAAGACGGACTGGCGCATAGCACCTTTGCAGTCTTCCACGCGATCTGAGATAAAATATTCTTTTTTAAGTTAATTTATAAAGAAAAAAGCTAACCTCAGAAGGGGCATGTCACATGGGAACCTCGTCCGGGAATTGAATTTTTATTAAATGAATAAATAAAAATCAAAAGGATCTTTAATTTTCTTGGAAAAGTAAAATTATACAGATACCATTTACCGGGAACTTTGAAAAAGAAAAAAAACAAAACTTTTTTTTTTTTTTAACATATAGACAATGAGACTAAGACTAAGATTAATCATTACATTGGGGGCTCGACGGCCAAGTCAAAAGAAAACTTACTGACTTAAATTGCCTCAACTTGCGATACAACCAACAAAGATGGATGGGATAGAAGATTTTTTCATAGAGCCATCACTGGAAAAACTAGAAATGATGAGGAAAAGTCTTTTGTTAGAAATTGGAGATAAACTAGAATTGGAAACAAAAAGTTAATCAGAAAAGAAAAACTAATCCGAATAATATCTGAGCACATGGTGGATGATCAAATCTTCAATACAGAGGTACTGTACAGACTGCCGGGCAAAACGATCAATCTAACGGCGGAGCAAATAGAGTTAGAAAAGTATAAATGACAGATGAGGCTAGAACTTGAAAAGGCCAAGTTAGAACAAGAGATAAGACTACGGTAAATTAGTCTATCAGAAAGGGTACGAGAACTGAACCAGTGTATGTTCGACTTAATGAAACAAGTACGGTTAGTACCGAAATTCGTGGAAGCGAACGTAGACGAGTATTTTCCGCACTTCGAAAATACAGCAACCAACTTAAATTGGCCGAAAGACAAATGGGCGCTACTTATACAGACCGCACTCGTTGGAAAAGCTCAGAAAGCTTTTACTACACTTTCAGCGGAAGAAAATAAAGAATATGAAGTAGTTAAAAGGACAATATTACAGAGCTTCGAACTTTTACCCGAAGCATACAGGCAAAAGTTCAGAACGCAAAGGAAGACTGATGTTCAGTCATTCAAGGAGTTTGTCAACGAGAAGGAAAGTTGATGAACAAATGGTTCAATGCGAAAAGAGTAGAAGACGACGCTGAAGAAATAAAACAGTTAGTATTGATGGAAGAGATATTAAATTGGTTACCAGAGGAAATGCGGATTTACCGAAAGGAAAAGAAAATCAACTCTGGTTGTGAATTAGCAATATTAGCCGATGAATATGTGATAACCCGTAAGAGGGGCCAGAACAGACTTACTTTAACAGATTGGACAAATGATCCAAGAGAACCAACTGTATAGAGAGACAGTATAGTGGAAGGTCGGATGACACCAACAGAGAAGCCGAACCACACTGTGTTATAGATGCGGACAGCTTGGGCATATAGCCATTAACTGCAGGTTAGGGTGTGGATCTGAGATGAAAAAAGCAGGAGAAGCCGAACTGCAAGGAGTTATATCGTCGACACATGGAGACAAGATTTACCAACCCTTCATAAGAAAAGGAAAGATTGTAAATGAAACAGGAAAAGAGCACAGCCATGACCATATTAAGGGACACCGGCGCTGCACAATTCTTAATTCTAGAGAAAAAGGTATCACACAGTTGGACGGTAGGCTGCATGACAATACAAGGAGTGGGAGGAAAAGCGATGAGAATTTCCCTGAAAGAAGTGAAACTCGTAACAGGGAAAATAAATGAGAAAATAATAGTTGGAGCTGTGAAGACACTCCCTATAAAGAATATAGACATGTTACTGGGAAACGAAGCCCGCATTGAACTATCCCAGATAGATGCGGGAGACGGGCATACATATAACCTGCAAAGTAAGAAACAAAATATAAATAAAAAGATTCTGTTGTTAAATAGACCACATAAGGAGCTGAAAAGAGCACAGATGAGCAAGTGGGTAAAGCGACAGGTGAAAACACACTCATCAATATTACATGGAAGGTGGAATATTGAAAAGGTGGTGAAGCGTAAAGGAGGAGGAGAGGAACGTTATCACCAAATACGTGAAATGCGAAATCCTCTCAAAACGGCGAAAGAACAATGCAATAACCCAGGAAAGTCACCTCAACCAGTAACAAAGTATGTCGGAGACCGGAAAAACTTGAGGGATGCTAGGAGGATGGCAGAAACCTACCTGAGCAAGTCCCAGAAGATGCGACATCCCTATGACAAAAAGTCTAGGGTCAGGCAATTCGATGTGGGCGAAAAAGTTATGATTCTCCCACCAACAAGAAGGTCCCCATTCAACACCAAATTCCAAAGCCCTTATACAATAATGGCGAAGGTTGATGTCCTGAATTATAAAGTGAATATCCCAAAGAGACGGGATAAGATACAATTATGCCATATAAGTCGGATCGAGAAATACGTGGAGCGAACAAACGAGCTTAAATTACCCGTGAGGCAAGTCAAAACAGTCCGGAACAAAGACACACTGATGGATGATAGCGTTCTGATCAAAAACACCCCATTAAAATCATGCAACTCCGAAATGATGGCAAACTTGGAGGAAAACTGGGCCACTTATTGGAAAAGGCGCGAAATGAATTATCCGAGGTCATAATGCAATTTCCAGGAATAAAAACAGACGGTTACAAAACTGGTTTCTCAGTCCACAAGAATACAACTTTGAGATAAATTACGTGATAGGAAAGGGAACCATGTAGCAGATTGCCTATCTAGATTCCATGAAAGCGATTCGGAGAAATTGAAAACTCCCCGGAGTGGTCAACAAAGAACTAAACTCTAGCTCGAGTGAAAGATTTCGAACTCCAGAGACTGGAGTAAAAGAAAAATTAATCATTTTTCTTTTTTTTTTTATATGTGTGGGAGGGTGTGACGTTATTGAAATATATCAATATCGTGTTAATAAAAAAATAAATAAATTTAATGGTTAAAATTCCAAGACGCCAAGGAGTTGAAACGAACAAATAAGCCATTACCATGGCAACGACGGCGATAACGAGGGAGAAAAGTAAAACGCTGATATAATTAAAATTCAGAAAGAAAAAAAAATTAAAAAAATTTATCAATCCGTCTGACATTTATTTTATACAACACACAAGCCGTGTTTAAATCGGAGAAGAGAGCGGATAATTGTTACCCCCCCCCTCCCCGTTTAAATGCTCTTTTTTTATGGAGGAAGTCAATCAAATACGGACTGGCGCGTAGCACCTTTGTGGTCTTCCGCGCGATCTGAGATAAAATATTCTTTTTTAAGTTAATTTATAAAGAAAAAAAGCTAACCTCAGAAGGGGCACGTCACATTACCAACATATTTAACTGCAGAAAGTGTACGTGTATATATGTGTGTCTGTATCTAGATTTTTCTCATAACTATAAAGCCTTCCCAATAATGAAGGAGGACTCGTGTACTTCTCAGGCCCAAACTTGTATTTTCTTAGATTGGAAACAAGGTGTGGTAACGTATGTGTCTAACGCACCTGAACATGCCTACAAAGGCAAAAACAGATAACATAATTTTCGAAACCTTTTTTCATGCTCAGAATTGCTAAAGTGTGTGGTATATCAGTTATTAGTTGTCAAGACACTGCATCCTTTAAAATCTGTTTTCCAAAATTTACTCAAACTAAACCTTATATCCCATTTCCATGCACATGCACTCTTGATAAGTTATAGTGCACCTGAGCACTCTATTATTATTATTATTATTATTATTATTATTATTATTATTATTATTATAATAATAATAATAATAATTATAATAATAATAATAATTATAATAATAATAATAATAGTAGTAGTAGTAGTAGTAGTAAGGATTAAAGAATAACTTTTATGGTGACAATTATTTTTTAAGGGAAAGAAATAGTGATGGACAATTCCAATATTTTTCCCAACTCTGATACAATTACCGATTCTTTTTAAATCATTAAATATTTACATCTCAACTCTTATGTAAAAGTCACTTTGTGTGTGTGTGAGTTCTCTCATCATAGGTCCCGAAACAGCTGAACCGATCTTTTGCAAATTTCACACAAACCTAATTTATATATCTGGCAGTGTTCTTTGATATGTTTTGTACAGAAATTCATCTGATAAGTATAAAAAATCTGATCTAAAAAAAGAAGTTTTACAGGGGAATATTTTACGTTACACTAGTCTAGGGAAATAATAAAATCTCAGCAAATCGTTTCTTCTTTAAAAATGGATTTATTGTCATCTGGAGATATAGCTGAGTGGTAGAGCATTCGACTACAGATCGAATGATCCCCTGTTCAAGCCTGGGTGTACCTCACCATTTTATTTTAATTTTTTCTTAAGGAGTTCAATTTATGATAAAAGAAAAGGTACCATTAAAAATCATTGCAAATCATGTCTTCATTTGCATATTTTAAAACTAAACCTTAATCAGAAGTGACTTTTCCAGAGCATTTATTATTTATTTTTTGTGCGTATTAGTCCAACGGGCAAATTATTCCTCATAATATATAATAATCAATAGAGGATTGATTCTATAATAATACATGCATAAATTAAAATATAATTTTTAAACATATTGTATGACCAGGCAACACTGAGCGGCCAGCAAGTTTTGCCATAGAGTTGTTGTTTTTTATTTTTTCTCGGGAGGGGGTTGCGAATTATCATTAATATCTGTAATATGTACAGTTATTTGCAGTAAAGTAAAAATACACTTGTTCGTAGTAGACATCTATAGATTTTAGTTTTACTGGTAGTGCAAATTATTAGTAGCAGTTATGGAGAATCAAGTTTTAAACAAAAGTAAAAAATGAAACAATTATCGTTCTTGGCATCGGATTTTCCAATGGCAAATTTCTTATACCACCAAAATGTTCAAATTTTTCAGATTTCTGATCTTGATTAATCGTCCCAACACTAGAAAGAAATCAAGCATAGCTTATTACACTTCCTATTAGATCTACTATGTTCCAGGTTTCATAAATGTCTGACGAGTAATTTTTGAATTTATTTTCAAGCAGAGGTTCTGCACTCTTTGCATGAATTAAATTAAACACAGCATATATTACCCACCTTTGTGCTTATAAGCTATCATTAAATATTTATAATAATCGATTAATTAGTTTGGTGGTTTATCTCACACAAACATATATAACTATACTAGAAAAATGTGACCCTATAGATCACCCATTGAACCATGATTAAATTGTTTGAATGTTGCTATGTAGTCAATTTTTAAAAAATGTACCTAGCCCATGAAATCATTTTTGAAAGAAATTGAATCAAAATACTTTTTCTTTTTTCTTTTTGACTTAAGAATAGGAACCAATAACCAATAAAAAAAAAGAAGAAAAAACAGACGAATTAGAATTCGAAATTGATTTCATAGAAATAAAGCTATTTCAGAAAGTGACTTGCTTTACTTTATCATAGAGATTGTAATGTCTAGATATTCCAAACCAAAATTTTCTTTTCTTTATATCTATAAACTTTAATAATATGGCCACATAGATCTTTGCAAAACATAAACAGTTGATACCAACTTTATTTTGGTAGCTCAATTAGCCACCAAATTATGATCATTAAAAGTGTGTTAATGATTTAAATATTGCCATGTTGCATGCTATTAGTCTAGAATAAGAGGAGCTATTAATCCAGCTCTAAGTATTCTTTTTAAATGTATAACTTACATTACATATCGTTAATATAAATCTATTATAATTTTAAAGACTAAAAGTTTTCATTTAAAATACCTACCTTAAAAATTGATGAACATAATATTTTAAGAAATGTTTGGATAATTTATCCCTTTTTATGAAATCACTTTAATTACTGTTAATAGATAAAATTAATATATAGGAATAATAAAATTACAAATGAATACTACAGAACATATAAACATAAAAAAACTGTTCAAAAATAGTTATACAAATTAGGCATAAAGTTGCTATGTTTAGGATGTTGCTCTCTACTATATTTAGAGCATTAGAAAATTATGATGTTGTACTATTGAATTAAATAGCAGAATCCAGAAGTCAAATTTTACAGTGTATAACTAAAAGTGCAGATTTTGATCAACTGAAAAAGCACAATGGAAGCAATCAAACCAGCTTAAACATTTGACAATATCCCTTTAACCGTTGAAAAAAAAAAAGAAAATGACATGGAAGTACAAATTTAACTGTTTATATAAGACTTATTTCAATAGCTAACATATTGAATCTCATCCCGCATTGTCCATTCGTAAAATACATATAAATATTATATTTTAATTTGTACAGAAAGTGAGGTATGTGCATACAAGTATTATGTTTTTTCTAAACAGTCCACTTCTTGTAAGTAAAAAAAACAATACTCAAGCTGCGATCGAAACCAAAACCAAGACGGTGAATCAAGTACGATAACCATTAGGCCAGTTTGGCACGGTCTTTAAAAAGTGTTTTCAAACCTACATATTCTTAATATAATGTGAATGATTCACACATGCGTAGTCGTGAAACAGTCGAAAAACATAAAAATTTGATGACCCACACCCTCCAAGTACCAATATTTTAATTTTGACCTCCTTAGCACTCCTTTTTTTTCTGGATGAAAACCGATTAAAAAGTTTTCCACATGTCTGAATACCCCATATACTAAATTTCAAGTTTGTAGATCAAAAATTTGTTGAGCATATAGGTTGAGATGGGTCCTTGCGCACACACACACACACATTCTCACTTTTATAGATAAGAGATTAAGCCAGATTTTTATTAATAGTAAATCGATTAAAAACACCCTCAAATTTGAATCAAATGAAATCAGACTGAAATAATTTGATAATAGTGCAAAAATTTCATTCAATAAACTTTTCAATCTGTTTTTCTTTTTTTTTTTTGTGTGTGTGCGAAAGACAGCTTAAAATCATATATTAAGCTCACCATATTATCTAGTTGCCCTTTTTCTTTAAAATGGGTCTGTTTTTATGTATAAAGAGAGACAAACAATATTGTGTGCTTTAAGTTGAAAAAAGCATAAATCTCCTGTCAATGAATAGTAACTTAAATTTAAAAAAAAAAAAAAAAAATCTATTAATGGCAGCAGAGAAAGAGATTTACTTTTATAAAGAGCAAATATTAAATTTTGTTTGCGTTGAAATATTATAAAAATAAATGAATTATCACAAGTTGAAGTTGAAGGGAATTTCACCATATTTAATCATTTTTGCACATTAAACTGCCTGGTTTGTAATACCTAATACTGCAAATTATTTTAATTACTTGGGTTAAGCTAATATCAATTGCATTTTATTTTGTGTTTATTTTCTTTTTATTGTAAGGTTCTGACATTTATTTTACTAATTAAAGAAATTGTAGAAATAAGCATTAAAATCACAATTAACAATGAAAGAGTCATTTCCTGGGAGAAAGATGATATATAAGCATTTGAAAGTTTATTGAGTCAAGTTGTCTCTCTATACACAAAGCGACATTATAGATGTAGAAAAGAACAAGTGTGTGTGTTGTTTGAAATTATCTGTCATCTTTGTAGGCTTTTTGGTGGCATTTTTATGATTTTACAGATCTTGGATTTTGTGGCTACAAGTGAAATCCACTTGAAATCAGATTTTTTCAAATAATTCCAACTTGTGTAATTCTATTACTGATTGCTTTATCTTTTCATTTTGTCATCGAGCTTAAGTATTTTATCTCGGCAGTAGGAGGTAAGTTAAAATTGTAGAATGTATCTTTGTGATTTCTAGTTTCAAGACATTGGTTCGAAAACAATTTTGGCTTTGCTGCATTTCATTCACTGGGTTCATTTATTTATATATATATATATATATATATATATATATATATATATATATATATATATATATATATATATATATATATATATACACTGCGTGTTAAATTATTAATGAGATAACATTTTTTTTTACCAGTTTCAGAAACTTACCGGTAGTTTTGTATCAAAAGTTTTGGAAACGTTGGCAATGCTGAGCTGCGCGTATTTGTGAAATTTTCGTACTGTTCCGCGCAATGTAAACAATTTTCTATCATAATTGCTGAAGCAACGGTATTTAAGGTGTGTCAAATTATTAACAAGGCAGTTTGTTTAGTCGATAAAGTGGGTCGTAAATGTGGTTTGAGTAGTTCTGAAAAGAGAACTATTACAGAACAGCTAGCAAAAGGCAAAACTACCCTCAAAATATCGAAAATGATAGGAAGGTACCATCAAACTGTGAAGAACTTTATCAAAGACCTTACAAAGGTATGTAAGAGAGCTGATAAAGGTAAATCTAGAGTTGTTTCACGCCGTTCTCTACTCCAAATTAAACGTGAAATTGGTGAGAACCCTGGGCAGACAAGTTGACAAGTCTTTGACTAAGCCGGATTGAAGAATGTCTCAAAAAGTACTCGATATCGCTTTTGAAAGAAGTGGCAAAGCCTGTTAAGCCTGTGACAAAGCCCCCATTAAAGCAACATCACATACAAAACTGATTGAAATGGGCAGAGGACAACATGAAAATGGATTTTTCCAAAGTTTTGTTCACAGATGAAGTGCGTGTCACTCTTGATGTCCCAGATGGCTGGAGCAAGGGATGGATCCTAGATGAACGACATCGTCATCAGCGTTTAAGGCGCCAACAAGGTGGTGGTGATGGTGGTGGGATAATAATTTAGGCTGGGATTATCAGACATACTTTAATTGATCCATGGAGAGTCCCAGAAGGTGTAAAAATGACGTCAAATGCTTACATAGCTTTTCTGAAGGAGCATTTTGAACCATGGCTGAAGAAGCAAAGGTTGACGTTCAGAAGAACTATTATTTTTATGCAGGATAATGCTCGCTCGCATGCAGCAAACAAAATCAAAGAGTGTTTGCAACAACTGGGGTTTTCTGGGTTACGGAAGATGAAGTGGCCTGTGAATTCACCAGATTTGAACCCAATTGAGAACCATTTGGGGTATCCTGAAGCGACGCCTCTATGCAAGTGGACGTCAATTTAAGAACAAAGATGAAGAGGTATCACAAGGAAGAACTGTTGACGAAATCACAAATTTTACTAATTCTGTGAACCAACGTCTTTTACAAGTCATTCATAATAAAGGATCGCATATCCTCTACTAATTATGAAATAATTTTCAAACATTAAATGAACTAGGAAAAATCCTTAGAACACAATAACTATATAGCAATTTCTACATTGGTAGAAATTGCTATATAGTTATTGTGTTCTAAGGATTTTTCCTAGTTCATTTAATGTTTGAAAATTATTTCAATAAAAAAGTTATGGGTATATTGTGTGCTTTTTTTCTCAACCTCGTTAATAACTTGACACACGGAAATCAACAGATATTCCTATCTTTTGCCATAGTTTCGCTAATACTGATTTAAATACTTTTATTTTTTGACTGGAGTAGCTGAATAAGCACTTTCTCAAGGTTTCATGGATTTTTATTCACACGTTCCTTAAATATTGAAAAAATGTAAACTCGTTAATAATTTGATACACAGTGTGTGTGTGTGTGTGTGTGTATATATATATATATAGTGTTTCATGTTTACACAATCTTCAGTGTAGGAAATGATTATTACTGTCTAGCTAAAAAATATAAACATATATAAAAACAAAGCTCTCATTAGATTGTCTTAATATAAAAATTTACTAACATTTTAAGGAGCGGCAAACAACTAATTAAAATCAGTTAAACATTTAGGTTTTCATTAGTTTGGTCACATTGAAAGAATGGATGAGATTGGTTGGGTTAGGTTTAGGAAATGTAGAGCAGTTGAGATGTCAGACATGTGTACATACAGTGCGATGATGTATGGATGTGAAACCTGACCAATGAGGGTTGGTCATATGTGTTGCATGAAGAGAAATATGATTGATGTGTAATGCGAGTCTTAAAGATCGATTTAGTTCTGATGACCTCAGAAGAAGATTAAATCTGGACAGAATAGAGAGATGTGTATGTAGACCAAAGGACTTTGTTATTTGGTTATGTTGAAAGAATTGATGAGTTTTTTTTTTTTTTTTGGTTAGTAGACACCAAACAGTTGAGATAAAAGGATTAATTGGCAAGAGAAGATCAAGGAAAACATGGAAGGAAGTGATAAGGATGAATTTGAAAGGAGAGGAATAAAGATAGAGTAGTTTGAAAGTCAATTTCTTAAAACTGTCCAACACATGCCGACATGTAAAACAATTCAATATTAAACCGAATATGATGTTGATATTTATCTTTCATCTCATATGCAGGAGTTGGGTCTGACAATCATTTTAGTCGCGTGACATAGGAGAAGACTGAAGTTTGATTGTTTTTTTAGTGTTGGATATTATGATATGTCAACAATCATGCAAAAAGAACAGCAAACAAATATAAAAGCCATAGGTTTCAGAAGAAAAATCCAATCCACATGAACGACAGAGGCTCTTTTTATAGCCAACATCAGAGATCTGGTCATTATTTTGCTAATGTTTTCCCTTGTTATTTCAAGTAACAGACCAGATACAGGTAGACAGCACACACCAAAGACCACACAGAGGAAGAAATTGACCTCAAAAGAAATCTACCACGAGTAATGGTGTGCTCTTACAAAAGCAACTCCACACACAAAAAGAGACCCCTTTACATGTATAGAACATAATCCTAAAGTTATCCCATCAATTTTCTAAACACTCAATATACGTGTTCAGTACTCTGAATGTTAGGAATTAATAGAAAGATGTTTATCGTTTCAAAGGTCATAGAGAAAAAAGATGAGGGAAAATGTGGGAGGGTCACTTGAAATTATAGTAGAATAGTTAAATAAACTAAAGAGCAAACTGTAGTATCTGTTCTGATAATACACTTCATCTTCTCTGTTCTATCGGCGAAGAAGAAATTTTTCTAGACTTAGGCAATTTTTACTTTTATCCTAATTCTGAAGGCCCCTATTTGTGAGAGCTGGATTTCCCCATATTGAAAACACACCTTGTGTCTAACTCTGTCCTTGTGGGGAGACAAGTAAATAAGAATCCAAAGGATTGTATGATGTAAACGATTTTCTCAAATAATAATTTGCTTATTGCTGTTGTTGAAAGTTCAGAGTATGTTGTACACAATGTCTTGTTGTTACATGATTTCTATTAGCGTAACAAGACATGATGAAAGAACAGGAACAAATTCGATAGCAAATAAATATTGACAAGTCTGACTTATCCTCCATTCCTTCTCCTTCACAGATCTCCTTGCTAGACTTTATTTACCTCACAAATTTTATGCTTGTTAAATTTGCAGATATTTAGACAATCTGCTGAAAAAGAGACAGAGGAATACAAAAAGAGAGTGAGAGAGAGTGAGAAAGATGGAGAAGAAGAGAGAGAGTGAAGAAGGTGGAAAAAAAGAATGTGAAAGGCAGAAAAAAGAGAGTGAGAAAGACGGGAAGATGGAGAGAGTGGGGAAGACGGAGAGAGTAAGACAGAAAGAATGAGAGAGATAGTGAAAAAGGTGGAAAAGAAGAAAGAGAGAGAGGAAGAAACATGGGGAGAGAGGGAGCAAGATGGAAAAAGAAAGAGAAAGGCAGAGAGTGAGTGATGAGAAAGACAGCAAAATAGGACGAGTATAGAGAAGGGGGGGGGGGAGAAAGTGAGGAAAAGAAAGGATTCTGAAAAAGGAAAAGTACAGGTTAGCCTGATAAATTGGCAGACGACTAGTTTTAAATCAACCGTTACCCAAATTTGAACAAGTGAGAGCGACGTGTAAACCAATCAAATCATGAAGCTGTGCATGCGAGTAGAATCAATAAAGTGAATTAATAATATCTGTGTGAACAGTTTGTGGGAAACCAATCACGTTGGGAATGTCGTATAAACAAAGGTGAAGTTTACAATGTTTCAAGTAATTTATCTAGCTGAAACGCACAATATTGTTCTTTCAATACTGTCTAAATGAAATTAATAAAATATTTTATAAGATAAATAAAAAGTGTAAAATAAATGCCACTAATGGAATCGTTAATAAAATTTAACCCGTTTTGCAATCCAAATCAGTTTTAGTACAAATAATAAGACCTGACTTGTCCATGAAGTTTGTTGTGAATATTCAACAGTCTTTGTTTTATTACCATTCAATATCCTCTAAATATGCCTCTCTGTGTCACAACCACACAATGTGCAAAATAGTCAATAAATTTGGCATTGCATTGACTTTTGGCTGTGATGGCCTTTATTGTTTTAGGAATAGCCTGCAGATTGTTTTGATAGACATTGTCTTTGAAATAACTTTACAGATAAATATCCAGGAGTAATAGCTCAATGAGTTAAGTCCGTTCAGGATTCCAACTCCTACTAATGAGACGATCAAAGTCTTCCTGCATATCATTAAACAGCAATAAAACACTGTTGCGCATCAATAACTGAAATCTGGTAATCAAATTAGGTATCATGACCCGCCCCCCCCCCGTCAAAAAATAAAAAGATGCTCCTGACACATTCCTCTGCTGGCAGTGGTCGGATTTTGTCTGTAATCGCCCTCATTAGTCCAGAAATAGTTTGGGAATTGTTTTAATAGATATTATTTTTGAAATAACACGACAGATAAAAATCGGGATGGGAGGGGTATAGTTTGGTGAATATGAAGTAGGCTGGGATTATCGGACATACTTTAGTTGATCCATGGAGAGTCCCAGAAGGTGTAAAAATGACGTCAAATGCTTGCATAGCTTTGCTGAAGGAGCATTTTGAACCATGGCTGAAGAAGCAAAGGTTGACGTTCAGAAGAACCATAAACCTCTGGATGATTCGATCACAAAAGTGTGTTCCATATTGTTTATTAATGATTCTATGAGTGGTATTTTTCTGCATTTTATTTTTTATTCTTTTATGGAGGTGATGATATAGGTAGGGGTGTCAATGTTCTTGACACTTTATTTTAAAATTACAATTAAAAATGCAAAAAGCTTACTCTTGCTTGTTTGTACTATTTTTCTTGTGTCTTTTTCTCTGAGGATGCAATTTAAAACAGATATCAAGATCAGATATGATTAGGAGTTTAATTTCATGTACGTCCACCCCATTTTTAAAAGACAGAATCGCCTAATCACCAAAGATGCAATGCAAATAATATACTACTACTACTACTACTACTACTACTACTACTACTAATAATAATAATAATAATGATAATAATAAAAATAATAATTTTTAAAACTTCATCTGATGTCACTGTTTTATCGAAGGTGAAACTACTTCCTTGTGGCCTTCGGGCTAGGATTAGTGTAGCATCTAATTTTGTTCAAAGATATTATGGCAATATTTTACAGTCTCCGTTTGTGCCGGAAGTCGATAGAATGAGAATATGCCATAAATTTCTACAAGCTTCTGTTGATACACTCCTACAATCAGATATATTCTGAAACTACATTAATCAAACTATTATTTTGGTTTGAACGAAAGTCGTACAATAATATTGTGAGGTCGTGTTCATACTGGAAATCTATAGAATGGAAATATATTACAAACTCCTACAAGGGTTTTGGAAATAGACCTACATAACCAGAAAGATACATCTGTGGAATT
The DNA here is from genome assembly GCF_053919585.1 of Euprymna scolopes. NCBI lineage: Eukaryota > Metazoa > Mollusca > Cephalopoda > Sepiida > Sepiolidae > Euprymna > Euprymna scolopes. The sequence continues at coordinate 66,098,482 of NC_136504.1, forward strand.
TCTATGAGTTACGCTAGCACAACAAAAAGCACTGAAAACTTTTTATTTTATAAATAGAAAATGTGTTTCAGGGTCAAGAACTATTCTATCAATTAAAATATAATCTTCCTTTTCTAAAACGAGAGGGACAGCGTTTTGATTCTTTCAACTGGATAAAATCGTTTTTTCGTGTCAATTAAAAAAAAAAAAAAAAGATAGTCTAATTCATCTGGTTAAATCCGTTGAATTTAATTTGGTTTATTCAAACTACTCTTCTCATTTTGGATGTTATTCTTGTGTTTGGATCAGTGCTGTTGAACATTTTTTCCTTGTGGCTCATTTTCAGCATAAAATTTTTTAGACCTACATAACCTTCAATAAAACTTTGGAATAACATGGAAATATTTTTTATTAACGTAAAAAGAATGTAGTAAAATTATCAACGACTAAACTACTCCTGTTGTTCGATATCAATGGGGCTGTGATTTCATAAATTTACATTAGTAGAAAGAACAGAAGTTCAAAACATTTTTTTCTGTTAACTCCAGGCTCGATGAAAGGTTCAAGTCCATTTCTAAATTTTTCAGGCTTACTTGTGGGTTGAGAAACACTTTTAGATGATGTAACCTCAAATATTCTTTTGCTATATTGTTTCAAAATCTGGAATATTTTTATAGAATTTCAAACTGAACCCTTTATTTAACCCATGGCAGTAGATTGTTTGTGTTCCGTCAAGGATGACTGAGTAGAAGTCTAAAGTAATTCTTAATTCTTAGTATTGATTTGAACCTCCATACTTTTTTTTTTTTTTTTTTTTTCATAATTTGATTCACACCATCTAACACGCACTTCTCTAAAGATCTTATTAACCGAAATATACGATGTATAACATATTAATGGAGATAAGACAATTAGAATGAGTTTTATAATCTATAATATAAATCTCACCTGTCTGTTTAAATGTATGTATGTATCACCAAAACTTTCGACAGAGGCGACGGATTTTCATGAGATCGGTATCCTTTTGAAACTCGACCCTTCGGATGACAAATATTGAAAAATTGGCCAAAAACATTAATTCCCTCAACTGGGCACTTTCTCCAGGGAGGGGTCTCTTTTTTCACCAATATTTTTGAAAGTCATCGCCTCTTTTCGATTGTCTAGCCTTAATTTAAACGTACATCGCTTCCGGTTTGGTGATTGGCGCAACCGCTAACACGTCACGTTTTTTTTTGTTTTTTTTTCTCTTTCGCGGTGTGGGTTCGAGCCTGCCTGCCTACTACCACATTTTTTTTTTTTTGTGCTCGCAATTTTCCTTTTTTTTTCTGCTCAACCAACACCTTTACACACACACCTCCACTTTCTTTTCCGCCTTTGTGTCATGGGTTCGAGCCTACCTGCCTACTACAACTTTTCTTTTTTTGCTCAACACACACTTCCAAACACCCGGGCAACGCCGGGAGCCCAGGCTAGTATACTATGAATAATAATATGTATATTTTTTATTTTGAAACCTTGTTCCCTTAAAATTATCGGTTTCAACTGTCCAAGTGTTGTGAATACATGAACAATTCTGTTGAATTGCCTGACGTAGATAAAGTAGTAATTGATTGTTTCCTTAAATTAAAATATATATATATATATATAAATATAAAGGAACAAGTAAGATGTAGCATAAAAAAAAAACAAAAAAACAAGTCAGTCGTGAGACTGTCCGCTTGACAACATAAGCATGAACCAAAGTCTTGTCTGGGTTTAATTTATCCATGTTGCAAAGTTATACGATAGAAACCTTGATAACTAAAAACTTATTTATCTGATTAGGTTGAAAGTTGCATGGCAGTTACTGTTATCAGAAAGCATCGGACCCATATATCAGATTTTAAAAAATTGAAGTTGAAATTCTATCAAAATATTGACCATGGTCGAACTTTTCAAAATCACAGTCAAATATCAAGATAATATGCATGACTTTATTGACTAAACTAAAATCAATTATTGAGTCTTCATGATGAAGAGAATTTTGGCCTTTTCTCATGACTTTAGTAGAATTCTTTCTGAATTCACTTCAATTATGAAATGCTTGCCTGACTTTCTATTTGGTTTTTAAATTTCTTTCACCACTTGTAAATAGTTTTGTCCTAAGAGCTAGTAAAAAACACAAGTTTCACTCACTAACTTTTGCATGACTTTTTGGTGGTATATATTATATACCACATAGGACATAACATAGAAATCAAAACACATTGATCTTTATTATAGAGTAGAGGATATATATATGTCTCTACTCCTTTTGTAGTTTGAACACTGCAGTAAGTTAAATCATCAGCTGCTATTTACGATAATACAAAACTCTTTGTAAACTAGTAAAAAAGCTTTTGTCAACTAATATTGCATGTCACATTACACTTAAATTTCAGTGTTAGTAAAGTCAATGAAGCAGGATACCGGGAGAGAATTTCCAAGTCTAGTAGTTCGAGGAAGGGAACTTTCAGAGTTTAAAGTTCTCTGGCATTGAAGGGACATGAGTTCATTAGAGCACATTCCATTAAAGTACTTGTGAAACAAGCATAACGATGCAGCATTGAGACGATGGGACAGGGGTTAGAGCTTGTTGACAATATGGGATCTATTAGATTGGAAGCTCTTTTTGGACCTTGCTCAATAAAGATAGACAAGTGGTTAATGCACCGGCACATATATGGCAACAATATTCTATGCATGGCTGAATGGTGGCTTTGTAGGCATGTAAGATACTGTCATATGTGATTATTTTTCTAGTGTGTCTTTAACACTGTGAATGCTAGACTGAGGAGTTTGAATGATTGGCTATCTGCTAAAGTGTTATCGGTGGCTGGAAAAATTCTTTAGATATAGTACCAAATACCATTGTGTTCTATTTTTTTTGTCATATCTTCAATCAGATTGTGTATCCATAACATGTATGAAATGACCTAAATCGATTAATTGATGGAATTCCAATTTAAAATAATGGAGAAGGATGAGAACTTGGATATTGAAAAAGTATATTGTGATGGCGGGATTACTGAGAAGCACAATATGGAGCAGGTGTTAGTGTGATTGCAAGAATTAGGAACGGATGGAGTAAGTTTAGGGAACTTCTGTCATTACTAACCAGCAGAGCGTTACCATTGTTAACAAAGGAAAGAGTATTTCAGGCATCTATACACAGTGTGATGATGTATAGAAGTAAAACCTGATTAGTAAGGGTTAAGGATATGTATTGCATGACGAGAAATTTGTATGAGAATGACACGATAGTTGTGTGATGTCCATTTTAAATATAGGCTTAATTCTGATAACCTGAAGATTAAATCTGGACGATATAGAGAAATGTGTGTAGATTGTATGGTCGCATTGAAAGATTGGATGAGAGTTGTTGGGTTAATAGATGTAGAACAGTTGCCGTTAGTTCACAGGGAGAAGGTCAATAAAGACATGGAAATATCTGATCAGGATGGATTTGAAAGAAAGATTTGATCAGAGATAAGTTAATTTGATAGTCAATTTTTAAAAGATATCCAGTGCATGCTAACTTGTAAATTCGTCAACATACACATAGACAACATTACCATCTATGCCAACACTTCAAAGGGCAACAATGACCAAGATTTCTCTGAGCTTGTGATGCAATGGAACAAAAGGTGGATGGTTAATTTTACTGCATCCAAAACCAGACTTCTATCTTTTCACCATAAACGCTCTGATCCCCACTTGGTCCCAATTGATATGAATGGATCTCGTCACAAAGAAGCTCCTTGCTTTGACAAGCTTCTGGCTCTGATCTTCACTCCGGATCTGAAATGGCAAACTTACATCAAATCTGTTACCGAGGTCGCCGGAAAATGATTGTGTCATTTTCCTTTTCTAAAAGGTATATCACTCCTGATGCAATCCTACACTTGATTAAGAGCCAGATAATTCCCAAAATGGAGTACTGTTGCTACATCTGGGCAGTAGCTGCTAGGAAAAACTTATCCTGCCATGACAAAGTTCAAAACTGACTTCAAAACTTAGTAGGTGATGCCATTTTCTCTTCCCTGCACCTTTTTCCCTACAGAAGAGACCTTGCAAGCCTGTCTCTGCTCTATCATTATTTTCATGGCAAGTGTTCATCTAAGCTTTAATCTATGCCCCCCTCCCTTGCCAAACTTTCACAAAAACATTTGTCTAGCTATAACCACTATCTATAATTTCTCCCTCTATTTGTGCTTAAATCTAAATTCAAATTCCATGAACAAAGCTTCTTTCTAAGAACTGCCCGGCTGTGGATTTCTGATCTGCTGGCCTGCTTTCCAGCTAACTATAAAGTGGTTTTCAAGTCTAATGTAAACAAGTTATTGTTGAGCCGTCCCCTTGAATAATCAAATGATACCCAGCTTTTACCATTGACATTTACGTCGTTGTCCCAGTGATAATCATACACTCATTAACCATTATCCTCAAGTGGCCTTCAGGTCTTGATAAGAGATGACTCCTCTGTAAAAAAAAAAATGAATAAATAAATAAAATAAAAACCGCAATTAAATTGAATATAATGTTAATTATGATTTCAAATAACTATGTTTTAGAGAAAATAGAATTTGTCTAAAACATCAAAACATGAATATCCGTTTTAAGAAGGCAATGTTTTCTCTTAAATATCGGATTTGAAATCAATTATTTATTTGTGTTAATATGTATTTACTAGCGCTGGGACGATTAATTGAAATCGAGAATCGAAACAATCGGAAGATTTAGGGGTATCGGAATTGTTAAAATTTATACATCTTTTCCGATGCCAAAACGATTCTTTTAATTGTCTTTTTTTATCTGAATTCGCTTAAAGCAAACCCTTCCTTTGCCAGTAATAATTATCAAATAATAAATATTTATTGGGTTTTAACTATTAGTAAAACAAAAATCGATAGATTTCTTCAAATGTATTTTTTTTGTTTAGGAAAATATCTCCATGTGTTTTTATGGAAATCAGGGAAAAATAACGAATCTGTATTTATTTAGAATCGGAACCCGTAATCGTATCGGAATTGAACATTTAGTAAGGAATCAGTAATTGTATCGGAATCGGGAAAAATATTGGAATCGTCTCATCACTAGTATTTACTTGTCTAGTTTTGCTCTTTGTTTTTTTCATTCTTCTCTTGATTTAAATTCTTCTCTCTCTCTCTCTCTCTCTCTCTCTCTCTCTCTCTCTCTCTCTCTCTCTCTCTCTCCCTCTCATTATGTCTCTATCCTATCTCTCCCTCTGCTGCTCTTTTCTCCATCTTTCCTCTATGTTCTCAAAAATCTCTGCCCCCCACCTCCACTAGAATATTTATGATTGCAACACCGTAGTCACCTTTCATAGACCATCAGGAAGACCTGTTTCAACCCGACACATACATTTCACTTTGCTAAGATACATTAGATTCCAAACTATCAAGCATCATTTTGCATACCCTTGTTGGAGTAATATTACCCCTTGTAATCACTAACAATCTAGATGTCCACAAATTTATAGCCTAAAATGTAAGGTATCTTAGCACCTTTAACGCCACCCACCACCCGTAATCAAATATCTAACAAAGTTATCTTGCAAGATTTTCAATGTCAGATCAAATAGTTTTCCATCTGACAGATTAAATTTTGTTTCTGACTAGCCAATTTTAGACTGTTGTTAGCAACAACAGTATTAATTCGATATTGTATATTGCTGGTCGGAAGGATTGCATGAAAAAATAATTTAAAATATAGTTATATTTAAGATTTTTACCTTGAAAGGGTTCAAAATAACATTTGTAATATAAGGTCAATTAATAAAAAAACATTGTTAGCGTGATGTTACTAAAAAAAAAAAAAAAAAAAAAAACTATGTTGCTTACAGAATCTGTGGAATGACAAATGGTTGATTGGTTGGTTGTTTTACGGCATATCAACCCTTTTCGGGTTATTTAATGCCAAATCCAAAGATTTTGAAGAAAATTTTTGTTAATAAAATATATTTGTTGCTTTCATGTCGGTTTCTATTTAACCCATAGTTGGGACCCTAACAGGTACTACCACTCCGGGTCAGAGTGGACCGGGAGCAATGGTAATTAAAGGGTGACTCCACACTCCCCAAAGCCCACAAGCTGGGGCCTCACCACTGGATATAGTTTAAGGTCATATCCAGGACCCCCATTAAGGGACTTTTACCCTCTGCTGGGGGGGGGGCAGTCGGCGTATTCTAATGCCCCACCGACAGGGCCGGAATGACAAATGGGTTTAATCAATCAAAATGAATTTTATGATTTAAAAAATACCAGTAAAAATAATTATTAAAATGTGTAAACCATGTTTATTAAATATATTCTTCACTGGTATATTCTTTGCTTAATGTTAATTTGGTTTTATGAAATAAATAAAATTTATTAAAAGAACCTCGTTTTTTAATATACCAACATTACTTTTTAAAGACATTCTTCAATAACACCAGAACTCAGATGTCTATGGCGAAACGTTGTTATATACAATGAACAAAAAATAAAGAAAAGGGAAAAAATTTGTCTAAATAATGATAACGGTTTTTTTAAAACAAACGTTTCATTTATAAGATTATTTTCATTTATTTGAAGAAAAACATCTTATTGGATCGTATTTGGTTTCTAAGTTTTTCATATTTTCAGTAACCGATATTTCTAAGGTAAAAATATTGAATCTAATATTTCAGTTATTTTATAGACCAAACCGATATGTGTCCTTAATGACTCCAGATGGATTTGAAGGAAAATTTCAATGGCATCTTTATATTCCTTAAAAAAAATTAACCCTTCATTTGAAAGTTTTAACTATTAATATATCGATTTCTATAACATACAAACAACTTGTGTGTTTCACGGTGTTTCGAAAAGAAATCAATGAAGTGCTTGATCGTAAGAATGATTTTAAAAACATTACATATTCCATAGATGTGCAATGGTTTCATTTACACAAGTAGTGTTACATTCTCAATAACAAAAATGAAGCTTCTTTCTCCATATGTATGTCCTATGTGGGGTATTTATGTGATCCCTTTTCTATCACTGCACTTATAATCGCTTCTTTTTGTCATCATAGTTTCGTCTAGTGGTTCCTATGCAATAAGCAATATACATAAGCTTCTTTTTATGTAGGAAAGATACAAGGAGACATTCGGTGAAAGGTTTTATTTTGGAGAGAATTGACTGAGGAAAGAGAGAGAGAAAGAGACTAATATTCACTTAACTAATTATTTAGTTCTTTTGTAAACTGAAATGAATGATGCACGGACAGAGACATCAAAATAACATTTCGCACTTTCATGATCAAAGTTTTCTACATTATTGGCGGTGTCTCCTTCGCAGGGCTTTCACAGAGACTGATTTGAAAACCTTTGTTTTCTCTCAGCTCGAAAAACGCGACGTTATTCGTCACTCCTACCTTTTGTCTACACCGTTTAGTTTTGACCTTACATGGTAGTCAACTTTGATTCAACCTTGGGAAGGATTTCGTTTTGCAGATTTAGAGATAATGACCATTTTCACTTTTAATATATTTTACTTAATTTACCTATGGATATTCACTTCCTTTCGGTAGAAATTGCTTCTGGCTATTTTTTGGACATTTTCTTTCTTTCTTTCTTTCTCCCCTTTCTAAAATTGAATGCTGGGTCAATGGACATATAAAAACTTGCGTGGTTTGGGCAACTGAGAATAATTTCATATTAAAAAAACCGGTTATGTATGTATATTTAAATGAAGGCATTCATTCATTAAATGAAGACATTCATTAAATGAAGGCATTCAAGCTGAAAAAGAGAAAAATAAAGCGGATTATTATTGTGTTGTACTCTTTTATAACAAGAAAAAAAATCAGTTGAATTCATGACATGATGAGATGTCAAATATTTTTCATGCTATGGACAGAAATATGGTTTAATCTTCATAATGAGACACAGAACTGATACAAAGATGTTTTGTTTGGAGAATTAATGTTACCCGTCCTAGGACAGGTATTATTTTAGTGTGTATTATTATTATTATTATTATCATTATTATTATTATTATTATTATTATTATTTCATATATATAATATACACATATAATATAAGATAATATAATATATTGTATTTAGATTTTATTTACGTCAACAGTGCTCAATACTTGATCAGAGTTTATTAGTAGTAATAGTATGGAAATGTCTACGTTTCATTTCCACAGAAAAACACCAGGCCAAGAACGTATATATAGTTCCTATTTATTTTCTTCTTCATGAAGTCAGACACAAGGTTAGTTTTTAAAGTGGGAAAAATCTAGCTCACTCTTCCTGTCTTCTAAAAAAAAGTGGGCACTCTGGACAGGAACATTAATATTTTTTATTAGAGCTTTATTTAGCTTAAAAATGTCTCATAGAACGTTAAATAACCATTAATGTAATTGAAAAAAACACAAAAACAAACAAACATTTTTCTTTTAATTAGTTCATGTTTATCTTCTTATAATGCACTTTTAATGTAAAGATAAATTATTCAACATGAAATGCATAGTAAATTAAAGGTTTTTCTCTTAGAATGATTGTTTTTTTACATAGTCATCACCACTTATCAAGGCCAAGATGCCACTCGAGGATAAGGGTTAAAGAGTGTACAGTAGAAATTGGACAATATAGTAATCGTTAGTAAATGGAAATTCGGTAAATTTGTTAACAAGTGGAACGGCTAATCAAGAACTTGTTTACGTTAGACTTGAAGACAACCATATTGTAGTCAGCTGGAAAGCAGGAAAACGGAAGACCATTCCACAGGCATGCAGTTCTAAGAAAGAAGCTTTGTCCATGGAATCTACGTTTAGGTTTAGGCACGGATAAAGAGTAGGGGGAATTATTAATAGTCTTTTCAACTAAACGAGTGTTTCTTGTGAAAGTTTGGCAGATGTGGATCAGAACGTTCATGATGTAAAGAGAGAAGCTTGGTTTTAGATGCATTAAAAGTAACCAGCCACTCCTTTCCCCATTGTACCACATGCTCAAGATCAGAGAAGAGAGAATCGGAGAGAACTTGGTTGTTTACTGTCTTAGATGTGCTAGCATAAATGGTAGTGTCATCAGCATAAATGTCTACAAATGATGTAAGGATGTGATTTGGAAGATCATTAATGTAGATCAGAAAAAGAGTTGGGCCGAGGATGGACCCCTGAGGGACTCCAGCATTAATACTGTGAGCTTCTGATTTTTGCCCCTCAACTACTACTCTTATGAACCTATCAGAAAGAAATGATTTAATAATTGAGAAGACATTTCCAGCTATATCATAGCTAGAGATCTTGTGAAGTAAACCTTTATGCCATACCCTATCAAAGGCCTTAGATATGTTAAGAGCAATTGCTCTAAAAAGGTTGACTCTGTTGAGAGATTCGCTAATCCTATGAGATATAACTGTAAGTACATCTGCTGTAGATCTAGCAGAACGGAAACCATATTGTGTGTTACTAAGAAGGTTATTTTTGTTGAGATGGTTGACTACTTCTCTATTTAACACAGATTCCAGCAACTTACTCATGATGCATAGGAGACTTATTGGCCTGTATTGAGAGGGGGATGAGCGATCATCTGAATTCTTAAATACAGGGCATACTGATGAGATTTTCCAGGGTATGGGAAGCAATTCACTTTAAGACAATGTTTAAACAGTTTTGTAAGTATGGGTGCTAGCTCTGGTTGAAGTTTTTGAGTACTATAATTGGAATATCATCAGAGCCAGTTGCTTTACTGGAATAAAGGTTTTTGATTAGCTTGGCAACATCACGTACAGATATATGTATATCACATAGCGTGTTTTCTGATACAGGAGGAAATATTGGGGGTTGGCGGCCTTGGTCGCAAAGGGTAGAATTAGCTGCAAAGTTCTAGGCAAAGAGTTTGGCTTTGTCTGATGCTGACGAGATTACCTCAGGTCCATTGATGATAGTTGGGATAGAGCACATGCTTCTGTTCAGGATTCTGTTTGCTATTTGCCAAAACTGCTCAGCTACTTCAGACTTGACGGACTGAGCATACAACTCTCTTGCATTCTTTATTACTTTCTTACAATGTTTGCTCGCAGTCCTGAAAGCGGCTTTAGTTTCCATACATCTATTACTGTGCAAGCAGTGGAAAAAGTGATTTCTGTGCGCAATGGCAGCAGCACATTCTGGAGAGAACACTGGCTGGCTGTTAGGTTTATGCTGGAACTTTTTCGAGGGTATGAAACGGTCAATACCTACAATTAACCATTCCGTCAGGTCTGATACTATAGAGGACACATCCTTTTTAAACATGGAATGCAGAGGTAGATCCGATATAAATGTACGGAAGCTATCTCAATCAGCATTAGTGTATCGATATACTGTACGATGGAGAGATACGTCTGGGGACTTATTACATTTCATTTTTATCTTAATCGATACAACAGAGTGATCAGAAGATCCAAGAGGAGACAGAACAGAAACTGAACATAGTTCAGGGACTGTTGTGAGAAAAAGGTCTAGAAGACTCGCATACTGGCCGTCGTTGTCAGGCACACGGGTAGGTTCGTAAAGAATTTGAGTGAGGTCATAAGCAATGGAGAAATCATGACAGAACCTCCCCTCATCATCGGTCTTGTTTGAGTGGGTCAACCATTCCACATTGAAGTCTCCACATAGGTGAATGTTAGCTGAAGCATAAGCAGATAGGACTTGGTCAATTTTCTCAGATATGCTTTTAAAGATAGTAACTTCGCTGTTGTGGGGGTGATAGAGAGTAAATATAAATGCAGTAGTGTGAGCAATTGCAACCCGGAAGCACATATAGGGTAAGTTAGGATCTTCTCTGAAGATATCTCTGCCACATGGAAAGCCATCTTTTATATAGGCATATATTCCATGCCCATGGCGATTTGGGGGGTCAGATTTAGAAGTTAAGTTAGAGTATCCTTTAATTGCGAACTCATCTAGGGAAATAGCCTGTCCAATGCCAGTTTCACTTAAAAATAAAAGTCTGGTTTAGTCCTCTGTAATTGGGTTTCAACCTCTGGAAGGTTAGAACGTAGGCCCCTGATGTTGGAGAAAGAGACATGGTAGTGGGTTGGAGATCAGTGTTTAATTGTCTATTTTTTCTTGAAACTTATCATGATGGAATTTTGGAACTTGTAGACTAGGTCATCAGATTTGCTTGGAGCAGGACAGAGAGGGGAAACTAAGAGAGAAAAAGAAACAAAGAAATTTTTTTTTTTTTGTAGAACATAAGGTAGCCATAACAATTACCCACTAATATGGCATCGAGAGGCCCCACCAAGAGCTACTGCATGGTCCAGAATCCATTCACCAAATGGCAATACAGTAGCCCCAGTACTTTGCACCTGCTGATAGGACAACCTCCTTAGTGGTATATCCAAGGTTCGGTTCCCTGACTATCAGGTGGAAAACGTCAGCCCAGAATAAAACGTTTACCTCAGCAACTCTTACTAGTGACATGGCTATAAGGATAGACATAGAAACAGAAAATTTCCGACATCTCTGCCGACTGTTCGCGCAAGATACTGCCAACCTAGAGTACAGCTTTTTCTTCTCCCTTTGACAGAAAAATCACTCATTTAAAAAATGAGGACTGAGGGACAAATAAAGAGAAGCGAGAGTAACGTGAGCTGCCGATAACGTATCCACAATGCGTTTTCTACTCTCCATTAAAAAAAAAAAAAAAAAAAAAATGATAAACTATTGTACTTATAAAAGTCCAACTGGCGTGTTTAAGGGAAAGTATGGTGATAGATTCCCCTCTCACAAATTAAAAATGAATACAATTTCCTTATCTATTTTTGCAATCAGCTTGGTAGATAAATAAACAACATTTATGGACGAGAAAAACGCTAGCATTAAATAAAGCAATCAGAAAATAAATATATAAATTAAATACTGAAATAAAATGTAGTTATTAATATCTAAAGATAAAAAGTAGGATTTATATAGAAGTTACTTATCTCAAAAAAACATTTCCGTCTCCAAAAATGCAAACTGTAGAAGAGAATTTTAGCTTTAATAACAGCATGATTTTATTTGTATTGAACTATCTAGCACAATATTACTTTCTGAGTATTTATTACTATCCAGAAAAATATCAGCTTTATAAAAACATATTTGTTGTTTAAATATTTTTCTCATTCTGTGGAATTTCCACAGGTCATGCTAGTTATTTAATAACTAGTGTACTGATACTGCAAAAATCACTGCAAAATATTTATATGCATTCTAAAATGTCAACAACATATATAGTGATGTATCTACTTTAAGAAAATATAAAACAGAATAAGACGGTGTATATTTAAACACTCTTATAATTTACAATATACATGGTGGCCAAAAAGTCACTAAAGAATTTTTAGTTTGAATAGATTCTTTATTTTTGATGGTACCTTAATAGAATTTTAATATTATATGATAAAGAGAATGATGATCTATTTGCAAAAACGAACAAAAATGAAATGAATTTATAAAAAATTAACATTTTTAAATGTTTTTCATTTCCAGCTTCACAAATTCATGCCCTTTTATTCCAAAACGGATGGATTGCAGGATCACTTAATTAAAATTTAATAAAAAATTTAATCCCTTTACTTCATTCTTGATGTTCTTCAATTCCTGTAGAGTTTCAGACTTTTTGATGTAAACGTTTTCTTTCTTTCTTTTTAGATACTTCCAGAATATAAACTTGTTAACAGACTGAAAATAGAAACCACTTAAAAGATGTTATTTTTTATAAACAAATTCTACTTTTTTTTTATTTTTGTTCAGTTTTGCTAACAAATTTTTATTGTGTTTATCAGATTATATGAAAACTCTATAAAGTTACCATAAAAAATTAAAAATCTATTAGGTTAAAAATCGCTTAGTGATCTCTTGGCCACCCTGTGTAATATATAAGCACCACTTGTACTGAAAATATGAATATCACAGCACAAAATGAGTAAACCCATGATTTTATAACTTGCAAGAATGTACTCATAACATCTTTACACACACATACACAAATAAATTCTCGAAACAATTTTTCATGGTAAATAATTGATGATCCATGCAATAGTATTAAGACTAGCGTAAATTCTTAAGAGCAAACTGATTGATTCATTGACTTAAAAAAAAAAAAAGAAGAGTTTTCCAATGAAGAACTAGGAACTAATATATACTAGCAGGCCGCCTGGCATTGCCCGATCATAAAATATGTATAAATATTATTTTAATGCATACAGAAATTGAGACATGTCCATGCGAGTAATATGTATTTTTCTAAACAGCTCATTTCTTGTAAGAAAAAAACAAAATACTCCAGCTGAGATTGAAACCAAAACCTAAAGACAGGGAGTTAAGTGCAATAACTATTAGGCCAGCTTGACACAATCTTTAAAAAGTGTTTTCAAACCTATTTATTCTTAACATAAGGAAGCTGTCATGTGAACAATTCACGCATGCACATTTGTGGAACAGTTGGCAAGCAGATAAAAATCCGATGACTCGCACATACCAATTTTTCAATTTTGACCCCTTAGCAGCCTTTTTTTTGGGGGGGGGGATAAAAACCGATTAAAAAGTTTTCCACATGTCTAAATACCCTATATACCAAATTTCAAGTCTGTAGATCAAAAATTGGTTCAGTATATAGGTTGAGAAGTGTCCTCACACACACATTCTCACTTATATTAGTCTTGGAAGTTTTTTAACCTTTAAAACTGTTTAAAAAGAATAAATAAAAATTAAAAAAACCCTTAATTCTAAGTAATTCGTTGGAAACTTCTCTGCTTGTAAGTCAATTTATCTCTTGCAGTCACTGCATTAATTTGTTTCCAAAAGATATTGAAGAGACAGAAACTACATATGCTCTTCATTGTCTCTTTAGACATCTGGCCTCAGTCAGTTACTGAAACAAGACTTTCTAGAGGGCGAGCGTACTGTTCAATGCATTCATAGCCATGTGCATCTTTGCTTTACTTAATCGAAATAATCAATATCAGTACAGTTGCTGGCCTAGCAACATTTTCATTGCCACTATAGTTATTTGTATATTGTAGATCTTATTTGCAAAACATACCTTGAACACCATTATGATCACCAATGCTTATACAGTGGAATAATTTAAAAATAAAAATAATACTAATACAAAATAATACAACTAATTATTATTGTAGTTCTTGTGTGTGTACGTTGACTGACCTTCATGGTATATCTCTTCATTGCGTTCTAATTGTAGTTTTACTAAAAATGTATGACTAAAAATTATGTACGATCAATGTACAATTAAAACACCTTCGACACAGCCGATCGACTAGGTCTGCCTGCATAAAATATTGTAATTTATATATCTATAAAAGTGAAAATGTCTGTGTGTACACTTCCCTACCAAATAACTCTGTCAATTTTAGGTCTACAGACTCGAGATTTGACATAAGGGGTATTGAGATGTGGGGAAAATCTTTTTAATTGATTTTCGGCCAGAAATTTGGCTGTCAAGAGGTCAAAGTTCAACAATTTGACCTTTGAGAACTCTACCAAACTCCTCCGCCAGTTTTTGGTCTAAACACTTGCAATTTTAGATATATGTTACTTGGACATACATCTAACTTTATAATTTGAGTTAAGCCCAAAACAATAAATGTTAAAGGGTCATAATTGAGGTAAAAGTTTTTTTAAAAAATGACCTCTGCGGTCTCTATCAAATTACTCAACCAATTATTGGTCTAAACATTTACATAAAGTGTATTCAGACATAGGGCAAGCTTTTTAATCGTTTTTTTTTTTTTTTTTTTCCTGAAAATTTGGCTTCAAAGAGGTTAAAGTTCAAAAGATTTTACCTTTGCAGTCTCTAGCAAACTATCAAGCTAATTTTGGGTCTAAACATTTGACATTTCACATCAAGGATATTCAGACATGCAGCAAGCTTTTTAATCAGTTTTTGGACGAAAATTTGGCTGCTAAGAGATCAAAGTTGTAAGAGTTTACCTTTGCAGACTCTGCCAAACTCCTCCGCCAATTTTGGGTCTAAACACTTGAAATCTTAGATGCAGGTTTAGGGGTCAAAATTGGAGTTAAAGTTTAAAAATTTTGACGTCTGCAGTCTCAACCAACCTTTCTCTATGGTAGTTAAGGAAGCCTATTATATAGAAAGACATTACCGAACATATTCACACTTTTTAATATATACATATGCACATAAAGTTATGAACAGAACATAGGGCCCGAGCAAAGCCGGGCGGAACTGCTAGTAAACAATAAAACAAATTTACTCAGAAGTTTTGAGAGGTTATTTTTGGCAAATATCGTTTTAAATTCATCATTAAAAAGATATTTACTAAAAAAGAAAAAACTCCCGATTCCCTTTTACACGGGCAATCTACTAAGTTCGTTAGCACAAAAAAATGTTATTAAAGTGAGCAATAAAACGACTTAGTCACAGTCGCGGTTATTTTTGGCAAATTTTTTAAAGACTGAGACTTTTTTCAACCCAGTGTGCAACTTTTTTTTTTTTAATCTTTGTAAAAAATATAATAATAAACAAGTTTTTTTCTTTATTATTGAAATAAAAACAAAACGAACATTAAGACCAGACATATAAAATCAACAGTTGTTTTTTTTTTTATATATGACAGGGGCGCGTTTGAAATGAATGTTTTTGTTTAGAGCACAATTGAAGCATAATAGTTGTCTTTTGCATTTTAAACTTTAATTCAAGTTATTACATATAAAAATAATTTTATAAAATCAACAGTAAGTTCTCTACTGTGCAATGTAATGTGAACTAAGTCAATGTGAGAGGCATGTGAAACTTTCTCCAGGTGCACCATGATGGGCCCCCCATTAGAACAGGCAATCAATTGATTTGATTGAAAAATGGGCGATTTCACTGATTTCGATGATCATATAAGAGCGTGAAACATTCGGTGATCATCATTCAATCTCAGGTTTTTATTAATTTTATTTTCAATAGAATATATTTGATATTATGTCAACTTTAACTGCTGTATTGTATTGTTACTTGTTTCAACTCAACATCGTTTTGAATGTTTTGAATGTTTCGTTTAAATATTCGGTTTGAGTTTGATACAACTGAATTTGTTGACACCTTTCCAAGAGGCAGGATTCCTCAAACAGTCCTTTCTGACAGACAGTCCTGTTTTCATCCTGTGAACAAGTGTTAAATAGTTGTCAAATGTTAATGTTGCTAGTTTATTTCATATATATATATATATATATATATATATATATATATATATATGTTTATTTCATATATATATATATATATATATATATATATATATTTATATCTGATCTACCTCTGCATTCCATGTTTAAAAAGGATGTGTCCTCTATAGTATTAGACCTGACGGAATGGTTAATTGTAGGTATTGACCGTTTCATACCCTCGAAAAAGTTTCAGCAAAAACCTAACAGCCAGCCATGGTTCTCTCCAGAATTTGCTGCTGCCATTGCGCACAGAAATCACTTTTTCCACTGTTTCCAACGTAATAGATGTATGGAAACTAAAGCCGCTTTCAGGACTGCCAGCAACCATTGTAAGAAAGTAATAAAGAACGCAAGAGAGTTGTATGCTCAATCTGTCAAGTCCAAAGTAGCTGAGCAGCGGCTAGGGTCCCACCAGTTTTGGCAAATAGCAAACAGAATCCTGAACAGAAGCGTGTGCTCCATCCCAACTATTATCAATGGACTTGAGGTAATCTCGTCAGCATCAGACAAAGCCAAACTCTTTGTCAAGAACTTTGCAGCTAATTCTACCATTTGCGATCAAGGCCGCCAACCCCCAATATTTCCTCCTGTATCAGAAAACACGCTATGTGATATACGTATATCTGTACGTGATGTTGCCAAGCTAATCAAAAACCTTGATTCCAGTAAAGCAACTGGCCCTGACGGTATTCCAATTATAGTACTCAAAAAACTTCAACCTGAACTAGCGCCCATACTTACAAAACTGTTTAAACGTTGTCTTAAGGAGAATAGTTTCCCATCTCCCTGGAAAATCTCATCAGTATGCCCTGTATTTAAGAATTCAAGTGATCGCTCATCCCCCTCTCAGTACAGGCCAATAAGTCTCCTGTGCATCATGAGTAAGTTGCTGGAATCTGTGTTAAATAGAGAAGTAATCAACCATCTCAACAAAAATAACCTTCTTAGTGACACTCAATATGGTTTCCCTTCTGCTAGATCTACAGCAGATGTGCTTACAGTTATATCTCATAGGATTAGCAAATCTCTCGACGGAGGCAACCTTTCTAGGGCAATTGCTCTTGACATATCTAAGGCCTTTGATAGAGTATGGCATAAAGGTTTACTTCGTAAGATCTCTAGCTATGATATAGCTGGAAATGTCTTCTCAATTATTAAATCATTTCTTTCTGATAGGTTCATAAGAGTAGTAGTTGAGGGGCAAAAATCAGAAGCTCACAGTATTAATGCCGGTGTCCCTCAGGGGTCCATCCTGGGCCCAACTCTTTTCCTGATCTACATTAATGATCTTCCAAATCACATCCTTACATCATTTGTAGACACTAATGCTGACGACACTACCATTTATGGTAGCACCTCTAAGACAGTAAACGACCAAGTTCTCTCCAATTCTTTCTCCTCTGATCTTGAGCACGTGGTACAATGGGGAAAGGAGTGGCTGGTTACTTTTAATGCATCTAAAACCAAGCTTCTCTCTTTACATCATCAACATTCTGATCCACATCTGGCATCAATTGAAATGAATGGCTCTCGTCTTCAGGAGGCCTCAAGTTTTGACAAGCTTCTTGGCTTGACCATTACTCCTAATCTTAAATGGAACACGTACATCAAATCTGTTGCCAAGGCCGCTGGAAAAATGGTGGGATCTTTCTATCGATCCGGTAGATATCTCACTGCTGATGCTATTCTCTATCTATATAAGAGCAGGTACGTCCAAGGATGGAATACTGTTGCCACATCTGGGCAGGAGCTGCTAGAAAGGACTTGTCCTGCCTTGATAGAGTTCAAAATAGACTTCGTAGCCTCGTAGGAGATGTCCTTTTCTCTTCCTTGCAACCTCTATCTCACAGAAGAGATGTTGCGAGTTTGTCTCTGATGTATCGTTATTTTCATGGAAAGTGTTCGACTGAGCTTCAGTTTATGGTCCCCCCTCGCCAAACTTTCACAAGAAACACTCGTCTAGCTGTAAACACTATCAATAATTCCCCCCACTCTTTATCTGTGCCTAAACCTAAACGTAGATTCCATGAACAAAGCTTCTTTCTTAGAACTGCACGCCTGTGGAATTGTCTTCCGTTTTCCTGCTTTCCGGCTGACTACAATATGGTTGTCTTCAAGTCTAACGTAAATAAGTTCTTGATGAGCCGTTCCATATAAGTTATCAAATTTACCAAATTTTCATTACTAATGATTACTATATTGTCCAATTTCTACTGTACACTCTTTAACTCTTATCCTTGAGTGGCCTCTTGGCCTTGATAATGTGGTGATGCCTATGTAAAAAAAAAAATATATATATATATATATATATATAAAACACACGTGCTGAAGATGGATTAATTTGAGGAGGTCAGATGTATTGCTGGCCTATATTTCAATGGAGATATTCATTGGGTTATAAATTAAAATTTTGTTCAAGAATTTATTTCAAATTAACATTTTAAAGACTTAAAAATCACATTCAAATTTTCTATGCCATATATAATAAAACGCCATTTCCAATGATATTTTTGGTGAATCTAGAAATTTCGATTATGTTTTTAAATTAGTATATAATAACTTTTAATTAAAGCTGATGACAGAGTTAGAGGGGTGTCCAGGGTTTTGGGAGGATTTGAATTTCAACTCATAATTGATGGGTGTATAAATCCTTTATACTAGGTACGGACAAAAATGGTGGGATAAAGATAGGGGGACATAGTTTTGAAAGCCGATTTATCATAATTTTTTTGTAGGTTTTCGACTATTTTTTGGTTGTATTTGAAAGATTAAAGACTAAAGTTAATTTGTAAAAGAAAAAAAAAAAGTTACAAAAAATGTTTTCCCAGCGAGCTAAATTTTTAAATTAAATTCATTTTAAAAATCCTTTGAAAGATAAATATTAGTTTTCTGTGTCTATTTCAAAAAAAAAAAAAAAAATTATAAATTGTTAAGATATTGAATTAAATAATAAAAAAACTGTTTTTACAAAAATTTTTTTTAGCTTAATTAGCTCCCAAATGTGAGAGATTCTCGCTTCACAGAATGTTAACAAAACTGAATTCTCTAAACATGGATTATACCGTAACCCAAAATGTCAGAAAATCAAAAGGCTGCCTGAAAATGACGTCAGGTAGTTAAAGGGCGGTTGGAAATGTTGGTTTTCTTTATTCCCCCCCCCCTCCCAGATGTCCATCCATACATTCCTATCGTGAACGTTTGCTAATTTTTACCACTTTTTTTAAAATTTAATTTTTCTATGTTCCTGCTTTTAAAATAAAAATATTTTTTTATTTTTCATGATGATATAAAAATGATGTTAGTCAATTTCCTAATCTTTCAAATACAATCAAAAAGTAGTCGGAAAAAGCTGAAAGTTTCACATTCATGCAAGCAAGGAAAATATTAGAATCTTACATATAAAACTTATGCAAAACCTGTAATATTTTTAAAAAAGTAGAAATATTTTTTGCAATTTTTTATTTTGTGTGAAAATATTAAATAAACAATGCTTAATTCAATGATAATATTCGTAGTCCGAGACGTTAATTTTTTTTTTTTTTTAGTTATATCGAATTCATTAGGATTTTAGGGGCTTTTTTCATAATGTTCCTGTAAGATTTTTTTTATTGTTACAATTTACGATGCTTCATTTTCATAATAAAAATAAAAATAAATTCATGCATTTTTTTTTTTTTTTTTTTTTTAGTACTGAAAACTAGGTACGGGCAAACTGAATGCCGATGCTCAAAACATTTTGACCATTCCCTTTACTTAAAAATTCACCAAAAATTAGGAAATTAACCAATTTTAATGAAATTTTCAGTATGTATCAACCAATGATCATGGAATATAATGAACTAATTATTTTTATTTAAATCTGAGTGGAAATGTATTATTTTGTTTAAACAAAAAATACCTTTATTCAAGTTATGGTTTTCAGTAGTAAATAAAAAACGCAATTTATTTTTGTTTTTTTTATATAAATAAAGCATCGTAATTTGTAACAATAAAAAAAAAATCATTTTTACAGGAACATTATGAAAAAAGCCCCTAAAGTCCGTATTAATGAATTCGATATAACTCGAAGAAAAATGAATTTCTCGAACTACCGATATTACCATTAAATAGCATTGCTTATTTAATATTTTCACACAAAAAAATTTTATAGTAGCAAAAATATTTCTACTTTTTTTTTTAAATTACAGATTTCGCATAATTTTTATATGCAAGATTTTAATAATTTCCTTGTTTGCAAGAATGTGAAATTTTTGGCGTAACATAATTTTTATATAATCTCGAATAATAATTAAAAAAAAAAAAAAAAAATTTAAAAACAAGAACATAAAAAAATAATTAAAGTAAAAAAATGGTAAAAATTGATACAAACGTTCAGAATAGGAATGTATGGATATACGTCTCGGGGTGGGGGGAGAAATCTGACACCCCTATCTCCTTTTACTATCATGACTTTATTTTGAAACAGCGTTTCGATTGGCTGAAATTTTGGGCCTCCTTACAATCGTGTTTACGAAACTCCCGTTTGTTGCGTTTTTTGCGAACGGTAAATTACTTGCTTTTTGAGACCTAATTAAGTTATTTTTGCACAAACAGGGTGTTTTTATTTTTATTTAACTCAATATCTTAGGACTTTACTAATTATCTTTGAAATAAACCTGGAAAACTAATATTTATCTTTTACAGGATTTTTACAATGAATTTATTTAACTTCAAAATTTAGCTGAATTGGTTAGCTTGCCGTGAAAACATTTTTCATAACTTTTTTTTTTTTTACGTGTACAAATATTTTTTTCCGTTAGAAACTAAAGTCAATTTCCTAATCTTTCAAATACAATCAAAAAGTAGTCGGAAACCTACAAAAAAATTGTGATAAATCGGCTTTCAAAACTACGTCCCTCTATTTTTGCTCGTACCTACTGAAAAGCATAACTTTAGTAAAGGTATTTTTTATTTAAACAAAATAATACTTTTCCAGTAAGATTTAAGTAAAAAATGTGTTCATTATATTCCGTTATCATTATTTGATAAATACTGAAAATTTCATTAAATTTGGTTAATTTTCTGATTTTTGGTGAATGTTTAAGTAAAGGGAGGGGGTCAATGTTTATACATTTTGAGCATCGACTATTCATTTTGCACGTACCTACTTTATACCTTGCATCACTGCTTTCATCGTTGTGATTGCTGCCATAATCACCATGTTTTTTTTTAATGCTTACACAAAAACCACACCAACACAACGTCTTAGTTTATAAGATTTATTCCGAAGGGTAGAACATAAGCTTGCATGCGTGTGAGGCAGAAATTAATATATTTCACTACATTGCTGTCCCCACTTTTGACAGCACACAAAAAACGTCTTCTCACTCAGGCCAAACATCAAATGGTTTGCTTAACTTGACTTTTGGTGCCCTCTCCTCTGATCCTCTAGCTCTTTCTTTAACCCGACTGTTACCATATAAGACTGTTTGAGAAATTAATTTTTACCGTCTTAGATGGGTATTCTTCTAGTTACTATTTATAAAAGTAATTTTAGAGAAAATTAAATTTTTATTTTATTTCATTAAAATAAAATATATGTATATCGTATTTTTTTTTTTTAAATCTTAAAATATTTTTTTGACATTAATGGTTGTCTATTCAGTTTATCTTTATAAACATCGTCTTTGTAGACATTATTTAAAGCAGTATTTATTTTCCTTTCTGTCTGTTAAATTCTTTTACATTTTAGATTCTCTCTCTCTCTCTCTCTCTCTCTCTCTCTCTCTCTCTCTCTCTCTCTCTCTCTAGAGAGAGAGAGAGAGAGAGGACGATAATGATTTTAGTTTAAAATACATTAATTTCTGGTGGTTTGTATTAGGTGTGTTATATTTTTTTCTGTTTTGACCTTAAGAAAAAGTTTTTCCTGGTGGAAATTTTTTACTTGTGTTAGATATTATGCATGATTGTTAGAAGGCAAATAATGGCAGTAAACATTGTCCGTGAAGCAAAAATAAAAAGCAGACATAAAAAAAAAATATTGTATTATATGATTGAGATACAGAACAGTGTTCTTCCTCAACTATCGAGGCATCTGTCAGTCTTGTGTACAAGGAAGGTCACAAAATTGGAAGTATATGGGTTGAGTGAGAGTTGAATGGATGTGTAAAGATTCAACCCCACAATCTGTGCCTTCTGGTGGAGACCTGAAGCTGTTATTGTTTAAAAGAAACCTATTTATTAGAAAAATATCTGGTCGATGATTAGTTTTTGTCAATGACATTCCTTTCAAACAACGTCCATCATTTTTTTTTATTATTATTCAATTTTCACTATCTATTTATGCGAGGACCAGATGTGTGGCTATCCTGTGCAGAGACATTTTCTCACTTTTACTCTGTCCTCTATGTGTTCTCAACCGGTAAGATGATATTCACATTTATTCTGAATCAGAAAGCCATCAATTTGAACAAACTATAACACTTCAAAATCATTTTCTGGGATTGTTTCCTTGAGTTGAACAGTATATATCCACAAGCGATTAAGATATACTTTATTTCTCTCCATCATTTTTCTTAAACTTTTTCTCGTTTATACCTTCTCTCTCTCTCTCTCTCTCTCTCTCTCTCTCTCTCTCTCTCTCTCTCTCTCTCCTGTAAACCTTCTACCTCTCCTTCGTTTACACTTTCTGTACTCCCTCTCTCTCTCTTTCTCTGTATACATACATATATTTTCTACCCCACCCCACCCCGTCTTCCTTTACACTTTCGCCTCTTCCTCTTCTTTGATACAACGTCTAGGACAACTCGGCCATATATCACTAGGACATATGGCCGAGTGGTCCTAGACGTTGTATCAAAGTTTACAGTTACCCAAAGGTGCTGAGTTCAATCCTGAACGAAGGCAGTGAAAAAGTAACACTCAAAAACAGAGAATCAGCAACTATGTCCCAAAGCCTAGCTGGAGTCCGAACACGGTACCCCCGTAATATTAATAATAAAGGGTTGGGTTCGAGACTCCTAACAAACAGTTCCCCAGTTCGATACAAAACACCTGATGAAGGCCGGAGGGCAAAACGGCCGAAACGTTGTGACAATAACAACCAAGATGAGGAAGTCAGTCCGACAATCTCAATCAAGAAGGAGTCGCTTTTTTAGCTGATATTTTTTAAATTCACCCCCTTTTTTGGCTTGACTAGCCTTAATTTAAACATTTGCCACTTCTGGTTTGGCGATGGATGCAACGACAAAGACATTGTTTTTTTTTAGTCACGTTTTTTTCCTTCTTTGTGGTACGGATTTGAGGTTGCCTGCTTACTACTTTTTTTTTTTTTTTGCTCAACACACATCTCAAAACACCCGGGCAATACTGGGCAATACCGGGCACCCAGGCTAGTTTTTTATGTGAGGGAAATTCAGCATCACTGTGTCTGTCTGTGTGTGTGTGTGTGTGTGTGTGTGTATATATATATATATATATATATATGTATATATATATATAATTATTTTTTTACTATAATAATTAAATACCTATAAACACTAGTGTTTCATCCTTTCGGGAATCTTCAGTGCAGGGTGTCACGATTAACACCAGTCGAACGATTCGAACCCCGCAACACAAGACATCTCTGACTCGATTAACGGAGACCGTATCAATTCGGCTACCATTAACCATTATATATATATATATATATATATATATATATATATATATATATATATATATATATATATATATATATATATAATATGCATCATTTGTTCTGCAAATAGATTTCACTTTCAGTCAAATTTCCTGTTTAAAATCAATTGTAAAATTGGATTATTTTAAGTGTTAAAGATCGATAATATAATTTTGAATTGACTGAAAATAGTAGCAGTGCTTGCTGTTAACCACTTTCCGATGGAGATAGGTTAAATGTTGCTAATAAGAATCTATTTACATTTGATCTTTCTTTCATTACATCTTCAAAGTATTCTTAATTTAAAAGAAAATTCCTACCCTAAAAAGTGAAAAACAACCCCAAAGTTTCTTTTTTATTAGTTAGTACACTGAGGTATAGGGGAAACCCTCATTTTTTTCTCAAAATTACTCTACTTACCTTTGATCCTCACCTTTTAATGGTAAGTATTTTAGCAAGACGCAATCAAGTACTATTTTATTTTAGCCTTTAGTGTGACTCGACCGAGGATTAAACCTCCTGTCTCCTGATCCATTAATTCAAACTTTATTCATTTTAAAATGAATTGTTCAAAAAATAAAATTACGTCATCCTATACACTAAACAAATATATTTCAAAATGTAGCAATCTTTTTATGAATTTGAAGAATATTTAACTGACAATTATTTTTTATGATATTAAGACAATATCTATTTTTAAACGAATCAAATTTTCACAAGTTTAAATAAATAAGAAATAGAAATATTCGTTTTATTTATTTATAAGAATAATGATATTTATGGACGAAGTATCCTTTTTCTTAATAAATTTTGGAAAAAAATAAATGTTTGTTGGGGCAGTATTATTTAGCAGTAAAGCAGTAAATTATACATATTGATATAGAAAGCTTGGTTATAAAAAAAAAAACACGGGACTTGCATGCTTGGATACCATCAGCCAGAAGCGAAACTGAAAGCAAAATTTTGTAAGCAAAAGAAAAAAAAATGCATGCGGAGCACGAACTCGCATAACTTAAGTTAGTAAGCAAACACTTTTATTGATGTGTCCATGAGGATACAGCTGTCATAACATCGCAAATTTAGCTATTTAAAATGAAAGAACGTAACGAAGGTGAGCACATGTATGGTTTGACAACTGCGTTGAAAGCAAGGTTTTTATCTTACCACTTCTTCAAAGAAAACAAAATTTCTATACAAAATAATTGATGATTTTTTGTTTTTTTTTTTTCAATTTTTGGATATTTTTTTATCCAAAAGATCGCTTTTTCTAACGATGCTATGTTGGTGCTTGTACGATGCAGATGAGAAAAGATTTTAACACACACACACACACACACACACACACACACACACACACACACACACACACACGTACGTACGTTTAGATTTATTTAATAGAAGATATCTATGGAGGGAAAAGCACTTCTATTTTGAATAATTCAATAAATTATTATTGATTTTTAACTCTTTAAATAACCTACATTCACAATTTAATTACTGCATAAAGTCAGTCATTGATTCTAAACAGAAAATGTGTTTAAAGCTATTTTACCCATATATGCAAATGTGTTAACACATCAACAATGTACTACAATCTCTGTCCTTTTGTCGGTTGAGCAGTCAGTTTGTTTTGTAAGCAAGTTTACATTAACCAATTTCAGACAAAATGGAATGGTTGTGTGGAATTAGTGGAAAACATGTAAACAAACTAGTTAAAATAATGGCAATCAGATTTACAATCGAAATATTGATTGGCTTTAGATATGTGTCTGTGTCATTATTTCAACTAGTTTGTTTACATTGTTATCCGCTAATTCCATATACTAATATCAACTGGGGCTACTAAGGTTTGAGGATATTTGTACCTCGTATATCGCTCTCATTGTACCAAAATGCCTGTTCCTTGAATGAATAACACTTACATTTTGATCTTGTAAATGTGATAAAAAAGATTTATTTTATTTTTTTTTATTGTGGTTTTGTGTCTGACATTTTTGCTTGCGACATGGTAAAGCAGAGACGATTGGTGAAGGTTCCTGATGCTGACTCATACTGGATTTTGATCGCCAGGCTACAGCCTTATACTGCTTTTGGAAAATCTGTCTGCCATCAATAACGCTACCACATTGCATCACCCCTACTACAGTGTGGAAGGATTGGCTTTGAAAACAAGTACGGGGATGTAATACTGAGGGGCTGGAATTTGGTAAATAATCCAAGGACCTATTAAGTTAGTTCTTTTTTACACCTTGTCTAAGAGGGAGAGACTAATGGTTGGTGTCTCAGCACAGATGTGGCAAACAATACTTCATGCATGGTGATCGGTGGCTTTATAGAGATTATTTAGGTATCTAAGGCGTTCTTCAGTTGTTTTTTGTTTTTATATAAATATCAAAACTGAGGAAAAAATATTGGTAAAAAGTCAATCATGATGATTTTTTTATGGCAAAGATGCAGACAATGATTTATGATTTGTAAATCAAAAAAGGAAACTTCCTTTCTTTTTTGGACAGTAACCTGACGTTTTGCCAGAATTGTTGAAACTGAATTCTAATTTTTGCCAGCTTAGAAATATGGCATTCATCTCTGCCAACACATATATTTAGAGTTCAACAATTTACTATCTTTAGACATTCAGTCTAGGTATTATACTATAATAATCAAAGAAATGTCATTCAATGAATAAAACTGCGAGAGGGTGGGGTAATTAAAACAATCAACAAACAGATATTAACTATATTATTTCAGAATTTTTAAGATGAAGATTGATAATTTGGATTATTCAGACTACTGTTCTGATCAGACTACTGTTGTATGTAATTCTTAAAATGTTTCAGCCAATGTACTCCTTTTCAGGTGCATCTTGTCAAACTCTGGGAATCTGTTACATCAAAAATATAAGTGCTAAGTAATAATCACTTCTAAATGACAGGATTCTCGAGGCTGAAGGTTTAATCCTCAATGCAGACGATACTAGAAATACAATTAGGAATTACTTAAAACTTTTAGCTAGTCATGGCTGACGAAACAAGAGCAAGCTAACCAGTGGATTAAATACAGCATTCCATTTGAGATTTCTTGCAGATTCCCGAGTTTGATAAGACACATCTGATGAAGGTTGGAGATACATCAGCCGAAACATTGTGAGAATGAAATTCAAGATGAGAACAGTAGTCTGAATAATCCAAAGAATACAAATTAACTCTTGTGTTGTAGTGAACATTCTGAGCGATTCTAAAACTATGTTTTTTTTTTTATCTGCACTTCATATAACTCAGTGCTCCAACCATTGTGGTTAATGCATTCCAGAAACGTCCACAGTAGGTGAAAATTCGCCAAGTAGAAACCAGTCTTGTGGAATTAGAAAGTATAAGAACACCAGCCCAAAAAAGATATTGTGCAGCCAGAGTGTGTTCAACAGTTGGCAACCAGGATGGTAACCGTTACTCCACTTTCACCTACAAATAATGGCTTAATAGACAAAATATTCCCTCGTTTGAGGATTCGGGAGGAATTGATTCTGCATCATGTAAATCTACCTTTTAGTTTTTCACCCCAACACTTTGTCACTGTCTCTGCGATCACCCACAGAAGATGTGTCATTGTTGCTTTCGTCTGAACAGGAAAGGCATTCTCTGCCCATCTTTCTGCTCCCTGGAACAGCCGGCAAGAGGAGGTTTTGATGATGCCTGCCAGATTCAGGCTCAATGTCACCTTGGAAAAATATTCAGATGGTATATAGATGCAAGATCTATCTTTTTACATATCTTGCTGCATTGTTTGTTTTTCCCCCCTTTCTTTTTTTTTTTTTTTTGGAGCCAATAAAATTGATTTCCACAACAGACTAATAAAGATCCATGCTAATTACATTAATTTTTAATTATTTTTGCTGTCATGTGTTTTTTACATTTACTGCCATTTTGGGAGGAGGGAGGACTGCGTTTTGCTTCGAGAGGCATTGAAGAACCTACTGTAATAAGAAGTGAATTGAAGCAAGAGTTGTGAAATCTCTAACTGCATTTCTGATCTAACATTGCTTAAGTTCTGTGGCAAGGAGAAATCCAAGATAAGCAGAAGCAGTGCTGAGGTAAGCAGAGAAATGCTGGTGTTATTTAAGAGTTTTCCATGCTCATCTTAATAGTCTATTCCAGGCATATCAAACATACAGCTGAATGCCCTTTGCAAATGCACTGGCGATTTGTATAAAATATACTGTGATGTCATCATTTAACAGCCAAACTTGCATCTTTTTTTATAATTTAAACTGGATATACGTGCACCATTCATTAAAAAAAAAAAAAAGATGCACTTTTCTTTATTCAGGGCGTTTTTTAATACTTAAAAAACGATATATCACATTTTAATTTATAAAGCAGAAACGACACTCGAATGCATCTGTGGGGTAGGTGTGGTCAAAGTCCTGTTTTTCTAACCTCAAATTAAATATCTGTCCTTTTGTCGGAACGCTTTTTTTTATTTTTATTTTCCCAAGATGTTATAGGAAAAAGACTAACCCACATGCGGCGAGCGACAAATGTTGAATATTTATCTTCCCGAAGTCGAGCAAATTAAATAGACAGGCGAGCTTTGTTGTTAACTCTGAGATATTACGATTTATATGTGATATAAAAAGTTTTTAAAAGTTGTGAACCGACCGACCGCTTCTCTGAAAAAAGCCTTTTGTAGACACACAGAAAAAGCGAACACACATACATACATACATGCATACATACATACATACATTTTCGCTTTTATATTTATAGATAAGAAAAAACTTATATTCTCATTAATATTATATTTCTTTCTTCCTTTTTATCATTTTATATTTGTTTCTTTTTTCTCAAATTAAACAATATTTATATAATATATATATATATATATATATATATATATATATATATAGAGAGAGAGAGAGAGAGAGTAGTATGTTTATTTAGTCAGTGCTTAACTATCTGACCAGTTGGGAGAAACCTAGAAAATTGGTTTATAAGAAGGTTCCTCGGATGTGCAAATCTGTTCTCTGGGTTCTAATTTATTGCTAGTCCACGAGTTGCTTTATTCCAATAAGATTTTCCTATAAACTATTGGAGCTTTTTATGGTAGTAAGTGTCAATTTGATTCAAGCTATTTCTTATAGCGGTGGGTAGAAGAGCTAAAAAGAAAAAAAAAAGACGTCTGTTTGATTCAGTATCAAACATTCAAGACCCCCCCACACACACACACATACACATGCAAAAATAGTTTGTGTATATGTTTATATATGTGTATGTACAAGATTCACTCATAAACTAATTAACTGATCATTAAAATCCCACTTTCTAATCTTGTGTTATATCTTCCTGCCATAGGGGGTGGTGAACTAGCATACTACAAGTGGAAGAATTTGAAACTTTAAGATAATGGATTTATTACAATTTTAAATTGAAATCATCTCAATATAATTTATTATGGTAGAAACATCACTTATCATATATAACGAATTGATTATATCATTGATTGGATTGATGCAGAAATATTGACTTTCTACAACGTCGTCAAGTAGCTCTATATTTATCATTGAATATTGTTGCATAATCTTATGGAAATAGTTTTGATCATTTTTAATACTTAAAGAAAACTTGGGTACCGCTACAGGAGAAAACCCATATCGACATGAATGTTTTAGATTGTGGTTTAAAGAACAGACTAAAAATGGTCAGAGTAGCTGACAATTTGTAATCTGCAAAATTTAATAAAAAGTGTAAAGACAGACGAGCTTAAGCATGCAAATGAAAAATAAAAAGGATTAAATTAGGATTAAAAAAAGTTTTTTTTAACTTTCAAAAACAATTATTTTTTTTTTACTAGGGTATCACTAATTATCAAGGTCGAAAAGCTACTCGAGGATAATGGTTAGTTAAGTGTCAGGTGGACGATAAGACAACTGTAATGATTATGATGATGATTATGCAGAATTTGATTTAAGAGGGTGGATCAACAAGAATTTATTTACATTGGAATTAAAAATGAGTATGTTGTCAGTTGGGAAACAGCCCATGACTTTGTGTTTCACAGACAAGCAGTTCCAAGAAATAAACTTTGCTCATGGAAGTTTCGTTTTAGTTTTAGGTAGAGAGAAAGTGAAACTATTGACAGTGGTTGTAGCTAGACGAGTTTTTAATTCACTTACCTGTTCAAAGAAAAATATTAAACTCATTCTTAACTTGACCTTAAACTAGGAAAAGATTTCATTTAATATATGTACTAATTGACTATTCAGCAACGGCTCGATTGTTTCTGATCTCTTCCATAAATCATAATGGGAAACATGATATGTATGGAAACTTGTTATAATCATATGTATTATCTTATGACATATGTTATACATATATATATATATATATATATATATATATATATATATATATATATATATATATATATACGTTCGTATTCCTGTCTGTTTATTTGTTTGTTTGCTCACAATTTGATTAATATATACATTCATTCCTATATATTGTATGATTCTTGCAAAATATACGATTACGCGTAGACGTCATTTGCATATTACATTAAGGAAAATCGGTTTTTATTAAATAGCGGTGTGTTAGTTATTGTTTATAGTGAGAGAATTATTTTAAGTGTTCTATTTAAGTTTATTATTTAAATTCGATTTATATTGATAACATATCTGATTTAATTTATTTTTACCGACATCGATTTTTTTATAAACCAGTTTGAGTTATTTCTCCTGGGTGCAAACTTTTTGTTTTTGTTTCCTTTTTCAGCGGATATTAAAACTAAAAACTTTCAAGCATTATTTTTGGAATTAGTTTAAATAAAATAATTTCTGTGATTTCGCAATTAATGTTACGGTCCAGTGGATTTTTACTTTAAAATAAACAACCCAATTCAACTACAATTCTTTATTTTAAACAAAAACAAAAAAAAAACTTTCATTTTCGTCTTTTTTACCAGTTTTTTGTCTTCACATTTTTTTGGCATCCTATCTGCTAATTTTTTTTCTTTTGATAACACAATAAGTCATAACTCATCATTTTTATAACATAAAAACATGTATTTCGGGTAACACAAATTCTACTTTGGTATTTTTTAAACTAAATTATTTACAGTTTGCTTTCGTTGCAACAAGCCATAAAGACATCTTTCTAGACTGAGGTAGCATAAAAGAAATTTGCTTAAACTGGAATATAGTCATAGAAAGATGCTCAATATCTGGAGAATAGCTTCTCTTCACATCCCTTCTGCTGAAATATCTGATGGAGAGTTTGTCACATACTTCTTTTTTCGGGGGGGGGGGTTTACATTTTGTGTAATTACATTACGGGGTGGGGGTACATTTTTGTGGTGTTTCATTCGTTCTTTTATTTTTAAAATTTTTGTTGGGGTAACGCTAGGTGTATCAGGAGCCGCCATTAAAAATACCGTATATGAACTTGAATAATTCAACTTACTATCTTTCGAAGCTTATAACTACTTGAAAAATGTAATTCAAACCCTAATTTTTTTTTTCAATTAAAGGAGCAAAGACCAAAATTTAAAAAATTAACAGGTTTAATAGCAAATTATGCAATATTTGTTTTTTTAAGTCGGTTTTCTTTAAAAAGATTTAAAGAAAATCAACGAAATTTTACTTACTTCGATTATAACAAATATATATAAATTCCCAAAACTCACTCACCTATAAAAAATACTATTCGATGGGTACTTTTATTGTTCATTGTTAAGAATTTATCCATATTTATACTTATATTCCATGTCCTTTTTAAATAAAATACTTTTTAAACAAGGATTAAAAAAAAAAAAAACGCGAATTCAGATGTTTTTCACTGTTCAAATAAAGGGAGACAAACATCTGATTTTCTTCCAGTTTATCTTACGGTGACTTCGAAGTGCCACAATTAATGTCTCTATTGCGTGCTGTAAACTAAAATTAGTATTTTGGAGTCACCTTAGATGCACACATTCACTTATTAGTTTTTGCCTTTTTTAAAAAAAAAAAACACTCTACCGATTTTTTTTTTATTAATCTCTTAATGAAATACATGAGTTTTTGATTAATATATTTTATTTCTTCTTTATCGAGTGAATTTTTTTTGTAAATATCTAAAAAAGAAAACATTGAATGAAATAGGAAAAAATGTTGTCAGTGTTTACTCGACAATCTAAGCATAACATTAGCTTTCACTTAAAAAAAATCAACGTTTTACACTTTGGAGATTACAGGTAAATTTCCAAAAAACACTTCTTTTTTTTTGTTTGTTTTAAATTAGAATATTTTATTTATTGATCTTTTATCTTCAATTTGTGATTTATAAAACTTTGGTGAGTAAATTGATTATTCAAATTTTAATAGACATTTCAAAATAGATGGGGTGAATTTAAAAAAAACGTTTGTCTAAAATATTATATTCGGTTTATTGGAAAGAGCATAAAATTTCACATTGACCCTTAAAATATTGTAAAAATTGAACCAATAGAAGAATTTTTATAGATTTTTAAAGTTTAAAAATTGAAAATAAATTTAACTTGTAAAATTCAATTGATTTCATACGTAAAAAAAATGGCTGCATGAACGCGCACCGGCACTTTGTAAACACTGTTTTTTTTTAAACTAAAAAATAATATTTCTATTATTTTTCAAACAACTTTAATAGTTTATTTTGGAAGTATATTCAATAAAGAAAATAAACAACCCACTTTAAAAAGAGAAATTACGAGTTTTTTTATATTTTATTCGCAGTTTTGTGTTAGGGGTGTCAAAAATTCCCCAAAAATTCTGATACACCTATAGCAGCGCTGGATATCCATGCTAGTATATATATGTTTACACAGATCACATGTGTCAATGCATATTTCGTCTAGACTGATAAGATTTATGAAAATTTTGATGTTATTTTAAATTCCTCGTTGTGTGATTTTTTTTCTTCTTTTGATGATTACTTTTATCTCAAATTTTTGTGAATTCATTCCTCTAGGTTGTTGTTATTGTTGATCACACACACACACACACACACACACACACACACACACACACACACACACACACACACACACACACACACACATATATATAATGTAACTATCTGGCAATCCCCGGGATACAGTGAAGTCATGTTAGTTTTTTCTTTTAATTTAAAACATTTGTACAGAAAAACAATACAATTTTAGTTTTAAGAAAGACGACTATTTTTATATTCTTCAATTGAAAATAAGAGTTATTCCCATTGCTATTATTCTATTTATTTTATTTTTTGCATGAAAAATCTCTCCATATTACCAGTTATCCGAGCATATATATTTAGTTTTATCGACTTTTATGCAAAGGAAGCAAGATACAAATATCCTTAAATCTGCATCATGTAGCCATATTTCGTGATATCAAATTTAAACTTTTCCCACTTGTTGCTCCCTCCCCCAACTGCATGTATTAAAGACGGCTCTTAATAATGCTGTCAGAATTGGTATTTACTAGGTACCATATTAACCTGAAGATTCTATTGTTGGCATTAGTTTCTCCGATATTTTTTCTAGTCAGATTTCTTTTTAGAAAGACATAGGGTACTTATGGGAGAGACCACAAAAAGGTTACCAATATCCTAAGTGAAAGTGATTTTTGTGGAACGAACTGGATTTGAACTTTGTACATTCAGGTTTTTGGTCAGTGTCGTTAACCACTAGACCTTCCTCACCTCCCGGCATTTACTAGTAATTTAGGTTTTAGCCTATTCACAATTTATGGACTCTGCATAGCTGCCAGGCTGCCTTTCTACAGATGCTTATCATAACAGATGTGGTTAACTGAAATGAACTTCTTACAGGTCATAAAAGTTGAGATGGTATCTATGATTTTAGTTCTGATTGACGGCTTGTTAGAATAAGAACAAATCAAAATAACTATTTGGCTCAGCAGTAATACTATTTGTGCCAATTTTACTAAAAAAAAACAAACAAACAAACAATAAATTGTGTGCTTAATTGCAGCTGTCAGGGATGGTAACCAAATGTTATCAGCATCATAGTGGCAATAACAATGATAATAATTACTATATATAAAATTAAAAGATTACCTGTCCTATTATGGGTAAATAAATTCTCCCTCTGAACGTAATAGCTTTGCACTACTTTTACACCCTTTTATAAAGATTAAAATCAACATATAACTACTAAACCTTATCTCTAGAAATCTAGATTCAGAAACGTCTTATCTCTGGAATCTAGAATTTTGATTTTAATAAAAATTCATTACACAAGTTTGATTTAAAAAAAAAATACCTAAAATTTAAGGCTTAAGGGCTTAAGAAGAAATTGAATTTTGATGAATCTTCCTTAATTGGTATTTAATAACGATAGTTAAAATTCAATGCACATCTGATATATTTGAATTTTCCAATAAAATTTTTTAAAAGGCACCAAAGGCACTAAAATTTGAGGAATATTTATTGATACCTATTGTTAAAATTTCATAAAAAAAAACAGATATCGAAATTTTCACTAATGGTTTCAACCCTTTCTTCGCCTCCTTTGCAAAAAACTTAAACTAAATATAGCCCTCAAGACCCAAGAGACATAACAGCTGTATTCCAAAATTCATAATGATCGATTAATCTAGAAATTAATTCTTTACATACCAATATATATATATATATATATATATATATATATATATATATATATATATATATATATATATATATATATATACCTAAATTGTATATAAATAATCTGGTTAACGTAAAAAAGTGATTCACAGAGGAAAAGAGACAACACAATAGAGCAGAACAGTAAGGAAATTTGAATTCATAGCGGCATTTTTTTTGTAAACTATGTAATTGTTTAAAAGCAAATCTCAGAAAGATTTTATATTTACAATGTGTGAAACGATAAGCCTAATTACTAAAGAACTATTACAGCCATCGCAAGACAGTGTAAGTAAATGGTGATAAAAATCCATTCATCTTTTAGCAAAAATGAAATATTTGTAATTTAATTTTTGTGCTCAGGCATACCTGTCTATCATTAGCATCTATTTTCATGTATTTGTTCAAGACAGTAGTTATATATTTTAATGATTTCTCAGATAATTATAATAGTGATATATATATATATATATATATATATATATATATATATATGACTACTTCATTTAATCACATTAATATACGAAAGTATAATTTTATGTGTAAACTTTAAAAGTATTTACTTCAACAGTGCTCAATACATAGGTAGAGCTAGGTAGTAAGTTATAAAAATATATATGGCAATTAAGCTACACAGAATATTTCGTGTTTCATCCACGCTAAGATTCGTCAGGCCTAATGAATCTTAGTGTGGGTGAAACGTGGACTATTGTGTAGCTTCATTGCCATATATATTTTTATAACTTTATATATATAAGATAAAATGAAATGCTGTGAAGACAGTATGTATAAAAATGACAAAAAGTGAAAAACAACAACAACAAAAAAATCCAACACAGTGAGAAATAATCAAATTAGAGATTATCAGGTTTTGTTCAGAACAATGAACGTCTTCAGAAAAAGTGAAGATTTTTAATTGTTTTCCTTTTTGTCTTTTCATATATTTGTGTGTGTGTGCGTGCATATAATGTATGTATTTATGTATATAATATGTGTGTGTGTGTGTGTATAAATTAAATTATAAACGTTGTGAGGAGTCTATGCGGATCGACCAATGTTTCTACATTCTTTATATATCATCAGGGCGCACGTGTGTGTTTATGCATGTATATGTATGTATATATACAGCATAATCACGTTGACACGCCGGTTCTCATCAGATCACGGAAGTTAAGCAATGTTGAATCTGACTAGTACCAGATGGGTGATTATTTCGGAATTTTAGGCGCTGTATGTACTCTTCGCTTATTTCAGCATTGTTTCCCGTCGTCCTGAATCTTCACTTGCCACTGGTATTTAACAATGTCGACTCAGGAGAAGTGTGGTTGGAGGTTGTACAACTCTTGCCACAAAATTTCCAGGCGCAGGCACCCTTACAGTGGGTGTCAATAGTCTATCAAGTCTGAGGGAAGCTATTATGTATATATAGCAAAGTTATGTGTGTCAAGCTAAACCAACAGCATATTTGGAATCAGCACCTTCGATCCTATGTCCTCATTGATGCTAGAAATTCTTGAAACTTTTTAAAAACTCATTATTTAGAATTAAAAGTACATAGAAATAACTGCAGAAGCAAATCTACCATTTTTAGTGTTGTCTTTCCAGTTTAATATTTTTAGTTAGCCAACCGAATACTTTTAATAACTGTTTATACTTTTCACGTCAAATCATTGCACATACTTGACATGTTATTTAATTTGAAGAAAAAACATTTATCCTTTTTAAATTAAAAATGGTTAAAAAATATTCAATAAATATTCATTAATATACTTTTACTATTTTTATTGTATATTTTTTTTTATTTTAGATAAACTATTTTAGATCTATGCAGAGAGGTAAAACAGATTTTTGATATTGTATTCCCATGCCAAACTGATTTAAGTAGGTTAAAAAGATCAAATATTTCCCTTTGATCGTTGGCCATATGGATAAAGCATTTGCTTTCAGTTCCAATATTTTATGTCATTTTTTACAGTTCAAATATCACATTTGTATTTTTATATCATTCCAATTATTTCATAGCCGATATCGATCATCATCATAGGCCTGAATAATTAGTTCAAAATAAAAAATGGATGAAAAATATTTAATAGATGTTCTTAACTTCTACTCTTGAGTATAATTTTTTTTTAAAGTTGAGGAATCCAACATAGACAGATATTCTAGCATATGTATTCATGTATAAAGTAAAGTCAGTCCCTACTACTTTTTGTGATCAACAGCTTTTTTACTATAAAATGGATAAAAAAAAAATGTGTTATCAGTCATATAAGTCAGATATTTTTTCATGTTATAAAACTAAAGAAAATATTTTTCATTGATTTTAATATTTAATTCTGATCAATATTTTTCAAATCTATCTATATATCTATAAAAGTGAGTGTGAGGACACTTCTCAACCTATATACTCAATGAATGTTTCATCTACAGACTTGCAATTTAGTATATAGGATAATCAGACATGTGGAAAACTTTTAATCGGTTTTCATCTGGAAAAAAAGGGTAAAAATTGAAAAATTGCTACTTGGGAGTCATTTTTATCTATTTTTTTTATTATTATTACAAAGGAATTACCACTTACCAAGGCCCAGAGGCCACTCGAGGGTAAGGGTTTTCAACTGTTTCATGAATGCACATGCACGGCCGTGAAACATGACAGCGTCTTTATGTTAAGAATAAGGAGGTTTGAAAACATTTTTTAAAGATCGTGTCAAATTGGCCTAATGTTGACCACTGTCTTTAGGTCTTGGTTTTAACTCAGCTCTGGTATTTTTTTTTTTATTTTTATTTATTTTTTTTTTTTTTTACTTATAAGAAGTGAACTGTTTAGAAGAAAATATAACACATGCATTCACATGTTTCAGTTTCTGTATGAATTAAAATATAATATTTATGAGTACTTTATGACCAGGCCATGCCGGATGGCCTGCTAGTTATAAATAAAGGAAGCAAAAAGAGTTTGACTCTAATTGTTATGTACTCCTATTGTTCTCATGGACATTAGAAAGAAATTAAATAGGATTTTTCCAGAATAATGTGTCTCCTCTCACATTAGCGTGTCATCAATATCTATCTTGATATGTTTGTGAGTAAAAGTAACATATATCAGCTTTCGTTTTTGAACAATCATATGATAACTAAAAGATGATGCCTGCAGTTCATGTTCAACTATTCTCATCGCCTGGTATACATGTTTTAATTAAACATGTGTAGAGTTCATGTGTCTTTTGTGCCCTATCAATGACCGCCTTGGACATGTGATGCTTGAGGTCTCCTCAAAACTTGAGACACTGCATGAAGAAACACCACTTAAACCATAAAACTTCTATGACTTTGTTTTTTAAGATTGGCATTAATTAATATGATAGAGCTTTTCATCTCTATTAAAGTTATAATTTGTTTAAGAACTCGGTGATATATATGAGAGAGAGAGAGAGAGGGAGAAATAGAACAGAGAGTGATAGACATTGTATGAAATAAGTACATGAGAGGTTTACAAATTATATAGTGAGAGAGGATGTATATATGTGATAGGCAGAAACTTAGTACGAGATGACTTAATTGGTGAGTTAATTGTAAATTACAGCTAATTTTTTTTTAATGGAAATCGCTTCAGACAAGGTAGGAAACCACATGCTGTAAGTAAGTAACTAACACAAACAAAAATGATTATTGTAAAGACAGGAGATGCCTATTGACCTTAGTTTGGAAAAAAACAGGCAATAGATAGATAGGGCAAAAAACAGTCAGCAGGAAGAGAGTCCCACAATCCAGAACTATTAAAATAATTTTTTTCTTTTCAAATAGAACTCAATCCCAAAACTAATGCATATTCTAGCATATATTTTATGCAATTAAATATTTAAGAAACTAATCTTAACTTCTATTTAGTATGTTAATAATAGATAGGTGATACTCTACGCTAAAAAAATGAAGTCATATGAAACCTATGGTTGCGAGTAGAGATGCAATTCTGTTCAGGTATGGTGATGGTGGGGGTTGCTAAAAATTTTGATGCAGTTCTCTATTCATAGTTCTGGTAGTAGCATAGCACCAAAATTGAAAGGTGAATTTGGGACACTAAAACCTATACAATCTAAAATAATCTCAAATCCACTTTTTCGTTAATAGCTAATATGTTATAAAACTTAAATCGTCTTGCTTTGATGTTGAAACCCTATATCTGGTTCAGGTTTACGACTTCCGGTTTCAAGTTAAAAAAACAAAACAAAGCTATAAAAGCTATTTTTTTTAAATTGACAATTTACAGGATCGTCTTATTTAATTTTCTTTTAATAACAAAGCGGATGGTCTTTCATATTTTATTTTTTTTAATAGATTTATACATTTTATATTTCTACACTTTTTAAACCAAAACTAATTTAGGATTGATGTGTAGTTTGCTTAAAGCATTGTGTGGGATAGGTGTGTAGTAAAGATTTAGAAGGCTGTCACAATGCGAGGAATGAAATATAGTCGTTGTTGGTAAAAGTAGACGAGAGCAAGTGGCGATTTACAAATCAATAAGTACATACACATATGTTTATATATACATATATTTATTCAGTTGTATTAGGTAAAATGTCTTACTTGTTATGTTTGCAACAATATCCATTATTAATTTCGGAAAAAAATTCCCTTTATTAATTATTATTTTCCAATATTTTTAAGGCTGTTAAAACACACACGCACGCACACACACACACACACACACACACACACACACACACACACACACACACACACAAAAAAAAAAAACAACAAAAAAAAACATACCAAAAAACTAGGGTGTACAATGCACACTTACTCCTTATATTTTTTCTTTGAATCTTTTTTCAATTTTTTTCAGTGTATTACACCCCTGTTATAGAAATGATTTTTCATTTAATCTAAGGGCAGTGATATGAGGACCTTTATTATCTAATCATTCCATATTGTTTTCACTGATCGCTGTTTGTTTTTGCGCGCACGTGCATTCAATTTTTGCACTTTTATACATTAATTCTGTATACTCACTATTTTATAGCTAGCTATAACATATACTGACCAAACTGGTTATGGGTAGTCTAGTAATAATATATTCATCTTTGACTGAAGGAGTTAAAACCAACTAAAAGAATTGTTTTCCACTCTCGTTGATTTTAATAAATGAAAATTTCAAAGAAAAATGGTCTTCTTAGAAATCAATTATATTTAATAATTAATGTACATAAATAAAATTTTGAGACCCTCTTTCGATTGTGCAGATGTACCAAGTTCACTTTTCAATTTGATATGCTGTTACTACCATAACTCCCTCTTTTTAGTAAACAATATTAAAAATGATAGACAAAGAACAGATGACCTTTACAGAGTAAGCCACCGATCTCCACCTGACCTCTTGGCTTCCTGCAAGCTCTTCACTTTGTCCTGAGATTTTGATTTGGAGACAACGGAATTGTTAGACAGAAAAAGAAAACAAATTCACTGTGTGATTTAAGTTTGACCTCCACTATGACTGTTGTTGGTGTGATGTTAATAAAGAGATCTTTTTGATTGGTGAAGGTCATAAAAACTGGAGGGAAGAGAAACGTGTATGTGAAAAAATTATCATTTAGGGCAGAGATCGGCAACCTTTTTTAGCATGAGGACCAAACAGCTTTACATTGTCATGGAGGGCAAAAATGTTAAATTTGTAAATAAATTTTCTATACATTTAAAGGAAACAAGTATCAAATATAATGTTAATATATTTTAATGATATGACTTATTTTACTATAGAAATTAAAAAAACAAACATATTTTATATTTATATCTTGCTGACCTGATTTAGGATTTTATCAGCAGAGTTTTTTTGTTTTTTTTAAAGAAAACTTTGGTTAATGAGGTTAAAATTATTTTGGAGTGAAGAATGATTTGTAGATCTTTTATTTTGGTCAATGTTTATCTGTTTTAGAAATCGATATGTTTACAGAACATTCATATAAGTTTCAATAACTTTCAAGGAATCTAAAAACACCATTGAGCTTTTCCTTAGATTTCATCTGCAATTCAAGTTCATGACATAAGCTGAAATATATTAAAACTTGAATTGAGATTTATTTAAAAGAAGAAAAAAGAATTTCATTTCATAAAAAAAATAGCAACAAACAGAATATCTCAGTGAAAAATGCATTTATAAAAAACATTGTACACATTTAAATATTTTTATTCATAGTTTTAGATTTAAAATAAGTATTTTTTTAGAATATCATTTTAATTACTTGATCTCATATTAAAAATAAGGCAAAAAATTGTAAATATGATATTTGAAATTAGTTGAATACCGTTAGTATTACTATGATTATTTAGACCCCAATGTATTGGTATAATGAATAGCCAATATTAATTTAAGGTGCTCAATACAGATTGAAGCATTATAGTATTAATAATTGTTTTGAGTATTACATGATTGCAAATATATTTCGATTTCTAATATTCAGATCACTGAATAGAATTTTTTTGATGAGGCACCAGAGAACGACTGAAATGCACCCTTTATATACTACTTAGCCAACTGCTGCTGATACAATACTTTGATAAGCTCTAATTGGTTGAATGAAATGACGCTATGAGCAGAAAGAATGAAATTGTATTGATTTTGTTTTTTTACACTCGAACTGAGTTATTCAAAGATTAAACACTGGATTAGGAGTGCGCAGTCGTAAATGATATAGTGGAAAGTAAGAGTGTCTCAATACAGGTAATTAGTACAAAATAAATCTTCTGAAAGCAAGGTCAAACTGAAATGTTAAAAACAGATAAAAGATAAATTTCTGATTATCAGAGTACTTTAGAAGAGGAATGTTCAACGGTTGGTGACAGACAGGACTCTCCACGCTTGCATACAAAGAGCAACCCCAAAGACTAAATCTATTCTTACTATATCGGTGTAAGATGCAAAGAGACTTAATTCTGGCATACAATATCATTAACAGAATGTAAATCTACCTCTCAAGGAGTTTTCACACCGATGTAAAGTTGCGATCTCTTGCAAAAAATGAACCGCTGTTGCTTTCAGTTAGAAGAAAGAGCATTTTCTGTATTTCTGCTATGTTGAACAACCTGACAAAGGAGGCTGTAATGATGATTGCCATATCCAGCTTTAAATCAGCCTTGGACAAACATTCAGACTATATGTGAATGTATATGGCTTGCTTCATTTCTTTTTGCTCTAACTGCCAGATGAGACTTAAGCCTCATCTTTAGGACTCTGCACAAAATAGGGTGGACGTATATCAGGACTCTTACCTTACAATACAGCTCAAGACCTGATATTGTCTCATTGGCTTCGCCATTGCTTTTGTGTGGCCACCTTTGTTACTTCTGATGAATGTCTTTACGGAAATTCCTTGTCTGTATCATGAGACAGAAGCTGCTGGAGTCTAATTAGTTTTCGCTGATGTGTGGAGCTTTTTTTTCCCCTCCAAAATAAATTTGATTTGATTTGAAGGAGTTCTCTGGTATCTCACGAAAAGAATAATTCTCTTTGAGTCAAATAGATTTGAAGTTAAAATATGTTTGCCATCCTCTAGCAGAGCTTATTAGTTATGAAAATATGTATACTGCAATCTATAAACTTTTGTATGTCACTTAAAAAGCGTTCATTAGGTTAAGCTTCTGTGTAGCTTGCAATATGTCATACAATTATATATTTATGGTTTGAGAGTTAATTGATAGGTGCGTTTTACACAGACCATTTATTTTCATGTAATAAAAAAATAAATTATTGTAGGAATAATTTTATTAGCACATAAAAAAAGTTGTTTTGAAATAATCAGGTAATTATATCTGTAATAAGTTCAAGTTATTATAAATGATATAGTTTGCTGATTTGTTCTGCCTTTCAACTTGAGTATAAAAAATTAAATTACATTGATATATATACTAGCAGGAAGACCCGACGTTACTCGAGATTTAATAAAGAACTCTGTCTTTCACTATACTCATAATACTATATTATATTTATTTTATACTGGCCTTCGTTTTTGTCTGCTAATATAGTTGAAAGAAACTAATATATATATGTGTGTGTGTGTGTGTGATAGAGTAGGTGAAGATAAATAAAATGAGCACATTATTTATATTAGTTTGAAGAATTCAAAATCGACAACTATTTGGCATATGATCGTTTCTCAGACAATTTAGAATATTTTATTTTATATTTTTGAGAACTCCCGAAAAGTCAGTTCTTCAGTGCCCCTTGCAACATCACAAATAGAAGTCGAGCAAAAATAAAAAGTAAAAATTTTACTTTTTTATATATCTAATTATTCTAGAATAAAAAATATCTATGTATATAAATTTGTTATAATCCTACTTCAGATATTAATAGTAATAATTATATATTTATTTATATATTATTTTAAATAAAATAAAAATTAAAATGAAATATTAAATAATTTCAAAGAAAAGAGAAAAGAAAATTAATAATTGTAAAAATATAATGGATTATAGAATCAAAACAAACCGAATCAAGAAATAAAGTAACAATGATAGTAATAATCTATGAACATAATCATGATAAGAATTTACTATGCAGGTTTTTCATCTGTTTCCTTCAACAAAGGTTCGATGCTGTCTGTATTTATGCCAAATCTTCAGTGATTACGATTTTCAATATTTTACTACTGTTTACGGTTTCCATGTCTTCTTAGGGCACCTGACTATTTTTGCTGTCCTGTCTTCGGTTTCTGCAAGTGCTTCTTTCAACATGCTCAAACCAGCCAAGACAGTTTGCCCTTATTAGGACTCAAGTTTTGCGATAGCTAATTTCCCAAGTAATGTCTAATCTAATGTTTAGAATGTAGTCTGGTTTTACATTGCATATCTACTGCTCTGTCATTTCTCGGGACTCAAGCAAATGAAGTCTTTTTTTTTTTTTTTTTTTTTTTCAAGGTAGTCACCACTTATCAAGGCCCGAAAGCCACTCGGGCATAAGGGTTATTGCATGTACAGTATGTTAGTATTGGAGAATTGATAAAGTGTCTTACTTAAGGGGGCGATTCATCAGAAATTTGTTTATATTGGACTTGAAGACATACAGGTTGTACTCAGGTGGGAAATAGCAAACGGAACAGAGTTCCACAGGCATGTACTTCTAAGAAAGAAGCTTTGTTCATGGAATCTACGTTTTGGTTTTGGCATAGATAAAGAGTGGGGAAAATATTTGACAGTGGGTACAGCTAGACGGGTGTTTATCGTGAAAGATTGGTGAGGGAGGACCAGAGATTGGAGCTCAGACGAGCACTTTCCATGGAAGTAGCGATAAAACAAAGACAGGCTCTCAACATCTCTCCTGTGGGAGAGAGGTTGCAGGGAAGAGAAAAGGGTATCCCCCACTAAGCCACAAAGCCTATTTTGTACTCTGTCAAGGCAGGATAGGCTGTTTTTAGCAGCTCCTGCCCAGATGTGGCAGCAGTAAGATATCTTCTGGAGCGGTAGAAAGATCCTACCATTTTTCCAACGACCTTGGCAACTGACTTGATGTACGTGTTCCATTTCAGGTCAGGAGTAAAGGTTAAGCCCAGAAGCTTATCAAAACATGGAGCTTCCCCTAGACGAGAGCCATCCCTTTCAATTGTTGCCAGATGGGGATAAGAGCGTTGATGATATAAATATAGAAGCTTGGTTTTAGATGCATTAAAAGTAACCAGCTACCGCTTCCCCACTGTACCACACACTCTAGATCAGAGGAGAGAGAATCAGAGAGAACTTTGTCATTTACAGCCTTTGATGTGTTGCCATAGATGGTTGTATCATCAACATAGATGTCAACTAATGATTTAAGTATGTGTTTTGGGAGATCATTGATGTAGATCAGGAAAAGAGTTGGACTCAGGATGGACCCCTGAGAGACTCCAGCATTAATACTGATTTCTGCCCATCAACCACTACTCTTATGAGCCTATCAGAAAGAAAAGATTTAATGATGGAGAAAACATTTCCAGTTATACCATAGCTGGAAATCTTGTGAAGTAGGCCTTTATGCCATACCTTATCAAAGGCCTTTGATATGTCAAGAGCAATTGCCTTAGAAAGGAAGCCTTTGTCAAGAGATTCACTAATCCTATGAAATATAACTGTTAACACATCTGCTGTAGTTCTGGCAGAACGGAAACCATATTGCATGTCACTAAGAAAGTTATTTCTGCTGAGGTGGTTGATTACTTCTCTATTTAATATGGATTCCAGCAGCTTACTGATGACACACAGGAGACTTATTGGTCTGTAGTGAGAGGGAGACAAGTTATCACCTGAATTCTTAAATACAGGGTATACTGATTAGTTTTTCCAGGATGTTGGGAAGCACTTTTCCTTAAGGCAACGCTTAAACAGTTTCGTAAGTATGGAGGCAAGTTCTGGTTGAAGTTTTTTCAGCGCTATAATTGGAATGCCGTCAGAGCCAGTTGCTTTACTGGAATCAAGGTTCTTGATTAGCTTGG
The DNA here is from genome assembly GCF_053919585.1 of Euprymna scolopes. Lineage (NCBI taxonomy): Eukaryota > Metazoa > Mollusca > Cephalopoda > Sepiida > Sepiolidae > Euprymna > Euprymna scolopes. Next base: position 66,143,465 of record NC_136504.1, read on the forward strand.
CGACATCATGCACAGATATTTGTATGTTGAATAGCGTGTTGTCTGTTATAGGAGGAAATACGGGGAGTTGGTGGCCTTCGTCGCATAGGGTAGAATTAGCTGCAAAATGCTTGGCAAATAGTTTGGCCTTGTCTGATGCTGACGAGATTACCTCAGGTCCATTGATGATGATTGGATAGAACGCACGCTTCTGTTCAGGATCCTGTTTGCTATTTGGCAAAACTGGTGGGAACCAAGCCGCTGATCAGCTACTTTGGATTTAACAGACTGAGCATATAGCTCTCTTGCATTTTTTATTACTCTTTTACAGTGGTTGCTGGCAGTCCTGAAAGCAGCTTTAGTCTCAGTGCATTTATTACATTGGTAGCTATGGAAAAAGTGATTTCTTTGCACGATGGCAGCAGCACATTCTGGGGAGAACCATGGCTGGCTGTTAGGTTTTTGTTGGAATTTTTTTGATGGTATGAATCGATCTATGCCTACAATTAACCATTCGGTCAGGTCTGATACTACAGAGGACACATCTTTTTAAACATGGAATGCAGAGGTAGATCAGATATAAATGTATGGAAGCTATCCCACTCAGCTGTAGAGTATCGATATACAGTACGGTGGAGGTATGTCTGAAGACTTATTGCATTTCGTTTTTATCTTAATTGATACAACCGAGTGGTCAGAAGATCCCAGAGGAGACAGAACATGAACATAGCTCAGGGGAAGTTGTGAGAAAAAGGTCTAGAAGGTTAGCGTACTGACCTGAAGTATCGGGCACATGGGTGGGTTCGTGAACAACCTGGGTGAGGTCATAGGCAATGGCAAAATCATGACAGAACTTCCCCTCATCATCTGTCTTGTTCGAGTGGGTCAGCCGTTCCACATTGTGGACATTGAAGTCACCACAAATGTGGATGTTAGCCGAAGGATGAGCAGACAGGATGTGATCAATTTTCTCGGATATACTCTTAAGATAGTAACTCCACTGTTGTGGGAGCGATAGAGGGCAAATATAAATGCAGTGGTGTAAGTGCAACCCAGAAGCACATATAAGGTAAATTGGGGTCTTCACTGGAGATATCTCTACCACATGGAAAGCCATCTTTGATGTAGGCACATATTCCATGCCCATGGCAATCTTGGGCGTCAGATTTAGATGTTAAGTTAGAGTATCCTTTAATTGTGAACTCGTCTAGGGAAGTGGTCAGCCTTATGCCAGTTTCGCTTAGGAAGCATATGCCCGGTTTCATCTCCTGTAATTGAGTTTCAACTTCTGGAAGGTTGGAACGTAGACTCCTGATGTTGGAGAAGGAGACAGGGTAGTAGGGGTCTACGTTGGAGGATAGGGTTCTAGGTTTATACATGTTTTTTTTTTCTGGAGATATTTCATGTTGAGGATTTGGGATATGTGGAACAGGTTGACAGACTTGGTTAGAGCAGGACAGAGAGGGAAAGCAAAAGACAGGAATTTTTTTTTTTCTTTGTAGCACATAAGGTAAAGCTGTAACAATTACCTACTAGTATGGCATCGAGAGGCCCCACCAGAAACTACTGTGTGGTCCAGAATCCATTCACCAAATGGCAATACAGAAGCCCAAGTACTTTGCACCTGCTGATAGGACAGCCTCCTTAGTGGTTAATCAGAGGTTTGGGTCCCTAACTTTCAGGTGGATAATGTCAGCCCAGATCAAACGTTTACCTCCAGCACCCTTACTAGTGACATAGCCATAAGGATAGACGTAGAAACAGAAGATTTCCGACATCTCAGGCTACTGTTCACGAAGTACTGCCATCCTGGAAAGCAGCTTTTTATTAACCCTTTGTCAGAAAAATCACTCATTGGAAATGAGGACAGAGGGACAAATAAAGAGAAGCGAGAGTAATGAGAGCTGCCGATAATGCATCAATAATGCGTTGTCTACTCTCCATTAAAAAAAAAAAAGTTTTAAAGGACTTATTAATATTTACTTAGTATATGTCCATAGCTCTAATTCTAAATTAAAGATATTTGAAGATAAATTCCCCTCCCATATTTACGAATGAAATGAAAATGGAATACATTACTGTAATTTCCGTTTAAAGGTATTAAACTTTTTTCTTCTTATCCAAGAGACACCTCCAACAAAATTATAATAAGGACAATTTAGCACCAAAATAATTTTAAAAATACCATATATATATATATATATATATATATATGAGTAAAATAAAAATGCAAGCGATGGTTGGCATGTTATTTGAGAAGGAAAACCGAGAATTAGCAAAACAGCAATCAAACGCTTCGTCCCTACTTCAGGGGACACCACCAGGACTTCGCAGGAAAAATGTTGAAGAAAACGATTACAGATCACATGCGAGTGAAAAAGGAAAATATTCTATAATCCTTCCCATTCTGGGCAGAATCTATAAATGTGCATCTTCAACACCTTTCCCACGAAATCCCAACGACGTCGCCTGAAACAGGAACGAAACGTTGGCCACCACTTCACCAATTCTCGGTTCTCCCCCTCAAATAATACAAACACACACACATATATAGTCTGGGTGATAACCCAACACTCACTGTCATACAACATCATATTTGTAATGCAGTTATTAGAGACCTTATGCTGAGTTATAATAACAATAATAATGAGTTAATTCACAGTCACTTCCAGCACTTAACATATCTCCTAGGTAGCAAAAGATATATGAATCAATGAAATTCATATATAAGAAAAAAATAAATGAAATAGAAAATAGAACAATAAAAAAAATAATGAAGATAGAAAAAATATACAAATTAAATAAAATATAATTAGATAAATGTTATAGAAAAAAAATTAAAAATTATTTAAGAAAAAATTCATCTTAAAATTCGAAATTTGGAAATTTAAACATTAAAGACAAATTTTAAAGTTACTTTCAAAAAATTTTTTTTTTAATTTAAAATAAATATCTGCAGCCAAATTAAAAAAGATAAAGGAATAAAGTTAATCAATGATAATAATATAATGGAATATTACTAATAAAAGGAAATGATTTATTATAATAAAAATATAATTTGATAAAAATACATGCGAATAGGATATAATAATAATGCTAAAATAATCTGTATATAAATTAAAATAATGATAAATATAAAAATTATTTCATATAATCAAGTAAAATATGATATATACCCAGCTTTATATAAAAATGGGTGGATTCACTGGAAAAAATAAGTCAAATATCTAAAAAGGTGCACTTGTTAGTTTTTTTCTCAACAAAAGTTCATAAATGTCTTTTTTTTTTTTTTTTTTACATTTAGTCAAGTATTAATAGACATATGGGGAGATAATCCATGCTTTGTTTTTTCTTTAGTTCCAATCATTTTCCTGTTTAGTAACTGTCGACCAAGAGAAAAGTCTCTCATGCAAGTGTATGTAATGTGATTACGTATGAAAATGAAACCTGGCCAGTGAGAGTTAATGACATACGTTGCATGCAGGAAAATGATGCGAGTTATATGATGTATGTGTAATGTGAGTCTTAAAGACAGACTTAGTTCTGACGACCTCAGAGAAAAATAAAATCTGGAAATTATAGGGAGATGTGTGCAGAAGAGTAAGCTTTGATGATATGGCCAGACTGAAAGAATGAGTGAGAGTTCATTGGTTAATAGATGTAGAAAAAATTGAAGTAGCATGGTTAGTTCACCGAGATGGACCAAGGAAAACATCAGAGAGAGTGAGAAAAGTAGACTTGAGGCAAAAAGAAATAAGATCTGGCTAGAGATACGCTAGTTTGGAAATGAATTTCTAAAAGCCATCCAATGTAAGCAACAATAATTGCGTGGAGAAAAAAAATTGTTAAAAATTAGAAATTCAGATAATCTTACACTATTTTATTAATTTTAGATCTTCGCCAATGAAAGTTATATTTGCTAAAATTGTTATAAGCTGACAAGATGATAAATGACTGGTTAAAGGAACACACAAAATTTTCCAATTTGGTTTTCATTTTGTAAAATAAAATTTACTTAAGCAAAAGATGTTCATTGAATGTTGGATTGAATCTAATACAAAAAAAAAATTTTATATATTTTTTCTTGTTTTTTTTTTCTCCCCATATTTTATCTTCTTCCCCCTTTTCCTAAAAAGAATCTTCAGGAATAAAAACCAGTTATATATACACAATCAAAAGAACATAAACAATATGATAGAAATGTATAAACATTTGCCTTTTACAAAAACAGCCATGTTTGATTTTGAAAATCTGTCTTATTTGTGAAAAATGCTGAATGTTACTGGTTACATTTATCAATGACAATTATTTCCGTTGTACAAATGTGTGTGTGTATGTGTGTATATATATATATAGAGAGAGAGAGAGGGAGGAGAGCTTTATTTAGGTTGAGCCTCCTCAGGGTGAAAACTGAAATAATGATTTTGACAAACTTTCAGAAAACAGGAACACTGAAGAAACACATGGCAGGCATTTTTAAAATTAAAAGCTTAGCTTTGATTGAATTGACTTCTCTTATTTTTTAATTTATTATTTTATTTTTGCAATTTTATTGCATTGAACCTTTTGTCTATGAGCAACAGTTTTCTACTTTTATGAGTCATTTCTTACAAAGGATGGTACAGTTTTGAGTAGATGTTGTTCATACCAACTAATTATGTATCCTCTGACAATCAACTCAGCAGTGGCTTTGTTGCTATCAGGCAACATGATTCTCCTCTCAGCCTTTACCTTTTCTTTTTGAGAACAGATTAAGTTATTGCTAATCACCTGAGTCAGTCATGCTGGGAAATGCCGACGGAGTTATTCAGACATTTTTTGTAGGCCAGAGTACAATTCTCCACATGTGTTGGTTTTTCAAAACCTCTCCGTATGGAGAGGAGGTAGATAAAGCCTACAGTGGATTTCTGAATTTTTTGAGATGACAGTTGGTAATTTGGATTATTTAAATTATCTGGACTACTGTTCTCATCTTCAATTTGCATGTTTCAATCGATGTTACCTCCAACCTTTTTCAATGTATTTTGTTGAACTCTGGAATCGTTTTGTCGAATTCCGTGCTCGTTCCTGAGTTCGACAAAGTATAGGTTGGAGATTACACCTGTCGAAATAATCCTACAGTAGATTTCATTCATCATTGACCTTTTATTCATTACTTGTAAAGTGGTCCTCTCACCTTATGCCAAGAATTTTGAACAGAACCCTTTATTTAATCTATGAGGATAGCTTGCTCTTGTTCCATCAGTCATGATCAGATTGAAGCCTTAAATAATTTTTCATTGTATTAATATCACACGAACTAAGAATTAAACATTCAACCCCCAGGAGATTATTAATCAGTTTTTATGAATTTTAAAACTCTTAAACTTTTTTTTTTTTTTTTTTTTGTGTGAGTGTGTGTGTGTAATGTTTTTTATTTTTATTTTTTAGAATGATCTAAAATTGTTTTAATAGTAAATCAATCAATAAATAAAAACAACTGATTTGAACCATGAAAAATAGGCGGACACGCAATTTGATGAAGCAAAAACTTAATTTACTGAAGTTTTCAACTTTGATTTTTTTCTGAAAGCTAACTTAAAATTGTATATCAAAACCACCATATTGTTGAACGGCCTTTTCTTAGTTATAGACCTATTTTTATGTGCATGGAGACGCACAATATCATGCACATTAAGTTGAAAAACACCAACTTTAAAAAAATATCAGATTGACAAGAAGGTTCATGCGGTTTTTAACTTTTAAATTTGGATAAACATATCTCAGCTCAAACAAAAATTTATTGAGGAAAATAAGTACTATCAGAATCAAAACACTTTTGCCAACACAAAACAAGTACATTTTTGCCAGTAACGTAAAATCTTGCGTTCTGGTGGCGATGAAGTTGCTGAAGGTGTTTTTGATATCACTTAGGCTTTTGAATCCTTTTTCACGCAGAAACTTGTCAAGATACTTGAAAAGTGGCAGTCAGAAGGTAAGAGGTGTGGAGAAATGGCAAATGAAGCAGTTTTGTTGCCCAATTTGTTCAACTTTTGAAGGATCAGTTTAGCAATGTACGGTCGGGTATTGTTATGAAGGAAAATTGGGTCTTTTCTGTTGACTAATGCTGGGTGTTCTCGAATTTTCTGATGCATTTCATCCATTTGTTGACAGTATTTCCCCACCATAATGGTTTTACTTGCATTCAAAAATCTGTAATGGATGGGACCGGTCGCACACCACTAAACATGTAACCTTCTTTTGGTGCAACTCTGGCGTCTGGAAATGTTATGGAGCTTCGTCAGCATCTAACAGCTGAGCATCGTGGTTGTCATAAACAACTCACTTTTAATCACAAGTCACAACCCGGTCAAGAAACAGATTGTTCTTGTTGTGTAAAAAAAAGGAAAGATAATACTTTATAGCAACATTTCTTTTGGTTGTCATTCAATCCATGAGGTACCCATTTATCAAGTTTTTTGTCTTTCCAATCTCTCAAGTGGTTGGAAATCGTCTTATATGTTATGTCTAATTCAGAAGCAAGTTCTTAAACAGTTGCCCATGAATTGGCTTCCACTACTTAATTGATCGTTGTCAAGATCCGATGGCTGAACACTATGCTCATCATCTTTAAAACTCTTGTCACCACCATAAAATTTCTTAAGCCACCATTGTGCTGTGTGTTCACTAGTGGTTCCTGGACCAAATGCTTTGTTGATATCGCAAGCTGTTTCAGCAGCTTTTTGGCCTTGCTTGAATTGAAATAAGAAAATTGTATAAATTTGCTTTTTCTCCATCTTGTATTCAACATTCAAAAAGAAGATATAATTGTTTTAAAACATCATTGTAATCTAAGCGATTAGCTAGAGCGAAAAATGCTTTTAAAATGATATATAAAGTAAAGGTATTATAATGAAACCTTATTTGAAATCAAAATTAAAAATTCCACAAGAACTTTCTTCTCAACTAAATAGATGGCCCATCATGAAAATAATAACTTAGAAAAATCTATTCATGGCACAAGTGAAAAACTGTATATTCATGAAATAACTTGTACATTTTGTTCAAATTCAAATTTTATTTTGAAATAACCAGAAAAGTATGGGATATCACAAAATGAAATTGCGAAAAATGGGTAAATACACCCATTTTTCGCATACTAAATTGGCTGTTTTGTGATACTAATTTTAATGATTAACTTGATCACATTTGAAGCATTTTTTTTATATTTTAATATATGGGGGCAATCCCTTATAAAATATGACTCATCAAAGAAACACAAGTTACAGGTAAAAAATATTTTTTCTTTTCATTTAGTTTTTGAAGCATATTTTTTGGTGTGTGAAACGCTATTTTTTTTTTCTTTTTGGTATATTTTGAATCCTGTTGTATATTAATGATTTTCAGACAGTCTTGCACAATTTATTGAATGACTGAATTAAGCTTGTTATTTAATATCCTATGTCTTATTTCATCATCTTTTGTAATGTTAATCCCTAGATGATAATTAAAATTTGAAATTATTTGCCGATAATATAATTTAAAATTTAAGCAGCCATCATTTAGAAGATTGCAAAAGTAAAATCTTATTCATTCTTCTTTATGAGATGCATGCAGTTCCACCGTCTGTGGAATAATGATATTATTTGGTTGAATATCTTAGACCACAATAAAACAATGTTATCAAAAATAACTCAAAAGATTTTCTTTCTAAATATGTAATTTACAAATTTTCTATATTTTACTGCACTCAGTTTCTTCATGAACATGTTCTGTATGCATTCAGTACACAGGTCATGATCGTCTGCTCGCTGTACTGGTCCAAAGTTATTTGATTCTGGTTGCATTGTCAATTCAATCTCATGCAGTGCTGCAGCAGAAGAATTCCCCCTTCAAATAAAATCGTAACTCCTATTTAAAACAAGTAACAAGGGGGGGGTACAGTAATGCCCGTTTTCTTCTTTTAAATAACAGACTTGCAAATAAGAAATCTTTCCAAACATAAGTCCAATAGCATAAATCCCAGGGGCCCATCTCTTTCCGAGAGGTGCACACATCCAACTGATTGTCCAATTGAGAAAACTAAATGGCTGGTGTGACACCCAGAGAGTCAACTCTGACTCATCTCCTCTGCCCATCTGTCGGAATATATGTAGATCTGACTTGGGGTGGAGGGTGCAATCCAGAAAGACCACTTAAGATAATGTATCCACTTGATAAGGTTAATCTGTTGCAAATCCATGAACATAAACAATTGTTTAAGTGATGCCATATGGGGGGGGGCAGTCAGTAAATCTAGAAGACCCCTAGATGAATCATAACCAGTGAACCTCGTGAAGAAACATTATTTTCTCAAGTGGAAAAATGAAATTCTGGGTGGCTAAACTCTGAATTAGACATATTTTTTTAATAATACCCTATTGTCTCTTTTTTCTTTTTAACATACTGATATTTTATATTTGCTGCAATGATACAACTTGCTAAACATGTCACCTAATGCATGTTTACATCCTTTGTAGCAAACAGGCTTTTTTCTCATCCATTCAACTATGAATATGCAAAGAAAGTGCTATTTGTTTATTTGGTCATGCACAAACTCAGATATTACATTTACATTGGTGTCTTACTATTAATGCATAACTGCAATATTTTCAATCATTGTTACTATGAATATAAAAGTAAGTCTTCGAACTGCTGCTGTCATTGTTGCTGTTAAGCAAGTTGGACTTCTACATAGAGCTCATAAAGATTGTGCCTCTGGTTCTGCATGAAATCTTTCTTGATGGTTGCAACTATTTGTTAACCTGTAAGATTCAGGTTGTTACTTTCAGCATCAAGACTCAGCAGTTGCATGCAAAGTCATAAGGTTTGATGCAGAACAAAGGAAAGGCACAGTAGTAACATTGTCCCTCTCACTTCATTGAATTTAAGTTTCGTGCCTGACATCTTTGCTTGCCACATGCAGACACAACAAGAAGATTATGTATCCTTATGCCAACTCTTTCCGGATTTTAGCCAGACCCCTATTAGTCGGGTAGCTCCGACATTAACACATTGCCACTCTCCCTATCAGTGTTATTCATGATGATTATTGTTGGCATTTGTTTCCCCTAAATCTTTCTATTAAAAATTCTGAGCCACCATTAGCTTCATGTTGTTGCTGCTGAGGAGTAGAAGGAGCAAATCAGACCTCTACCCCGAGCTTACAAAGATTGTGTCTCATGATTTTCTAGTTCTTCTTGTTGGCCATGATTTTTACCCCTCAACACTCAGAACATCAAGGCCCAGTGATTGCATAGAAAGTTGGAGAAAGTTTGGCCCAGAACATACAAAGAAATGACACAGGCAATGTTGTTATCATTGCTCCATGGATTTGTATTTTTTGAACAGAACATGCCTTTGCTTACCATGTGCAGAGGTAGAGGTGACCAATAGACAACAGTGTTACTTCCCATATTTTCACCTGACCTTGCTACCTGTGTAGTTATAGCACTACCACATGGCCGTCACGCCTGCAACAGTAAGGAAGGATTGGACTTTAGGGGAGCACTGTTGTTGTTAAATCTCTTGTTCTTTCATCAGCACTAACATAGCTGCTTTAAAGTTTTTATCTTGAACTTCGTTTTTTTTTTTTCATTTATTTTCCATGATGTATAAAATATTTTTTAATACTGTCAACTGATTATAAATTGATTGAAATCCACATAGGGTAAACACCAGGGAAGGAGGAAAAGTTATTAAACAAAAGGTTAAAAATTAAGAGTAATTAAGTAATTGCTAAATTGAGCCAGGCTTCAGATTCAGTTCCACATCATAGTCATACAACTGATTCTATTTAATCCATAATGGGACTCTGACAGATGCTGTCACTTTGACATAGTGGTCCATGTATCAATGGTTAGAGAGAGAGAGAGAGAGAGAGAGAGAGAGAGAGAGAGAGAGATGACACCATTAATGTTGCAGAGTTGGAAGGAGTCGAATTCCTAAGAATACTTGGAATTTTTAATCTTCAACAAATCAACAGATAGTTTAGATATTAGAAGATTTAATAATGAGGAGTGTGAGTCATATATTATGGAATTCTGTCAGTGGGATTTAGCAATTCTGGAGTTCTAGCAGTAGGCGTCGGTCGAACTGTATATCTTCTAACTTGACAACCCTACATTCTCCTAAATGGGGAACCTGAATGTGTTCCGTAGAAGAAATATATAAAAATGCCTGCATTCATAGGGACGTTATAATTCACAATAACAGAGCTACTCCGTAATTCCCCCACAATAGACTTTAATATTCTCTCGACATCTTCCCTTCCTCCTCATCCTCCATCTGATAGAATCACTAATCCAATAAGCGAGCTGAACAGTCAGCCGATCAACTACTTCAGTACAAATAGTAGTAGATGTAGTAGTAATAATAACAACATTAACAATGATTCTCCTTACATTCATCCCAACACTAACTAACCAGCACTAACTAACCAACACTAACTGATACCCCCCCTCAACCAACACTCTTATACATTGTAGTGAAAATTGAGTGTGACTGCAGTCATGGAGGTGGGCTGCATGTGCGAACTCGAAACCCAAGTGATGGAAGACGAGAAGGCAATGAATCAGCAGGTTCGAATGCGCATTAATTTGCATAAATGAGATAATATAAGGCCGGGAGTTAAGATGTTTGAGAGAGTCGAGCTGTTGAGGTCTCGAGAACTGGATGGAACCTGGTTATAGCAGAGAGTGTTGCTGAGAATCGAGTCTAGTTTTTTTTTTTATTAGAAGTTATTTCGGCGTTAAATATGGAACCAATGTGGCCGAGATGAAATGGGAAATTTCAAATGATTTGCGTCGAACCTGACAAATTAAAAGTCGTGTTAAAAATTGAAAAGCGTTGTCGAAGAAAGAATTGAATGAGTCGTGTCAAACTGTGAAGGTTGAAGATATGAAGTGAGTCGAACGTTTTTTTGTCTTTTTGTTTGTTAATCCCAGTGGGATTCGTTGGATTTCTTTAACTATCGTCCTCAAATGAACGTGTTGGAATGCAGTTCGGTCTACTTGTTTGTATTAAAGATTCAATTCGGACCACCTGTGTGTATTAAAGTCGTCGTTTTTCAACGAGGAATTTAGAGGGAAGTCCTGTTGTGTTGAAAAGAAAAAGTTATCGTTTTTAAACGAAAAATATTTTACTCGAGTACAATTCGAGTCGCATTTTATTGTGTTTGAAAAAAGTCATCGTTGTTAAAAGAACTTGAAATGCGATTCGGATGACTTGTATGTATAGAAATCCTATTTCAATGCGGAATTTAAAATGAAATCCTGTTGTGCTGACAAGGAAAAAGGCGACGAATCAGCAGGTTCGATTGCTCATTAATTTGCATAAATGGAATAATATAAGGCCGGGAATTAAGATGTTTGAGAGAGTCGAGCCGTTGAGTTCTCGAGAACAGGATGGAACCTGGTTAGAGTGGAGAGTGTCGCTGAGAATCGAGTCCAGGTTTGTTTTTTTTTCGATTAGATACATATTAATCCGACTCAAACTCACCTCAATGAACAAAATCTAGATCATCCCCCCCCACTTGAAACCCCAATACAAATCAACAAATTTATAATAGGCCCCGACCATTTCATAAAAAAAAACACACCTATATCGGTGTCACCTCAACTCTAATCAAGACCAGAATATTTAACCAAAATTCTTCCTTTAACAATTAAAACTCTAATAATAAACAAGGAACTTCTAACTACTTTAACTAAAAAACTTAAATCTAATAAAACTCCTTATTCAATTAAATGGACTATCCTAAAAAAAAGTAAGTCTTACACCCCAGGCTCTAAGTTGTGTCACCTCTGCACATCTGAAGCTATAACAATAATTACTTCCTCTAAAGCAAGAGTATAATAAATTCTAAAAACGAACTAGTTTCCTTTTGCAGACATAAGATTAAATTTAAATATGGTCAATTTGAAATTACTTAACTTTGAATAATTCTCTTAAAATCTCATTTCCATCAATTACAAATTTTTCCCTTTTACTTCCGCAGCACTTTATAATCTTATATTTTATTATAATCCCTATCCTCCCCTCCACTTTATCACCCTCCCCTGCAGAATCTGTTGGAATGTTTATGCATGTGTAGATGTATTTATCTTCTGTGCATATGAAGACCGAGGCGTCTATGCTCTGACATGTGTATGCTGCTTGTATCCATGTGTGCTTTTGGGTATACTTATGTATAGGTATACATACATTTATATGGGAGGTCAAGTGTAATTCTTTTCATTTATCTTCCCCTTTCTATTGGTTGCACTATGACAAAGTCCGCAGGCACCAGCCGTCCGCTTCTCTCTCTAATTACCATTTATTCTTTTCTTAATCTCTACAATCCACAAAAACTCTCAATAAAAACCTTCTAATCCTACAGAAAAGTTCTTCTTCGCAATAAGCTTATAGCCCCCAAATTCTTTAAAAAAAAAAACTTTTAAAAATATTTATGCTCCCTCTTGTTAACATGGCCCATAATCCTACCAAACCATATCCACTCAGCTACTCTACTTTGCCCCCCTCCCTCATTGCCCTAATCACTATTTTTGCAGAGATAGATTGTCATGACAACCAGATCATCATTCTCTATTAATACACAACGTTGAACTATCTTGACGTTAAGCCAATACACTCCCTTACCCTTGATGAACTCAATCGACCACGTCATAATATTCTATACTTATTCTTCAAATCACTTTCTTTTTGGATATTTTATTTCTCTGATTTTGGACTCAACAACCATGGGAACACACTGTTACATGGAACCGTTTTTTCTTTTTTTTTTTTCTTTTTACCCTACTCCATCTGTTTCATTATTCTACATTTCATTTTCACGCTAGTATATTTTGCTAATTCCTCCCCTCTGACGAGAAGGAAAGTATTTCTTCAAAACTCTACAGATTAAGGACTTTCACCTTGTGTTTCTTTTCTGAAAAATCTGGCTAAATTGTTTCTCAACATATTTTATTAAACCTATGTACTTACATATTAGCTGTAACCACCTGCCATTGTTTGGTAATGATTCAGTTTGTTTGTTTTTTTCACTGTCGCTTTGTTTTTAAATATTATTCTTTTCCTCAAAACAAAGTGAAGTAACTCTGCACTGATAATACAAAGTTGCATCCCCTTTTTGAAATGGAGTCTATATGAGAATTCCGACCTGATCCAATTGTTTCTGAAAAGGAATTAAATCAGATTTTCTCATTCTTAATAATATGCTGCAATGAGCTACCAAAAGAATTATTATATATTATATTTGATCCAGAATCAAATATTGATTTTTGTAGGAAGAAAATTATAAATGGCAAAATGACCGACTTTACTTTATGTGTTAAATTTTATGTAATGATGAATAATGTATAAAATAATCTTTATTTTATTATTAGAAGGAAAAAAGAAACTGAAAATGATCAAACTATCATATAATGACTTTACATATAAAAAGCCTTTGTCAATCTTGTTATCATAGTGAGCGTAGCTCTTTGTAGATATGAAACCAGTGCATTTTATGAATCAAATTTGATTTTATCTACATCAATAGAAATCTGTTTATGTTTTTAAGAGGTAGCGAAAAAAAAAACTATATAAGGATTTTATGGCTAAATTGCTTCTCATGTTTAATTATGTCATCTTTGTTCTCTTTATTTTTTTAGCACAATTAGTCTAATTGGACATGAGTCTAGAATTCATATGCATTATGGATATCATAGATCTCCTTACAAAACAAAAAAAGAGGGGGGGGAGAATTATATACACCAACACGCCACTTTGCTATCAGATCACACATGCTGCATTGGTTTGAATATGTGGACTATTGTGGTGGATGAATATATCCAGATTAGGACAATTAGTAAATGGGTCAGAATCATGGCCATCCCTATAACCGGCTAGTCAATCATTCAACTGGAGGTGTACAAATATTCATACAGCGATTAATGATAGAAAATTCCCTTTTGAAATTAATTTAATGTTTTATGTGTTTTACATACTAAATAAGAACCCAAATGAGTTAATTGATAAATTTAACAATTATTGACAAATTCTTATTTATTGATTTGTTTTGCAGGTGTAAAGAGATAATCAGCAATCAATAGATTCTGTTTAATCCATTAGAGACATCATGTTTGTGAATTTTTTTAGATGAGGATTAGTAATTTACATTATTTGGATTTTTCACACTACTGCTCTCATCTTGGATTTTATTCCCACAATGCTTTTGATGTCACCTCAGATCATTTTGAGGTAGTTCTTATCAAACTCTGGAATCTGTGCAGAATTTCACAAAGACCCATGGCACAAAAATATAAGTGCTAAATAATAATTAGTTTTAAGTGACAGTCTTTTGGAGATTGAAGATTAAATCCAAAGTACGTGCAATACAAAGAATTCATTTAAACTACCCCACGTTCTGTCTGTGCATGCTCAAATCCTCTGTGATGCTGAGCTTTTTATGGCATCCCTACCAAACCAAAAATAGAGCTCTTTAAAAAATAAGGTATTTTTGTCATGACCATGATTGTAATGAAATAGTTTTTCATAAAAACAAATCAAAGATGGCCAATCACTCATAACCGGACATTTGACGTTTTCTTGTTTTTTGTAACTCTCAGATATTTCTATAATTGATAAATTGTGCAACTTTTGATTGATATAGGTTTTAAAATCTCATTCTCTCTTTGTGTTCTTTTAAATCTGCCCCCCACCCCAACATTCATTTGCTGAATAATTAACTAATGGATGTCTTAATTCCTCCACAAATGCCAAAGGTGTAAAAGAAAACGTTGATTTTGTTACAATTCCAACAGCTGGAATCATTTCCTGTGTTTTAGAGATAAAAAAAAAAAAAATGAACTTCGTCAGTCATCACCTTCTTTACTTATCTATCAACCTGTTTGAGTTTAGAGTTTTATTTTCGGAAGCAACATTGTTGATTCCTTTTTATTTTCATTTAGTTATTTTTTTTTTTTATACAAAATCTTCCAACTACAAGACAAAGCTTAAATGAGGAAGGCATGCAATGAAAGTGGATGAATGAAGAAATAATGGAAAACAACTAAACTCCTTTGGGGTCTATATGATGAAATATTTAAAAGAATTTGTGTGTGTGTGTGTGTGTGTGTGTGTGTGTGTTCGTTCTTTAAGTTCACACAGAAAGTTCAATACTGCCTATATTACTAAAACTCCGAATATGAGATAATTTGTTCCTTGTTGAAAATAATTTTATTTTTTATATGATCATTTTTTTTTTTTTTTTTTTTTTTTTTTTGCTTTTTGCTGATATAAGCATTTTTCACAAAATTCCCATAAAAGAAATTCTTTTTTGAAATATTGTTTTTTTTTTTTTTATATACATTAACTTCGTGTTGTCATACGCTAAGAAAATAGTTAAAAGATTTCATTTTGCAAAAAAAATTTATAGCATGCAGACATTCTCAATTTATTTTACATTTTTCTCCACCGGTTAATACTTGTTTCATTTAACTAAATTATTCCCGAGCAATCCTGGGTCAGGACAGCTATTATATAGTATGAGGGAAAGAAAAAACTTACGGGAATAGCAACCAATACCATATTGTTTATCCTGTGCATTTTTGTTTTTTATCTCTTATAGTTTCAATCTATTTGTAGCACCTACAGATAAGTGTGGTGTTAACATTCACCTTTGTATGTAAATGGGGATGAAAAAAACTAGATTTTCCTTTGTTTTCTGGAAGTATTTTTTTATTTTATTGTATTTTAATTAATTTTATTTATTTTTTGTCTTTTGGTGTTTCTACACATTGAATGAATTAGTATCCTTGTTGTCATGGAGAATCAACATTTATCCCTGCATATCTGCACATAAATTCTCTAGGTGTGTGTGTGTGTATATTTGATTTAAAAAAATATCAAGCAATGGCAGTTCTCAAATATAAGTTGCAGCAATCATATCTCTATTTATATAACGTTAGGTATGTGCATATGTTTATATATTACTATGTACATGATTCGTTCCTGAACTAATTAACTGATCATTATGAATTTTGGAACATAACAGCTAGATGTAAGGGGTTACTATAAATCCCTATTTCAATTTTACTCAAAATTCATTATATGATTTTGATTCTAGATGTCTCTTAAGCTTAGAGTTTTGAGAAGAAATCCAATTTCAGGGAATCTAACTTAATTGGTTGGTGTGTAATCACTATGGATCAAATTTAATGCAAATATTTGGAATATTTTAATTTTCAAATGTGAGGTTGTGTCTGTCCTAAAACCCTTTAAAAATAATTTAAAGAAACTGAAATTTTGGGAATATTTATTTATTGATGTCTAACAACTATGGTTAAAATTTCACAAATGGCTTCTCCTGTATAAAACTAATTGAACAGAATATAGCTTATGTTATGACCCTTATATCTAGCAGCTATGTTCAAAAATTTGTAGCGATCAGTTATTTTAGGAGTGAATCCTATGCATACAAATTCATAAACATATGCATAACTTTATGCATAGATATGCAGTTTTATTTTACATTTTCTATAATTAAGCTATATATTCCTTTTCAAAGCTTTTGTATATTTCTGACTGTAGTTGTACAGCCTAAACATTCTTTTCTTAAGATATCTGCGGCGTCTGGAATGGTGTTATGCCAAATTATCTTTTGTGTTTCTCATTGTATTTCTTATTTTATGTTTTCTTTTTTGCCTATTAGTGTCATCAGTGAAGTAGAAGATTGGATTTCACAGATGGGATTCACATGAGAGCAGAGCACTACCGTTTTTTTTTTTATAAGATGCTTCCAATATATACATATTAGTACTACAGAAACAAGTGGATTTGAGTTGACATATTTATATATCAAGTTTGACTGCTTACTAGACACCATTGTCAAGTATCTCTGTACAGGTGTGTTTGTCAGGACGACCTGACACAAAGGTACTTCATGCTACAAGTAAAACTTGACCAAATATTCAAAATAACATAATATTCAAAGCTCAAATGAGATCCCCTCAACACGGTTATAAACTGGCTCAAAGGAGGAATGCTGGACCTTCTACTAGTGACAGCACTTATCTGGATAGTCCACCAAACTAGATGAATTCTTGTCTTGAAATTCAGCAAGACCAAGGGAAAACACAAAGATAAACTATAACATAGTTAAAAGATCAATTAGGGAGAGGAAAATTAGTGTTCTTCATTTCTTTACTAGCTCAACATTTGAAAGGTAAAAGAGAACTTTAATTGAACACGCGCATATCTATTTATTTCATGTAGAAATCAAGTGTTAGTCCCAGGAAAAAGGAAAAAAATAACTTTGTTATTGCATTAGTAAAACCATTATCACTAGAAATTTACTATTTATCTAATGTCAGTTTTCATTTAATTAAAGTCCATATCTTTTTATATAAAGTTAGATATGCGTATATGTTTATATATTTGAATGTATATGATTTACTCACTCCTAAACTAATTAACCGATCATTATGAATTTTGAGATACAGCTTCTAGTCATGAGCATGAGTAATATTCAGTTTAATTTAGATTTATGCAAAAGATTTAATGAGGGGGTTTGAAGCTATTTGTGTACATTCAGATATCTACTTACATATAAAAAGTACTTTGTGTGTGCATGTATGCGTTTGTTTTATAATGAGACCGATACTGCACCAACCATACCGGGTGTCCTTAACCTCGTCAGATTCCACCCGATATGACAGGTGTTCTTTCGATCATACATTGTCCCGTCACAAGTTGGCCTGTTGATCGTCTTCACCCACTGTGTTTTCATGGTGGGCGCTTTGCCTCTCAATCAAATCGTCTCTTACCCTGGGTAGGTAGTCTCTGGGTCCATCAATCACTCCGCTGGTCCTTGCGGCTTGCTGCAAAATGAAGAGTCCTCACCACAAACAGAACTCCAGTTTATAACAATAACAAACTATTTATTAATTTCATTACTTCATAACAGCTACTGTCTAAATTGAGGTGACTGACTATAGCAGTGAAACGATGTAAGACCAATAAAAGTCACAGATTTCCCATTAACACAGGCTAGTTAACATCATAACATCAGGCCCTGAGGGCTCCCAAATCGGGAGTGCTTGACCAGCCCAGCCATTCAGTTTGCTGGCTACGACTCTACTCTTTTTAGAATTCCTTTTTCTAAATCCAACCCCTTTTCCCCACCTCTCCTTCAGAGAGTGGTTACAAACACCCTTTCTTTCTTCCTCTTGTCCACACAACACCTCTCTCTCTCTCTCTCTCTCTCTCTCTCTCTCTGTTCCCCTAATTTCTACTCCTCTTCGAATTTATCTCTACCAAATTTTAACCCTCATTTGCACTGAGGTTTTTACTGATCAAATTAATAGTGATTAGTCATTCCAGGTCGAACAATGCTTGGCGGCGACCCTTACTCTTGACCCCCATTCTAAGTTGTCAGCCTTAATCAGCTAAGAATCTCTAGATCTCTTCATACCTCTCAACAGAGGTTTTAAAAACAACCTTTCATGTTAACAGATATATAACGACAATGAGATAAAAACAATTATTTGTTTTTTCTCTTTCTGACAAAATTCCATAGACATTTCTGTTTTGTCCCAATCAGACATCAACACTCCCTCTTCTGACCTCTCTTCCTCTATCCCATCCGGTCAAACACCCCCTCTCATCGCAATATGCACCTCGCTGCATGCATTCATGACACCAATAGTATCATAGTTTCGTATGGTTGCCAAAACAGCTTGGCCGATTTTTATAAAATTTTACACAAATGTACTTTGTCTGGGAGTGGTCTTAGATAGGCTTTGCATCAGAATGCCTTTTTTTTTTTTTACATAGGCAGCACCACTTATCAAGGCCAAGAGGCCACTCGAGGATACGGGTTAAAGAGTGTACAGTAGAAATTGGACAATATAGTAACTGTTAGTAATGGAGATTCGATAACTTTGTTAACTTATATGGAATGGCTCATCAAAAACTTGTTTACGTTAGACTTGAAGACAACCATATTGTAGTCAGCTGGAAAGCAGAAAAACGGAAGACAATTCCATAGGCGTGCAGTTCTAAGAAAGAAGCTTTGCTCATGGAATCTACGTTTAGGTTTAGGCACAGATAAAGAGTGGGGGAAACTAGTGATAGTGTTTTCTGCTAGACGGGTATTTCTTGTGAAAGTTTGGCGAGGGGGTACCGTAGAATGGAGCTCAGCTGAGCACCTGCCATGAAAATAACGATAAACCAGAGACAAACTCGCAACATCTCTTCTGTGAGAAAGAAGTTGCAGAGAAGAGAAAAGGACATCCCCCACAAGGATGCAAAGTCTATTTTGAACTCTATTAAGGCAGGATCAGTCCTTTCTAGCAGCTCCTGCCCATATGTGGCAGCAGTACTCCATCCTTGGACATACCTGTCTCTTATATAGATAGAGAATTGCATCAGCAGTGAGATATCTACTGGATTGATAGAAGAATCCCACCATTTTTCCAGTGGCCTTGGCAACGGATTTAATGTATGTGTTCCATTTAATAATGATTTGATAAGTATCAATAATTGAAAAATCCAATAAAAGAAAGAACCATTCTATTTTGACTAAAGTTAACACCTTTATATAGCCTAGCATCACACGTGCATTTGAGAAGTTTTCTCATTGCACCAGCATAAAAACTCGATGTATAAAATCAACAGTAGATTCTTTGATAAGACAGGGAAATGTTCAAAATATGTTTCTGCTTAGAGTACAATTAAATCATGATAGCGTTTGCATTTTAATTTTTAATTCAAGCCATTATATGAAAATAATTCTATAGTTAACAGTAGGATCTATACAATGCAATGTAGACTACAATGTATTATAGGCTTAAACACTGCCGGGAAGCACGTGAAACTTCCTCCTGGTGCACTGCGGTGAGTTCTCAACTAAAGCAGCCAATCAATTAATTTGATTGAGAAAATAGAAGGTTTTACAGATTTTAATGACAATAAAAATATTGAAAGTGTGGAACATTTGATCTTCATTCAATTCCAAGCAACGTCAGGTCTACCTGCTGGTCTCTGATAATTGTGAAATTTTAATAATAAATATTTGGCATCAATTAAGAAATATACTTAAAATTTCAGTTTCTTTGAAGTATTTTTCATGTGTTTTTAGGGGGCATACAGAACCTGTCATTTGAAAATTTTAATATCTTTTTCACATGGGTACTTTCCTCAATCAATGTATTGAAGGCACCATATAATTTTAAAACATTTTACCAAAATAACATTATATGTTGGCATAGGATTTCTACATGTTAGCTGAGTCTATTGCTGAATTGCAGTGTCTACTGTGCAAGCTTATCCTGGCTTGACAAGCTCTGTTGCAGTTGACACAGATGTATGTTGTGTTTGGTTATGAGAGCTCTGCTACAACCTTCTGCTGTCTGTTCTCTCTCCTCTCCCTCCACTGTTGCTCTCTCCCCTCCGTCCATTTGTATATGGCACTTATTAGATAGTATGAAGCTTCCAACATTTTCTAAGCATTAAAAGAAAAACAAAATATTAAAATTGTTAAAGGTATTTTTTTTATTGACTCATATCATGGACATTCAACATTTTTGCCAGATTTTAAAAAAATCTTTAATCTTCTGATAAGAATGTGAAAATGAAAGGTTTTTTTTTTTTTTGCTCACTAATAGGTATGCGTACATAACCACACACAGTGTTGTAGCAAAATTCGACACTTAACAAAAAGTAAATAAAATACCAGCTGCTGAAGAGCGTAGCGAAGTTGTGGATGCACAAGATCACCATTAGATGCCCTTATATCTTTCAGTGTGACTTCACTTCTGCACACAAGGCTAAAATAAGAAAGGCATAACTGCTCAACAATTATTTTCACCGAACTTTTCACTTGACTGAAATCCCTTTGACTTTTTTCTAGTACATAATCAAGGCCAAAACCAACAACCACTTCCACCATAGGATTGACTCTTTGAATATTACTACTATGGAGGCATTTACCTCTATAGACAAAGATATAATCTCTAAGGAGTGTGACTCATTTTGTGCTCACTTTGGGATTGTAGTTATTACCGACATTTACTTTGAAAAATAATGTACTATGGTATTCCAAATGTGGCTCAATAAACTGTTGAATCTCTGCATGTATAACTTTTGTTGGTTTTATTATCTATTTCGTTTTCTTTTTGTCAAATGTTGGGTTTGCTGCAACTCACACACACACACACACACACACACACACACACACACACACACACACACACACACACACACACACACACACACACACACACACACACACACACACACACACACACACACACACACACACACACACACACACACACACACACACACACACACACACACACACACACACACACACACACACACACACACACACACACACACACACACACACACACACACACACACACACACACACACACACACACACACACACACACACACAACCTCTGGCCTTGATTGCTGCTATGGTTTCAAATGATCTGAAATAACAGCAAGGGGATACTTGATTCCAAATATTTCTCATATGTTATATCCCCCCCTCTTTTAGAAATAGAACACGATTATGAATATCTCCAGTATCAAATAATCCTTATACACTGTGAAATTTACTTTATGTATGAAAACCAGAGAGGGGAGATATTACATGAGAAATATTTGGAATCAAGTCTCTCCTTGCTGTTATTTCAAATCATTTGAAACCATAACAGCAAGTATTAATCTCCCTTCCATCAAGGCCAGAGGTTTGGAGAAAATATCAGATATTTTGTAATTCATATGAAAAACTAGGAAGACAAATGATTATTTTATGGTTGTAAAAAAGTGTCAAAAATAGGCTTTGGATGAGGGATGATCCCTTAAGGGCAAATATCGCATAGCCTACTGCACAATTCAGGTCATTACCGTACCTTCATTTATTAAATTCTGATCAATAGTCGCTGAGATTTGGAACTTATATCACCATTTTTTTTAGCAATTTTATGTATATATATACATGCACTCATAGCTAAATTGAATATTGAAATGATCATATCTTTGGTTCTATGGAACGAAAGTACATGAAAATTTGCAGGCTTTTTGAAGATTAAAATATTATTCTATGAGAGCAGGTGTATAGATCACATACCCATACATGTATGTGCTCTTTACCTTTTAGAAACCGAAATCTTTTTTTTGTTCCATTTATTTTATCATTGAATATCTTGTTATTAAATGTATTTGAAAGGTTATCTTTCTCATTAGTCTTCATCCTTATGCGCTTGAAATCAAAAATGTCATAAGGTCATGCTATTGGATATCCTCAATGCATTATGTTATGCATGTTCCAGAAAATAGAATGTTTCATGTTTTTCTTATGAAAAATATGTGCTAATGGTCCACATACAAATAAATGACTAACCAGACAGAAATTGTTCTTAAAAGTTTGATGCTCTACCGACTGAGCTATGGAGAATGAGACCACTGAATGGTTCAAAACTGCAATTGAAGCACATGTTCCCACATGGAAATTCTATAGCAAGCCCCACTTTCCCTAATGGTTTGTGCAGCTGCCATTGCTCAAAGGCAGCATGCGTTCCGCAGATTCAACTGACATAAGTCCAGTTCAAACAGACAGAAGTATATAGAAGCTAGAAGTAATTGTAAGAGAGTAATAGTGACACCTAAGACAGATAACATTGAAACTACCAGAAAACGCATCGAAGCACAGACATTAAGAACCTGTGATTTTTGGAAAATTTACAACAGTGTAGTAAATAATGGGCAGTCAATGATTCCCTCACTATCAAACAATCATGAGATTGCTTGCACGGCAACCGACAAGGCTAATCTGCTTGCCAGTCGGTTTGCCTCAAACTCCACACTGGACCCAGCACACCACTCCCTCTCCGACTTTCCTTTGCGGGCAGACGCCACACTAGACGATTCGAAAATCTCCTTCTCAGGTACATGGTATCATAAAAAACCCAGACACCTCAAAAGCATGTGGACCAGATCTCATCTCAGCTGTGCTATTAAAAAAATGATCTGCTGAGGTTGCTCCAGTTCTCTCCAAACTTTACAATAAATGCCTTAATGAATCTTGCATATCCAACTGCTGAAAAACCGCTTCTGTGGTACCAGTCTTCAAGAATTCTGGTGAAAGAACTGATCCAGTAAATTATTGTGTCATTAGCCTCCTCCCACTTTTCACCAAAATATTTGAGTCCTTAGTAAATCAAGCCCTAGTCCAACACCTAACAGCTGCTAAACTCCTGGCCGACAAACAATACGGATTTAGGCAAGCCCGTTCCACAGCAGATATCTTAACTGTAGTCTCTGAACGTATATACCGTTCACTGGACAAAACAGAGGAAGGTAGAGCAGTAGCCCTTGATATATCTGAGGCTTTTAACAGGGTATGGCACGATGATCTTCTAAGGAAAATTAGATCATATTGTATCACTGGAAGAATACATAATGTAATTAAATCCTTCTTAAGTAAGAGAAAGCTCCAAGTTGTCCTCCACGGTTGTACACCTAAACAATATGACATAAATGCAGGAGTACCTCAGGGGTCTACCTTGGGCCTTTATTATTCCTGATATTCATAAATGATCTACCTGACCAAATTGTATCTGAAATGGGCATATTTGCTGATGACACCACTCTCTATAACAGGCACAAGGGGAAAACAAATAAACACATGTCTAATGAAATGGCAGAAACACTAGAGGATGACCTCCAATCTGTAGCGGAATGGGGACAAAAATGGATGGTCACATTCAATGCTGCCAAGACTAAGCTTGTTTCCTTCAACAACTACAAGAAACCTTCTCTATCACTAATAGCAATGGCCAATGGACACATTACCTGAAAGTACTTCTTTTAAACTCCTCGGCCTAACGTTTACAGGGAACATGAACTAGAATAGATACATTGAGAGCATTGCCAAGGCTACTGCAAAGAAGGTGGGCTCTCTACTGTGCTAGAAAATTACTTATGCCTGAAAGTAACCTGTACCTCTATAAGGCCACCATTTGCCCATGTATGGAGTACTGTTGTCACATTTGGGCTGGTGCATCTGCTGCTTGTCTCTCATTCCTTGACAGTGTTCAAAAGAGAGTTGCCAACCTGATAGGTCCTGAACTGTCATCTGAGCTTCAGCCTCTGTCCCATCGCCAAAATATTGTATCCCTCTGCCTGTTTTACAAATACTTTAATGGTGAATGCTCTGACGAACTACAAGCACTTGTACCTCCTCGACGTGACTACCCCCCCCCCCGGCAAACCCGACAAGCAACTAAGTCCCATCCCTTTACAGTAGAGATCCCTAGGTGTAAGAAAGCCTTTTACTCCAATAGTTTCTTCCCCAGAACTGCAAGGCTTTGGAACTCCCTTCCGGGATTCTGCTTTCTCAACTGTACTGATATGCAGAAGTTCAAGTGTAATGTGGACAAACATCTTGCTACTCATCTCCCTTCATAATGCCTGTCCAACTTATGTCCCCAATAGTAGCCCCCTACTTCAAAGTGGCACTGTACCTTGTTTGGGGTGAAAAGTGATTAAAAAAGACAGAAATATTCGGGAAATCGGTTTACTTTACTTTATTATATAGAATATTACTTCTTCAAACAATTACTAGTAAGT
Organism: Euprymna scolopes; assembly: GCF_053919585.1. Lineage (NCBI taxonomy): Eukaryota > Metazoa > Mollusca > Cephalopoda > Sepiida > Sepiolidae > Euprymna > Euprymna scolopes. The sequence goes on from NC_136504.1 coordinate 66,168,089, forward strand.
TTAGTTACTTCATAAATTTTTAACTGGACTACTGGATCAGGTTGTTTGACGATACCGGCTGCTTGACCTAAAATGCACTAAACATTGATGTTATTGTGTTTTTTATTTCCCTTTATAAAACTCAATCATGTTATACAAAGCCAAAACAAAAATCATTTTTTCTTCTACAAAACAATACCAAACACCATGAATAAATATTGGAAAATATAAAGGACATGTTTTATGGAAATAATTTGATTCGGCATTAAATAATAACCTTAAAAAGGTTGATATGCCCTAAAATGAAACACTCATAAATTCTTACATTTTAATTTTAATTTTGTTACTCAAGTGGCTGCCACTTGTCTGTTTTATATTCGTTGCTGTTTTAAATTAACTGAACATATATCACCTATCATGCATTCTAATGTGTAATCGTCTTAGCTCAGTTTGATATTTTATATTCCACTTTTTTCACTCAATTAGCTTTGGATAGATTATAAAGCAAGATTTTTTAAATATCATTTCGTATTTTATAACAAACTATCTGTTTATAGCTGGCATTGTCCGGTAATATATTTATTTGCATTTTTTATTTATTTATTTATTTTTTAAATGACCCATTTTTTTTTTTTTTTTTTTCAGTTTTATGTTTTCTTTTTATTACAATCAAAGGGAGGTAACTGTATAGTCAAATACAGAATTATATCCTTTTTTAAAAATAATGTCGATTTAAAAATAATTCCAACATGGACAAAGTATTTTCTGGAAGGAAATAAATCAACTTACATTTTATTCTTCTTAAAAACATGCTGCAATGATTCACAAGAAAAACTTGCGAACTAGAATCAAATATATATTTGTAGGAAGAAAGCTATCGATGACAAAGAAACAATAATGCAATATATGGATAATAATTGAAATAGGATGAAAAATACCTAACAAGATGAAAAAAGAAAATCAGAAAAATAAGTTTTTTATGGAATATGTTTTAGATAAAGTTTATCATAGAATGCAATGCATGGAAACAATTTTCAACTTGAGTATTTTATTGATAATTATATAAACTGCAATGTAGCTAATCATGTGCAGCTGCACATATAAAATACCTACTGTACTTTTTGATGTAACTAGATCAATAGGCTTCGGAAAGAGAAAATAAGTTCCTCCAAACGATATCTTGAAACACCTAAAGGGGAATTTGAATGTTTATACCAGCCGTCTATACCCCTTCTCATCTCTCTCCCTCTTCCTCTGTTTTCTTTCTTAGCTTTTTTCTCCTCCCCTCTTCCTTTTTTCTCCTTCCTACCCATTCTTCGCCCTCCCCCTCTTTTACTGTCACTTCAATTCTCTCTATCTTCCTCCTCGTTATCTCTCTCCATTTTCCACTTTTATATATAGATATACCAAAACCAAACACATTTCTTTTTTCTTTTTTTCTACCATATTTTTACCAACTTATATTTTGAACTTTTCAGGTCGAGTTGTCAAAAAAAAATATCCCGGGAAATTTATCATAATTTATACCCAACATCTCATATTACAACTTGTTTAATGATGTCATGAGTGTCAGCAGCAGTATTCTTGGCTATTTGGGCTTTTAGATCCATCTTGCTGCCATGTCCATTCATGTTCTTTTATTGCTTTATACCATAAAACATTTGAATGCATAAAAATGCATAATGTTGGCCTAAATTCAAATTTCCTGGGTTTTAGACACCTTGTATTGTTTCCTCTGTAGATTTACTCTTATCTATGCTATTATGTTTCTGAATTTTTGAGATGAGGATTGATAATTTATATTATTTGCACTATTTTGACTACTGTTCTCAACTTAAGCATTTTTTTCACAACGTTTCGGCTGATGTAACCTCCAACCTTCTTCAGGTGTATCTTGTCAAACTCTGAAATCTTTGTCGAACTTTTGAATCTTTATAGAATTTCAAATGAAACTCTTTAATTTACGAGGGTAGCATGCTCTTGTTCTATCAGCCACGACCAGGTAGAAGTCCTAAGTAATTTACAATTGTATTCTTAGTATTACCCCACATTGAGGATTGAACCTTCAACATCCAGAAGAGTGTCAGTTACAACTGAATTTTACCTAGTACATTACCCATTATGCCATGAATCCTTGCAGACAATTTCAGTATTAATTTTTGGAACCTTCAAACATTCTTATTTTTTAGGTAGACAATCTTACTACCTCTGTTTGAAATTCCATGCAGATTCCAGAGTTCGATAGCAAGATTCCCGAGTTTGACAAGATATACCTGAAGGTCATTGTAAAAATACCATTCAAGACAAGAACAGTAGACCTAACAATCTATCCAATTATTTATACTATGTTATATATTTTCCTTATTTGTCCATTTTGCCATTTTCATTGAGTTTTTGTTTATTTTTAATCCATTTAAAAATCACCTTTCTGCTCTCCTTTCCCTTCAATGCATTTGATGTCATGCATATATAATAATAAAAAAAAAATCATGTCGCCGTTTTCATACAATGTGATTTTATTTGCTGTTTCTGTCTTTACTCAGACACAACACAGGAGACACAAGGTATACACCTTCCTTTCTTTAACTTTCTGTTGTCTTCGTCCATTATTCGCATGCATTTTGTCTTGTACACTTTATCGTTTTTATGTTTTTGGTTTCAGTATTTCTGCTGTCATTATCAATCTTTAATTTAATTGTTGAATTATCCTTTCTAATCTGGTTGAGAAGTTAAAATCTTTAGAATTATGTCCCCTGATTATTTATATGGCTTCACTAAAACAAATATTAAAAAGTTTTCCTTTTTGTGATGTTGAAATGTATGGATTGTTTTATGAAAGGAAAGTCCAATCTTTTTCCTCTCGTCCTCTCTTTTACCTCTCTCTCTTATATCCATTCTTACTCACAGTTCTTACTTCCATTCTTATCACTTCCTCCAGCACTTTCTCTTTCCCCTAATTTTTCTCAACTTGCATCTTTTCTCTTTCTTTCCCAACTTTCACTTCTTTCTATACTCTTCTTCTTTATCGCTTTTCCACAATTTTTTCTTTGTTTTCTCTCTTCCCCAAGTTTCTCTTCTTTCTTCCTCTCTTCCCCAAGTTTCTCTCCTTTCTTCCTCAAGTCTTCCTTCCTTCTTTCTTTCTTCCCCAGGTCTATCTTCTTTCTTCCTCTCTTCTCCAACTCTCTCTCTCTCTCTCTCTCTCTTTCTCTCTCTCTCTCTCTCAATTTCATTTTCTTTCTCTCTCTTTCCCAACTTTTCCCTTTCTCTCTCTTTTGCAACTCTCCTACCTTCTCTCTCCATCTTTATTCCGCAATTCTCTCTCTCTCTCTCTTCCACAAATATCCTTTCACTTCTGCAATTCTAATCTCTCTTCCACAACATTCCCCTCTCTCTCTTTTGCCACTTCCCCTCTCTCCTCTTAAACTTTCCCCTCTCCTCTCTAACTTTCTCCTCTCTCCTCTACAAGTGTCGCCTCTCTCTTCTGTAACTTTCCTATCTTTCTCCTTTCTAAAACTTTCCTCCCTCTTTTTCTTTCCCAATTATTTCCGCTCTTTTTCTTTCCCAACTTTCCCAACTTTTCATTCTTTTTCTTACACCTTTTTTTCTTTGTCGACACTCGTCCCCTTGCTTCTCTTTTTTTTCTTCAACTCCTCTTTCTCTTCTACAATTCTTTCTCTTTCTCCTGTCTTTCTCACTTCCCCAACTCTTTCCTCTCTCTCTCCTCCCTAACCCTCTCTCCCTCTCTTCTAACCTTTTCTTTCTCTTCCCTTACCCTCTCTCTCGTTCCTAACACTCTCTCTCTCTCTTTCCTAACCCTCTTCTTTCTCTCCCTTAACCCTCTCTCCATTTCTCCCTCTTTTTTCTTCAGCTAACCTTTCCCCATTCCCCTCTATTTTCAGCTTTCATCTATCATCTAAGCTTTTCTTTTGCAATTATGTTTCACAGTAATTAGTGTTGTCTATTTTTAATCAAATGATCATTTGCAACAGGTCTCTTATTAGTTTCGAATTTCATGTTTATTTTTTTACGAATGAGATTATCTATGTTTTACATTCTGTGTTTTATATTCTTTATTTTCTGCAGATTTCTTTTTTTTTTATGTTGTATTTATTTATTATAGATAGATATTTTGTCCTTTTTGATTTACTTACTTCCATTTTTGGTTTCACTTAAAAACTGTTTTTAATTGAATATTTTTAAACAAACTTCAAATGATAATTTTTAAGTGGATGGCCACATCTCTTCATCTAGAAGGAAATGATTGTTACTCAGTGTCGCCCTATCCCAACGCTACATGAAAAGTATTTGATTGCAAGGAACAATGTAAAAATCGAAGGAATTCTGAAAATGTTAAGTATTACTGCTGGCTCCTGTTTAATTACTTTCTCATGATGGCAGTCGGTTTTTAATGTGTGCAATATCCAGCTCTCCAAAAATGGGCACTATAGATTGTAACAAGTTTTCTCATTCACCAACCAAGGACAAAAAAACAAAAAAGAAAAAGGAAGTATCAGAACAGATACCAGATTTTGCTCCTTGCCAAAAGACCAAGAGTATCCCTATTTACTTGCCTAGCCACGAGGGTAGAGTTAGACACAAGGCTGTTTTTTTTTTAATGTGTAGAAATTCCAGCTTTCCCAAAAGGAGCAATCAGGATTGCAACAAAAATAAAAATTGCATTAGTATAGAAGAATTTCTCCTCCTCCATTATCCAAGGACAGAAAAGATGAAAAGTAGTATCAAAACAGATACTACACTTTTCTCCTTGCCAAAAGACCAAGAAAAGAAAGGTACTGCTTGCCATTCACTCTAATAGGTTTAAAATAATTCTCCAAAGTAGTATCTCATTTATTTGAAGCAATTATGAAAGTATTGTGAGTTAATATACATTATATACACTGGGTGTTAAGCAAATTAATGGCATAATTTCAATATTCTATGTGTAAAATAATCAAGAAGTTCATACAAGCATCAGTCCGGAAATGCTTGATTTGTGAGTTAAAGGCCATTGTAAGAAATACTAATCAACATTCTTTATTGTAAACACCTAACATGTGCAATGCATGTAATAGTGCACTGTTATTTCTGCATGCGAGACAAACACTATTCCTGTGACAACATCACAGTTAAAATAAGCCATGACCGTGAAAAGATGACACCAAACAGATATAAAACACGAAATATGAGAAGAAATATGAATGTCATGATTGGTAGTGTTCCTTTGTTAGTCAACATGAGAGGCTCGGTTAACATCCTTCTTACCTCAGGTAACAAAACACAATAGATGAAATACACACAAATAAATATATAGCCAACACAAACCAAAAACCATACAAAGAAAGAAATGGACCACAAAGGAAATTAAATCAATAATAGTGCTATTACAAAAGCAACTGTCACGCAAAGAGGCTCCTTTACACACAGAGAATATAATTCTAAAGTTATCAATTTTCAAACACCCTATATATATATATTTATTTAGTAATTTAAGGGAGTTTATGAAGCATAAAAACGATGTTGTTTTTGATATTTAATATTTTATTTTCGGATATTTCAAGCAGTCCTCTGCGAAATGTAACTATGACAGCCAAAAAAAAAAAAAAAATAAATCCATTTTTTTCTAAGTTCATTCCTAGCAAAAATTTTCGAAATAGTTCACGTGAATTTTTTTAACTGTTTATTTTCTTAACCAGAATGTTGTACTTTTGAAACTTGATGTATAGGGAATTTGGACCTATGAAACAAATTCGATTTCTTTGTTAGCCAGTAAAAATAGCTGCTAAGGGGTTAATTAAAAAAAAATTGGAATTTGGTAGTCGTAAGTTGACTAAATGTATCTTCTACACATGCACAAATATATATTTATACGTTTAACTATGTTAATTTTTAAAGTTTTTATATGTTTATGGACTTATCTCAGTTGATAATAAATAACGATAGAGAGCTATATGTTTTGGTTTAATTTCTATCTAATGACACCTAAGTCATATTTTATTTAAACTTTTGAAATATATACTGTACTTTGTAGTCATTACTTTTATTTTATTTTAGTCATTTCGGTTTATTTATCTATAAACCAAAACTAATTTTACAGTTTTAAAGTTATAAGCAAAAGTAATTTTATCTTATTTATACAAAGCAAGAGTTAACAAATTAAAACTAAAACACGAAATTATCATTTCAGAAGTTTATCTTTCTCTTCTTCTGACATGTAACCAATGCACACATGCAGAAACATGTGCATGCACACATATAACTGCATCATACAAAAATCGGTGGACAGGAGATATTGTTTTAAAAAAATTAATGTCAGTATTAATCATGGTAAAGTTGGTATTTAAAGAAAAAAATTTGTGAATATAAATCTATTGAAATTATTAAAGAAAAAATTTACTTAAATAGAAAATCATTTTTCGATAATGTTTGGAAAATACTGACTTTTTGTCTGAAATGTTAATTCTAGTCATGAAATAAAATTCGAGTTGACTTGTGAAACTGTTGATAAAGAAAGATGGAGAAGTAAATATATTCCTAAACAATTTAACAACTATATAAAAAAAGTGAATATAACATTGTTATTTCAAGGTAGCGAGCATTTTGCTTTCTTGAGTCATAAAAGTTTGGACACACACATACACAAATGCACACACAAAAGAAAACAAAATGAGTTTGTAGCTAACAATTTTATTTTGGAAGCTATTTGCAATTTTGTAATAAATGCAGTGATTCGAATGGTAAATGAAATTAGAAATTACCGGTGAATGTCTTTAAGTGTTTATTACTGAAAGAATTATCAGGTGAAATAAAATATGTAATCGATGAAATCAATTAATATCCTTTTTTTTATGTGAGGAAGACAGACTGAACATTTTCGTATTTCACTGACTTGATAAATTCAAATATGCACTTAGCAATTTCATACTATGGCGATTTAAGTTCAAGAATCCAACTAACTTTGTGCATCTAAATATATGCATGTGCTTATATATAATTAGTATTGGGACAATTAATCAAAATTAGAAAAATCAAAGCTTTTGTGGGTATCAGAATCGGAAAAATTTGAGCCTAATTTCCGATATCAAAACGATTCTTTAAATTTTTTTCTTGACAATAAAAAAATGAATCAGGAATTTATTTATTTGTTAGAAGTTGTTCACTTACAACGTAAGACTAAGCGCCACCCATTCTCAGATTTAACATTGATTCACAGAGTTTAATTTATTTCTTTTATTGCTACATTATTCGAAACGTCTGTTTGTAAACCTTTTTAGTTCACGCTTGATATTAAAAGATTTCAAATGCTCTAGACAAGGGTTTTTTTTTTTCAATTTCGTTGACGTGCTCGTTATGTCACCGGCTTCTTCTGAAATAATGTTCATGGTACTTTTTCGCTTTGGATACAGGTGAAAAATATAGGTAAAAATCTCCCGATTGGATAAAATACATAAAAGGAAAATCTTTAGAAGTTTTCAAAAGGAAATTATGTCTACATTTAAACTTAAACTCTTCCTTGGAATAAGAATGATGTTTGGGAATTTGTTACTGTAACTAACAGAACAAAAAAGAGACGAGAATCAAGTATGCAATAAATAAATGTTGCCAAAGGCAAACTCTTATACCCATCTAAAACGTGGATTCCATGAACAAAGCTTCTTTCTTAGAACTGCACGCCTATGGAACTCTATTCCGTCTGCCTGCTTCCCACCGGACTACAACTTGGATGTCTTCAAGTCCAATGTTAACAAATTCCTAATGAACCGCCCCCTTAAGTAAACACTTCATCAAATCTCCACACTAACGTAATGTACTTGCAATAACCCTTATCCCTGAGTGGCTTACGGGCCTTGATAAGTGGTGATCACTGTGTAAAATAAATAAATAAGTCTATGTTTAAACGTCGACAATGTTATGCTCTACCAGTATTTTCTTTTGACTTTTGAGCAATTCGACAAGATTAAAAAGTTAGAATGGGCCAGAAATGATTTTATGTTAAATTTTTGTGCAAAACTGCTTTCCTACTTAAAATTCTAAAAAAATTTTTTTTTCTTTCTGTCACATAATCATCAAAAAAAGAATAGAATAGGGGAGTGATTTAAGCTAAAGGTGTTAATCTATTTTCCTCATTATTTTTATTATTATTATTTGTATTTTATTTTTATTTTTACAGTAAGGCAAATTAATCTAATAACTGACTTTATAACTGCAAGAAAAAAAAAAGCATCAGTATTTCTTCATAGAGGGAAGATAAAGAATAGTTAACAGAAACCCGTCACAATGTTAAGAATGGTTTTCTAAATAGTAACATTATTATGTAGAAACTCATTTTTGACGTGAGACAGGTTTTGTTAATTATTCTGTTCCTAAACCGTTTTCTTATTTTGCATACCAATCGTTGATTGTTTTTAATCGTTGATGAAAATTTCAATGGCATGAACGACAACGAAATGCAAATGAAATTTGTTTTAAAAGAAAAACAAATCTTGTCTCACAATTTTCAATCAATTACAAGAAAAATATTAGGGAAAAATATTTAGAAAGATTTATTTCTTGTAATGTTCTTCCCCTTCCAAGTGTATTTTTACATTTTGCAAAATATATGCGGACATTCGACGGGGAGGAGGATGGTCATTTGAACATTTAAAAAAAATAACGTTGACAAATTTGAAAAGAATTGGAATCGGTACTTGTATCGGATTCGGGAATTTAGAATAATATTAATAATTGTATCGAAATCAGGAAAAATTTTGGAATCATCTCATCACTAATATAAATATCTTAAATAACAATAAAGCAACAAAAACACTTCTGAAGACAATCATGAAGATTGAAAGAAGTCAAGATGGACGATAAAAGAATGCTCAGATCCGTACTCCATGAATTTCACTAAATACCCGAAAACTTGTTTGCAGAGTCAAAACAATGATTAAGAAAAAATATCAAAAAGATAAAATTCTGTTATCTGTAACCTGTATGAATTACGATTTGCTCCCTAAATGCACACACACACTTATATATGAGAGTGAATTAAGAATGTTTTCGGATCTTAGTTGACGTACTTCAATTTTCTCTATTTATATTTTGTTCCGGATAAGAATGATATGGTTTTATAATAAACTACCTAGATTTTCTGTTTTAATATACATTTTCTGTTAAACAATTGTAAATCGGATATTTTACTTTTAGTATAAATTATAAAATTATATAATAATAAATCTTCAAAAAAAAAAAAAAAAAAAAATTCTAAAATCTCTATTTAATCCTAAATATTGAGTTTATTTTTTTGTAATTGGAATTTGATCCGTTTGTGAAACAATCTGATCTACATAAATTTAATTTATATTGTCATAATTGTTTTTATTAAATAAATAGTTTTATTATCTAAAGCTATGTTTCAGGTTTACTCATCAGTTTAAATAATGAAACTGTATCGTTGGTTGAAAAATTCAAATCTGAACTTCTTACTGTAAAGCAATTGTAACAATCCCATTTCAAATACACGAGAAATAAGTTGATAATGTATAATGCTTGCGACAATAGAAGGACGCAAGAATAAATCTATTTAGGCATTAAAAATAGTTTTATGTTGTTTTTGTTAAATATTACGAAATGACGAATTATTTCCATTAAAATCCAGTTACTGTTAGGCATCTAAAATTGAAAAAAAGCACTCTTGCAAAGTGTCAACATTATGTGAATAAGCGAAATCAAAACAAAATAGCGACTGAATTTGACCTGATACTATGTGACTTTGCAAAAACAAATAAAACTATTTTTAATGCCTGAACAGATTTTTTCTCGCATTCTTCCTTTATACATTTCCAATAAGTTTTAAACACAATATTGAGAAACATTGTTCTTATCTACATAGAGAATTTGTAACATGCCTAACTTTGAATCTCAATTTAATCTCTTAAAGTGCATAATTAATATAATATAATCTCTCTAATGGAGCATAATTATTTTTAATAAATATTTTTAATATCCATAAGCACGTTCCATGTTCACTGGCACTCATCAGTATGCATGATGAAATTGTGCTGCCAGTTAAAAAATATTTTCATTAGTAATTTTCATTATTCTTTGTACAAAAAGACGGCAGGGGAAGTATTGATTCAGTGCAGTGTTAGGTCTCCTTTACTACATCGGATAGTATTATGCTGAATAATCTGCTGATGTTAAAAAATAAAAAGTGAGTATCATACATAACCATAAGAACTAAAGGTTTTATTATGTGATCCAAGGTTTTTTTAACAGCCCAGTCTGATAAATCAAAGGCGCAAAGACAGACTATTTGATTCTAAACGGCATGACCACTAATAATATTATAACATTCAGTCAATAGCCATTGTTTTGTTTCTGTTAATTATTAATAAATGTTTTCTGTAACTTACTATTGAATTGTAAGCTAGTATTTAGTTAGTGTCAGAGCTGGGTCAGACCATGTTGAAAGATCCAAAGTCCCCAATGGCCCCAGGCATACAACATCACTGATGATATGAATGTATTTTATGGACAAAATATAAAGTTGGAGATATTTGGGTCTTGCAAAATAAGAATTTTTTACACAGGGTACCCAATTAATATCGATCACATACCAGTTTTTGATCAAAATGTGCAACATTTCATTGGCATTTCTTTTGTTTCAAATCACTGACCCTTTTTTTTTTTAGTAGACAGTCTATTCCATAAAAAATTAATCTTATCAACCCAACATTTAAAACAATCCAATATATAGCCTCATTCAAGAAGATTTCCGTAAGGAATGGAAAGAAAGGTTCTGTTATTTGCTGGCCATTGACAACCACATAAAATCTCTACAAGCTGATTTGTCAATGTCTGTTATTTCTTAATTTTTTCTATCTCTTCAACGGCTCTTAATTATCCTAATCATCTCATGAATTATATAAATACTTTGTAGTAAAATTTGCATAGATTATCTCAGGATTTTAGAAGAAACTAGACTTCTCTATGATCATGAACAGTTGCAGAGTTTAAAGATATAATGTACAACTAAGATTCCAACCATTTTAATTCTTAAAATTTATAAATATGACATATTCTTAGCATTCTTATGAGTTCGATTCTTTCCCAAAACCTGTTCATGATCCTTATTTATTCTTTGATTTGCAAATTCATAACTTGTGACATATCCTTTAAGACATTCTTCTTTCATAACTAAAATAAGTCTTTTTAGTTCTATGTTCTTTTGCTGATAATAATTGCTTATTTCAAGCGTAAAATATATAGGTAAAACAATTGACTGACCGTACCACTAACCCTAAGTCCGGGAGTAGTTTCTAGTTGTATTAAGGTAAGCTTTTTTCTTTTAAGCCAAAATTAGCAACAAACTTCCAAACAAGTCGAGCCTCATAATGAAAGATTACTGTAACGATAGATTAAAAGTAACGATAACAAATTCATAGATAATAAATCTTACAATCAGTAATGGCACTTGACATTTATACAAAAGATTTAAAAAAAAAAAAGTAAATTAAATGTGTGCATAAAATACTCGGTAAGTTCGTCATTGCTACTAAGCATTTGTTGTACAATGTTTTGGAAGAAATATGAATCAGAAGACAAAGGCTGCTTTAGAGAGCTGCCCTCTAACAAATATGAAGTGAACATGCCTTTGGAAATTTACATTTTAGTATACAAATCGCTATACAGGTGATGAACATCAAATATGCTTAAGCGCAACAAGACAGCAGCTTGTTTTAATGGAATATAGTCAACTGAACACCAGTTCATTCTTAGCATCGTAAGTTCTTGGGAAACTCTGCATCTAAGAAAAGATTATACAAAATAAAAGGTAAAATAAGGAAAAAAATTTGTCAAGCTGAGTAACAGAGAATCATAAATTCCGTTAACAACCATGGTGGTCCCATACAGTTCTTTAAAGAGGTACAACTGGTTTCAGAAAGTGCTGAAAAACCAATTAAGATATCTCGAGCTCATCTTAGATGTCAAGATCAACATCAGTGGAAATAAAGTTCAGCTGGAAGCTGCTTTCACTGAATACTTGTGAAGAATAAAACCAGTCAATTTATCTTCACCTAAAGCGTGAAAGAAAAAAAGCTACTCTGTGAATCTACTGAACACTTGATTTCAGCAGCTCTCAGGGGAATATTAAATCTACTGAGTTAAGATACAAATATTTTTAGTCATTTCAAATTTTCCGATTCCAAAAACGATTTATTTATTTTTTATTTTAACTTAATTTTTTATTGCTGGTATAAATGATAAAATGATACATATTTGCTGATCTTAAATCTACCCGTAAAACTAAGATTTATAGATCATAATAAAAAATGTAAGTAAAAATAGCACCGGAAAAATCGCCTGATAAAAATGGCATGAGTTGATAAATAGGAAAAATGACTCTAGTGGAAAATATGGATGAAAATTTTCAATAAGTTTATCAAAATCTTGAATAGAATAAATCAAGGAGAAACATTAAGATATTTGATTAAAAAGAAAATTATATTTATATTTGAAATTAGATGAGGACTCTCCACTGGATCCCTTTATGCGATTTTAGAATCTAAATCAGTAATTGTACCTGAATTGAGAAAAATATTGGAATTGTCCCATCACTAGTGCCTACCCAGTTTTAGTTTTTCATTTTTATTTGTTGGCACATTATACAGAAAAAAAATCTTAATTGTAAAGAAGACAACTCTTTTTATATTTATATTCTTTAATAAAAAAAATAAGTTATTCCCCCTGCTGATTTTTAGAAAAAAAATTTTATAATTGAAAAATGTTTCCATCTTGCTAATTATACAGGGAAGACTACATAGTTTTTTTGTTTTTTTTTAATAAATACCTTATTAGTACCAATAATTTGGTATAACAATAACAAATGAAAATTGGCTAGTGGAAATCAAAGATGCTTAAATGCTATTTAGATTCACATTTTTAATTTTTATAAGATACTTTTGTATATCAAATTGGATTCTTTACTTCAAAAACTGACAACAAAAATGGATCATTATTTTGTGTACTGTCTAAACTGTCTATACACTATTTACACAAGCAAGCTATATCTTTCTGATATGCAATGTGGAAAATTGATTTTTGTAGAAAATATGAATTATTGAAGTAGGAAAAAAGCATATGTTTTTGTAAAATCAATAAAATGGATATAAATCACCATCTTATTTGTGTATCTCTATCTTTGTCTCTCTCTCTCTCTCTCTCTCTATATATATATATATATATATATATATATAATCTTCTATAATATTAAGCTGTGTGTGTGTCTGGTCACGAATGGGCTCTTATATGGTTGACTATTTTAAAAAATTAATTCCATATAATGATAGAAGATGTATCGAGACACAGGAATGGGTATGTTTGATCTGGCAGAACGGTGGTTCATTAAAATTGTGGGTCTGCGTTCGCGCCTGATCCACAAAGTATGGAAATAAAAAATTTAAAAATTTAAAAAAAAAAAAGACGTTTACAAGTGTTTTTGATATAGATGTACATAATACTTTGATAAGTATGTTTTAACTTAAATAGGGATGGTATAATAAAATTGTGAGGTCTGCATTCGCGCCTGACCTCCATAGAATGGAAATAGGCACAAACTTTAATAAAGACTTTTCATATCTATCTGCGTAAGTATACTTTGATAATTATGTTTCAGTTTGAAGAAATATGGTATAATAAAATTATGGGGTGTTCGTTCGTGCCTGACCTCCATAGAATGGAAATATGTCACAAAGTTTAACAAGGTTTCTTAATATAGATTCACAGAATATTGTGATAAGTGTTTCAGTGTGAACAGGTATGGTATAATAAATTATGGGGTTTATCTATTTTATTTCTACTTTCATCATATTTTGCTTTGGTTTTGATACCCCCAAATTCGAAGCTATCTCTTTACAACCCTTCCTTTTCATAACCTATTATACTTTCATAAATCAGAGTTCATTTTCTGTAGGCTGTTTTTGAACTCGGTCAACAACGGGCACTTTTGCTATATATGAGAGAGAAATAAATATATATGTCTTTAAATGTGGTGACAATATTTTGCATTAAATTTATGTAGAAAACTGACCCCTAACCCCTCACTTTCAAACCTAAAATATTTTTTGTAAAAAATTTAAATTCTTGAGTTTATCCAGTTCCATGTTGATTTTTTTATAACAGTAATGGAACAATGTCACTTCGTTTTGTATATTCAGTTTCAACTCAAATTTTGCAATTATTATTTTATTTTGATGCATCTATCAAGCTCACCAGAAAAAAAAACTTGTGGAAAATTCTCTTTCAATTCTTTCTTTAACTTTTCTACTCTGGCATCTTTAATTCTAAGTTTCTGGCAGAAAGAATTTATCAGTAAATCCCACATATATCTATCCAATTAGTAGCTATCAGGTTACTTGAATTATTCATCACAAATATTTTTAGTTTTAGCATTATTCCTTGTAGTGTGACTATCGTCAGTTTGACTTATTTGATTTGCTCTCTAGTAATTATTTTGCCTATTTTACTAATCCTCAATAAAATTAGCTTGTCAATTTTCTTCCATCTCTGCAGAATTTTTATTGCCGAATCGGAGCCTGGATCGAGCTTCATGTTTACATTTAAGATTTTGACTTGATCAAATTTCTTATTACCATTATTACCACATTTATCATTTATTTTTTTGTTATTTTTTATTCTGCAATACGTACTTTTATACCCTATGTTATGGCATTTAAAGCTGTTTTATAGAGACAATCTCTATATCAATGCATCTGTCCACAACTGAAACACTGTTTAAGGAGCAGAGTCTTTTTTGATTATCAAAATTTACTGGTGAAGTCATTTTTTTTCTAGTTGCAGATTTTTCTGATATGAGACACTCTACTGTGTTTGACATCTCTTGAATTCTGGCACAGACTAATAAACCATTGGCTATTTGCTGGCTCATTTTCCAGTTTGTTAAAGACTTTCCTCATTTCTACATTTATGTTCAACACCAGTCCTTGTGCAAATACGATACATTTCAAGTTATTAGCACTTAATTCTTCTTAGTCATCACAGTGCTTAGTTATTATGTTTTCAAACGTTGTGTAGTTCTTATCCTTTCTTGTAAACTTTATACGTTTCCACTTTTTGTGGAAGAGAGATGTTTTTAGACTAAATAATTAGGTCAACAATTGTATTGCTTCACTAAATTTAAGATTATTGGTCTCTTTTGGTAAAATGTAATTTAAAAATTCCATATGCTCCACTGTGCTCAATTTCCTTAACAGTAATCAAACTTTTTTTTTATTTTTTATTTTTTTTAAATCAGCCCGCTTTTCACAAAGTGTATTATATATATTATGGTTTGAGAGAATATACTTTGTTCTGGCTACGCATTTGACAATTCAAATAACCTTTTCTATTGCTGTTGAGTCTGAATAAACATCTTTAATCTTAGATTTTGTGCCAGCTGTTCTTTTTGTAATTCACATTTTTCTGGTTTCATTTTCTTTCGTCAAGATGCTTGTTCTTTCTGTAATGTAGTGTACATTTTGCTGATGCCTGAAAATCTCCAAGAATGCATTTTTGAAATCCTCCATTTTGATTCCGTTATTTCTAATATATGATTTTTCTGTGTGTACACATGCACACACATGGCATAGCCTAAAGAGGTTCTTTTCCATTTTCCTCTTTTTTTTTCATTTTTATTGACCTGATGAATTAATGAAGTTCTATGTAACTTTTATATATCATCTTTTAAAATTAATTTATTAATTGCTCCTCTTAACCGGGTAGAGCTTCTACAATCTTGATAGGCTTGCATTATAAAAGAAAATCTTTTTTAGCTCATTTATTTTTAGTTGATTTATTATATATATATATATATATATATATATATATATATATATATATATATATATGTATATGAGAGTTAAATCACAGATTTGATAATCAAATGAATCCAAAAACTATTGATAGTCTTATTAAACATTATAGTGAGATAATATTTTCAAGACAATCTCAGCCAAAAACGAAAAGCTCAGTATATAAAATAGAGCCAAATATAAATGTAGGAATTATAGTTAAATTCTGTGGATTAAAAATATATATAGATATATTAAAGTCAAGAATTTATTGCTTGAAACAAGGATATATGAAAAAGAATTATATAATTCTTTTCCATATATATATATATATATATATATATATATATATATATATATATATATTATAATTCTCACGGTTAATAGGTTTTTATTTTGCTGAGAGATAAGTTTGTATATCAGTGGAAAGTAAAAAAAAAAAAAAAAAACACTTTTTCCATCACGATTCAACGATTTAAAAAGAAAATTATTTCGTTCTCCTTAGAAAACAACAACTTTTCCTTTAATCTTTTTTTTTGTGATTTTGGAGGGTTTTCTGTTTTTAATGTTTTTATTTCTAAAATTCACTCATTTTGCTTATCAAAATTCAAGGATTTCACGTTCTTTCTCTATTGTTAACTTACTAAAGCATACTACTAAAGTCATTTCAATTATTGACATCAATTCAAGTTTTCTTGTTGTCAAAGTTATGCGACATGTCCATAGAAAAAGCTTGAACTTATTTAGTCTGAATACGTTGTCTCCACTCTTGTAGGATATAGGTCTCGAATTCTTGCTTCTAGTGTTGTGTGATACAATTTTAGTAATGTTCAAATGAATCCTCAATGTTATTGTTATAAGATTTAGGTCTTGAATCCTTATTGACAATGTTATAGTCTTGAAGGTTCGTAATAACCAAGACAAATGCAGTGATATAAATAACAAAAGCATGTTACAGAAATTATGTGTCTGGTTTTGCCATCAACAACTGCTACAACTTAAATGTATTTATTGTGTCTCTGTAAATTCCAAAAATAGGTAAATCAACTTACACCATAACTTTCCACAACTGCACCGAACCATACCTCAGGCTGATAGGAAATGGCCACACCAGCACAGCATGCCCAAGACTCTCTCAGCCTGAATTTTGGTATGAAATAGCTAAACTGGGGGGAGATTAAATAGTTGTTTTTTTGTTGTTTTTTTTGTATTCATTTAAAAATGTCTAGTCATAAAAAACATTTTTAATAGTTCCTTGGCCATTTGTCTAAGATAAAAGTTTCAGGCGTTTTACTCTTGACAAACTATTGAATATATATTAGATAAAATGACAATACTAATGACAATTAGTAATATCTAAAGCTATTTGTGATGATATGCACATTAGAATTTTTTTGTAATGGAAATTGCTCAAGACAGGGCATGAAACCACTTGATGTAAGGAGCAAGCAAGAATGAAATCTGATTATTGCAAAGACAGGAGATACCTATTGACCTTAGTTTTGAAAAGACCAAGGTTTTATGGGTGGATGGAAAACAGTGAGCAGGAAAAGAGTTCCACAACTCTACAATCCTTGGAAAGAAGCTACGGGAACAAGGTGTATCAGGGTTTGCACAAACTCGAAAAGTCCATTTTTTAATTGCCTTGAAATGTCCTTGAAAATATGGAAAATGCCTTGAAAGGTCATGAAAAGCGTATTTTTATGTCCAGTAAAAATGTGTCAAAATATTAAAAATAAAATAGAAATAAATACTATTAAATTATTTTTTAATGGTAAGACACACCATTAAAATATTTGTTAAATATTGAAAATAAAATCGAAAATTTAAATTGTATATTATCGTGAATACAGAAGTTGCGTCCCTTTGTTTTTGTTGTTTAACAGTGAAGGGGCGTAACTCTTGTACCGGAAATTTAAAAATAAATGTCCACTGTCCTATTCCTCTGTCAGACAGCTGTCTTTTCTAAACCCAAGACTAATGGCCATCAAGCAGTTATGGTGCAGAAGGCAATTTAAAAGTGCATTAAACATTCTTATGCACAATTGGAAGGTAAAGGAAGATGAGTGTGATAGTGTCCTGAAAGAATATGATACTTTTCTTGAACAGATATCTGTTATTGGATCTGAAAAGTTTGTTGGGTTCAACCATAGGAGTGAAGATTACAGACTAACTGTTTGCAACCTGATATTTATTACAGCAAACTATTTCAAGTTGTAAAGACTGTTCTGCTGCTCTCTCGTGGCCAGACCGGTATAGAGAGAGGATTCTCCATGAACAAGGAAATAGAGCTTGAGAATATGAAGGATGAGACTGTATTGGCACAGAGGATCATCTGTGACCAGGTTAAAGCAGCAGGAAGGGGTGTCAAATCCCAATAACCAATCTCTTGATTGTTTCATGCTCCATGGCTAGACAGAGGTATGACATGTACCTGGGAAAACAAAAAGATAGACAAAAACTCCACAGAAAGGCAGACGTTGAACAGATAGAAAAACTAAATAAGAAGAAAGTGAGCGTAGAAAATGACTTCATCAGTAAATGCCCTGGCTCTGAAAGCAGAAAATTCTGGGAATTTGAATTAGTTGACAAACTCAAATGCTTTCAGAAAATCGGCCTTTGAAAAAAAAATGAACTGACTAAACTGAAAGAAAGGTTTCAAACTAAACAAGAAGAACTAAAAATGATTCAGAATCAAGAAATGAATGTGTAGGAAGGAGCTTAAGCTGTAAATAGTTGACTAGTTTTGTTGCGTGTTAGAGAACTTCATGTGTTACCTTTAAAATTACTTCATGAAATAAAAAATAAATAAAAATGACTTTTCCTATTATCAATTATTAAGTTTTTTGGTTTATTATGTTGAATTTTGTCTGGAGAAGGCATTGAAAAATTTTGAAAAGCCTTGAAAAATTTTAAAAGGCTTGGAAAATTTTTGAAAAGGCCTTGCAAATGAACATTGAAAATCTGTACGAACCCTGTGTATTACAATGTGGTATTGAAACAGTGGATTGATAGAGACCTAGACCAACGAGTCAAACGAGCTGAAACAAAGGAAGCAGATAATAGATCATACAATTCTGAGGGACACATGCCATAATGGCATTTGTAGAAAAGATTGAGACTAGCAACATCACGTCTGCGAGAGAGAGGTTGTAGTGAAAAAGAAAGGGTGAGGGTCAATCAAATTAGATACATTTCTGCAATTTATAAAAACTGTCATATGGGATACATATTCACCAGCCTAAATATGACAACACTATTCCATACAGGGTCTGATAGTAAAAAAAGCATGTGAAAAAATGCAATGGTTACAAAAAGTTTACAATTCTATGATATCAGCTTATCCCTCTTTCGCCCAAAGCTCATACAGTGAGTCCTATAATTTTTCAGACGCACCTTATAAACTAATGATAAATGATTTGGACATATGTGCCCTCCCCTCACACACAGACTAAACCTGTCAGTTTCTACGTCTATTTCGTATCCAAGGCTTCCTACTTACGAACGTTTTAATGCTCAAGAAACACTTAAAGAATTATATAAGTTCTTTTGATACTGGAATTCTTGGCTGAAAATCAAAATTTTCTTTCAGGTTTTTTCCTCTCTATATTTTGATTTTAAATGTCTTTTGGCTGTACACCATCGACAACACAATTCCTGGTATTTATTGACTAGCACTAAATTCTTTATCATCTTTTCAAATAGAAACCGACTTTATTTTAACTGGCCTTAGCAATTTTCCAATTTTCTGCTGAAGACAGAAAAATCAATAATGTACTGCACAACCATGACGTTTCCAATGATTCTTTCACTTCATTAGAATGATTCGAAGTTGTGAGTACTCATACGTCTCTCTTTAAACTAATATTGTTGGAATTTTCTTTTGTGTTACAACTGATTTGATTTTGTGTATTGTCTTTACGACTAAAGAGACTAAGACAGATAAAGCAAAATTAATAATGGCTTGCGTTGTATACATTGATATTAGAACTGGCATAGTGTGCATTAATGTCCGGACTAACCTAGTGCACATAGATGTCTGGACTAACCTAGTGCACATGGATATCTAGACTAACCTAGTGCACTTAGATGTCTGGACTAATGTAGCATGAATTATTGTCAGTACTGTGGTAGCTTGTATTGCTGTAAGGACTTGCGCATTGCAGACTGATATAAAAACCAGCATAATGTACATTTCTTAAAAGGAAACTTTACTGGTTTTGTACTGTTCTTTGAAGCGATTAGGAATAAGGAAGAAGTTGGTAGCCATAATCACACACGTTGGCTGTAAAATATTGTAGAGGCAGCCAATTGAAGATTTGGATAGGAAGAATGAGGATAGACATGGAGCTAGTGGCTGACCCCAGCATTTTTTTTTTTTTTTTTTTTTGTGTTGAACCAAGAATGGTTGAAGTATATCAAAGACTCTGCTGCTGATTGGTGACTGAGAACCGCTTTGACATGAAATGTGTCAAATTTATTTGGAGCCAGCTCAATCTACCCTGAAAGAATACCTTACAGTTATATAATCATCAGAGCTATTGTTATATTACATCTTACTTTGGGTATGTAAAACGTTATCTACTCACATTTCATTTGAATACAGGTTGGTTATTGGTTGTTGATAAAATTATGTGGATTTCAATATTTAGTTTTATTGCCAGGATTTATTTCAAACAGATTGACTTGTGCATGATAGAGAGACCGATAGATAGATCATTTGTCTTGTAACACTTAGCTACATCATACACAACCTCTCACATCCCCGTTGGAGCTTCTGAAAAGACAACATTTTACATTCGCTTGCTTCACTTGTCAACTATAAAAGGCTTGAGTCCCTCTGTTTATGTTCAGAAATTACATGGTTCCATCGACTTCTGCTTTTAGTTCACAGCCAACTTTTAGTCAAACCTCTCTATCTAAACTTCACTATCTATCCATAGTTCAAAGTGTTGCAGGACTATGTTAGCACGCGTTGTTGTTGGGACTAGTGTTGTGTACATTAATTTCAGGAATAAACATTTTACTAATTAAACAACTACAGTTGAAACGGTTCAGCAATACATGTTGATTTAGATTAATTTCCTAACATTTATTTTTCACATTCACAAAAACTTTTATTGGAAGAAATCAGCCATTTTCTTTTTATGTTTCTCTTCATATGATTTTTTAATTCTTTTCTTTTAATCAAACACGTTTTTATTTTCTACATAAGAAGACAACACTGTCTCCAATTCTTTTCCTATTCTTTTTACTTTATACCAAACTTTCTTTGTGTCAAATTTGTTTTAATTATGTCTTATAGTTTGGGAGCCTGTAAGTATTTGGTACTTTTGATATTGTTAGTAATAGTCATAATAATATTAACATTTCTATCTGGGTTTCCCTATGACACATTCGCCATTTGAAGGATACTTTATGAACACATTTAATAATCTTGAAAATGATCTTAAAGTGCATCCAGTGATGCCACCTCAATTTGGGAGTCTGAAATTACCCCTTATTTACCATTATATCCCCTCTATCTCTCTCTCTCTCTCTCTCTCTATATATATATATATATATATATATATATATATATATATATATATATATATATACTAGCATGGGTGCCCGGCGTTGCCTGGGTGTTTGGAGGTATATGCTGAGCAAAAAAAATTTAAAAAAACGGTCAATTATTTTAGCGTTGACCCCTATTATGACGCCTTAAACTTTATTGTTTTGGGCTCAAATCAAGTTATTAAGTTAGATCCATCTCCAACGAACCTATATCTAAAATTTCAAATGTTTAGACCCAAAATTGTCGGAAGAGTGTGGTAGAGTTCTCAAAGGTCAAATCGTTGAACTTTGACCTCTTAACAGCCAAATTTCTGGGCGAAAATGATTACAAAGATTTTCCCAATCTCAGTACACTGTATATCAAATTTCGAGTCTGTAGACTGAAAATTAAGAGTTATTGCGAAGGAAAATGTACACAGACACACAGACACATTCATATATATATATATATATATATATATATATATATATATATATTAGACATTATTAGACGTTGTCCGTTGTCGATGCAATTGCTCGATTCTATCTAATTCTGGGTTCTATCTTTATCGTGAAAGGTGTATGTGAACGGGTATTTATATATATATATATATATATATATATATATATATATATATATATATATATATATATATATATACCATTATATTACTTATGAAGTAATTGAAGAAAATCTGACATGATAATATTATATGCTAGGTTTAATAAGATAGTCATTCTAATCTAATTGGTCATTCTTTGCAAAATTCTAACTTATGCAAATCAGTATCAGGTAGGTACAGATCACCTTTCTCTCATTTTTCTTTTACTATTGGGTTATGATATATCAAGGCCAAAAGCCACATAAGGATAAGGGTTAATGAGATGGCAATGATTACCAGCTGGAAAATGAAGAACACTATGAGATTACTAACATTGATCAATAGTATGAATTGATCATTAATTATGAGGTGGTTTTCATAAGATTGTAATCAGTAGGGAAGCAGTTCTATGGTAATGTGTTCTACAGATGTGAAGCTCTTGCAAGGAAGATTTGTCTTTTCGATCTTGTCTTATAAGGAAGAACCAAACCTTGGAGCTTAATCGAGCTCCTTTTATTTAAATAATGATAGAATAAAAACAGACTAGCAACATATTTTTCTATGAGAAAAGGACTGTAGGGAAGAGAAGAAACCCACCCACCTCCTAGATTTCCAAGTCAATTTTGTATGCAGTCAAAACAAGAACGAATACTCTGTATGACACCTCTCTCAGCAGTCTGGATATACATCTTCCATTTTAGATCTGAGGTGATCATCAGTTTTAAGAGCTTATCAAAACAAGATATACCTTCAAGAAGAGAGAGAGAGAAAGAGAGAGAGAGAGAGAGAGAGAGAGAGGGCTATACCTTGAATGAGAATTTTCGAAATTTGGATGTGTAGCAAGAATATTTTTATTTAGATGCTGAGTATTGAACTTGTCAGAAAGAAGCATTTAAGCAGATATTTAAAATTCTAGTGGAGATGAGTTATGGATGATAACTAAGTTGGAAGTTTTAAATTTATTGAATTTGTTTTGTTTTAGTTTTTTTTTTTTTTGTGTGTGTGTGGTCGGTGGTTAGTACATTTCTTATATATCAACGTCTTTAAAGTATTTTACATTGATTCCATATTTTCATTTGGTTACCAAGACCAAAAGTGATGATCAATAAGAAAACGTCAGAAAGAGGAAAGCTTTCGTATTCAGTTTGTAAAGTCAGGTGCAACTCATTTTTTTTGTATGTGGTACTTGCTAGCAACAGGTACACTTAAAAAACCACACTTTTACCCCACATTAAATTTTTAAAATGCTCATCAACAACACAAGAACACTTGAATGTCACAATAGTAGACAGCGATTACAAATTCTTGAAGCCTCAGATATAAAAAGTAAAAATCCAACTATTTATGAAATTAATTTTGAATCCAGTATAAATATACTGAAATGTCTTTAGCTGCTATATTCATATATAACCTTCAAAGTTACATGATTAATCTTCCAAATTCACTCCAATATTTAAATTGTTGATTATCTTCACAATTATAAACACCTTCCTGAGGATTGTCTTTGATCAGGCCAAAAGTAATCAGTCATAACTATTATGAATTTATCAGCCAATTCCCATCTAACAAAAGGATTCATATCAGGAAGTTTGAGCAGGTCTCTTAGAATAATATTATAAACAAAAATTATCTGTAATGTTGTTAGAATAAAGCAGAACACTTACTAGCTGAAAAGATAATGTGATGCTTTGCATCTTGCAACGTAATAAAAGGGGTTCTCTTCACAAGAAAAGACTTTTATAGTTACAATTAATTAGCATATATGGAGACTAAATGAGATAAATGAAGAGATAAATAAGATAGATAGAAAATGGTGGTGTTGGAAAGTTGGATTGTTTTTGTGATACGTTTTCTTTTTATTATTAGATTGCAAGAAATATTTAATCAAATATGTATAAATAAAGAAATGCTACTTTTATTTAGTTTTTTCTTAAAAAACTTATCACATGAACGAATTAAATCAGATCATGTCTCTACAGTTATTTCTATTCTAATTAGTTTATCTCTTTGCTTATATCTTTTTTTTCATAAATTGTTTTACCAATGCCTACTTTGAATATACATGTTTTGCTTTAGATCTGCTATTATGCAAAACCGCCAATCACAGATTGCTAACCAGCTTAATGTTTCAATAGACATTTAGCTAGTTCACCTTTTTCTAGATTATTCACAGAATTATGGATGTTCCACTCTAAAAGAATGGCCACTCATAGCCCCACAAAAACACGTTGTTTAATCAACAATGCTGCGATGTACAGATGGACCGTTAGCCATACTACATGTAAAAATAATGGTTGCTTCCAGCCTGTCAAGCCTGCACACGTCATCATTTTCTATCAAGGTGAAACTTGTAGGGATAATTGTACACATAGATGACCATGTTATGCGCTTGTATGACACACAGAATATGCTTTCCTTCTATGAATCTGGTTTTTGTAACAAGCTGAGGATAACTAACTGAGAGACGATATTGAGTGCAGAGTTTACATCAGAATTTAACAACATCTGTATGTCCATTTCGCTGGGTATGATAACCTCACACCTAGGTACTATTTCCTCATTTGTTTTTGTTTTTTTGTTTTTTAAATATATGCACACATTAAATTTATTAAGTTTTTTTGTGTCTGTTCTAGAAATTTGGGACAGCTTCTCCTTAATTCTGTTAAATACCAAAATCCATTTGCATAAGAATAAACATGTTTAATTATCATTAAGTCCTTGTTTTTTTCAACTGTTTTAATTTTGTTAGATCTCTAGTTTGCTTAATATGCATGTTTGTATACTATCGATTTCTTATTCATTTCGAATATGATGCTATGCTCTTTTCGTTGTCTTTCAATCCTATTTTCTCTTTCATCAGACAACATCTTGGAGATCAAAGGTACATTCAATAATTTTTTTTGTTGTTGTCATTTTAGTAGCTGTCATCCAAAATAACTGAGCTCAGTTGCATGTTTTTTTTTATGAATTAACTTTCCCCCCTTTTTCCTCTTATTTTTGCTGTTCTCTTTGTGAGTGTTTTTTTTTTAATACTTGAGATAAAAAAATTGAAAATTTACTTTTGAATAAAAATATTTATGATCCATCCCATTTTTATTTTTAACCTTTTGTTTTGCCATTTTTTGTATTTGTGTCTGAGTGGAAATTTTTCGTTTGTCGTTATTTGAATAGCTAAAATAGATTTGTTTGGGTTTCATTTTTTTTTTTTTGTTTTTATTTTTATATATTAATTTGTACAAGTTAGGCGAAGAAAATAGCATGTATGATTGATTATATTTAATTTAAATTAAATTAAAAATGTCTGAACAAAACAGAAATTTAACTTTTTTTTTTCCAAAATATTTTGTATTATTTCGATTTAGACTACTGTTATTTTCCCAACATTTCGGTCAATGTAACTTTCGAGCTTCTTCAGCTGTATCTTGTTGAATTCAGGAATATACACATAATTTCTAACGAAACCCTTTATTTAATTCACGTGAGTAGTATGCCCTCATTCTGTCAGCCATTTGCTATCATATTTTGCGTATCACTCATACTGAGGATGACATCTTCAACCTTCAAAATTTTTTCTTAAATTACTTAGGATTTCTAGCCAGTCATAGCTGACAAAACGAGAGCATGTTACCCCATGGACTTAAATAAAAGGTTCTGTTTAAAATTTCGTGCAGATTGCCAAGTTCAACAAGATACACCTGAAGAAGATCGGAGGTTACATTGACCAAAACGTTGTGCAAATAATAATCAAGATGCAAACAGTAGTCTGAATGATCGAAATGATATGAATTGTAATCTCAAAAACAATTTCAAGATTTTTGTTTTACAAAACAAAAATCTTGAAATGTCTTCTTCTGTTTCATATACAGGATGCCTCTGACCTGCAAATATCACCCATGGAACTCTTAATAACCCTCACAATCCTTTTTGCAATCTAACTATATTTTTTTATAAATAAACTTCAGTCTATACCTCACTTAGCTACCCAGTTTCAATCGCAAATATCTAACAGTTTTTATTTTATTGTCTTGAAATGATATGTGGAGACACTTTTGTGATCGTCTCATCAGTAGTATGTGTTGCCATCGCTTGGAGGAAATTAACTAATATTATTCGCTTGACACTAAATTAACTTTTATTTAGGTCTGAAAAATGATGGTATCAATCTAGGCAATGAAGAGTTATTGTTTAGATTAGGTGTCGGCCATCTAGGAACTGATTTTAAAAAACACACAGACAAAACCCGGTGTATAGTGAAGGCAATCAGGTAAGGATCTATGATTTTTGATAAGTTTTATTTTATAGAGAAACACATGAGGAAAAATGAAGAGAAAAGATGAACGTTTGATTGGAAAGTGACATGGTGAGGCATGGTGTGTGGCATGACAAAAAAGTTCTTTGATCAGTGTGTGAAGTGAGAGTTGGCAATCCTCTCTCCAGATTTTTAACTGTAGATTTATCTAAAAAAATAAATGTCTAAACAATCCCAAACTATTCTTGAATCGTGATGAGCCATCACAGACAAAATCAGGACAGTGGAAAAAGAAATGTGTTAGAACTATTGACAATTTTTGTATGCTGTACCTAGTTGTGTTTTTCATTGAAAAGTGATAATACAAAGATTGTTGGATATTCATGACTGAAAAATGGTGGACAAATCAGGCATAGATTGAAGTTTATTTGTACCAAAGATAGTTGGATTGGAGAAAGGATTGTGAATTTGATTAACGATTTCATGGGTGACATTTTTTGAGGTCACCTTGTAGTAGGTTTCCCTAGTTAATTGAAATACAAAGGTTGACTTAATTTACTATTAACGTCTGTAAACGTGGAGAGTTACCTGAATTAGATTTGAGTCGATTAAAAAAAGAGAAAAGGAAAGAAAGAAACCTAAATCCGTTTCCTGCCAAAATATCGTGGCTCTAGACTCTGACTCTCCACTTAAGACATGAATAGTTAAAGAAAAAAAAATCCTAGAGCCGTTTTAAAAATACTCAACCAAGATTCTGACTGTTGCAAAAAAATCACTTTCAAATCCCGTCTACAGCTCCAACCTTTAGGTAGTTTTTTTTTTTTATTATTAATCTAGAAATTCTTAAAAGAATTTATGATGTTTTATATAGCAATTACAAAATGTTCGACTCACACAGTTCAAAATATTGATCTTTTTACTGACTACTTAAAGAGTTCAGCTATAATCTTTGAGACATCAAACTAAATCCATATTTATAAAATTATGAGATAACTTCATGCGTGTGTGATTTTCTTGTCTCAACGTAACTTTGATAATTATGTTTTTTTTTTACTGTTAAAAGATTTATTTACATCTAAAATGCAATGGTATAAATTAAAACAATTTTATTTTGAACTTCATCAATATTCTTTTTTCCTTTTCACTTGTACACAAGGCCGGGACTATGTAAACAATTTCGTCCTCTTTGCATTCGCCACATGATCAGAACTCCTTTCTCTCTGTTGCTGATCTGGCTATTTATGTGTAAATTTAAGAGTTAAGATAATGTGAGTTCTCCACTTTATATATATATATATATATATATATATATATATATATATATATATATATATATATATATATATATTTGAGACATCAAACTATTTATATTGAATCTATATTCATAAAGAAGACTAAGAATTCCAAAGAGGTTGGGGAATTAAATTATTTGTTTCCTCAAAGAATGGCGTCTTGTATACCCCCCCCCTCTCTCTCTCTCTCTCTCTCTCTCTCTCTCTCTCTCTCTCTCTCTCTCTCACCTGTGCACTTGGTAGCTTTCTCTTAATTTTGATTTAGTTGAAACTGGAGTTGTTCAGGAAAAAGTTATTATTTGCATTATCTTACACATACTCGAGCTGGGAGGACATCCAAATTCAGAAATTCATCTTTCTTGATTTCGGCTTATGTCATTTTGTCAAGAGATCATGTAAAGTTTTGTATCCTGTTTGATCGTAGGCTCCAGATCTAATTGTGCCAAAGTCGCCTACCCGTGATGCATATCATCATATACTTGTGTGGTACTATCCTGGGAACAGGACCCATTGTAGTACTACGTCGGTGACTGTAACTTGGTGTATTTGTGCCATAGAGACATCCATTCAAAGAAATTTTGGGTCCTCATATGGTACTACCAGCTCCCAGATTATAAACAACAGGCATATCTCCTTTAAACGAAAGGGTTAATTCGAGTTAGGTGTTTAGAGAATCTCCAAGATGGAATGATAAGGGTTGCCCTAAAGAACAGTTTTATTTTAAAACTTTTATTGAAAAAAATTAATTCAGGTAACTTAATTATGTAGTAGAGCTGACATCTATTCAATGTAGCCGCCGTCAGCCTTAATCACCACCTTGATACGAGTTCGGAACTGGAAACATACCTTTTCCACAAGCACTGACAGGAGTTCGGCGAATACTTGGTGGACGGCGGCAATCAGGCTGACTTTAGTGTTGTGGGAAGTAATGTTCGTGATGTTCTCGACATATCATCAAACAAAGTAGTCCAGCGGCTTCAGGTCGGGGGAGGTGGTGGGGGGGGGGGGTAGTGAGAGAAAGATAAAAGGTTGTAGTACTCCTTCTGAAGCCAAGCCCGGGTCTCTTTGGACTTGTGAGCTGGCGCAGGGTCCTGCTCCTACACCCAGGGTCTGTCAGCGGCCACTCGATTGTACCAGAGTTTCACCACACTTTTCAGCACATCCAGGTACACTTTGGTGTTGACTTTCAACCTGACTTCAAAGATGTGAGGTAGCAAGATGTGGTCCTCACTTGAAACCACAACCGTGGTTAGAAACTTTGTTTTCATCACCCTGAGTATGTCCCTGTTATTCATGGCAATCCAGTGATACGTTTTGAGGTTGCTGGCAATGGTCCTGTTGTCATAACTTGGATCAGTAGAGAGCATGAGTTGTACAGTGGCGCATCTCCAATCTCACTCGTTGAACATTGTATCACTTTCAGACATGATAGAAGGTTCCTATCGCTCTTGGGATGCATACACAACTAATAGATAATCTGTAACAAAAAAATAAAACCGGTTTTCATCAAACAGAAATGGAATCATGTCATCTTTTCTAGGGCAACAATTTTATCGTTCCACCCTGTATTATTTGGGCTGGAACCATCAGTAAAAATTGAATGCTTGTATTAAATGAGTGACCAACACATTTTTATATATAAAATTTATTAATTTTGAAGGAACATAACTCGAAAATTGGTAGAGTTGGACTTTGTAAGATCAATCGTTATACACACTTGAAAGTCCAACTGCTAATATGTTGACGCAAACGAGAGAGAGAGCGACATGAATACATATCAAGAAGAAAGAAAGAGAAAAACTACAGTCAGTGATATTCTTAATTCACAAGTCCCAGGTGATAAGCTCGTTGGGTTCCGCCTTTTTAACCTTTTGGCAGTACCTTTGAGCTCTCGATTCAATAAACATCTGTCAAGCTCATCTCGGATCGAATCTGATTGACTACACACTTTTTATCATTAAGCTGTCATCTTTAGTTAAGTGAAAGGTTGCCGCCCTTGCCACATTAAAATACCTTTTGATTTTATAGGTCTCCCCACAAGAACCATAAGTCAGGTACAAGGTTCTTAAATATGGAGAGCGCCAACTCTCACAAAAAAGACATTTATCATTGTGCCACACTTGCAGTTACTGATAAATGAGTTTTTTAGCTATACTTTATTTGCCACAGTGGATATTCCGAATGAGCAGTTTTAGACAGACATTGGGAACAACAAAGTGAAATACTTCTAATTGTGTAGATGATTCATTTTGAGCTGGATGTAAGCAGGCATGTATCACCTATTCCACAGTTTATTTGACAATGAGCCTACCATTAGTCGATTTCCATTATAAGAGTGCTCAGTATAATAACTAATGTTTGTTGAAAGAGGTGTTCGTTAAAGGTTTGTAGCTCTCTGCCATTTTGTTTGTTTAAGTTAAAAACTGATCAACCTTTGGCTTTCTGTAGATCCTATTTGCTGTTCCATGGAAATCAGATTACAAGCAGTAACCTAATCTAGTTTTATTTACATGCAATGACCAACACATCTTGGCTGACTTCGAGCACACAAGGGAGTTACTTCACAGGTTTTATTGAAATGGAGCTGATACAAAGTATGTATTGCTCACTGTCATCCTGTTAGAGCAGGCAAAGTACTGTCAAAACTTATGTACTATATCTGCACAGTAGCTCAAACAAGTGGTTTTTAGAAAGATAACTAGAATGACAAAGTTCGTTTTACTGTCCAATCAATAAAATAAACAGACATTCAGGACAACGATGTGAGCCACGTCCAGTTATGCAAATGATTCGTTTTGCTGACCAATCTATGACATTTTTAGCTTAATAAGTAAGATGTATCAATTAGTTTGTTCGGTGACTAGCCTACTGCATAGTTCTAGTCAGAACTGATGTTTATTAAAAAATAATGTTCATTGAAGACTGTTGTCCTTTGTGTGTTCGTTCCTTCCAAGTTTAAGTTAACTGAAGGTTGATTGACTTTTCGTGCGTTCCATTCACTGTCCAATAGGAGCAATGTCTTCATCCAGTTTTATTTATTACATATGCGAAGGCGAACAACATTTAGCTGCTAAGGTATGACCTACGTGGGAAGTAATCTTGTTCCACTATTCTGGGAATGTCTAGAAATGAACAGCCCAGACCTACTACTGCACACCTTTTGAAATTATGCCAAGATTGTTCCACCCATAAGTACACGTCAATATGTTTCACTTACTGATGATATAAAATCGACTCCTGATTACGTATGCATATTATTTTTAAACACATTTGGAAATGTGAGTGAATTATTGAAATATGGTGAAAAGGTGAAAAACTATTAAAATCTGATGGTCGTGTGTGTGTGTGTGTGTGTGTGTGTTTCCTATTTCCTCCCTGGAGGATAGAGTTAGACACAAGGATTGAAGCAAAAATTGAAATTACCTCAGTCTGGAAGGACTTTTTTTTTTTTCGCTAACTGATGTGAGAAAAGATTAAATGTAGTATCAAAACAGAAAGTACACTTTGAATTATTTATGTGGGAAAAATATAAAAGTTACTTTTTAAACAAATTAGAGAGAAAGGCCATCAAGTCTGGGAAAAATGGATGCTGTAGTCATCCTTTGTTTGAACTTCAGACTTGAGTATTTACTTTATGAGTGTTATGCTCATCTCAACAGATATTATTTTAATCAATAATCTCCTTTGTAGCTGGATTTAAAGCTAGCAGGACCCATAGAAATTCCACAGAATGAGAACTATATTTAATCAACAAATGTTTTAGTAAAGCTGATATTTTTCTGGGTAGCGATAAAAAAAAAAAAATGAGTTTTTTTTGGACATAAAAAACAATAACATGCAGCAAATATTAGTTTATTAATATATCTATGAAAATAGTGTTCATTAAATGTAGAATTGAACAAAATGAGATAAATTAATACGTGCTAGTAAATACTTAGAAAGTAATATTGTTACATAATTCAATACAAATAATAAAATCATATTGTAAAAGACAATCTTTAATTTAATTCTTCAGTCCAGCACCTTTTGGTAGACAATGGCAATATTCTTGGTAGACCTCTGTTTCTTTCGAATGTTTCCTTTTTTTTATCTAATGTTTTACTGACTTTATTTGAAGAACCACTGCATGTCAGAATTATCATGAGTTCCTTTTTCACACCATTGCAATACATTAGTATATATCATTACTAGCAATGCACCTGGCGTTGTCCAGTCATAAAACATGCTTTCTGTATTTATTATTATGGAGCAGATTCTCTATTGTTTATTATATTTTACTCAATATATAGTCGTGATTTTAAAAGTAAAAGAAAAAAATATGAATTTGGTGTTATCAGCCAGAATAAAAACCAAAACATTTAGCACTCCAGCCTTAGTCACTACCGTTTGAGCTATCATCAGATGGATAAGAAATAGCTAAAAATATAACCAACTTTAATGCATAAACATATATAATAGTAGGCTGCTCGGCGTTGCCCGGTTGTAAAATATGCATAAATATAATATTTTAATTCATACAGAAACTTAGACATGTGCATGAGAGTATTGTTTTTCAAGTTTACTACTTGTAAGTTAAAAAAACAAAAATACTCGAGTTAAGATCAAAACTAAAACCTAAAAACAGTGAGTCATTAAGCCAACTTGACACGATCTTTAAAAAGCGTTTTCAAACCTACTTATTCTTTACATAATGAATCTGTCATGTGAATGATTCATGCATGCGCATTCGTGAAACAGTTGATAAACAAATAAAAATCTGATGAGCTCTCACATACGAAATTTTCGATTTTAACCCCTTACCAACCCTTTTTTGTGGATGAAAACTGATTAAAAACTTTTCCACATGTCTGAATACTCTATATACTAAATTTCAAGTCTGTAGATAAAAAATTTGTTGAGTATATAGGTTGAGAATTGTTCACACAAATTCTCATTTTTATAGATATATATATATTTGTGCATACATACAAGAACATTTTAAGTTGACTGCGAAATTCCTTTTTTTTTTTTTTTTTTCCAATTTTGACTCTGTAGCAGCTATTTTTACTGGCTAAAAGAACAGTCTACAAAAAAAAGCAAGAATTTAATCCATCTCGCACCACTCCACAACCTTTCATTACAAAGGACATGCACTTTGAAAAAATGGATACACACACACACACACACACACAGTTTTATATATTAGATTATAAAGATATTAAAAAACGAAGCTACTTCAAAAGGAGGCCATTCTCATATTCTTGTTCAGTGTTGCCAAATTGCATTTTTTAAAGCTAAATTTTATGAATTTGGCTTTTTTTTTTAAGTAGTTAGGCCTTCAAAATTCTATTTAGCCTTTTTCAAAACATAACGTACTAAGGAAGAAACAAGCAGAATATTGTATAGATTATATCTGTAATGATCAATTATCTCCCTTTAAGATAAATTATTTTCCAGGCCAGAGTTATTCCCTGTAAACTTGAGAATTTGATTGGAAAGCCACTTTAGTATCTCTTATTTGAATAAATAATATCATTTCAACTTTTAAAAACTCTTACAAATCTAATATATTCATATAGTATACAGGTCAAAATATTTGACCTGTATTTCATTTTTTACCATGTTTTGTGAATTCATCTTTTTTATTCTTTAAATGATCTACATTCGATTCTAAAATGATTATGGTGCAGTTGTCCACCAAGGCTTTACTTATCAGTTTGTGATCTATGAATGCTATATCAATCAAGGATATGTCCTCCACAATGCGTCTGGCAGAGTCTGGGCCATTTTGACACTGGATGGTTTGCATTCTGTTGGGTTGAGGTGTTGTTCTTTGCAGTCATAGGACATCCACCCTCCAAGGCTTTACCTTCTCTCTTTCAGATGGGGATTAGTTTATTGCTAAATGTCTAAGACACTTCTACCAACGAATACTGGCGGGGCTGCTCAGGTATATTGTGAGACAGAACATCCTTCCTCTTGTGCGCTGGCTCTTCAGCCTCTATCTTTCTCCTGTGTATCACATTTTCACCTTGTGGGGTTGGGATAAATACCAGTTTGTGATCCAGTCTTGCACTGTTTCCAGGTTTGGTTGTAGGGACAGTTTATAGAGTTCAGTACTCATATTTCATCAATAAATATCTGTTCAGTTTAATATTTAATTGGTAAGATTACTCCACTTGCCCGTGATCTCCATCTTATAATGCTGAGGCATCAAGTACCATTTTTTTTTTTAAGTCTTGAGTATGATATAATCAAGGATTGAACCCTGGATTCCTGGATCATTAACATTCTTACTGTTGTGTAAAATAGGTCGGTAGTAGATGTCTCTTAATATTGAGGAAATTATATCTGCGTATCGATTAGCAAACTACAGATTTTCACAATACATAAGCATGCATATACGATCGTGTAGACACACTATTTTCCTGTAAAATCTCCGCAAGTAAGCAATATTAAGTTTTGTCAGTAGTTAGACGGGGTGACCATTTGGGAATATCAGATGTTGCAGGTGAAACATTCAACTCAATTCTATAAATGAATCTTAAACCTATTCTTGTCTTAGATATGTAGTTTTACTATTTCTCACTATAAAACAAAAATAAGTTTAAAGTCATAAAATTTATACTAGAATTATACTGTGGCATAACGGGTGTATGTGCTAAGTAATAATCAAGTTCTAAGTGACAGTTTTCTGGAGGTCAAAAGTTCAATCCTCAGTGCAGACAATACTAAGAATACAATTACAAATTATTTGGGTTCATCAGACTACTTTTCTCATTTTGAGTGTGATTTTTCACAACATTTCAGTCGATGTAACCTCCGATCTTCTTGAAGTGTATCTTGGCAAACTCAGGAATGTTTCTGTCGAACTTGGGAATTTGGATGGAACCCTTTATTTACTTCACGAGGGTAGCATGCTCTTGTTTCGTCAACCATGATTGGATAGAGGTCCTAAGTAATTTGCAGTTGTATTTTTCAGTCACCCACACTGAGAATTGAACCTTTTAATCTTCAGAGTATCACTTCTTACAATTGATTTTTCAAAGTACTCTAACCACTTTGCCATGAGTCCTTGTGGACAATAATAAGAACATGCTACCCTCATGAAAGGGTTCCGCTCAAAATGCTACTCCCTAGTAAAGGGTTCTGCTCAAAATTCCATCCAAGTTCTCGAGTTTGCCAATGTACACCTGAAGAAGGTCGGAGGTTACATTGACCGAAACGTTGTGAAAATCGCACTCAAGATGAGAACAGTAGTCCAATGAATTCAAATAATACGAATAATCAATCCTCATCTCAAAAATTCAGAAACATCAAATTATGAATTACTTAAGACCTGATCATGGCTGACAGAATGAGAACAAGCTGTGGATTAAATAATGTTTGAAATTCCTTACAGATTTCTGAGTTCAACAGAAAGATTCTCAGAGTTCAACACGATACATCTAAAGAAGATTAGAGGCAACTGAAACGTGATAATAACATCCAAGGTGAGAATAGTAGTGTGAATAATCGGAATAATTCAATTTATTAATCCTCAACTCAAAAGTTCTGAATCATAACTTATCCAGCTTTGAAGATGCCTTTAGTTACTCCTTCAGTGTAACCTGCTAATCTGTTCGCACACTTTTTTTTTCTTCTTCTTTTTCGTTTTTTATTTCCTTTTCTTTTTTTTTCTTTTTTTTGTCTTTTTTTGGCATTGTCATATTTGGGGATCTTAATTATTGCACTAATTAAAAGGTTTAAGTATGTCCTAGTATTATGAACAAATTTTCGGATGAGTATTCTATCTTATAAAATAAAGCTCGATGTCTGTGTGGTTGTCTGTACACAAATAGGCTTCTATATGGTTTACTATTATACTAAACTGACCACATACAAGGATAACAGGTATCATAGAGCAAAAATAGGTGTGATAAAGTCACCCCCCCATCACCACCAACTGGGGCGGGGGGGCCTCAAGGAGGAAACCCTGTGCACGCTCCCACTGTTTGATTTACACTTGTAGCGTTACCAAATATGGCAGGATAACCTACCATGGGTTTGACGGGTTACACCACTAACCCTCAAAAACGGGGTGGGGGTAACTTCTAGTGAAGAACCTTATTAGGTACTCATACGTTTGTGTCAATAAAAATTCCCACCACTGACTTCTCATCTTTGTTTGAGGGAGTTGCTTTGGCTTTGATACCCCAAAAGTTTGAAGCTATCTCTTTACACCCACACCTCCTTTTCATAGCCTTTCATACTTTATATATATATATATATATATATATATATATATATATATATATATAAAGTATGATTTCCGGTATACCTTAAGTTACCCTGGATTGGACTTGAAGGCCAACTTATTTGCGATAAGATTTCCTCTCTGGTGTCTTCTAATTTTGGTGCTCTATCGCTCCGTATTGCCTTTTCCACAAAAACCCCCTTTCCCTCATTTCGTAAAGATGTCTTGCCTATCTCCCAAACAAGTAATATTATTTATAAATTTCAATGTCGGTGTGGTGCCGTCTATATAGGCAAGACGACCCAGCGTCTTCAGGTCAGAATCGCCCAACATGTTCCCCGTTTCATCCGGGATCATCAACCTACTACCAGAAAATCTCAACTGATAGAATCGTCCATCGGCCAACACTTGGTCGATAAAAAGGAGTGCGGTCTTGTTTTCTCTCCGGAGTGTTTTTCTGTTTTGTACCGAGGACGCACAAAGTTCCACCTGTCTGTCCTCGAAGCACTTGCCATCATTGCTAACCCCCCCTACTTTGTGCAAGCAGAGAAACCTCCGGCTTCAGTTAGAATTATTTGGGTAGTCAGGTTTTTTTCTTTTTTTTCTTCACCTCCTCGCTCTTATTCCATATCACTACCAAATATTCTAAAAAATAATAATTTTCAGACTTATGACCCTTGAAAATGTTTGTCTGAACGAAACGCGCTTTGGGTATATTTTAACGATCGTTTTTTAATCGACTTATTTATTTTATTTAATTGTACATATAACTTGCCCCATTATATATATATATATATATATATATATTTTTTTTTTCTTTTCCTCACCCCGGTTTCCAATTCTTTTAGTTGATTGAATTTACGCGATGGTTCACTTTTTTATAATTATTCTAAAATTTTGCCAATCGAATAAAGATATATATATATATATATATATATATATATATATATATATATATATATATATATATGAGCCAAAAACAAATGGGGCAAGAGTGAAAGAAGGAAGAAATCGATTTTTCAATATTTTTCCATGAATTTTTGTTAATTTTAACTGAAAATTTATATTTTGCAAATCATTATTATTATAACATATAATAATAAGCGGAAAAATTAATCCTAAATATGGGAGGACCGCATCTTGGTGAGGATATAAAAAACCGAATTGCAGGATTAAGGCAGTACAAAATGACTTACAAGCAGATTTTTTATATTTTAAGAAAAGAAAAAGTGAAAACATCTCTTTCTGTAGCGAAGCGAATTGGCCAAAGGTTTGAAGTCGAATGCTTGGTAAAAGGAAAATCATGATCTGGTCGCCCTAGAGCATTCACTTTGTAGGATGACCACAGGCTTAAATTAAGTGTTTTGAAGGATTGAAAGAAAACTTCTGTTGACCATAGCAAAGAATTCAAAACAGGCTGGAAATTCTCTTTCTAGATATACAATATCTAGACGAATGGAAGAAATGGGATTTTCTTCTAAAAGGTGTGCAAAGAAGCCATTTTTATCTAAGAAAAACATCAATGATAGAAAGAGATTTTTCTTGTATTATGGCAAGAAAGATGCAGACTGGTTCAGGAATGTTTTCTGGTATGATGAATCAAGATTTTGTCTTGTTATTGATGCTCCTGATGCTCCCGAATGGTGCAATCAAAGAACTGGAGAAAAATTTTCACCGTTGCATAAAAACGACAGTTAAACACGGGAATGGAGAGATAATGGTATGGGGAACTTTTACTGCAGCAGGAGTTGGGGAACATATTAAATGTGAGAAGTCAATCAATGCAAAGGAATACATTCGAATATTAGAAACAGGACTGTTACCAAGTATCCAGAAGCTGGGAATATCTCAGAACATTATTTTTCAACACACTGCACAAGTCACAAAAAATGATTTTCTGATAATTCAATTAATGTGATATTTTGGCCATATTTTTAAACCCAATCGAGAATATTTGGTTCATAATATCTCGTGCATTGGATGGAAGAACCTTTTTGAACAATGACAAACTGTGGGAATCTGTGCAAATCGAATGGAATAGCATCTCCTCTTCACAGTGTTCCACTTTGGTTGAGAGCATGTCTAAAAGGATTGATCTTTTAAAGAAATAAAAAGGGGATGCGATTCCATCCTAAGCATTTATTAAAGTAAATGTCTTGTTCTGTGTTATTAGTCTCGTTTAAGTTTCCTTGTTCAATTGTTCTTTGTTCAATATAGCTTTTAGTGTATTAAAATGTATAAAATTTGTTTGGCATATTGTTTTGCTCACGAATATATATATATATATATATATATATATATATATATATATATATATATTAGTCTTTAATAAGAAACAAAATGAAGTTGTTTCGTCAGTCATTTATGGCAAATATTGGTCGGTATACCGAAAAGATAAAAATTGTATTAACAATCGATTTTAATATGTAATCCTGGTCAATATTTTAGTTTTGATGTGCCATAAGTAGTCCACTTATAAGTGACACTTTGTTTGCATGTTTGTATTTTAAATTTTAGTAAACGAATATCTCAACTTATTTTACGAATGGAAATACTAAATAATGATATCTTAACTACTTCTTTGCTAAGTAAATAATGCATTTCTAACAAATAAAATGGATTCAATGAGTGAAAACCAAAACCTTGAGATTTTCGATCTTTCAGTCTACCAACTAAGCTAATTCATAAACATTATGAAAAACATTGGAGATTATCTAACTCTACAACAATTTCTTTTGCTTTTTAGCGGTAATATTTCTTGCTTTAGCTACATATTAGTATTAAAAACAATTTAATATAAGATAAAAAGGAATGAAAATATAAAGTATATAAGAAAACTTCATGTTTTATTCGTTACAAAAAAAAAATCGAGAACGAGATTATTTTTTTTATTTTAAAGCATTGTAAAATTACTGTTCATTTTTTTATTCATTTTTTTAACTACGTTTAAAAGAATTTAATGTTTTTGTTTCGCACTTGACATAAAAAAAAGTTAAACTTTTATTTTATGATCGCAACCGTTTTTATTCAAACAATTGACTGAAGCAAACAACACAGAAGCGAAGAAATAAACAAATCGGCACTTGTGCACTACTGCAAAGTAACCGGTTTGTTTTTGGTTTTTAATGTGGAGATTTGCACAGTAGGTGCAGACAATTTTCATTTATTCATTACAAACGAAGTTTTGACTTGATTACGAAAATTCAATTTTTATGAATTAACGATCACAGAATCAACCCATTATAATTTTTTTAATCTTAGTAAAAATGTATTATTTTGTATAAGCAAGACCCACATTTGCTAAAGGTGAAGTTTTATTTATCAAAAAACACAAAACAAAATAAAAAAAAGAAACTGCATGAATTTATTTTTACTTTTTATGAAAATAAAGCATCGTAGTTGTTAACACTAAAAGAATTGGCACTTGTAAGTTCATTATATTCTGTGATCGTTAATTAATAAAAATTGAATTTTTGTAATAAAGTCCAAACTTTCTTGTTTGTAATGAATGAAAATTGTTTGACCCTGTTTTGTGCACTCTCCAAACTGGAAACCAAAAACGTCCTTCGCATTAGTGCATTAGTGCACTGCACAAGTGCCACACTAGCAGTATCAGAATTTTTGTAGGAATTTTTGACACCCCTAACACGAAACTGCGAATACAATATAAAAATCTCGTAATTTCTCTGTTAAAAGTGGGTTATTTATTTTCTTTATGGATTATACTTCCAAAATAAACTATTACAGTTGTTTTAAAAGTAATAAAAATATTTTTATTTTTTTTTTAAAACAGTAATGAATTTTCCGAACTCAATATTTTTCAATTTTTAAACTCAATATTTTTAAATTTTTAAATTTTAAAAATCTATCAAAATTTTTCTATTGATTCTATTTTTACGATATTTTCAGGGTCAATGTGAAATTTTATGTTCTTTCCAATAAACCGAATATAATATTTTAGACAAACGTTTTTTTTAAATTCACGCCCCCCCCATTTTCACGCCCCCCCATTTTCACGCCCCCCCCATTTTGAAATGTCTATTAAAAAGTAAATAATTAATTTATGTTTAATAATTTTATATATCACAAATTGAAGAGAAAAGGTCAATAAATAATATATTCAAATTTAAAACAAAAAAAAAAATCAGTTTTTTAGAAATTTACCTGTAAAGTCCGAAGTTTAAAACCTTATTTTATAAGAACACATTTTTTCTTTTTGTCTTTTTTTTTTTTTTTTAATGAAACCTTGGTCCTTGCTCCTTTAATTGAAAAAAAAATTAGGGCTTGAATTACATTTTTCGAGGAGTTATAAGCTTAGAAAGATAGGGGGTCGAATAATTTACGCCTCTCATTTTGAAATGTCTATTAAAAAGTAAATAATTAATTTATGTTTAATAGGTTTATATATCACAAATTGAAGAGAAAAGGTCAATAAATAATATATTCAAATTTAAAACAAAAAAAAAAATCAGTTTTTTAGAAATTTACCTGTAAAGTCCGAAGTTTAAAACCTTTTTAAAAAAAAAAAAACACATTGTTTTGTTTTGTTTTTTTTTTTAAATAAAACCTTGGTCCTTACTCCTTTAATTGAAAAAAAAAATTAGGGCTTGAATTAC
Organism: Euprymna scolopes; assembly: GCF_053919585.1. Lineage (NCBI taxonomy): Eukaryota > Metazoa > Mollusca > Cephalopoda > Sepiida > Sepiolidae > Euprymna > Euprymna scolopes. The sequence goes on from NC_136504.1 coordinate 66,208,407, forward strand.
ATTTTTCGAGGAGTTATAAGCTTGGAAAGATGGGGTGGAATTATTCACTATTTTCACGAAATTTCTGACACTGCTAGTGCCACACAGACAAAATATAGGTAGAAAACCAGCATATTTAAAAAAAAAAAAAAAAAAAAATTAAGAAGGGAAACACTCTCTAGCCGTTGTTTAAAGTTTGTTTACTAGGTACGGGCCAATTGGATGCAGACGCTCAAAATGTATAAACATTTTGACCCCCCCCCCTTCCTTTACTTAAAAATTCACCAAAAATCAGGAAATTAACCAATTTTAATGAAATTTTCAGTATTTATCGAATAATGATCGTGGAATATAATGAACTAATCATTTTTATTTAAATCTTAGTAGAAATGTGTTATTTTGTTTAAACAAAAAATACCTTTATGGTTTTCAGTAGTAAATAAAAAACGCAAGAATTTATTTTTGCTTTTTTTATATAAATAAAGCATCGTAATTTGTAACAATAAAAAAAAATAAAAAAAGTTTTACATGAGCATTAGCATTACGAAAAAAGCCCCTAAAATCCGTATTAATGAATTCGATATAATTCGAAGAAAAATGAATTTCTCGAACTACCGATATTACCATTGAAGTAAGCATTGTTTATTTAATATTTTGACAAAAGAAATGATAATAATAATATTTCTACTTTTTTTTTTTTAAATTACAGATTTCGCATAATTTTTATATGCAAGATTTTAATAATTTCCTTGTTCGCAAGAATGTGAAACTTTCGGCGTAACATGATTTTTATACAATATTGGCCAATAATTAAAAAAAAAAAAAAAATTAAAAACAGGAACATAGAAAAATAATTAAATTAAAAAATGGTAAAATTTATACAAACGTTTACAATAGAAATGTATGGATGCACGTCTCGGGATGGGGGCGGAGAAACCCAGCACCTCTTTTTAATTACATGACGTCATTCTCAGACAGCTTTTCGACTCTCTCAGATTTTGGGCCTCCGTATATTCCGTATTTCTAAAAGTACAGTTTGTTGTGCTTTCTTTTGCGAATGGCAAAAATACTCGGTGTTGGGGCTAATTCAGCTATTTTTTTGTGCAAACAAGGTGTTTTTTTTTTGTTTTGTTTTTTTTTAATTCAATATATTAGGATTTTACTTTACTAATTAGTTTTGAAATAGGCCCTTTATCTTTTAAAGGATTTTTACAATGAATTTATTTAACTTAAAAATTTAGACGTGAAACATTTTTCATAACTATTTTTTTTCACGTGTACAAATATTTTTTCTTTGGGAAAGTTTAGTCCTTAATCTTTCAAATACAATCAAAAAGTATTCGGAAACCTACAAAAAAATTAGGTATTATTATACAAACACCGTGACAGCGAATTAGTAAAAACAGACGTAGTATTCTGTTACGTTTCGGTGTGCTGAACACGAATCTGAAAACTGGGTTAGGGTTAGGGTTATTATTAATAATTCGCTGTCACGGTATTTGTATAAATTTACCAAAAATTATGATAAATCGGCTAGGTCCCACTATCCTTATTTGTTTATTTTTGCCCATACCTATAATGTTTACTGTAAACATCTTATTCGTTCAGACGCTGTTCATGGTCTCTTTGAACAGGATAGCAGCAAGTCTCACTGATCGAATTTATCGCCCTTTAACGCTAAGGCAATAAAATAATTCGTCAATTAATAGTAACAACTGATGACAATTTATCAGATGATCGTATCAACGTTAAAAACTTTAAAAAAAAAAAAAAAAGCAACAAAAAAAAAAATAAATAAAACTTTTTCTTCTTTTACTACGTATATATGTGAAAATAAGATTATTTTTCTAGTTCGTTTAGAGTTATCTCCCTTTGATGAAGTGCGTGAAATCGTGGCTACCGGTGGCCGTGGTGAAATAGATTTAACATTTTATGTATTTATGATTAGAAGTAGATAGGTTGACGAGAGGAGAGCATCTTTTTTGTACAATGATATAATATCAAAAAAATAATAATGCTAGTAAATTAACTCTATTAAATTATTCTATTAATAGTAAAAAGGTGTTTTATTTAGTTTGCCATGTTTTACAAAATTAGAAACGTGATTGGTTCACACACACACACACACACACACACACACACACACACACACATAAATAATAATAATAATAATAATAATAATAATAATAATAATAATAATAGGCAGAGTACACGTTGTTTTTTATATACTTGCTATATCCTAGTTTAAGTGTAAAAGATTTTTAAAACTGGATATGTGTTTTATAAATTTAAAGGAATTTAGATACTAACATAATAAAAATCATTAAACATAATAACAATATATATAAAAAATAGTTTGCATTGGTATGAAGTGCTTTTGCTTAAAAACAATTTGCAATTTTATTTATTTGCCATTAAATCAATATGTAAATGCATTTAAGTACTAAGTACTATAGTTTTTTCACAAAATTTTACAAATATTTTTATTAGTACTAGTTCAGTATAAACAAGGTAAAGATAGAAATTGACATACCTGGGTACAGCTTCAAACTTTTCATTCTAAAAAAATAATTCCAAGAATATAAAAACAAAGAAGTCCCTTTTGTCTAGAACATAATGATAATAATAATTGTCTAGAACATATAATAATAATAATAATAATAATAATAATAATAATAATAATAATAACAACAATAACAATAATAATAATAGAGACAAAGAAATAAAGTAAATACACAGAACTGGCTAGAGAGCTGGAATAGATAAGGAAGATGAATAAAGTCAAGATAACACCAATAATTGTAGGAGCACTAGGAACAATAAAAAAATTTTAAAAAAAACTTTGAAGAAAAAATGGCAGAAATTGAAATCAGAGGAATGGCTGAGAAGATACAATGAATAACAAAAATAAAAACGGCTGAAATATTAAAGGAAACACCTTGAATGCAGAGATTAATCAAACATAGCAACTGCAACAGAAGTTGAACAAAAAATAGAGGAAATCGTATAACTGCAAGTCCCCCCCCCCCAAAAAAAAACAATAATAAAATTGTAGTGTAAGCATCAACTGGCACCATACTAAATAGTCGTGCAGGGTCAAGGAGGATTGAAAGACGAAGGAGAGAAAACATTAATTAGACCTCCACTGGACGAGTGCGAAGGGGGATGCTGGGGAGGCTTATTGCCACCCAAATCATAGTGAAGACCGAAAGTCATTACCAGTGAGAAATCGATGGTAAACGGATGTTACAATGACGCAAATTAATTTGCAAAGGTTATCAAAAGAGGTGGAGAGTACTGAATATCTAGAGAGACTTGTTACCCAAACTGCAGGGAACACCACAGGTTGTTGACAACAAAATTTTTGATGATGGCCTTTGTGAAAACTCCACACAAATAATGAAATAATTGTGCACCGCCATCAGGTGCACTACAACTCTTCAAAAGTGCATGTCATGGAAGGAGGCGACATCCAATTGTAACAAATGCGTGGGTTTTAAAGGACGATCTTTCTTGGCCTTTGGATCAAGATCAAAGTGTAGTATCTGTTCCGGCAGATGCTGCAAGCTATGACTAGCTATGACTAGCAAAGACCAGATGTGGGGGCAACCCCACATGCCTGACCATTAACCAGCTCCCATTTCCCACCTCTCGGGAGCTGGTCCCCTTTTTCCCTTCCCCCTCCCTTCACTCCTCACATTAAAAATTGGCCTTGTGCCTAATTTGCTCGGTGGGGGAGCAAATAAATACCATCTGTTCCGGCGTTGGTCCCCATTTCCCCTTCACTCCTCACATTAAAAATCGGCCTTCTGCCTAATTTGCTCAGTGGGGGAGCAAATAAATACCTCAAAGTGTAGTATCTGTTCCGGCAGATACTGCAAGCAAAGACCATATGTGGGGGCAACCCCACATATAAGACCTTGGTCAATGTAGGGGAAACCCTTCATATCAATTGTCACTATCCAGCTCCCCTAGTCCCCAAGGAGTTGGTCCCCATTTCCCCTTCACTCCTCACTTTAAAATTAAATACCCTGTTCTTCAGATGCTGCACTTGAATTTCTTGTTCTGTCAGTGGAGAAATCCTTCACAACTGAGACAATTTTTATTTCTGTTCCTTTTCTCCACATTAAAAAACGACCCTGGTGTCTAACTCTGTCCCGTGGGGAGACATTGTAAATAGGAACAACTCATATAGACAGTTTGTTCATGCTTCGGCCATTTAAAGCATGAAAAAATGCTTTCGAAAGTTATGGGATTTAAACCGTTTCTGACTTTGTGGTCATGTCCAGGTGTGTTAGACACAGGGTGGTTAAAAAGACGCTCAGAGTTGTTGTTGGATTAAATATTCTTGCAAGTGACTTCTAAAACTAGACAGTTCATCTCTTTCTTTTTGTGTAGCTGTTATGATCGCCGCAGTGATAAAAGTGGGAGTCAACGGTAACTTGAATATGGAGTTTAAATCAGATGACCAGCAAAACAATCATAGCTAGCTGCACTAATGACTAAAAATGAAACATGTATGTAGATATAAAAATATTTATTACTTAGCAGAACCGGTGAAAATCCTACAGAATAAAAAATATATTTAATCAACAAATATGTTTGGATAAAGTTGATATTTTTCTGGAAGAGTGACAAAAAGTTACTTTTGGACAGAAAAACCAATAACAAACAGCAAATATGAGTTTATTAACATTTCTATGAAAATACTGTCTGTTGTATTATTAATATAGAACTCACCTCAACGAGATAAATTAAGTAATATTGTGCTACATAGTTCAATACAGATAATAAAATTGCATTGTAAGAGACAATCCTTAATTTACTCCTTCAGTCCAGCACCTCTTGAAAAACAATTTTTTTTTTTAGTTTCGTTCAAATATTTCCTTTTTTACATAATGTTTTTCTGACATCTTTCTGCAATGAAGAACCCTTGCCTGTGGAAATTACGAGTTCTTTTCTCACACCATTACAACAAACTATTATTATGAAGATATTCGAAAACGAGGCTACATCAAAGGAAGGTCATTCTTATATTCTTGTTCAGGGTTGTTCGATTGGCCTTTTTAAAGCCAACTTTCGCAAATTTGGCCTTTTTTGAAACAATTTGATCTTCAAAAATTGTATTTGTTTTTTTTCCAAAATCTAACGTACAGACTAACTAAGGAAGAAACAAGCATAATATTATATAGATTAGAATAACTAATATATAATGTCAACCCTTTTAAGAAACTTGTTTCTTATCTCTTATCGGTTGAGCACTTTCAGTTGTAATAAAGTCGGTCAACTTAGCTAATACACGCAGATCGTCATATAATGATTAGATCACTCTGACTGACGCTAAAAGCATTTAATAAGAATAAATGTTTAAATTCAACTTGTATCTCTCGCGGTTTGCAATAGCCTAGTGGCTAGGGTCCTTGCTAATGAAGCCAGAGATGACTTCTGTTGCCAGGGTTCGAGTCTCTCGACTGGCGTTCATCATGACACTCTGCACTGATGATTCCCGAACAGATGAAACACTAGTGTCTGTAGGTATTTAATAATTATTATAGTAAATAATAATAATAATAATAATAATAATAATATATAACACAAATCAGGCACCTGAATTTTAACAACTATAATATAACACACACACATTATACAAGATGTATATATTATATAATGTGTGTTATGCATATGTTTGCATATTTACATGTAACCGATTATTATAGGTTTTTGAACACAACTGTTAACGTAAGATACAGCAATGTGAACTATATATAGTTTAATTTAGTTTTCTGCAAAGGGGATGAAAAGGGTGCAAACCATTTGTTAAAATTCAGGTGCCTTAATTCTTGTGAATCCTTGATTAATAAATATTCTATATATTTGAAATTTCAATTAATAAATATTCTATATATTTGAAATTTCAATTAATGAATATTCTCTAAATTTAAGTGTAAACCTTAAATTTTAGACTTTTTGTTGTTAAAAATCCAAATCATGTAATATTCTAGACGTACGGTCTAGTAACACTATATTTTCATTTTAATTTTTGTACAGACATTGAAGTGGTGTGTGTATACTTATTACAAGTAAGCTACTTAGAAACGCTTGTGCTTCATTCCCTAGTAAATAAAAATAAAGGATTAAGTTTGAATATTAGACTTCCGATTCAAAAAAGATGCCTACGAAGAAGGTTGGAGATTATATCGGCCGAAACGTTGTGAATATAACATTGGAGATGAAAGATGAAATAGTTGTTTGAATAATGCAATTGTATTGTTTCTTCCAGGAAACTTCACATGTTATTTATTCGTGCTAATGTTATTGATCTTCCGCAGAGGTCATTCTATTTAAAGAATAAACTTATCTTTCTCATTTGATCTCGAGAAAGAGCAAATAATAAAAGCAAAAAGCAATATTGAATATACCGCTATGACATAATCAACAAGAAGGAAATGACTTATTCAAGGGCAGCAACTCTTATCTGAATCATATTAGTGTTACTTCCCTTGAATTGTTTTTTTTTTTTTTTTTTAAAGCGTCAAGATAAATATCGAAAATAATAAGTAGGATTTTTTTCTAATGTAAAATTTTTGTCATTGCAACTCATTTTAAGATAATCTCGAACTTTTCTATTTTAAGATAAACATTATTTTAACTAAATTTGCGTTTTGGTGCTGAAAGAATAGAAAAGTTATAGTAAAAAAAAAAGTTTTCTGAATTTATTACCATTCAATAATTTCATGAATTAATAAGATTAAAACATTACCTTTTAAAAAGTTTTATGATAATTTGGTTCAATTAATAATTTAATGGACCAAATTAAACAAACAAAAAAAACAACAACACTTTATTCAGTTGTTGTGGTTGTGTAATCCTCTACATTTACATTCAGTGTTTCTTCAGCTGTAGCCATTGAGACAGATAAGAAATTATGTCTAGGACAACTTCTATTTGCCGTTGTCAGTCCGCAAGCCTTGATGACTTACAATGTAATCGCAACATTCCCACACAGCACCTACTACTTTCAATTGATCACTCATCTAGCATTGACCAATCTGAATTTCACTTAACTTTGGTGATTTAAAAGGAACCTGCGTGTGCACATAATTATGCTGCATTACTAAACGATACCGTGATAATTAAATTGAACTATTTTAATAGTATCTTAAAAATAATTTGAAGAAAACAAAAAAAAAAAACAGCATAATAATAATAATAATAATAATAATAATAATAATAATAATTGAGACTAAAATGGAAGTAAAAATACCTTGAGGCGATGTTGATTAGATACAATTAGTTTATAACGAATTAAAAGTTGATTTCTTTTTGCATGTACCTTCCAGTAAAAATAAATAAAAAGTTGAGCTTCGATTACCTGATGGGAGCTAAACAGGGATGGAATAAAACTATTAACTTTGTAGGGAAAAGCGATGTCCAAATTCATGACGGTGGCAAGAGCAACAGGAAAAACAAAACAAAAATATATCTAAAACTCAAAATAATAAATTTTATTTAACTAGAAGCAGTTTACTTTTATATATTGGCGATGTGTAATTTGTATTTAATCATGTATGTTCGTGATCACTCATGAGCATTAAATTAATAACATTAAAGTCAATGAAATAAGCTGGGAAATGTGCATTTTAATAAGACGAAAGTCCAGAATTATAATTTAGGTAAAAAAAATAATATTTGTGTAATTGTAAAGGTATTTACTGGAAATCTTTTGTGACTGAGGCAATTGTTATTGTTAACATATTTTATGAAACTAGATATTTTGCAAGGAAAAATATTTGTTCTTTGTTGTTTGCATGAGCTTCATTGTTAACAGATTATCTGTTGCGACTGATATGCTTAGCAGTGCAGTTTTATGTCTTTTGGATAGAGTCAGACACGAATGATAATTACAAGCTGCGACAAAACAACTTGCGGAAACGCTGTCTGGGCTGATTTGTTTTTGGCGTGTCAGGCCTTTTATATGAATCTTCTAGAATGTTTCGGCCTGGTTACTGTCTACAAGCACAAATAGACAAAAATATAGTTGCATGGATTTGTGTATAAAAAGTTTGCGTCACAACCATGACTTTATGTGCTGTTGGACTTCCGTAGGCAAATGACAAAGCCAAATTGTTCCTGAAATAAATAAATTCCAGCTGAATACATTTCTCTGATTATGCGATGAGTGATTTGATTTAGCTGGTCACTAAATTTTAATAGATAGAAATAATTATGTAAGACATCTATGTGTATAAAAGTCAATGTTTGTGTATTATAGAGATCGATATTTTAACAGTTAAAACATGAAAATAAATTTCAATTAAGGTTAAAATTTTCAAGAAATTTGAAGGCACCATTGCAATTTTCCTTTGATTCCATCTGGGTCGAGAGAAGCAATTGGTTAGATTCATGAAATAAAATTAAACAAAGAATATTTCGGTATATATTTGAAAAAAAAGTATTAAAATTATTTTTTTTATTATTCTTAAGATTTAAAATCATTAAATAAAAACGACTTCGTTTCGATTTTTACGCCATTTTACAATTATCTGCAAAAAGCACACCGTCAACAAGTTGGGTTTTTTTTGTTGTTTTTTTTAAAGAATGCTTAACTAAAATAACTTTTTTATTGCTTAATGTCATATTGCAAATTTTACTTAAAATTTTTTTCTATGTAACACTTGTGAACCTGACTATATTTGAAATTATTTCTCCGCAAAGGCAACACCCAGTGAATAAAACTAGTTAGTGCTGATAAAAGGGAAAAATATCAATCATTGCTTTAAATTTAATGCATGCAAGAAAACTGATTTTCAAACAATTAAACCCTACTTATCTATTAAATAAATTCTACAACCAATGTATGCAACATTCAATATACAGGATGATTGGAAAGTAACTCCTATACTTTAAATTTCTTGCTGAAATATAATTCTTGCATGAAATGAATAGGGGGTGAGAATACAGTTGTGAGGCTTCCCTTACTTTTCCTTTACTCCACGCATTTCATGAGCGATATTTTTTGATGATGGGAAAACATACTGTTTTCTGGGTCATCTGTTGTTTTGAGTTATTGATTTTGAATCCCTCATAGTATTCATAGGCTTGATAAGTGTTAATTCATTAGTAAAAAAAAAAAGAAAAAGAATTCCTTGTGAAATCAGTTGATGCGATTCCCAGGCATCTTGAAAAGCTAGTGTCGAATACTGACATCCATATTGAATTTTAAATAAAACCCCATAGGTATACATACACTTATTATATTCCTTTCTTGTAAGAATTATATTTCAATAATAAATTGCAATCACTTAATGATAGTGAATGACTTTCCAATGTGTGTGTGTGTTCATCCAGGTTTATAAACCTACCATCAACCAGGCTTAGTACAAGGGTGGGGAAAGAATCTTAATCTTTTTAAAAACACTTTCAATCGATCTTTTAGAATAAATTAACTTGTTTTTAATTTGTTGTACCAACAGCATCACATGTCTGAAGATGACTTATTGGAGTCAAAAGTACTAGCAAATATGGCAAATTTTTTATATACACTGGAACATAGTATTAGGTTGGTGGTCCATCAGTGGAAGAATTTCCAATGACCAAGTCTTTTACTTGCTGAATTGAAAAAAATCAATGTAACTCTTGATGATTGTTTCATGTAAAAATGAACAACCACAAATGAACATAATTATTAGGGTCTTTCTTTCATGCAGCTACCAGAAGACCATCAGATCATTTTCTGAGAAAAGGAAACTGTTTTATGTGGGAAATTTATAAAAAGATTTTTATTTATTTTTTTATTTTTATTTTTATTTTTTTTCTGGATTTTTTCCTTTGATCTGTGAATTTGACGATATGTTGGGGTTATGCTGACCTCCAATCCTTTCTTCTTCAGAGATATATGTCAGGTGTGTGTGTATTTAGTTTGCATTGCCCCCTCTCCTGTTCTCAGTAGACATAAAATAATAATAAAAAAAAACACCAACTTTCACATCTCTGAAGTCTCACTAGGAGAAAAAAAAAAAAAAGAATTCTTTCTCTCTTTCTGGAAGTTGTAATTTTACTGGCTTCCGGTTTACCGAGGCAACTTCTGATCTCTAGGTGTCATTCAATTTTTTTTATTCAAAACTTACAGCTTTTATCATGTAACTAGCATGGTTATTCTGGCCTGCTGTGGTGGGTAGGGTTGTATTAACGAGTTAAATAGAAACTATTCTCAGTATGAAATGAAACTACAATAGCTTTTAAAAGGGGCACTTTTGGTTGGAACAAAAATTAAAATTGCCTCAGTCTTGATCGAGTTCTTCTTCACTGACTGAAGGCAATAAAGATTAAGTGTAATATCAAAATAGATACTACTCTTTGTTTATAGCAAAAAAACTAAGGAAAGGTTCAAATAACAAACCAATGATAGAACAAAGAATTGTTTGCAAACACGAAAGTGGACGTTATTATAGTTTCTTAAAAGCAGCAGGTTTACATGGGATATTGTGATCTGGTAAATTAAATGAAATATTTGAAGCTAATTATACAAAATTTATATTTATATATATATATATATATATATATATATATATATATATATATATATATATATATACACACTGATGAGTCACCGTTTATCAAGGCCAAAAGGCTACTCAAGGAGAAAAGTCAGACATGTGAGGCTTGGAAACATTGAGTGAAATGGACAGAATTTGATTTCTGCTTAACAAATATTTGCTAACATTGGATTTGAAAAATGACCATGTTATATTCAGCTTGGAAGTAGTCCTTCATATTGTGTTCCTCACAAGAAGTTCTTGAAAGTTCCATTTATTTTTAGGCACATAGGAAAAAAAGAAAGTTATTTGCTGTACTTATAGCTAAATAAGTTCTTGTTATGAATATTTTACAAGGAGGAACCAAAGATTGGAGCTCCGTCGATCATCTTCCATGAAAATAATGATAGAGTAAAAAAGACTAGCAATGTCTCTTCTGTGAAAATGGAGTTTTAGGGAAGAGAGATAACCTCCTACTAGACTTTGAATTCGATTTTTATCAAGACAAGAAAGAGTTTTCTGAGTGACAGCTCCCCAGATGTAGCAGTAGTACTCCATCTTTAGACCCGTCTCTTATATAAGTAGAAGATTGTGTCAGCAATGAGGTATTTCCTGAGCAGTAAAATGATCCAATCTTTTTTCAGTCACTCTAATAATGGATTTTATGTAAGTCTTCCAACTGGAGTAAAGGTCAGTCTTAGGAACCTATCAAAACATGGGGTCTTTTCAAGCAGAGTGCCATTTATTTCAATTGGGAGTATAACGATGATCTGAGCGTTATTCGTGAAAGGAGAGAAGCTTGGTTAACTAAGAATATTTCTATCTTGAAACTGGATAAGACCAACTGTGTGATTGGATGAGTTGTATTTTGTTTCATGACGATTGATACTTTGTGTCAAAATAGAAACACAAGTTTATTCTTTAAATGAAATGACCTCCACCTGAGATCAATGACATCAGTTTGAACAAATAACATTCGATATTTCCTTTACGAAAAAACAATTTAGATCATACAAGACTACTAATCTTATCTTGATTGTTATATACACAATGTTTAGGCTGATGCAACCTCCGACTGGTTTTGGGTACGTCTTTTTTAACTTGTGAATCTTTATCGAACTCAAGAACTATACAGAACTTCAAATTGAGCCAAACAAAAGTAAATCTAAAGCTCATGCCAGAATTGTGTACATTGAACCATGGTGGAAGTGACAATCTTCTAGAAGATTTGATTAGACAATACTAAGAATAACATAGAAATTAATACTTCCACTCAGGCATGGGTCACAGAACAGTCTACAGATATCATTTTTTTCTATGCAATTCACAATATTTCTGTCAATGTAAACTCTGACCTTCTTCAGGTGCATCTTTTTGAACTTGGAAATCTTTATGCTGAATTCAGTAACCTGTTTAAATTTTCAAACACTGTATTTAATCCTCAATATTAAATATTTTGTTCTTATTCCAACCATAACCAGATAGAAATGTTAATCTTAATGATCACCAGATGTAGGAAGGATTCAAGCTTCAACTTCCAGAAGGTTTTTACTTAGAACTGATTGTTAACCAATGACTTTAACCATTATCCAGTTATAATTAACAGAACAAGAAAATCTACTCCTATGAATTGAAGCATTTAGTTTGAAATTGTGTACGGATTTTAGAGTTTGATATTAAGAATTCCTAGTTTAAAAAGATGTAACTGCAAATGGTCAAAGGCTTGTATCATTCGAAACACTGAAAATAACAACCAAGAAATTTTATTGATTCGGCTTTAGTATAATAATAGATATTGACAGATATATTGTCAACCAGGACTATTTATGGTATGTATGTTCAGAGGACATTTGAAAATAAGGCATTATGAGATTGTCAGTTGGATGATGAACAATACTATAAGAAGATTGGAAACGTTGGTTGGAATGAGATGAATTTGATTAAAACGACAAGTTGACAAGAACTTGTTAACACTGGATTGAAAATGGAAAGTATAAGGTTTGACTGACTTGTTTTCAAGTCTGCCAATGTTCAGAGTGTCTGATTCTTGGAAGATTAAAAAATCATAACTCTGACACTTACCATTCTTACAAGTTCAACTCCTTTAAAAACCAACTCTGCAACTCTGCCGGTAACTATTGTGCCACAACCATTTCCTTAGAAGAACAATTATATTATTACAACTATTTTCCTTATTTACATTACTTGTTCTCTTTCGGTGGAGGATCAGTCCTTCACGACTGAGACAATTTTTTTATTTTTGTACCTTTTCTCCACGTTAAAAAACGACCCTGGTGTCTAACTCTGTCCCGTGAGGAGGCATAGTAAATAGGTACATTACGTATTATCTTTTAAATGCATAGAAGAATTTCTATTGATGCAACTATAATACGAAACGTTGATAATCAATCTTTTAGTAAAGCTATATGCAGAAACAGTATGAGACTTAATTGCGTTTTGGTGACTGTTCAATAAGTCAATGAACGACGTTTAATGCTAAGCCGATGCTATTATCCTTTAGTATTATTGGCATCAATAAAAGATGAATTAGATTCTGGCTAAATAGAGCATCTTTTCAATTCGATAAGCTCGCAAGGACACAAATTCATTTTGTTTAAAAAATTTTTTACCTCAAGTGAGAATTTTATGTACGTGTGTGTGTATGATAAAATTATGTTGACACAACGGTTCTCATTGGATCACCGAAATTAAGCAATATTGAGCCTAGTCAGTATCAGATGGGTAACCGTATGGGAATACTAGGCGCTTTATGGAGGAGAACTTTGACACCTCCCTGCAAGAACTGCAAAACCCTAACATGATTATCTCCTCTGCCACAGATATAAAAGAACTAGGAACTGCTGGAGGAAGCTGGTTTAACCTGACTTGGGTGAATGCCGCTTTTGTTTGGTGCATAAAGTCAAATGCTCAGACTTAGTATCCTTATGAGACCAAAAAAGCAATCCATTAAAGAAATTTCATTAAGTCCATAGATAACCAATAAATACTGCAGGTATTAAAATCAGCTCTATGGTTAGCACTTAGGATTAATGAGAGCTTTTATATTACAACTTAAAAATATACAAATTTATAGCATATCTTTGAGTATATAAGTTTAAAGAATTCCCAATCAAGAAAGTATTTTTGAAACTAATTTACTCAATGATGAATGTCATAATCTACACTCCTATCATTTATTTTTTTTTTGTGTGTTGATATTTAAAAACCTTTTTTCTATTTATTTAAAAAGAAAATACAACTTTGTTATATATGGGTCGTGGAATTACATTCATCTGCAAAAGATCTGGCTAATTTGCATATTCTTTTAAACATACATTTCATTTCTTTATTTTTTTTTTTACATAGGCATCACCACTTATCAAGGCCCAGAAGCCACTTGAGAATAAGAGTTAACGAGTGTACAGTAGTCAATCGGACAATATAGCAATCGTTAGTAATGGAAATTCAGTAAATTGTTTAACTTAAGTGGAATGGCTAATCAAGAACTTGTTTACGTTAGACTTGAAGACAACGCTATTGTAGTCAGCTGGAAAACAGGAAAACGGAAGACAGTTCCACAAGCGTGCAGTTCTAAGAAAGAAACTTTGTTAGTGGAATATACATTTAAGTTTAGGCACAGATAAAGAGTGGGAGAAATTATTGATAGTATTTTCAACTAGAATAGTGTTTCTCATGAAAGTTTTGCGAGGGGGAACCATAGATTGGAGCTCAGACGAGCACTTGCCATGAAAATAACAATAAAGCAGAGACAGGCTTGCAATGTCTCTTCTGTGAGAAACAGATTGGAGAGAAGAGAAAAGGGCATCCCCTACTAGGCTACAAAATCTATTATGAACTCTATCAAGGCAGAATAAGCCCTTTCTAGCAGTTCCTGTCCAGATGTGGCAACAGTACTCCATCCGTGGATGTACCTAGCTCGTATATAGATAGAGAATTGCATCAGCAGTGAGATATCTACTGGATTGATAGAAGGATCCCACCATTTTTCCAGAAACCAGATGATGTAAAGATATAAGCTTGGTTTTAGATGTATTAAAAGTAACCAGCCACCTCTTTCCCCATTGTACCACATGCTCAAGATCAGAGGAGAGAAAATCAGAGAGAACTTGGTCGTTTACGGTCTTTGATGTGCTACCATAGATGGTAGTGTTATCAGCATAAATGTCTATGAATGATGTAAGGATGTGATTTGGAAGATCATTAATGTAAATCAGAAAGAGAGTTGGGCTCAGGATGGACCCCTTTAGTTAATTTAATTCCCCTTTAGTTTTTTTAGTTTCCTTATGGGATGATCATCTTTAATTAACTATTACGGGTAATTATATTCATGCAGATATTCTACTCGCGTAATATTTGTATAAAAAGGTTATAGTAAACACAAACCTCATTCTATATATATTTATGTATGCGTATATATATTTGTTTAAAAAAATTTTCCTACCAAACTCCTCTGTCAGTTTTTGGTCTACAGACACAAAATTTAATATATAAGGCATTCGAGCCCATGCAAAACTTTATATTTGGGTTTTAGCAGGGGGAAAATTGGTGTGAAAATACAAAACATGGAATTTGCCAGGTGAAGGTTGAACGACAGCATTACGAATATGCATGCATAACGTAATAGCTATTGGTTCATGCTTTAATTTTTGCCTTGCAGCAAACATGTCTTCATAGCTGTCATTAATGTCAGGAAAAAATAAATCGTAAGATGACGTTTTGGTTTTTGATTCTTGGCGGTGCTGCAAGAGTCATTTTTTTTTTTTTTTTAAACTTTTTAAATCATTTTATTCTGTCCAATATATAATAAATACAAAATTTGTCATTAATCAAAATATCATATTTAAGCATATTTTATGACTGGGCAATGCTAGGCGGCCTGCTAGTTTCGTATAAGAAGTAAGAGATGAGAAGTTGAAGTCATATAAAAACTATATTACATCATCAGATCAATAAGGTAAAAGGAAAAAAAAAGAACCTCTTTGAGCTGTGGAATTCAAAGCCATATGCTTCTCGACAGAAGAGAAGAATGAGTCAAATTTATAAAACTACTAAGCTGGCTTATTTAGTACATCCATATAAAATGTCATAAATTATAATTTAACTATCGATTTTCAGTATATACTTCAAATGTACTTAATATGTGAGTAGAGCTAGGTAGTAAGTTATAAAAATATGTTTATGGCAGTTAATTTATACCGAAGCTTCCACACTTCATCCCTGTAGAGAATCGTCAGGTTAAAATCGCGAATGATTACTTGTGAGTATGAAATGTGGAAGCTTTTGTGTAGTTTAATTATAATAACTAATATATATATATTATTTCACCTGGCATGTTGTATATTATGGCGCCCAAAAGTTGTTGTTCAGCCATATTCTTCTCAAGCACTTTCTATCAGTATATCCGATCGTCGTCAGGAGCGATTGTTGTTGTTGTTTTCTTTTTCTTTGAAGCTTGGTGTATTTATAAAAATAATTCGCCCCCTTTATAACCAAAAAAAAAAAAAAAAGCTAACTATAGATACACCAAGCCTCAAAGAAAAAGAAAACAACACCAACAACAAAAATCGCTCCTGACGATGATCGGATGTACCGATAGAAAGTGCTTGAGAAGAATAATTTTGGGCGCCATAATATACGACATGCCAGCTGAAATAAAAAAGGCCACTCGGGGAATTGAAAAGATATGAGGGGCGTGCAATAAGTAATGCCCCTGGCTCACTTCCCATAGCAGTAGAGCAACGAAACTTGGCACAGTTATTAGTCTTTCTCTAAATAGGAACCACCCAGAGTTATGCATTTCTCCTATCGTTTGATGCAGCTCTGGAGATCGTTTTTGTAGAACACCCCAGGTTGGTCCTCCGACCACAACGTGACTTAAGAAATCCAGGCTGCATCATCTAGGAAACGCTTTCTTTTTAAAAATAACTTCATGGCTGGGAAGAGGTGAAAGTCAGAGGATGCAAGGTCAGGAGTAAGGAGGATTTCATAACCACACACCCGTGCTTCTGATCTGGTGACATGCAAGTTGTGGGCCGGAGCGTTGTCCTGCAGGAGGAGGGTACCTTTGCTGATCTTGCCCCACCTCTTGATTTTGATAGCTTCCCTTAATTTCCTCAAAAGTGAAGCATAATAGGCTCCTGTAATTGTGGTACCCTTTGCCAGGAAATCTGTCATCACTACTCCGTCCTATTCCCAGAAGACTGTGAGCATGACCTTGCCAGTGGAGGGCTGCACCCTTGCCTTCTTTGGAGGTGGTGAGTCCAAGTGCTTCCACTGCATTGAGTGGGCTTTGGTCTCTGGATCATAGTGATGGACCCAGGTTTCATCCTGTGCAATCAGTCTTTTGAAAAACTTTGACTCATCTTCTTGGCACATCTCCAAGTTCATCCTCGAGCACTCAACGTGTTCTCGCTTCTAGAATGGTGTGAGCAACCTGGGAATCCATCTGGCAGACACCTTATGCATATGCAAATGGTCATGAATGATAGTTTCCACAGACCCTGTACTAATCTTGACATCTTGGGCTATTTGCCAAATAGTAATGCGCCAATCTTCCAAAATGGCAGCCTCAACTTGACAGACAGATGCCTCATCAATGGCAGAGGGGGGGGGGGCCACCAGGTCTGGGAGCTGTTTCCACAGACTTCCGGCCATGTTTGAATTCACGATGCCAGCGTTTTACAAGATCATATGATGGGGCATTATCACCATAAGTTTCTTTCATTTCATCAAATGTCTCCTGTGGTGTGCGTCCTTTCAAATACAAAAATCGGATCACTGCTTGACATTCAGCAGGCTCCATTTCACACCTGACTCAGTTCAAACACCTGTAAAACAGAAACCACAATTAGTTCAGAGGTGTAATTTGCCACATAACCCGTAGAGACATAAATCATTGCACATGCAAAATTTCAGCTAGATCAGACAACTGGAAGTGGGTCAGGGGCATTGCACGCTCCTCGTATAAAAAAAAATCGGAAAAAAGAATAACTCTGATGTGTACAAGAATGCCCGTCCCAGGATGAGTAAAATTAATTTCCAAAATAGAACAGTGTTGCGCCACTTCAAATGAAGATATAATGTTACAAAATTTTTGAATGATTATTTCAGTTATTACCAAAATCCATTGCATGACTTTGATTCTGGAAAATGTTTCAAATTTAAGGCTAAAGAAAGAAGAAATTAAAATTTCTGGTAATCTTGGTGTCTAATAATAATGGATTAAATTCAATGCAAAATCTTAAATATTTGAATTTTCAAATGGGTGGTTGTGCCTATATTTTGCTCCCATGAAATCCTTTTTAAGTTACAACGAATATTTATTAATTAATGTTTTATAGTTGTTAAAATTTCATAAAAATTGGATGTAGCTGAAATTTTATTCTCTTTGCATAAAACTAAACTAAATATAGCCCACGTTTGAACCCCTTACATTAACAACTGCGTTCCAAAATTCACAATAACTGATCAATTAATTTAATAGTGAATCCTGTACATAGAAACATATGGATGTCTACACATACCTAACTTTATATAGATAGAAGATTTCAAATTTGACGGCAGAGATTTTCCAAAAAATGAAAACTTAATCGAAATGTGCACTAATGTTTTAAAAAAATATATATATATTATGGTGTTATTGCTGAAAGTGATTCTATAAAAATTTTCTAATTTGGGCTGAGATCAAAGTGTAATATATATTGTTTATGATCCTTCTAGACTGAGGCATCGTTCTCGTTGAGTCTTTGTTTCATATTTCCTTCTGTTTTAAACTTTATTTGAAGAGTTTTAGTTTTAAGAAAGAGGGGGAGAATAAAAAGTTGAGTGAGGAGGGGAGGAAGGGGGACAGAAAGAATAAAAAAACTGGAAGAAAGAGAGGGAAATGAAAAAAAGGAAAAACTGAGATGTGGGTAGGGGGGGAGGAAAGATTGAGAAGAGGCGAAAAGGAGAAAAAAAGAGAGGGAAAGACTGAAAGGTTTGTGATACCTAGTTATATACTCTTTAGGTATCATGTTAGGTAATAACACAATCTGCTTATGTGGCTTTCGCCCATAGCTCACACAGCAAATCCAGCAGCGTTACTTTTCAAACGAACCAGATACAATTATATTTTGTAAAGTTTTGATGCAGTAGAGGTGACATTTTTTTTTTGTTTAACTGACAATAATTTTGCTGTCATATATTCGAAAAACCATTGTTCTTTTTATATTGGCATGCATTCAAGAACACATTGGCAGCTTTTTGCACATTTCACACTTAGGCAATTACTCGATGGTACAGTTCTAAAATGTCATTAAGGCCTTTGCATGATAAAGTGCGGAAACACATCTCAACATAAGTGGAAGTAAATGCAGCTGATATAATGCAGTCGATAAGTCGGTAGACATGAAGATAGGAAAAAGGAGTGAATGAGGATATATGGTAGGAGGAGCAAAGTATATAACAGAGGGGGGGGGGTTCTGTGGAAAAGGATGGTGAAAAAAAAACAAGGAGTTAGATGCAACCTAAGAATAAAGCTATAGAAATATATCTTATCTAATAGATAAAATTAAGTCAGTCAGATTCTTAACTTTTGTCACCGATAGTTTCTGTCTTACAAAATATTTCATTCTGAATAATCATTTCATTTTGTTAACCGTTGGTCCATGTTATTGAACAAAATAAAATGGAATTTGAGTTCATTTCTTCCCACAAAATAATCTATCTGATCAGATTTATTTTCATATAGCCAGCATAAAAAAGGTAAACCTGTATTCGTCCAGTACAGTTTTCTTTTCTTTTATTTCAAAAAGAAACAATTTATGAGAGTACATGACTCTGTCTCCATCCGTTACAGACTTACTTCTCTTTCATTGGATCAGAAAAAAAAAAGAAGAAAAATTTAGAAAAAAATTGCATAGCATATTTTTAAGATAAGAACTGCAAAAGAAATTACAAATAAATGCACTACTGGGCAATGCTATGTATGTGAAATTGTGAGATTGTGAGAAATAAAGTGTACAAGATAGATGAGAGCGGCAGGGGATAAATGCAAAGAGAGATAGAAATAAAGCACACGGGAGAGAAAGAGATGGAGAGTGCACAAGGAAAATTAATAAAAAAACAAAAAACTCAAAGGGAGGAATGTAGAATGAGGCGGATATGAGGATATAATAGTGAAGTTAATTATCTCCCTCCCATGGTGGGATGATGTGACACAAGGGTCAGAAAGGGGGATTTGAAAAGCCAGCACCCTGGCTTGCAAATTATGCTTGGGCAGCCCCGTCAGTATTCCCTGATAAGGATGCCTTGGGTGATTAGCAATAAACTGACCCCTTTTCAAAAGAGAAGGCAAGCCTTGGGGGGTAGCTTTTAGAACTGTATAGGACCAGAGACATTATTTGGCACACCAGGGATCAAGTCATTTTGACAATGGCCTGTTGGTTTTGGTGCTGAGAGAAAAAAAAATGGCTAATAAAGTAAGCATGAGAATGAAAAGAAAGGTGAATGGAGACAAGTTGGATTGATTAAGAGGAACAAAAATCGATGAAAATTTAAAAAAAAAATGTTCGGGAAATAAAGGATGAAAAGTGATGGGGGATGATAATGAGAAGGACGAATGAAGAGAAAAGAATATGCAAAGAAAGGATGAAGGAGAATGAATGAAAAAAAAATAGAGGCGAAAACGAAAGAAAAATAAGAAACAAGGTAGATGAATGAAAATGAAAAAAGAAACAAGTAAACAAAAACAAAAGAGAAATGAAACAAGAATTACAAAGAGGAATAAAAAAAAATTATCTTGTTGGATTTTCAAAATCAGACACAAATAGCATTTAAGCTAACAAATTAAAATATGTTTCTGACAAGCAAACTTTCTTTTGTTATTGTTGCACTTATTGGCAGAATGATAATTTACTTAACTCCAATTTATTTTTAAATAACTTAGTCCGCCCAGACAAGTGCTAATATCAAACATTTTTAAATAATCACCTAAAGATTTTTTTAAAGATAAGCAAAGGGCGTAACTCATTTTAAATTAAAGAATATAATAGAAATAGTCTGCCTTAAGTTTTAAAAATGTGCAAAGAAATAAAGATTAAAATAACTTTACTACACCGCGGCCAACATCTGGTAGGTAGAGTTAGTGATAAATAAGAAATATAAATAAGAGTTGAGAAAAATGAAGTGTAATAAATGAAAGCGGAAGTGTTTGGGTGGTATAAGAGTAAAAGAAATGAAAAATAAAAACAAAACAACGACAAAAGTGAATGCGAAACAAAAATGAAAAGATAAAGATTAATGATTGGTGAAGTAAGATGAAAATTTGGAACAGAATTAAAACAAAATAAAATAAGAATAGGAGTCAATTGTGAGACTGTACACATTTGCTTGACAATGTACTATCTGAGTCTTAATTCTCCGTATTGTATGAAGTATTTCCGAAGTTATGCAATGGAAACGTGATAACTTAAAAACTATCTAATCAGGCTGAAATTTTGCTTGGTTTTGTTTTGGTTTTGCTTTTAATCGTTTTAGACAAGGCATGAAGCCACTTAGGAGCTTAAAAAAAAGCCAACAATAAGTGCTATACGGATACATTCTGACCCAGAAAATAGCAGTTCTTTCCCCTTTATCAGAAACATCGCTCATAGAATGTGAGGACTTGGGGACAAAATTAGAAAAGCAAGAGTTATGAGGCTTCCAAAAGTAAACCCAGGGTTCACATTCTACTCTCTGGTTACTGTTATCAAAAAGTATCAAATGCATACTCACAATTTGGTGAAATCAGAAGTTGAAATATAAAAATTTCGACCATGATCAAACTTTCAATAAATCATATAAGAGGTCAAGAAAGTGAACAAACTCAAAATTATCCCCAAAATGTGACTTTCACCTTTTGCTTAATGTTTGACCTAAATAACCCAACATTAAATCACTTAAGTTAGTTATTTTGACCAAGTTTGGTGACAATTGCTTAAACCATGTGGACACGCAGCTGTACATGAGCAAACATAGTGACAAACCAACAAACTCTAGCAAAATATAACCTCCTTGGCATAGGTGAAAATGAGGGAATGATAAGCAAAATAAGAAAGAATATGAATGAAAAATGATTTTGATTGACATATTAAAACAAAGACATAAAAAAAAAGTTTGGAGATGGAATGAAAAAAGGCAAAATAATGAACGAGACAAAAAGGAGTTTGAGTGGGAAAAAGAGAAATGAGAAAAGAATGAAAAAACAAATAGTAAGCAGTTTGGGTACAACAAACAAAAAGGTGAATGAATGAAAAGAAGAAAAAATGTTGGGATGAAATTAAAAACGAAATTTAAAACATTAAAATAACAATGAATGAAAGAAAGGATGAACTAGTTTTTGGTGGAATAATAATAATAATAATAATAATAATAATAATAATAATAATAATAATAATAATAATAATAATAAGAAGAAGAATAATAATAATAATAATAATAATAAGAATAATAATAAGAATAATAATAAGAATAATAATAAGAATAATAATAATAATAAGAAGAAGAATAATAATAATAATAATAATAAGAATAATAATAAGAATAATAATAAGAATAATAATAAGAATAATAATAATAATAATAAGAATAATAATAATAATAAGAATAAGAATAATAATAAGAATAATAATAATAAGAAGAATAAGAATAATAATAATAATAAGAAGAAGAATAATAATAATAAGAAGAAGAAACATAAGGACAGAAAAATCATAATAGCTGTGTAATGCATTCTTTACAATGGGAAGTCAAGCTCTAAGAATGAGAAACGGACCTCTTATCACCTTTTCAATATATTATCCGCTGTAAAAAAAGAAGAATCCGTGTTGCTACATCTCCTCCCTATTTTATTTCTGCTACAACAGATTTCTAAGCTCCTTTAAGAAACGCGGATAATGTCAAACACGGAAAAGGCCGGATGTTACGTATCGTTTTTTTTTTCTCTCTCTCTCTTCTTTTATCTCCTCCTGGTCTTTTTATTTCTTTTCTTGTTTCCAATCATATTTCTTTAAAATTCAGCCACATTGTTGTTTGAGATTGACGCTTTCTGACGCATTTTAACAATTTCATATCTGAGCTGTCTTTTCTTTTTCTTAACTATACTGTTTTCTTGACCAAGGCTTGACGATTTATTCTGTAGCTCGATATTAATGAAAGCAATGCAATGATCTTGACAGAACTTGGAACATGGAAAGCTGAAGCCCATAGCCGGTGTATGTACACATCAATTTAAGGTGCACATCATAAATGTGTCTATCTTTTTCTATACATAATTCCCGGCCACATAAATGCCTCGGTTATGGACAGGTGATAATGAGAAGCCACAACTAAGTTTACATATAAGGAAAATCCTACTTCTCTGATTGGAAATCTTACAACGATGAAGGCTTGGAAGAATGGATTATGGATTTCAAAAAGGTGAAATTATTTGTCAGTTCTTAATTGTTTGGAGTGATTTCATTTTGTCTGTTGCTAAGTTGTTATTTCAGAGTTTTTAATACCTTTTTAAAGTGCAAACTTACTTTTTTCATGTAAATTTCAAATTCACCTTTTATAAGTAGATGTAATTAATCTGCTGTTCTGACGTGAATCTTATTATTATAAAGTACATAAAATTTTTCAAAGATATTACATCATTTTTTTTTATGCTCCGTTATTATTATTATTATTATTAGGGCTATGACAAAATTTTCTTTTCATTGTTTTGATTCTCTAGTATATATCCGACACAGTTAGACACAATTAATCAACCTAGAAGCACATAACTCTACATAAAAACATATAAGATATCAATGAATACTTGAGAATCAAAACAAGGAAAAGAATATGCTGTTGTCATATCCCTATTTATTACTAAAGACAAAAAACGTGATTCCGATTCAGGTCATATTAGATTGTTTGGATAAGGAAAAAGCTAGTTTACAAAGGCAGTTAAATACTCAGCAAGTAAAGGCAAAGTCAAAAATTATTCTCTCCTTCCTCTCTCCCTCCCCCCTCTCTCTCTCTCCCCCCTCCCTCTCTCTCTCTCTCTCTCTCTCTCTCTCAGTAGAAAAAATATTAGAATTAGTGATATCCTTTTTATTAATAGATTTTTTTTGTCCAAATCTAGTTACCCTTTTGGTGGGAGATAGACTTTTCCTGCATTAAAAATTGATTTATTGACCTCTGTCAATAGGGACTATTCCAAATTTTATATTATTCCCTTTTTTTTAATTATCTTCAATACATTATAAACAAAGAGCAAGTGACGAAAGAAGTGATAGATACTGTGTAAAATAAGAGTGAAAGGGCCAAAACATGTAAAATGAGAGAGAAAAAGAGTGATAGGTTGAAACTCAGTAAGATATGCGTCATTTGTTGAGTTAATTGCAAATTGCAGCCAATTAGAATAAGTAAAATAAAAGTTTGTTTTTTGTTTTTTTTTAAACATAACCCAATCCCAAAATTAAGAAACAAAATGCTGAAATGAGGATTGCTTCCCAGCTGACTGCAACATGATCGTTTTCAAGTCACGTGTTACTAAATGCTGGAGCCATCCTCTTAAATCATCAAATTTTATTCAGCTCCAACCATCATTACCAATCCTCATCGTGTTGTCTCACTGTCCACCTAACAAATCCAGTAACCCTTATCCTTTGGGCCTTGGTAAGCAGTGACTCATTAATGCATAAACATTTTTTAACCCACTCTGACATAGCTATTCTTTTTGTCTATTGTTTTTATCATTTCAATGTTTATTTTTTTAAGAGAAAATACAAGCTTATTATTTGGATTACTAATCTCATCTTGAATATTAATCTCACAACGTTTCAATCAATGTAATGTCTGAATTTATTCAACTCCATCTTGTCGAATTCTGGAATCTATATGGAAATATGAATTGAAGAAATTCATATGTTATGTCACCTGCAACATTATGAGAATAACATACAAAACAAAAATTATCCCAATAATACAGATTATCAGAGACTGTACTATCTACTCCCCACCCAGAAGGGAGGGGAGACACTGTCAGATGGTCCAGAGATATAGTTCCAGTAATGCACTTGAAAAACCACTTCAGTTTTATATACTGTCTCCTTGTTGGAAATGTTGCTGAAAAAAAATTATATAGAACTACAAGACAATGTGGAAATTCCACAATGCTTTCTGCATCAATCTGTATAATTTTCTGTGGCTAATAATGAAATTCCGTTTGAAATAGTGTCTATCTGGGCTAATACTATTAAAAAAATGATTCTTTTTCCATAAAAAATAACTGCCATTGTCAACTAAATACTCTTTAAATAAAAAAAAATTATATTTATTTAAAGTGGTAGCAATTTAATTCGTTTTAAAATAATGTGTTGTTTCCTTACCATAAAAATATTAGGTTGGTGAAAAAATAATGTTTTTTATCATCATATATATATATATATATATATATATATATATATATATATATATATATATATATACACACACACATGTCAAAAACATTAATTTTTGCACCAACCTAATAATTTTCAGCGAAATATTCTTCAAATTAATAAAATGAATATCACTTTTTGCAATGTATTTATTTAAAATGGTATCGTTTTAGTCAACTGAATGACATAATTTGATTTTGAGATAATTCATTTTAAAACAGTAAAGTTAGAATGTTTTACATCAGCACCAGATTAATCACCAATTATTATTTTTGCTAATTGGACAATCTAATAATATTATTTTATAGATGACTTTTAACTATACTAACATATTAAAAAAGATAACTGAATTAAATTTCTTCAAACGTTCATTCATTCAAATAAAATAAATAAATAAAATAAATGTTAAACTTGAAATTTTGTATTCCTTATAAAGTATATAACACTACACCTATTTACCTATCTGGTATTGCCTGAAAGTCTTTACCCCACCCCCACCCACTCTTTTTTTACTCATTGAGCCCCACTCCATTAATAATATATTTATATTGTTTGAAAGATAAGTCAATAAATCATACTATGTAAAAAGAAAAAAATCGTTCTGTGATATAAAATTAATGGCCGTGTTACATAATAGCAGAATGATATGTTTAAACATTTTCAGTTTTTTAATCACATCTTGTTTTTTCATTGTGTTATTCTAATCATGATCGTCATATTCTATTTAATGGTTATTTTACGTGCTAATATGCATTGGAGGCTTTTAGAAATCACTTCAAAACTTATCTATCTCTGATCAGGTCTTTATTTATCTTTCTTTCATGTTCACTCTCATCACTTCCTTCCATTATTCCCTTGGCATTCTCATTTGAACTGAAACTGGTATTTAAACTGCTACTGCGCCTAAAATCATTTTCTTTTTTTTATTATTATTAATACCTTAAACTCTTTCCACTTTAGGTCAATATTGAAAAATGTCTCCATTTTAACAATCTTTTTAATCGAATAAAGTATTTTCTGAAAGGAATTAAATTAAATTACAGTTTACTCTTCTGAAGAACATGGTGGCATATGCCACAAGAACAAATGGCTATTCAGAATGAAATGTTGACTTTGTAGAAATGAGGCCAGTTTCACATAATTTTGGGTGACTAAAAAATGATTTAACACATTTCTTTACATAGAAATAGTATCACAGGCATTGAGGATAAAGGTAAATTTGCATCACTTTTAAAAATGCATATAATTATTAATGTGGTGTTTTTTCTTGTTATGATGATTTAATTATAGAAGTGACCCACTGTTGTCTCACTTGCTATCTAATTGACTGTCTCATCTACAGGCTTCCTCTTTATCTTAAATGCTATATAATTAACAATCCCACATGCTATATAATTGACTGATCTATATGCTATATAATTGACCGACCCACATGCTATATAATTGACCGACCCACATGCCATATAATTGACAGACCCACATGCTATATAATTGACAGACCCACATGCCATATGATTGACAGACCCACATGCCATATAATTGACAGACCCACATGCTATATAATTGACAGACCCACATGCTATATAATTGACAGACCCACATGCTATATAATTGACAGACCCACATGCTATATAATTGACAGACCCACATGCTATATAATTGACAGACCCACATGCTATATAATTGACCTTCTCACTGTCCTACATGCTATTTAGCTGACACTCGCATTGTTCCACATGTTATATAAATGATCCCTTCACTATCCCAAGTACTATTTAATTGTCATCACTGTCAAAAGTGCTATATAATTGTGTCATCAATGTCCCACATGCTAAATAATTGTGTCATCACTGTCCCACATGCTATATAATATAGCTCCTTTTGATTAGGAAAGAACACCCCATATAACTTTTGACAAGTTCAAAAATAAATTCCTGCAAGTTTAAAAATATCCATCATTATTAAAAAAAATATAAATTATTTGAAATTAGAATTTTATTGTTTTAAACAAAGGCATCCATTTAAAAAAAATGAATATATAAATGTTTCAGATATTTGCAGAACTTTGTTGTTAGATTAGTTTAACTTGATTGAGGGTGGTAATATTGGAGTCACAAATGTTAAGTGCAATTTCTTCAAGGTATATAGCTTACCTGAAGAGGAGACAGGTATCTTATCAAGTCAATCGATTTTAGACATTTCTTTTTCCTTTTTGTTCTCTCCTTCATTTGATTTTTTTTTAATCTTGTTCTCATCTCATTTTTTATGTCGAATAAAGCAGGAAATCTTCTAAACATGTCATATACATTTCAAATGACAATTGAAACGTTGAAATGTCCCATTCACTATTTTAACATGCTTGTCAGTGAATCTATGTACGATTCCCTTAAAAATTTTAATGTTAATATTGTATCCTCAATAAATATATTGAGGATACAATATTATCAAAAGAAAGAGAAACAATGTCTATTTACAAAAATAATTGTAAAGTCGGATAGGGACAAAAAATAAAACTAGAGAAAAAAGTTGTGTGTTTGGGTTTTTATAGAATGTTCTGGAATTCGGAGCTGCATATTTCTTGTGCTGTGATTCGTTAAAAGAAACTACTGATTTAAGTTTTCGTCCAGTCAAGAATCCGTATGTAAAACATCCACTGCTGCTTCCAAGAATTTTATCTCTTAAAATACTGTTCTGTGATAGGTAATTATTTATTTTTCTTACATTTCTAAAGTATAGATTCATTCTTGTCCCTATATTGATAAAATTGTGCGATCGTGTCTTGTGTGTATGTGTTTCTTGCATCTCCATGTCTAACACATTTTTTTTATTTACTATTATTATTGAAATAAGCATAAAGATTATTTCAAAATCCTGTTTAAAAAATAACACTAAATTAAATCAATCAGAATCCATTTCAGCTTAAATATTTTTGCCTTTTGTTAATTGCTTAAAAAGACAATGAATTACTTTATGATACTTCAAAGTTTGCAAAGAATTTAGAAACATTTAAACTGTTGAATAGAAAATAATTTATACCAGCTTTAAAATTATTAGCAAATCCTCATGTATTAAAAGATTTGACATTTATCAAATTTCTGAGTTTAAAAACACCCCAAAATTTTATAAATGGAGATAAAAACAGTATTATCTTAACAAAATTAGTTACAGTTTGATCATAATTTGTGCCAATCAGTAATGACTAAACGATACCTTAATAATCAAATTTAACTTTCAAAAACCCTTTTTCTTTTTTTTTGATTAAAAGAACAAACGTCATAGTTATAAAATGAAAAAAAGTAAACATTTTCACTCCTTTAAATTGAACTACTAAGGTTGCATAGTCAAAATATATAAAGTTTGACTCCTACCTAATATTCTGAAAATTCCATTTCCTAAGATTCCAAAATATCTGACACGAACTTCTTATTTTAAATCCTTCCAATATTCATACCATCTATTGCTTCTTTGGTGATTAAGATATCAAATTCCGACCCCAAACATTATTAAGAGTTCAGCTACTAAAACCGGACTCCGACTTTACTAGCTTGCTATTTAAAAAATAATTGCATCATTTTGTTAATGGTGGACAAAGTTATTTACTATTTTGTACAGTTTTAAAATAAAATAAACTTAATTAAAAAGGTGTAGAAAAGACGTGCAATTAGATTTTAAGATTGAATATTTAATCTTTAAAAATAACTAATTAAAACCAGAGATTCATTTTTAGTAAATTGTCTTCCCTTAGGAGATCTCCTTTCAACTCGCTTTCCTCAGAGAAGTAAAAATTTACATGACATAACATCAGCATTATACATTCAATCAAATCCTTATAATCTTCATAAGATTCAGAATAAACAAATGGATCATTTTGTTATGTCCAACTCCATTTCTAATGTTTCTTCACTAAGAAATGTCAACTGAAAGAAGATCTCCCAAGGGGAGACAATTTACTAAAAATGAAACTGATGTCTTTATTTTAAAGTTTTCTATCCATCAAAATTAATTTAATCCTTGCTCAGTTTGAAGAAAACAAACGATTGAATCTAGTAATTATTTTGTTGCTTTGGAATAACAAAGTTTGAATGTGATGGTTTTAAATAAATTGACTAACACAGGGATTATCATATTATGGTTGATTCAGTTTTTATATTATACTGTCCATCCAAAATGACGAAGAAAAATATTATGCTTCGCTGGTGTTTACACTCACTATTTATCTAGATATATTGAACTAAAATCTGGCCAGGGTTGAGGAATATGTGTTGCAGGGAGAAAAATGATATTAGAATTGTATGATGGATATGTAATGGAATTTTAAAGCTGATAACGTCAAAAGAAGATTAAATCTGAACAGTATAAGGAGATGTGTCCAGAACAAGAGACTTTGGTTTAGCCACATCGGAAAAATGAATGAGAATTTGGGGTTGGTAGATGTAGAAAAATTGAGATAGCAGTCAGTTCACAGGGGAAAACCAATGAAAACATGGGAAGAAATAACAAGTGGATTTGAGAGAAAGAGGAATAAATTAAAATGTAACCAGATATAGGTTAGTTTAGAAGTCAACTTCTAAAAGCCAACAAATACATGCCAGCATCATGATATTGCTAAAATCTTTGTATAACATCATAGTAATTAAATTTTTTATATATAAATTATCATTTCTAATGACCTAAATAACAAAAAGTAAAATATTCACTCTTGTTTAGAGGCTACATCTGAGGTGGTTGTCTGACTTGTTATTTGCCTTCTTGTTTTCTCTTACCATTTGAAATTATTCCATCTGGGGTGATGGGATAGAAGTACATATACTTGTTTTTATCCCCATTCATAATAAAATGACTGTAGAAATTCCCCTCTGGACAAAAGTATCGTAGGTTTGCAACAATAGATTCCACATACAAATTCAAAACATCTACTATTAGCCACTATGTTATGTACCTTTCGAATACCATTATAGACACATTCTGTCATGGTAATAAAATGCTACATTGCATCCTATGATCACAATTGCAACATCTACAGAGGAAGGAGTCCCTATTTTCCACTCTAAATATTTTGTCTTAACACTGCTATCAGTTGTCACCGGAATTCTAAATATTCCATAGATTGTGTTATTACGCCGATCATAATTATCTATTACAAACAAAGACCTCACATAATCTTTCCAATTTCCAAATCATACATAACAAAAGCTCCCTCGCCAAATTCCATCCATTCTGAGTTGCTGAGCTCTGACAATTCTCATATTCCGGAATGTCATTCTACTCTTGATAAACGAACGCTTACTAACATTAAAATATGTTGTCATGAATAGACATTAAGACGTCTCTGTAAAAACAACAAATACATTGAACAAAAAAACAAATTAAATATCAACAGAGAGTTATTTGTAAATTATATCTTTACCATGGGATTTAATATTCAAAACATTATTGATCGAAATATACGGCACTTATTTACTGCCACCTATTTTATTTCTGCTACATACCCTTTTAATATAATTCAAAATTTGCATATTGTCTAATATATATATATATATATATATATATATATATATATGAATGTTTCAGGAAAATGAGTAGTTTCGCAGAAGAAAAAAAAAAAAAATGTACATATTTATTTTAAATGCATTTTAAAATTGTATATATAGACATCAAACAACCTTCCCATACGCACACATATTCGTCCTTTCCCGACATGGGTTGGATTTTAAAAAACTGTCTTTTTTCGCACGATCTATGACTTTTTCTTTTATCACATTTTTATTTCAATTATCCTGAAGATGTCCTCTGAGACAAGGACGAAACGTTGATTTTTTTTTTTTAATAATTTCATTCGGTTTTTTCTATTTTTTCTTTAAATATATATATATATATATATATATATATATATATATATATATATATATATATATATATATATGTATGTACTAGCAAAAGTACCCGTCGTTAACTGGGTTTAAAAACAGCCTACAGAAAATTGACTATGATTTATGAAAGTATGATAGGTTATGAAAAGGAAGGGTTGTCTCTTCGAATTTGGGGGTATCAAAACCAAAGCAAAATATGATGGAATCGAAAATAACATAGATAAACCCCATAATTTATTATACCATACTTGTTCACACTGAAACACTTATCACAATATTCTGTGGATCTATATTAAAAAACCTTGTTAAACTTTGTGACATATTTGCATTCTATGGATGTCAGGCACGAATGAACACCCCATAATTTTATTATACCATATTTCTTCAAACTGAAACATAATTATCAAAGTATACTTACGCAGATAGATATGAAAAATCTTTATTAAAGTTTGTGCCTATTTCCATTCTATGGAGGCCAGGCACGAACGCAGACCCACAATTTTATTATACCATCCCTATTTAAGTTAAAACATACTTGTCAAAATATTATTATGTACATCTATATCAAAAATACTTGTAAACGTTTTTTTTTTTAATTTTTTATTTCCATACTTTGTGGACCAGGCACGTATGCAGACACCACAATTTTAATGAATCAGCATCATGCCAGATCAAACATACCCATTCCTGTGTCTCAATACATCTATCATATGTGATCAGTTTTCTATAATTTTCAACCATATAGGAGCCTATTCGTGACCAGACACACATACAGAAGTTCAGCTTTATATTATAGATATATTTGCATATTGTCTGGGGATGCTCAAATGTGCATATTGTTTGAAAAAGCTCTAATATAAATATTGAAATATGCGTATCTACTTGATATGAACCAATGTGCACATTGTCTGGAAATGTTCAAATGTGCATATCATATCGATATGCTCTAATGTGCATATGTGGGGATGCACAGATGTGCTTATCGACTCAATATTCCCAGATTTGAATATAAAATGGATATTCTCAGATATGCATGTCGACTAGATATTTTTAGATGTGTCTATCGACTGGATATTCTTAAACGTGCATGCCAATTGCATCAAATATCCAGGGAATGTGCACACGGCCTCTATATTCTCAGATGTGCATGTCGATTGGATATTCTCAGATGTGCATGTCGATTGGATATTCTCAGATGTGCATGTCGACTGGATATTCTCAGATGTTGCACATCGATTAGATATTCTCAGATGCGCACATGGACTGGATATTCTCAGATGTGCACATGGACTGGATATTCTCAAATGGGCATATCGAGTAGATATTCCCAGATGTGCACATGGACGGGATATTCCCAGATGTGTATGTCGACTGGATATTCTCAGATGTGCAAATGGACTCGATATTCTCAGATGTTCACATGGACTGGATATTCAGACATGTTCACATCGACTAGATATTCTCTGATGTGCATATCTGTTAGATATTCTCTGATGTGCATGTCGACTAGATATTCTCTGATGTGCATGTCGACCAGATATTCTCAGATGAGCACATGGACTGTATATTCTCACATGTGCATATCTACTGGATATTTTCATGTGCACATTGACTATATATTCTCAGATGTGCACACGGCCTCTATATTCTGAGATGTGCATGTCGACTGGATATTCTCAGATGTGCACATGGACTGGATATTCTCAGATGTGCACATGGACTGGATATTCTCAGATGTGCACATGGACTGGATATTCTCAGATGTGCACATGGACTGGATATTCTCAGATGTGCACATGGACTGGATATTCTCAGATGTGCACATGGACTTGATATTCTCAGATGTGCATTTCGACTGAATATTTTCAGATGTGCATGTCGACTGGATATTCTCCGATGAGCCTGTCGACTGGATATTCCTAGATGTGCACATCGATTGGATATTCTCAGATGTCCAGATCGACTGGATATTCTCAGATATGCACATCGACTTGATATTCTCAGATGTGCATGTCGACTGGATATTCTCAGATGTTCACATGGACTGGATATTCTCAGATGTTCACATGGACTGGATATTCTCAGATGTTCACATGGACTGGATATTCTCAGATGTTCACATGGACTGGATATTCTCAGATGTTCACATGGACTGGATATTCTCAGATGTGCACATGGACTTGATATTCTCAGATGTGCATGTCGACTGGATATTCTCAGATGTTCACATGGACTGGATATTCTCAGATGTTCACATGGACTGGATATGCTCAGATGTTCACATGGACTGGATATGCTCAGATGTTCACATGGACTGGATATGCTCAGATGTTCACATGGACTGGATATTCTCAGATGTTCACATGGACTGGATATGCTCAGATGTTCACATGGACTGGATATGCTCAGATGTTCACATGGACTGGATATTCTCAGATGTTCACATGGACTGGATATGCTCAGATGTTCACATGGACTGGATATGCTCAGATGTTCACATGGACTGGATATGCTCAGATGTTCACATGGACTGGATATGCTCAGATGTTCACATGGACTGGATATGCTCAGATGTTCACATGGACTGGATATGCTCAGATGTTCACATGGACTGGATATGCTCAGATGTTCACATGGACTGGATATGCTCAGATGTTCACATGGACTGGATATGCTCAGATGTTCACATGGACTGGATATGCTCAGATGTTCACATCGACTAGATATTCTCAGATGTGCATATCTGCTAGATATTCTCTGATTTGTACATGGACTGGATATTCTCAGATGTGTACATGGATTGGATATTCTTTGATGTACAGATGTGCATGATATTCTCAAATGTGTATGTAATCTATATATCGTTTTTACAAATGTGCATATTGCTTTGAAATATTGTAATATGCATATTTTCTTGTGATGTACTAATATGCATGTCATGTTGAGATGCATAAATGTGCATATTATCTACAGATGCTCAGATCTACATATAACCTGGAGATATTGAAATATGCATATTGTCTTTATGTACCAATGCGCGTTTTGTCTGGAAATGTTCAAATGTACATATCATCTCTATGTGCTCTGTGTGTACTGTGTTGAGATGCTCAAATGTGCATATCGTCTGGACATGCTCAAATGTGCATATTGTCTATATATAATTATTACAAATGTGTATATTTCCTAGAGATATTGAAATATGCATATAATCCCGAGATGTTTTATTGTGTATATTGTCTGATGATGTTCAAATGTGCATATCATCTGGAGATATTCAGAAACGTGTATTATCACGGTATATTCAAATATAGATGATGTATATCACTACTCAAAAGTGCTTATTATCGACTTTTACTTAAAATGTGTGTGATCGATCTCTACTCTAAAATTGTCCCGCTACCAGTATAAAATGTGTATATGAATATACACTTGTGTATTTTTTTTTTTTTTTTTGTAGAGTTTGCTATTCTAATCAGCATGTATTTTCAGTATTTGACCTTACAAAAGCGGGTTTGCACCCATTCAACCTTGCATACATTCGTGCACGTGCATTTGTTTTTGTATTTAGTTGTTGGATTCACAAAAGTCTGACTGCTTCTTCATATGTCTTACTATTTTATGTAAATCATGTCTTTAAACACCCCCTTCAGCTATGTTTATTTACATGCACTTCTGCACGAAGTACGTGGGTAGTTGAACTGCCTTTTTAGTCAACGATTTAATCTTATTCATCTTCACCTTTTTTTTTTTTTCACTCTTTTGCTCTTTTACAATGGAAGATTCAAAGCAGCAATCTCAACAGCCAATCTCTGAAATGTCGAAAAAAAAACTTACTAAAGCGCAAACTACTATTACTAATATTTCTACCGCTACTGCTTTTGCTTCTCTTACAAAATGATGGCGGCAGGCGGTTAGATCTGTAAGGTTGGGCTGGTGCTACATCGTTAAAAAGACTGAAGAACTAACACTGCAGCCTCAACTGTCTTCATTCTCTCTAAAACTTTTTCTTTTTGTTCTTTTCGTATCTTCTTCAATTTCCTATTATTATATTCCTCCTTTTTATTTATTTATTTATTTATTTATTTATTTATTTATTGCACCACCCCTCTCAATTGTTTGTCTTGTCTTTCATTTTCATCTTCTTCCTCTTCTCTTTTCCTCCCCCCCCTGGCATTATCTTCCTCATTATCTCTCTCTTTTTTTCTCCCCCTACTACTTATTATTACGATGCCTCTTTTTTAAAAATTTTCCGATTCTTAATTTTAATTTTCCAATTCCTTACTCTTTTTTTTCTTTACTTTCCTCTTCCGTTTTTTTATCTTCCGCATAATTATCCTCTCTTGAGATCTCTTCTCTTCTTTCATGCTGGATCTTCCTCTTCCCCCATTCTTAATTCTCTTTTTTTCTTCATTGTCATCATCCTTTCCTCTACTTTTACTTCATCCTTTCTTCCTCTTTATAACATTCTTCCTTAATTCCTCATCCTCTCTTGATCTCCCACATTCCTACATTATTTTATCTTTTTTATCCTCTCTTGTGCTTTCTCTTTCTCATCTTGATCTACCTCCTCCTCATGATATTCTTTATCTTCCTCATCCTTCTTAATCTCTGTTAATGAACTTAGTTTTCTGGGGTATCTGATGATGGTATTAGTTTCTCCTACAACTCTTTTGATGCTCCTAATTCCTCTTGGATCCCTGTTGATGCTCCTAGTTTCTACTGGTGCTCTGTTGCTATTCCTAGTTTCTCCTGCAGCTCTGTTGCTACTCTTAGTTTCTCCTGCAGCTCTGTTGCTACTCTTAGTTTCTCCTGGAGCTCTGTCGCTACTCCTAGTTTTTCCTGGAGCTCTGTCGCTGCTCCTAGTTTCTCCTGGAGCTCTGTCGCTACTCCTAGTTTCTCCTGGAGCTCTGTCGCTGCTCCTAGTTTCTCTTGAAGCTCTGTCGCTACTCCTAGTTTCTCCTGGAGCTCTGTCGCTACTCCTAGTTTCTCTTGGAGCTCTGTCGCTACTCCTAGTTTTTCCTGGAGCTCTGTTGCTACTCCTAGTTTCTCCTGGAGCTCTGTCGCTGCTCCTAGTTTCTCTTGAAGCTCTGTTGTTACTCCTAGTTTCTCTTGGAGCTCTGTCGCTATTCCTAGTTTCTCTTGGAGCTCTGTCGCTACTCCTAGTTTCTCCTGGAGCTCTGTCGCTACTCCTAGTTTCTCTTGAAGCTCTGTTGCTGCTCTTAGTTTCTCTTGAAGCTCTGTTGCTGCTCTTAGTTTCTCTTGAAGCTCTGTTGCTGTTCCTAGTTTCTGTTGGAGCTCTGTTGCTGCTCCTAGTTTCTCCTGGAGCTCTGTTGCTGCTCCTAGTTTCTGTTGGAGCTCTGTTGCTGCTTCTAGTTTCTCTTCTGGGCTCTTCCTGATCTACATCAATGATCTCCCAAATCACATCCTAAGATCATTTGTAGACATTTATGCTGACGACACTACCATCTATGGCAACACTTCAAAGGCCATAAACGACTAAGTTCTCTCTTACTTTCTCTCCTCTGATCTAGATCACGTGGTGCAATGGGGAAAGGGGTGGCTGATTAATTTTACTGCATCTAAAACCAAGCTTCTATCTTTCCATCATCAATGCTTTGATCTCCGTCTGACATCAATTGAAATGAATGACTCTCGCCGTGCAGAGACTCCATGTTTTGACAAGCTTCTGGATCTGACCTTTACTCCTGATCTGAGATGGAACACATACATCAAATCTGTTGCCAATGCTGCTGGAAAAATGGTGGAATCGTTCTACTGCTCCAATAGATATTTCACTACTGATGCAATTATTTACCTGTATAAGAGCCAAGTCCAAAGATGGAGTACTGTTGACACATCTGGGCAGAATAAGCTGCTAGAAGCAGCTTATTCTGCCTTGGGTTTCTGCTTTATAGTTATTTTTAAGGCAAATGCTCGTCTAAGCTCTAAATGGTCCCCCCTCGCCAAACTTTCATGAAAAACACTTGTCTAGCTGAAACCACTATCAATAATTTCCCCCACTGTGTATTTGTGTCTAAACCTAAACGAAAATTCCATGAACAAAACTTCTTTCGTAGAACTGCACGCTTGTGGAACTCTGTTCTGTTTTTCTGCTTTCTAACTGACTACAATATGATCGTCTTCAAGTCCAACGTAAACAAGTTCTTGATGAACCATCCGACTTAAGTTATCCAATTTACCAAATTTCCACTACTAACAATCACTACATCATTTTCACAACAACTTATTAACCCTTATCCTCGAGTGGCCTCCAAGCTTTGATAAGAGGTGACTTCTTTGTAAAAAAAAAAAAAAAATGAAAGTTCGTTTTTTAAAGGAATAAGCAAATTAGTTAACCTTTTATGAAGTTACTTGTTTATCCATGACTGAGTATATTAAGAATTTCGTTTTAATAATTTTTTTAATAGAAAAAGTAGACTTTTAATATCAATGTCAGTGCAACAGAAAACTCGACTTAATGTGTGTATAGATAGATAGGATACTAGCCGTATTTTATTATAGTAAGTTTTTATGTAGGTGTTCCATTCCAGGTCTGGGATGAAAGTCTTGTTAAAACAATGAATAAAATTAAGGAATTTTAATAAACGAGGAAATATTTCAATATTCTCTTTGTGTCTGTTGGCAGTGAGACAATTTAAAAAATTACTGATAAAAATGGATTCATTGTAGTAAATAGTTTCCTCAGCGGATCTTCTTTCAACAAGTGATGGCGCTAGGCCAGTGAGATATGAACCTCGCCCAGATTTCCAGCAGTCTGGTCCAAGTTTTTCCAATTATTTTTTATGTTTTAAATTTATACTAATGGTTCACTCGAGAATAAGCGAGTTAGTGATATTTTCAGTTGAATCATGGAATAGTACTATGAAAGGATTAAGAATTATGATTAATTCACAGGGTGACTTGACAGATATTTGTTGACATTAGACTTGAAAATGATGATATTGTAGTTTGCAGAGAAACATTATCATGGTAACATGTTCTACAGGTGGAGAGTTCTTAGAAAGAAACTTTGTTCATAGAAGTTCTGTTTGATTTTAGATACACAGGAAGAAAGGAGATTTCTTTGTAATGCTGCTGGCATTTTTGCCGAGATCTTGTGGGATGAGGGGGGGGGGGCACAGAGCTTATAATTCAATCAAGCACTTACCATAGAAAGACTGATAGAATAGGGAAAGACTAACAAAATCTCTTCTTATTTAAGATAAACTGTTTTTTTTTTTGTTTGTTTTTTTTTTGAAATTTTTTAGATGAGTATTCATAATTTGGATTATTCGGATTATTATTTTCATCTTGGTTGTTATATTTACAATGTTTCGGCCGATCTATCCTCTGACCTACTCACCCTTTCTTTTCAAAGGTGCAAATAGATGTACTTTTATCAGTTCTGAAACTTTTCCTTCGTTTACTTCGTCTTTAAATCCTAAAATTCCATATGTCGTGTTTCTGACAAAAAATGCAGACATGCTTTGAAATATACTTTTTTTCCTTTCCTTTTTTGCCTCATCACTAATAAGAATGTTGGAGGTTTTGTCTAGACTGACGTTATCCACCTGGTAGTACTAGGACCAGAACCATGGAATAACTTCCAAGAAAGCTGTTTCATCAGTAGGTGTATAATACCAAGGTTGCTGTATTACTAGTAGTTTCCAGTGTGGCTTCTCAAGTTCAACTATGGCTTTTCTTATTTAATGCTTTACAACGATAGTTCCATAGTTCGTTTACTCATTTTCCCAAAGTTTTGCTTTCAATACCTCTACCGACCCCACCCACGTTTCTTAACTCCACTATAAAAAATTACAAAACTAAATACAAACATAACCCTAACCCTAACCCTTACTACAAGGCCTACAAGAAACTTGGACAGAATTTCGAACTGAAATCTTCATTTAATTCCCATTTTATTATTCCATCAGCCACAATCGGGTAGGTGTTAATAATTAACAGATTAACACTTCTATCGCCTAGTTACGGTTGAGTGAATGAGAATAATCTACCATCGAGGATTAAATGGAGAGTTGGGTTTTTTTACAAGTTCCCAGGTTCGACTAAAAAATAAAAATAAAAAGGATACACTTAAGGTCGGAGGTTACATCAGTTAAAACGTTACCAATATAACGACCAAAATGAGAATAATTTATTTTTCAGTAGGGATCAAAGTATAGCTATTTGAGTTAATGGCCCCTTCCCTCTCATTAGGAAACCTCCAAGGTGTCTACTCCTCATTTTTTTTTCTTTCTTTTGCTCCAGGCCTCCCCTAAATTGCATTCATCTTGGAAAGACATCAATTACTCTTCCACCGACCACCACCCGATGTTTCGTTTTTCTCTCCCATCTAGACTTCATTCCAATTAGATTAGAGATTGGCCTGCTTGTTTTTGGTTCCAAACAAGCCGGAAAACAATAGGCAATCTATTGTTTAGAAAGGGTTGAAAGGGTCTTATTAACACCTACATTTTACTTTTTGTTTTTTCCTCACTTCATGATAAAACAAAATTATTGTTAACAAAAAAAAAAAAACGATTTATTTATGCATGTATTTATAAAAATTAAAAAAAAAAGCTAGATACACTTAAGGTCGGAGGTTACATCAGTTAAATGAGAACTTTAAGTAAGACTAGGAATAGCATAGACAAATTTCAAGTAAAGTGACAAGGATGACCATAGGCCTCCCCCACCTCTGCATACTTTGTCTGATTTATCTTTTGGTCAGTGTAAATTTTCAGAAATATTTCAAGGTGTAGTATCTGTTCTGATAGTAAACTTTATTTGTTATAATCTCAACTAGTGCAGATGAAATCCTTCTAGGCTAAGGCAGAAAGGTTCAACATTTTTTATTGCTGTTCAAGGATAAACACACCTGGATGTGACAATCACTTTTACACACTCCTCTCTCTTGACACTGATTTTGGTTGAAATGGTTCTCTTCTATTCATGGAATAAATCACAAGATTATTTTGGTAGATATTCTCTTTGAGATAACTTAGTTCTTCATTTAGGGTGGGGTGGGGGGAAATATTGTTGAATGTGAAACCCATTCAGAATTGCATTTCCTGCTGATGTCGCTGCATATAGTTGAACGGTGATTAAACAAAGACTGTTGGATATAATGACTGACACTTGCTGGACAAGTCGGGCATAGTGAATGTATTTGTATCAAATAGGTTCCATTGCAAAAAGTGTTATGGATTTAATTAACGATTCCATAGGTGACATTTGGCAATCGTCTCATCAACAGAAAGTATGATCTTGAATAGGTTTCACACTCACCCGACCTTAACATTCCAGGCTTTTATCTGTAGGTTATCTTAAAAATAATGTCAAAACGCATATAACCAGAGGCACAATGTGGGTTCAGCACAGGAAAATCGACTATCAATATGACAGCTCCAGGAAGAACAGAGACAATTGCTATACATTTCGTTTATTGACCTAACCAAAACTATTGACCTTGTCATTAGAAAGAGACTTTTCACTTTCCTGCAGAAGATTATGTCCTTTTAGACTCCTGAGGATGATCATGTTTTTATAAAGGTACTCTACAGTACGACGGCTCTTCCTCGCATTCTTTCCCAATTAAGAGTGGGGTGAAACAGGGGAACATACTTGATCCGAGATTCTTTGGTATCTTCTTCTCTCTGCTGCTATCCTACGCCTGTAGCAAGTCTGAGGATGAACTGTACCTCCACACTATAAGTGATGGCAGCCTCTTCAACATTGTCTGCTGCCAAGCTAAGACCAAAATGCGGAAGGTACAAGAGATGCTCTTCACTGATGATGCGTCCTCAACCAAGATGGTTAGGCAGCATCCCAAAAATCACTATTGGTGACTACATATACCTCAGCTCCACCATCTCCAGCAATCTCTCCCTGGACATGGACATATCGACAAGGTAGCAACAGCCATGTCTTGCTTAGTAAAGTATCTGGAACAACAAGATTCTGATCACCAAGATGAAAGTATACCAGGTCTGTGTGCTCAGCATGCTGCTTTTTTGCAGTAAATCATGGACACTTTATTCCTGCTAAAAAAAAACTTCATAAGTCTGGGAATCCACTGGCAGAAGCATGTCTCCAATAAAAGTGTCCTTGATCAGTCAGACATTCCAAATATATTCGCTCTGCTCACTTAACACTAAATCCAGTGACTTGCCCATGCCAGGATCCCTAAGGACACTATTCAGCAAGCTCGGCCCCAGTTCTAGACTAGTAGGAAGACCTATCTTACACTAAAAACAAACAGGGGGTCTGTGTCCAAAGGTCGCAGTTGATGGATAAGAGTTGTAAAGGCATATCCCACAAGAAGTGAGAAGATAAGAGGGCACAGATGGCAGAGGGCTGCATCAGAGCTCCCATAACCAGACACCACCTACATCTGTAGCAACTGTATCAGAACCTGTCAATCCAGGATCTGAGTGCAGTCACAGGAAATCCTGCAATTCGGCAATGGACTAATATGAGATGCAGAATTGCATTATCTACCAAAACAGATGGATATCAACAAAAAATAAAATTTCTCACAAAACAATCCCCAGTCTATTCATGAGCTGAAGAGGGACATTATAATCAAAAGTCAGTTACATCCAGATGTGCTTGCAGCACAAAAGTACATATTTAGAGTATATCATTGAACAATGTTAAAACAAAGACTGTTGGATATGCATGGCTGAAACTTGGTTGATAAATCAGACAATGCAAAATATGATTAGATCACTGTATGTTTGCAACTTTGTGTTTCCTCATTCAAGAGTAAAGTAATCTATTCTTCTCTTTGACGTTATTGTTTTATAAAGGATCATAATAACAATAAATGACCAAGTGGTGGACACAATATATTTGCTATAAAAGTGACATTTATGTCTAACATGGACTGATATCTATGTGACAACTGAAAAAATAAAAGGAAATTATTTCTTTATTGATATAAAAAGCGACCAAATTTATGATCATGAAAAAAAGATTTCTTATCTCTCTTGTTAGCTACTTTATCAGTTCAGTGAATGGTTTTCAGCTGGACAAGTTTGGTGGCTTAATACAATATTGCGCAAAAATAATCTCTTGATACAGGTGGGCATATTTTGTCATCTCTATATAATAATGTACTGAGGCAATTTCATGTTCGTATATACTATCACCTTCCATCCCTTTTTTTTAATGTTATTTAATATTGCTGTTGTATCAAACGTGAAACTAAAATACACTTTTTTAATCTTTGAGTTAGGATTGAAGTGTAGTATCTGTTCTGTCCACATGAAGTTTGTGTTTGCTCCAGGTGTCTATATGATAGAAATATGTCATAAATTCCTACAAAGGTTTTGAAGATAGATCTTCATATGAGATATATTCTGAAACTGAATTAATCAGAGTATTTAAATAAGTATTTTTCAGCTTGAGCAAATATGATACAATAATATTGTATGGAATGTGTCTATGTTAAACATCCATAGAATGGGAATATTTTTAAGCACTGCAGCAATGTGTACCAGATACAACAGTGGAAATTCCATGGGTCCCACTAATAATACATTACAGGGCTCTACTTACAAAATTATCTTTAGTTGACTTTTGACAACTAAATATTTTCATTTACTAGCCAAAAAGAAAAGTTACTAGCCAAATCCATATGATTTTTGGAATATGATATCTTCGTTCCATGACGAGTATGCACATCATAAATATTTTTCTGTTTATTTTTTAAACAAGTATAATTCTAAATATGCACCGAACTTTATATTGAGGCTTGAAGGTATAAACATTCGAATTTCTTCAGATGCCTTTTAAACAGCTTTCCTTAAAAAAACATAGTATATTGTTTTATTAAACTTGTATTGCCTAAATAATTTGATTTTCCTCGTTTTATTAAAAAATAAAGGTTGAAAAGACAGTTTTCACTCAGTAATGAGCTTTGGAAGATTGTAAACACAGACACACACACACACACACACACACACACACACACACACACACACACACACACAAAATAAGCGTTATATTATTTCTAGTCGCCACTTTGAAAAATTACTTGTAAATTTGACTGTTTCACTTGCAACATAAAGCTCTACACTAAGGCATTTCATGTTTATATATATGTTATCACTAGGGCTGTGACAATAGCATATTCTTTTCATTGTTTTAACTCTTGAGTATATATCCGTTAATATCTTATGTTGTTATATAGACTGATGTGGTTCTCGGTTGATTGACTGTGTCGGATATATATCTGAGAGTCAAAAGAATGAAAAGAATATTTTGTAGTCACAGCCCTAGTTATCATCTTTCACACATTAAAAAAATGAAATGACCAGCAGAGATGTTGATTAATGATTAATCTGATGCCACTTATGTAAAATACCTTTCGATCATTTTAAAATGAATTGTTCCTAAACAATTCTGTTATCTGGCATTTGTATCTAAGAAAAATGAATATTTTCAAGAAAATTTTCCATTAGTAAGACGTTTTTTGGTCCCTCAACAAACCTGGACCTGTAAATTCACCCTTGTCTGTTCGTCTGTCTGCACTTTTCTCAATAACTACGCCTTAGAATTTTTTGAAATTTTGCACAAACATTAAACATGATCTCAGTAAAAAAAGTAACAGAACGTATTTTCCGGGAAAACTCCGGTTGCTCCTCTAGGAGTACCTTTTTGGTTAAAATGGTTAAAATTGGCACTTTTGTTCTTATTAAAATAAATTGATGCCTTGGATTTTTATAAAACTTTCTGAAAAGTTCTAACTAACTGATTTCTATATAATTTTGGTTATTTATACTTTGCGATAACTCTTGGGTGTGCCCCAGGGGCTCTTTTAGGGCTAATAAAAACAGGCCATTTTGGGGACTATTTTACCATATTTGTCCAAAATTTTCTGTGTATGTCTATTTAGCAGTTTTGCATGGTACTGAACTCAAATATGTTAAGGCCTTAGGGACTTTTGGGGCAAAATGGGGGGGGGGATGATGGACTTTGTTATTTTTTTTGCATGATGTAAAACTCAAATTTAGATATGTTAAGGCCTAAAACTGCACCATTGGTTCATTTTCACCAGGATTTGACGTCCCCTGGGGACCTTTAGGGCGAAATGAGGGGGGGGGGGCAATGTTGAACTTAGTCATTTTTTTTATGCCTCGTTCACTGTGCACTCACTGTGGATCATGCATACTTCACTTTAACTTGAATTTATTTTTTCTACTATAAATTAACATTACTTTTAAAATTAAAAATGTAATGTACGCAATACAATTTTACCACATTGAAGAATATAGATTGAAAAAAGATTGTTTTCATTCTT
Source organism: Euprymna scolopes (assembly GCF_053919585.1). NCBI lineage: Eukaryota > Metazoa > Mollusca > Cephalopoda > Sepiida > Sepiolidae > Euprymna > Euprymna scolopes. The sequence continues at coordinate 66,252,544 of NC_136504.1, forward strand.
ATCGTACAATCGCTGAAATTTTTGTAAAGGGTGGAGAAGTTTATTATTATTTTTCTTAGAAATCACAAGTTAGCTATAAGAAAGTAAATAATTCATTTTACTTTGAGTCTTTTTTCTTCTGCACGGCTGCATTGCCCAAAGATTTGATTGAGGTCGTGACCTTATGAGTAATGATTGAAATAATGATTAAAAAACTGTTATATCTCTCTGTCGTTTTTTATTAAATAGAATTTTATTTTACTTGGATGTCAAAGAAAAGTAAAAAATAAACAAATTGCAAGTGAACTTATTTCATTCTGGTTTTACTCTTATTATATTAAATTTAATGAATGTTTTCATAGGGTGTGGAACAGATTAGACGATTTATGTGTAAACGCCTTTCAGAATATGAAAATTTTAAGATACGAAAATCAAGCCAGAACCAATTAATTTCCTATTTAGACGTTCCACTGTATCCCGTTTGTTTTTCTATCTAAATATTTTATTTAAAAGTGATTGTGAAAGTTGAATTTAATTATTACTGTATCATTTGACCATTAAATTATTAATTGAACCAACTGTTATAAACCTATAATAATTTTGTTTGGGTAATTGTTTTAATTTTTGTTGATAAAATTATTGGATGTAAAACCTTCCAAGATTGCTAAGAATTTTAAGAGTTAAAATGCCTGAAATCTAAATTCAATAGTTTAAATGTTTCCAAGTTCCTTTAACGAGCCACAAAGTAATTTATTCTTTCATTTTTTTTTCAACAAAAGATTAAAATGGTTCCTTTGTTTACAAAAAAATAAACAAAAAAAAACTGAAATGTATACTGGTGGGTTTAATTTTGTAATTTTTTGTTAATAGGATTTATCAAACTTCATTTTGTTTCACATTATTGATTTTAATAAATCTTCAAATTAATTATAACATTATCAAAGTTATGTCAATGTGATAAATACACACACACGTGAAGTTGTCTTATAGCTTTAACAATATAATGCTAAAGAATACAAGTTTTCAAATTTAATATCATAGCGATTTTCAAAAAAGTAGACGTTTGATGGAATTTTTTGTTAAGTTTTCACACAGTTATAGCATCGTACACCTTTTTTGTATTTAGGTTAGATGGCTATTTTGAGTGTTTTTTTCCCCCCAACATTTTTCTGTTTCCTCATAGCTCCTCGGAGAATATTATTTTGTTTTTTTGTTTGTTTGTTTTTTTGTTATCGCCTCCTTAAAAGTATTGAAATTAATAAACTGTTTCTTACAAACTATTTTCAGTGATGTTGCAATATATTCAGGTTTTTAATATAATTTGTAACTGTGTCATATTTGTAATTGTATTATATTTCAATATAATTTGTAACTATGTCACGTTTTTACTGTATCCTATTTCACTATAATTTGTAACTGTGTTATTTTCTAAACTATCTTATTTCACTATGATTTGTAACTATGTCATATTTTTAACTGTATCCTATTTCAATATAATTTGTAACTACATCATCTGGCTCCATTTTAATGGCATTTCTGTGAATTTGTATTGCCTCGTATAAAAGATAAGTAGTTAAGTTTAACAGAAAACTTTGAAGTTAGGTTTGTTTTGCTGCATTAATATTAACCTAACTACATTCAATGTAAAAAAAATGAAACAGGAGAGCGATAGTCAGTATTATTTGCATTATTTGAACTTTATTAATTCTAATAAGGATTATCTTTCAATATGAACTTCGAAGCGTGGCCATTGTGAGAAAATGTAAAAATTTGACAAATTTCTAATATATTTAATTTTGTCTAGTTTTACCTTCATACTAAAAAAATCCAGTTTTCTCGTAATTTTTAATCATGCAACCACTTACAATAAACTTGAAATTGAAAATAAGAACCATTAGTAAAATTTTCAAATGTATTGTCTTTAGTTTGCCATTTCCAATATTACAGTGTCTTAATATTCCCATTACCAGGCTTATTTTTTTCCTATCTTAGTATTAATGGCTAAGTTTTGTCAATCAAAAATTGCACTATTACTACAAATACTTTTGTGTTCTTTTCTGGATTGTTTGTGTCTATATTTGTCTATTTGATCCAGTTTTTGTTAAAATCTTTATTCAAATGTGAGACCGTAGACTTGACAGAAAGGAGTTAGATGGCTAAAGGCCAGTCAGCTGCTGAAATAAAAGAAACACACATTAGTAACAATGATGGAACTGAGGAGTATATTGTTCATCTTCTTCCCCCCAGCCTGTACAACACATGATAGTTTCTGGTTCAAAAGCAAGGGTTCATTCCCACAGACTGGGGTTGTTGAAAGGCTGTAAGTTTTTCAGAGCTCGGGATGTCTTCTTTCTCACCACCGGTGATCTATCATCACTCCCTTATCTCGACATGTCATATCAAGAACATCAGAATCATGTTGCGGATCATGTGTTTGTGTGGACCCATTTTGAGCAGTGGTGTCAGTGAACGGTGGGTCAGAAAGGGGAGCATGGACAGAAAAAGGAGCACGAACTGATGGAGTTTGAACTCTCACCAAATCATCAGCTGAGGGAATGAACTGATGATTGGTAATCGCATTTGGTGGCATGAATCTCAGAAAGCGTCTATTATGCAATGTGGTTTGACTGGAATGAAACATCTTCATACGATACTGGCAGTTTGGTATTAACAACAATACGGCCACCAAGCATCCACTTTTTGTTTTTGCTCTACAACAACACGTTAAACCCCAGTAACAGGGGCTGGAGTTCATGAACTTTAGAATTATAGCTTTTCAACAAGGCCTTACTGCACTTACACTGAATGATGCTTCCCTATCCTTTGCAGAGATGACCCACTCTTTATGGAGGTAATAATGATGTGGATGGGATGAAATTCCATTATAAAGTTGGCAGTGTAACAGGATCTGAGCAGGACTCAACCACGTTGGGCAGGGGAGTGTTCCGGTACTGAGGTATGGCACGGGCAGCTCTGCCAGTATTCAGACAGCTATTCGTGTCAACATTATTTGGATAATTCTGTTAGCTGTTTTTACTCCAACCTCTACCCTGCCATTTGATTGGGGATATGCAACTGAGGAGAACCGGTGCATTACACCTCACACCTGGAGAAAATTTTTGAGTTCTGTACCCATGTACTTAGGGTCACCGTCGGAGCTCAACTTCTCTGATACACCATACGCAACAAATAGGTTATGGAAAATATCTACCAATGTCTTTTCATTGACTTCATGTGCTTTCAATACATATACACAGATCCACCTACTTAATATGTCTGCAACAGTCACATATGGATGCAATCCAAGTTCAAAATAGTCACTACATATTTGTTGGGTATTGTGGTGATTTGGTCAAGACGAGTGGCTCAAGTGGATTTGATGGCATGTGTTTCGTACAATCAAAGCAATTGCCCCATAATTTTTAATACACTGGTTGAGATCAAGCCAATACACACACTGATTTGCATGGAACTTCATGCTAGAGACATTCTGATTGGCGACATGCAGGTTATCAAAGACGATTTTGCACAATGCTTGTGGGATTACAAGCTGCTGACCTAACAGAGCAGTGTCATGAAAGGTAGTGAACTGATGCCAGACTGTCCAATACTCTCTGAGGTGACCTGCAACACGATTCCATTTATCAGGAAAGCCAATTTGGATGAGAGAAATCAGGTCCTGATAGTTAGTCCGCCTGTGCTGCACTGGCGACATCATCAAACATGATACTATTCAATTCACTGAAGGCTGAAACACTGGTCATCATCAGTATATCCGTGAGGTCATCAATCGGATCGGATGTTTCAATTTCACTGATGGAAGAGAGAGAGCAATGACAATTGAACCAGGATTGCGTGATAGAGCTCAGCATCACGAGTTCACTTCCCTGGATAGTGAACAATTGTGAACCTCCATGGCAACAAAGAGATTTTGGCAACCAAGCGTGAATGCTGTAAAGTCCATGAAACTGCAAGGGCTTCATCTCCTGTAGGCGAGTAGGTTTCTTTGTCAGCCATGAACCTGCGAATATTAACTTCCAGCCTTTGACACAACATAAAGGATCAATCTTAGCGCATTTACAGTATTTTTGAAACAGAAGGTAGCTGATTCCTTCCCTGCACCAATCAGGCTAAACACATGTTGTCTGTTTCATATTGAATGTCTTCACACAACAATTGCAATTTTGGACTTTTTAAATGTAGTGTCCAAGGCATCATCCCAGTAGAACTTCCGATTTGGTTTGATCAAATCGTGGAATGGAGCCATGACAGGGCTAAGAGCATATGCCCAAGCAACCTGATTAACTAAGCCAAACCAAGAGCGGGCACTGGTAAGATCAGTGGGACATAGAAAGTCTGTGATGGCAGTGAGCATTTTGGTTTGGCTGGTGGGGCATGAGATAGCTGGACTGTTCTGACAACGGGTGCTGCCTACATTGGATGAGGATAGCTACTTTGCAATATGTTAACTTTCATACACCCTTCCCTACTGAAGTACAAGCGATCAACCTTGTTACAGAAAAAGAGGGGTTGCATGGTGTGATGACCCTCAACATTGAACTCGGCAGTGATCCGTCCCTTGCATGTTAAGGCAGATCCACCAACTACTAACACCCTTTTGAAGCAAGGAAACAACTGGGATTCATTGAACCTCATTTGTCTCAACTGTTTTAGGCTAGCCAAGCATATGTTCACACCTCTATCAGGAAGTACAGCCAGGGTCCAAGATATCAGCCTCAGTAAAGAACTGTCTCCATTCAGTCATTCAGTATCACTCCTGCATCGTAGTGCCATGTCCAGAACAGCAGGTTGCTCTCCAATTATATCTGGTCGAACTGACTTTGATTCCACAAATAATGGAAAGGGCAGTGTAGATGTCAGTTTCTTTATCAAGCTAGACACGGGCCATCAGACTATTGCTCTCAGACATTTGTGGAGATCTGCATACATCATTAAGGTGGTTTGGTCTCCTGCACACTGAATAAGTCTTACCCCAGACGGGGCAATATGTATGGCGAGCGGGTCAGCCAAATATACCACATGTTTGACAGGATTGATTGACAGGAGTGATTTGGGTTGTCGAGACTTGTTTCTGCGATAACTGGTCTAACAGCACAAATATCAGTTGACTGGTTGAGCTAAGACTGGTCTGAGCGCCGTTTCAAAGACTTCTGCATGCTTGACAATATCTTCAATGGCCAGCAACTGACTAGCCTTAACAAAAATGTCTGTTTGGAGAGTTTTATTGTTGATCCCACGGATAAACTGGTTCTTGATGTTGATCGAAGACATGTCAAAATGGCATCTAGGACAAGCAAATTCATAATCCACTGCAAGTGGTCGCATACAAACTAAAAATCCTTCAAAGGTTCATTTTCAGCTTGAGTGAGGTTACCGAAATTTATGCAATGGACAGCAGGGTTAATGCATACCATAACAAAAGTCCTAATTACCTCAAGAATTTCATCTTCTAGCATGCTGAAAAACGGACACTGTCCTGTACGGAATCCTCACAACAACTGTATAGAGGGTTCTGAACCTGTGTTGAAGGTATGTTTGTAACGTTCTTGTACACTTCCCAATCAATGACAAACTTCAGAACTGAGGATGGATCATGTTTACCACGACAGTGGGGAGTTTGATTGAGACAGTGAGAGGTTTGAAACTTGTGGAACTTGCAATGACAGACAGCTCTATCTTTGGAGAATAGGTTTGGGCAAGAGCGAGGACAGCAAGTCTGTCGCCAAGAGCATGAATACCGAGACTGTTCAAATGGACATCAGTTGAACAGTTTTCTCAGTGATACGGTTTTCCATGAAGGTTTGAGTGTATTGAGTACAGTCAGGGTCCGGGATATCAGCCTCAGTAAAGAACTGTCTCCATCAAGCATCACTCTTGCATCGTAGCGCCATATTCGAATGCAAGACCGTGGACTCGATGAAAGGGAGTTAGATAGCTAAAGGCCAGTCAGCTGCTGAAATGAAAACCACACATTAATAACAATGAAGGAACTAAGGAGTATATTGTTCAATCTTACTGCCCCCTCCCCAACCCCAAACGTAATTGTATTATTATTATTTAAACAATAAGAGCAATATTAGCAGCAGCAGTAGTAGTATTAACACCACTAATAAAAAGAAAAAGTTTACGAATATGAAGAAGTTAAATAGTCATAGGAATTAGTAACTACACACACACACACACACACACACACACACACACATTCTCTTTCTGTATTTTATAGCTTGGAGAAATCCTTGTAAACTGGCTTGTAGTGATAGGATGATTCTAACATTTTTCACGATTCCAATACAATTTTCAATCCTGATTCTAATTATTTTTAAATTTTTAAATATAAAGTTGCTTTTGTGAGTGGGAATCGAGTACTCACAAAAAAAAAAATGCAATATGTGCATATATTTTTGCAAATGTAAAATTACACTTGTAGGAGAATTACTGATAGTTTAAAATCAATAAATATTTATCATTTCATCATTAATACTAGCTAAGGAAAATGAAGTTTTAGGTAAAAAGCAAAGAAATAAAAACAATAATTTTGGACATTGAGAAATAGATACAAAATCACGAAGATATACAAAAGGCATACATGTACTCTCTCTCTCTCTTTCTCTTTTTCTCTTAAAATTGAAGAGAAATCCTTCTATATAGAAGTAAATGGTTTTGTGATGTGCTTGTTTAGCGAAGTAGTGAGGGTATGAATTGAAATAAGTAAAGGTAAAAGTTAATATGTGCCTCCCCCATATCCAAAGCTGACACCTGTCATGTCAAAGTATAATAATTATTAATAGTAGTAGTACGATTATTGTACTAATAATAACATAAAATTTAAAGAAAACTTAGACAAACACACGCACACACGAACACACATTCTTTGTCTATGTGTCTTTCCCCCTCACCCTCTCTCTCTCTCTTTCTCTCTCTTTCTCTCTCTCTCTCTCTCTCTCTCTCTTTCTCTCTTTCTCTGTTTGGTCAGTAAACACACACATCGAAGCCGAAGATATTGAGCGACTGAAAGCATTTGCACGTAGGTTGAATGTCAAGTACAAAAGTTTAGAATTTATGAGAGCATGTTAATTGTATTAAATGGTAAAACTACATGAATTGCACTTCGAATTGCTTCTGCCCACACCTTACTCTCCAGATCTGGTTCGTGGATGCTTGCAGATTTCAAAAGAATACTCCAAGGAAAGGGATTTGGTTCCACCGATGAAGCGCTATCAGAAACTGAGACATGTTTTGAGGTTAAAGACAAATTTTCTACAAAAATGGCATCGAATTGTAAGAAAAACGTTGGAGTTAGTCTCCTTCTGGGGTGTTGATGAATAAAGTCGAACTTTGCTTAAAAGTTATCTTTTTAAGTAGGTTCAGAACTTGAGTGATGTGTTAAGATTTGACAAATCCGTTAATCTAAACTTTAGATCAACGGATTTAAGTTTGCTTAACGACTGCAAATTTTTTATTTATTTTTTTATTGTTTGTTGGAAATTTCTCTTACTTTCTCTCTCTGCCCTGCTTTAAGCAAGTCTGTCGACCTATTCCACAAATCCAAAATCCCAATCATGAAAGGTTTTCTAGAAAAAAATACTCGATCAAACCCAGATCTTCAACTTCTAACATAGACCCCCACTAGCATGTCTCCTTTTCCAACATCAGGGATCTATGCTTCAACCTTCCAGAGGTTCAAATTCTATTACAGGAGACTAAACTTGACCTATTATTCCTATGCGAGACTGGCATTGGACCGACTACTTCCCTAGATGAGTTCGTAATTAAAGGATACTCTAACTTAACCTCTAAACCTGACCCTCAAAATCGCCATGGGCAATGAGTATGTGCCTACATTAAAGACGACTTTCCATGTAGCAGGGACATTTCCAGAGAAGATCCTAATTTACCCTATATGTGCTTCCAGATTGCACTGGCTCACACTACCACGTTCATATTTGCACTCTATCGCCCCTTCAACAGTGGAGTTACTATCTTTAAAAGCATATCTGATAAAATTGACCATGTCCTGTCTGCATATCCCTCAGAAAACATTCACGTCTGTGGAGACTTCAATGTTCACAATGTGGAATGATTAACTCACTCAAACAAAGACCGATGACGAGGTTCTGTCTCACGATTTCTCCATTGCTTATGATCTCACTCAGATTGTTCATAAACCCATCCGTGTCCCTGACACTGACAGCCAGTATGCAAGTCTCCTAGACCTTTTTCTCATGACTTGCCCTGAGCTATCTTCATCTTCCGTTCTGTCTCCATTGGGACCTTCCGACCACTCTGTTGTATCAGTTAAGATAAAAATTAAATGTAATAGGTCCTCAGACGTACCTCTTTATTGTACAGTATATCGATAGCTTCCGCATATTTATATCAGATCTACCTCTGCGTTCCATGTTTAAAAACGATGTGTCGTCTATAGTATCAGACCTGATGAAATGGTTAATTATAGGTATAGACTGTTTCATACCCTAAAAAAAGTTCCAGCAAAAATCTAACAGCCAGCTGCGGTTCTCTCCAGAATGTGCTGTTGCCATTGCACACAGAAATCACTTTTTCCATTGCTTCCAACGTAATAGCTGTACTGAGACTAAAGCCACCTTCAGGACTGCCAGCAACCATTGTAAGAAAGTAATAAAGAATGCGAGAGAGTTGTATGCTTAGTCCGTCAAGTCCAAAGTAGCTGAACAGCAGCTTGATTCCCACCAGTTTTGGCAAATAGCAAACAGAATCCTGAACAAAAGCATGTGCTCTATCCCAACTATCATCAATGAACCTGAGGAAATCTCGTCAGCATCAGACAAAGCCAAACTCTTTGCAGCTAATTCTACCCTTTATGACCAAACCGCCAACCCCCAGTATTTCTTTGTGTATCTGAAAACATGCTATGCGACATACATATATCTGTATGTGATGTTGCCAAGCTAATCAAAAACCTTGATTCCAGTAAAGCAACTGGCTCTGACTGCATTCCAATTATAGTGCTCAAAAAGCTTCAACCAGAACTAGCACCTATACAAAGCATTGTCTTAAGGAGAAATGCTTCCCAACACCTTGGAAAATCTCATCAGTATGTCCTGTATTTAAAAATTCAGGTGATTGCTCATCTCCCTCTCAGTACAGACCAATAAGTCTCCTGTGCATCATGAGTAAATTGCTGGAATCTGTGTTAAATAGAGAAGTAGTCAACCATCTCAGCAAAAACAACCTTCTTAGTGACGTGCAGTATGGTTTCCGTTCAGCTAGATCTACAGCAGACGTGCTTACAGTTATATCTCATAGGATTAGCAAATCTCTCAATGGAGGCTTCCTCTCTAGGGCAATTGCTCTTGACATATCAAAGGCCTTTGATAAGGTATTGCATAAAGGTCTACTTCACAAGATTTCCAGCTATGGTATAGCTGGAAATGTCTTAATTATTAAATCATTTCTCTCTGATAGGTTCATAAGAGTAGTGGTTGATGGGCAGAAATCAGAAGCTCTCAGTATTAATGCTGGAGTCCCTCAGGCGTCCATCCTGGGCCCAACTCTCTTCCTAATCTACATTAATGATCTTCCAAATCACATCCTTATATCATTCGTAGACATTTATGCTGACGATACTACAGTCTATGGTAGCACATCAAAGACTGTAAACGGCCAAGTTCTCTCTGATTTTCTCTCCTCTGATCTTGAGCATGTCGTACAATGAGGAAAGAGGTGGCTGGTTACTTTTAATGCATCTAAAGCCAAGCTTCTATCTCTACACAATCTACGCTCTGATGCCAATCTGGCATTGATTGAAATGAATGGTTCTCGTCTTGTGGAGGCTTCATGTTTTGAAAAGCTTCTTAGCTTCACCTTTACTCCTGACCTGAAATGGAACATTTAGTTTTACTCATTTATGGAACACATACATCAAGTCTGTTGCCAAGGTCACTGGAAAAATGGTAGGATCCTACTACCGCTCCAGTAGATATCTCACTCCTGATGCAATTCTCTACCTATATAAAAGCCAGGTACCGCCAACAATGTAGTATTGTTGCCACATCTGGGCAGGAGCTGCTAGAAGCAGCTTATCCTGCCTTGACAGAGTTCAAAATATACTTTGTAGCGCAGTGGGGGATGCCCTTTTCACTTCCCTGCAACCTCTTTCCCACAGAAGAGACGTTGTGAGCCTGTCTCTGCTTTATCGTTATTTTCATGGCAAGTGCTCAGCTGGTTCCCCTTGCCAAACTTTCACGAAAAACACCCGTCTAGCCAAAATTGCTATCAATAATTTCCCCCACTCCTAAACGTAGATTCCATAAACAAAGCTTCTTTCTTAGAACTGCACGCCTGTGGAACTCTCTTTCGATTACCTGCTTTCCAGCTGACTATAATCTGATTGTCTTCAAGTCCAATGTAAACAAGTTCTTGATGAACCGCCCCCCCCCCTAAGTAATCCAATTTACAAAATTCCCACTACTTATGTTTACTACACTATAATCACATCGACTCTTATCCTCGAGTGGCCTTCGGGCTTTGATAAGTAGTGATGCTTATGTAAAAAAAAAAAATCTAGTGTGCTATCTCTTATATAAATCTTATCTGTCTGTTTTAGGCAGTCATACAAACATACATTTGTATGTATGTTTGTATGACTGCCTAAAACTTTCGACGGAGGCAACGGATTTTCACGAGATCAGTATCATTTTAAAGCTCCACTCTTCAGACAATAAATATGAAAAAATTGACTATAAACATTAATTCCTTCACCCTCAACTGGGCATTTTTATACAAGGAGGGGTCGCTTTTTTCGCCGATATTTTCGAAAGTTATCCCCTCTTTTTGATTGACTAGCCTTAATTTAAACCTTTGCGACTTTCGGTTTGGTGGTGCAACGGCAAAGACATCACGCTTTTTTTCACATTCTTTCCTCCTTTGCAGTATGGGTTCGAGCCTGCCTGCCTACTACCACTTTTTTTTTTTTTTTTCTCAACACACACCTCCAAACACTCGGGCAATGCCGGACACCCAGGCTAGTTAAATATAATAACAAAAACTTATAAACATTTTGAAAGTTCTTTCTCGGGCCTCTGTTCAGTCTCAAAAGACAATGGATACCCCTGTAAGGTGCCAATTGTGCAGCAAGGGTTGCTCAATTACTAACCACACCTCTAGAATAAGCACTACTTGATTCTAACAGCAGGAAGTTCAGGTCGACTGAAAACAATGCCCAGATAAGTTAGAACTCTCCCACTTGTTATCCTCAAATGGTTACCCATTCTAGTACTGATCAGGTTCAACCGCACTTCAATGATCTAAGAAGTTTTATTCGGTGAATTCCTTCGAGTAATAAGGTGTAATTCGGATGGCTGCTAAATTGTCCTTTGAAGAAGGGTCATCTTTAAAACTTAATAGAAAACTAAAGTATCCTTGCTATGAAAACTGTGTTACCTTTCTCCCTGCTAAAAATGGATATGACACGAGGTCGGTTCATAGTGAAAAATTTAGCTTCCCACAATTCAAAAAGAAAACATTCTGGTAATTTAATTCATGTGAATCATCGTTGTTGGAGTGAGGAATAATCCAGCTCAGTCCTAGGAAGTGTTTCCTCCCAGGCATTGCTTCCTCCTCCAAGAGTGGAAATTTGTGTTCATTACCGATTTCCTGGTGTAACACAAACACATATCTACCCAATTCTCTTTTTAAACTGTCCCCTATAAATCTAACTCCTAATCACAGTAGCCCCTTACGCTTTAGTGGCAGTATGCATTGTTTATGGGGAGGGGGCAAATTTAAAAAAATAAATAATGAAAATAAATACTGGTTCAAAAATTTGCCGTAACTCGCCAGGCGACAGACAATAAACCAATTACTCTTCTGCAGGAGGAGGTAATGTTTGGGAGGAAAGCTACTCAGGATGAAACCGAAACATACTCCACTTTGATATAAGCCCTATGGTCAGTAGTGCCAGGTAAAAATGAACGCTGTATCTCGGCGAGAGTATCACCTTGTTACAAATAGACAGACGCTGCTACTTGTGACCTCCAAAAAGCCTGCGAGAGTTTATAATGCTACGAAAAGTGAATTTCGATTTTGTTCAACAAGATATTATGGCGGGGTTGAGGTTGTCCAATATATCAAAATAAAGAAATATCCCTCTCTGTTTTATTGAATCTGAAAGTTTAATTTTTATATCAACTGCTGCAGAGGATGAGGGAAATTATATATTCTTCGGATTTGATCTTTGTGTTTGTTTACTAATGAGTCACAGATTATCGAGGCTCAAAGTCTACTCGGGGATAAGGGTTAATGAAATTGTTGATTGGAGGTGAACAGGAACAGCACCTTAAGAGGATTGGAAAATATGTGTGAAATGATCATTAAAATATTTTTTATTATTTAAGTGGATGGCTCGACAAAAATTTGTTATCATTTGACTTAAAAACAACCATGCTGATTGTTGTTGTTGTTTTTTTTAAATTGGAGGTAATCATTAACTGATATATATATATATATATATATATATATATATATATTTAAATGAATGCCCTTTAGTCATGTTACACACCACTTAGTTTCATAATAAACAAAGAGTAAACAAGTTAAACAGCCCCCCCTCCTCTCCTCTATCGCTCTCGCAGCATTTCACCTGTGTATACGTAGTGTTGTCATTGATGTAAGTAGTAACAATAGAGCAATATCTGATGTAAATATAAAAGCAATCAGATGTGAGTTTAAGAAATAAACCAATTTTTAAAAAAGCATACATTTAAAAATAAAAGCATGCACATTCAACATACACCCACACATGAAAAATATACGAATTAGACCTTTATTCTCCCCCCCTCTCTCTCTCTCTCTCTCTCTCTCTCTCTCTCTCTCTCTCTCTCTCTCTCTCTCTCTCTCCTTAAAAAACTCTTATTCATCCATCCCTTCGTTCATTGCCATATGTCATACAATTATGTATCGAACGACGAGCTCGAACAAGTGCCCTGCCTCTGTTATGTATTGATGCAGTTTCGCGTCGTCGTACGTGACTCCTGTATAAAGTACAAGTCAATGCCCACTGACCCCCCCCCCCCCCCCCGTTTTAGTGGCTATTACTGTCGTTGGTGAATGAAAAGAAAGTCTAGTCTAAATTTTTGATGGTCTTATGCTGCCGTCGTGATCATCATCACTACTAATACTCTTTTTACACTACAGTCACGTTGTTGTACTGCTAGGGTGACTGACGGACTGTTGCCTAGTGCATTTCTATACTGACCACATGTCGTTGTATTCTAGGTTGTTCAAAGATAACAATAATAAACAAGAATAACCAAAAAAACAGAAACCATAAGAAATCTAAGATTTACCCCAAAGATAGATCCGAAAATGTGTGTGTGTGTGTGTGTGTGTGCGTGCGTGTGTGTGTGCGTGCGTGCGTGCCAACCACTGCCGCCGCCAACACATGACATGGGAAGAATATGCTGTATGAGCAAAGCAACAACAAAATAATAGCAGAGACGTTAGAATGCCTTTTCCACGGAAAATCTGATAACTACAAACCTACTCTCGTATCACTGCCTCCTCTCTCTCTCTCTCTCTCTCTCTCTCTCTCTCTCTCTCTCTCTCGCTCTCTGACTTGGTTTACGCTAACCCTCCATCTTACACAGTATATTCTATACCTTCTTCTCCCTCTCTCTCCCTTTCAGTATTTTCATTCTAGCTCTCTCCTCTCTCTACAGATATATCCTCATCTCCCTCTGCCTTCCACTTCATTCTCCCTATCTTATTTTCTTCTCATTGCAACCTCGTCTCACCATCTTCTTTCTGTTTAAGTCCCCCCCTCTCTCTCTCTCTCTCTCTCTGTCTCTCTCTCTCTCTCTCTGTCGTCTTTCTGAAGAGTCTTCAGGTCGAAGAAGCAGAAAGGCTTACATGTCCTACACATGCTGCCTGACTTCATCATAGCCTTGAAGAAAAAAAAGAAGAAAAAAGGGGGGAAAACAACAACAACAACAAATAAAACTACCGCATCCCCAAAAGACAAGCAAAGAACAAACACGAATTTACTTCCTGGATTATTACAAAAACCACTTCAAGACTGTGACTACCATTTTCATTCCGACTAACCCTCCTCTACTCTTCCTTGTCACTATTCTTTATTTATTTTCTTTAAATGGTTCTATCTTTTTATTTATTTATTTATTGCTATCCTAGTTACTTATTTGCTTATCTCTCCCACTCGCTACCGTCACCATCATCACCATCATCATCAGTATCCTTCTATTACTGTGTTCCTATAAAGTATATTCTTGGTACCATTATTTGGCATAGTTGTTTTTGTTTAAAAGAAAACCAGTATAAGCCAAAAACATGGTTCCTCTCACCTGCCAAAAGACTTCTTGTGATCTTGCAGCGTTTCTTCTAAACTGTCACACGAGGAAATTATTCCAATCAAAAAGGAACGGATTTACAACTGTTTGGATTAAACCATAGCAAAACTACCATCTTTCAAGATGTCATTGTTTATGAATGTTGTTGTCCGTTATTTTGAAACTGAACTGTTGATTTTTCTTTAAAAAAAAAAAAATTGTTACCGAAATAACTTAGTACCAAAAAAAAAAAAAAATTAAATAAATAAATAATAAAAAATAACAAAATTCTTCTTTATGATCATCTTTCTACCATCGGTGCTTTTTAAGAACAAAACAAACAAAAATTTATAATCCAGTCTTTTTCTTATACATTTCTCTTTATATGATTTTATTCTTTTGTAAATATTTTTAAGTTTAAACGAAATATGTTATTTTATCATTGCTAGTTGTTAGTTTAAAATTTGATTAAAAAAACATAATTTTAAAGATAAATCTTATTACTGTAATTACTATTTAATTATTTAGTTGGTAGCTTTTCTTTCGATTTTCCAATGTTGATAATCGTTTTGTTTGATTTCTGAGAAAGAAAAATATTTTTAATTATCAGTTTATATATATATATATATATATATATATATATATATATATATATATATATATATATATATATATATATATATATATATAAAAATATTAATACAAACAGAAAATAAATAAATAAAACCAGTCTGTGATTTTTGTATATGTATATATAAAATAAAATAAAAACAAGAATTCTTGCTATCAACTACAATTTCCTTTGTAATCGTTATCAGTTATACTAATGAGCCTGTCATTAGATAGGTTTCATTAAAGCAGCCATACCAGAACGATTTATTAGTTACAATAAAATTGCGTATCTGAATCGGCTGTATCTTTATTTGTTAATATCACATGATAAAAAAAATTAAAAAAAAAAAAAGAGACTAATTCGCCCAGCATCTTTCCTAAATATTCATCATGTTGCAGATCAACAGTCATTATAGCAAAGCATCTCGCTCTCATTTCAATTCCGTAACTTGAGGTCCTTAATTACTTATGACCGGCATTGCCCCGGCCTCTTTACAGAAGAAACCAGCGGTGCGTACCAAGTGCGCGACCGTTCTACTCATTACCATCCCTCAATTGGTTTCCTTTCCTTTGCATGGATGAGCGGCCACAGGAGTAGAAGCCTGTTCCGCCGGCGCCACCCGAGCGGTAGCAGCGACCTGGACACGCTCACAGTGCCTGTGATCACCGTGAACATGCAGTACCTATCACCTAACCATAATACCTCTTCGTCTTCATCATCAGGCAGCCAGGGAAAATCGCGCAACTGGCTGTCCAAACTGCGTCGAGAACCTCGTAATAAAAGCAAAAATTCCCTTTCTTCTTCTTCCAGACACTCAGAGGACTTGATCGTAACACCATTCGCCCAAATTTTGGCCAGTCTACGCAGTGTACGGAATAATTACCTAAACCTAACCAATGTCAACTTGCCAAAAGAAAGGTAAGTCACAGCTTTTTTCTTTCTTTTTTTTTTTAAACTTATTCTTAATATTCGTCATTTAAAAACAAAAGAAACAAAAGGAAGAACACCCCCCCCCCCCGAAAATTTACATTTATATTTAATGCCGGATATATGCATTTTGACAACAGAAATATTCAACTTCATAATATAATAACAATGCTATAAACAAACTACAACACGCTTTGATTTTAATCATTTTTTATTCAAAATATTTTTATTTTATTAACATACGTGAACATAATCTATGAAGTCTCACATCTTAAGCGGAGACATAATATTTACCCCACCCCCACCCCAAAAAAGTTGATGTAATGGTTTAATGTAGAAAATTCAGCTCACCCCAAAAGCGTGCATTCTGGGTGGTCTCAAAAATTGCTGTGATCAGGAACCCTGTCGGTATTCCACGGTGGGGGCACTTCAAGTGATTAGTGGCATAAAAATGTTTGGAAAATATCCTCCTCGATGTCCAAAACCAAACAGAGCTATACTTCAGCCTGATCAGTCTGATGGCTTGTGTATCTTCTATAAATATGTCCTATATTAACCACTGCTAATACTCCATATCATTCTTGGCATGAGTAGGTGTTATTCACACCAGTTAAGGATGTAGTGGCCTTGTTTCTGTCAGGCTCAGGTATAGTTGTATGCAATCTTAGGAGGTCCAACCTCCCAGGCTTTACTTTTTTTTCTTTGAGATGGGGGGGGAGTTAATTTATTGCTAATCGCCTAAGGGCACCCTCCTGATGGAGTTATCTGGCATTTTTTTGTAGATCAAAGTGTAATTCTAATGCATCGGTTTTCAAAACTTCTCTTAAATTTGTGCTTTAACCGCCCGAAAAGGAAATAAATAATACTTCACGTAAATCAAACAAAGATAAGTAATGGAGAAAAAACATAATTTTGTAAAAAAAAAAAAAAATTAACGAGAAGAAAAAATTAATTTTTTTAATAAAAAGAATGAAAAAAAAATCTAAAGAAATATTATTCTGTATTTGATCATTCCAACTACTGTTCTCATCTTGGATGGTATTCTTGTAACGTTTTGGCCAGTGTAACCTATAACCTTTGTGTGCATCCATCTCCAGTCAAAATTCAAGAACCTGTACAAAATATCGGAAATATTATTTAATCCATAGGGTAGATTGTTCTTGTTCTGTCAGCTATAACTGTGTAGAAGTCTGAAGTAATTGTGTTCTCCAGAAGACTGTCATCTAAAACTGATTATTATTTAGCACTTTGATTTGTTGTGCCACGGGTCAAAGGTTATATTAGGTGGAACGTTTTAAGAATAATATCGAAGATGAGAACAGTAGTTTGAATAATACAAATTATCAATCCTCATCTAAAAAATTAGCGACATAAAAGCCATTCTGCTGATAGAAATGAAATATCACCAATCGAGTAACTAGTGTGGAACGTATGTACCAAAAATACTGATTTGCTTGAAACAAAAAAATGTTTACATGTGCTGTCCTTTTTCTTTCAGATGTTACATATATATATATATATATATATATATATATATATATATATATATATATATATATATGAGTGTTTTTCTTGATGTTGTGTTGAATATTGAATATAGTAAACAAAAAAAAAAAATTATATCGCTTTTACCAATATATTTATTTGTATTTATAATACTGATAATTGAAAGCATTTAATTATTTTTATGGAATAGCTAGGGGTAATTCATTATTTCCGTCACTAGAGTTACATTCCCATTGAGAAGCATATGTGAGATATATATAAGAAGCTCAACATATGAGGGTGGAGCATAACATAAAATGAAATTTAAGACAAAATAAATATCTATACTTCTATAATTTTATTTTTTTGTGTGTGTGTATTGACATTCATATTAAAAACCCTTTTTTTCTATTTATTTAAAAAATAAAATACAACTTTGTTATATATGGGCCGTGGAATTGGATTCATCTGCAAAGATCTAGCTAATTTGCATAACGACGGCATCACTAATATGCATGCGTAACGTAATAGCTATTGGTTCATATTTTTATTTTTAGCCTTGCAGCAAATGTCTTCATAGCTCAGGCATTAACGTTAAAGGAAAAAGTAAATCGTAAACTAAATGTTTTGGTTTCGATTCTTGGTGGTGGCATATGAGTCATTTTCTTTTTTTAAATTTTTAAATCATTTCTATATATTGGGTCCAATATAATATAATATTAAATACAAAATCTGCAGTAATCAAAATATCATATTTAAGCGTATTTTACAACCGGGAAGCCTGCTAGTATATATGAATTCATTTGTCAGTTCAATAAGCAAAGATATCGTTACAAAGATGGGTTGTAAACGCACTTTTATACCTAGGCATTTCGAAGCCTAATGCTTCTCATCTGAAGACATTAAATTGCTTATACACTTATTTTTTCTTTCTTTCCTATCCCTCTACCTACCATCTATATTATGTGTATATTTTTCCTCAATTTCGTTATTTCTATTTTGACACATTTCTACATTTTCTATCCCCATCCTCCCCTTGCATTCCTTTTTTTTTTTTTTAATTCATCCCCTTTTAGTCACCCCATCACTTCCTTCTAGATTTAAAATAACCTAATATTTATATAACGGCCACTTCATCAACATACTTTTTGTTTTTTTTCTTTCATCCTTTTCCTTCATCTATTTTCCTTTTATCTTGTATTCTACATTTCCTTTTTAATGTATCCCAAGCTAGACTTCGCATTTCCCTATATCTATAACTTAGCTTCCTTCTCTTCTGATGAGAAGCCTTAGGCTTCGAAATGCCTAAATATAAAGAGCATTTATAACTCGTCTTTCTATTGATGTTTCTCCTTACTGAACTGACAAATAACTTCATATATACCTTTATTTTATCTTGTCTTCAATTAGATTTTATAGAAAGTTAGATTCTAATAACTATGTTTTTTTTTATTCATTTCTAAAAAAGATAATTTCTTGATGGACCGTTTCATTAACACTTAGGCAACCAAAATATAGAGTTATATATCTTGGATTTTCCATGCGTGTAACTCGTCAGAAGGAAAGGCTAGAATCATCTCCCAAAACATTAGAAATAGTAATGATAATAATAAAAACTCCTAATCAAAGCTTTGATATATATAAGTTGACAAACTTATTTTACACGTTGTGGACAACAATCAACAATCAGTCTGACAGTGACCTTGTTGTCAGGCTGAGTAAAGATCTTTTTCAGTCTTAGGGTGTCCATTCTCCCAGGTTGCACTTTCTCTTTGAGAAGGGGTTAGTTTATCACTAAATTTCTAAGCCACCCCTATCAGGAAATGGGGCTACCCAGACATTTTTGTATGTCTGAGTGTGCTAATCCTAGTGCACTGGCTTCTCAATTAAGCACTTGCCCTTGTATCTAACCTACAATAAGTTTCAGGCTAGTTTCTATGAATGCCATATTTAACATTAACACTCTGTGTGTGTGTGTGTGTGTGTGTGTGTGTGTGTGTGTGTGTGTGTGTGTGTGTGTGTGTGTGTTATAAGTTAACCATAGACACATGCTTCGTTGTCTATACAATTCATCAGTGTGGATGTCAGTCACCAGGGTCCTGGTTTCAAATTTCCCTAGATCTAACCACACTAGTGAATTATAACGACAGCAAAACATATGTCTATAGAAAACTACTTTATCTATATAGATATATTTATAGTTTTGTCTGTGTGTGTGTGTGTGTGTGTGTGAGAGAGTAGCTTATTTACCTATCATTGTCTAAATGTCTAAAACACCTGAATGTTTCGCTTTGTTTCTTTACATGTATATAGCGCACTACAACTTCATGGTTTCTCACATTGAGAAATACAGACTTTATTTAAACGATAATCTCTGTTTACCGTCTGCAATCCCTTTTTTTAATATTTAATTCGTAGCCGAAAGGAGGATATATGAAATCCTATCTCATCCATTTAGTAGAGACCAGGCTCAACTTTGATCATCTAACGCGAAAATTTTACCTTGGCATTCAAAAGTTCAAGGTAATGTTCCTATTTACTTGCCTCCCTACAAAAACAGAGTTAAACACAAGATCGGTTTTTAATGTGGTTAAAATTCAGCTACCCAAAATAAGTTATTCCAGATGAGGACAAAAATGTTAATTGCCTCAGTCCAGAAAGATTTCGTCGCCATTGATCCAGAACAGAACGATTCAGTGTAGTATTATAAGAGATACTATACTTTGCTCCTGGCTAAAAGACAAGAAAAACCTTTCAAAGTGTTGTTCATCAACAGCTGATTATCTCATTAAAGTTTATCCTCGAGTGACCTTTAAGCCTTAATAACCGATGACACATTAGTGCGAAAAAACGGTGTGTCGATTTTATTGTGTCGTATGTATTAGTAAAACTATGACACTAAAATAGGAAATAAATTTGTATTTATAACGAAATTCATGAGATATTATTCAGTTTACGATTTCTCCCAAAATGGGGTTTTATTTATTTAATTTTTTTTCTTCTATGATATCCTGTTTTATAAATGAACTTCGTGCCTCCAAATGACCTCGATTGTTTATTTTAATGACGACATTAACTTCCTTACAGAGTATTACTCCTATTTGCCCTCATGACAATTTCCAAACTGCTATCGTATTGGTTTCTATACTGAACAAAGAAACTTCTTTGATACAGTTTGATATTCATGCTTAAAGGACATTTTCTACATATTAATGAAAAAGGTGTGATCATTGTCACCGACATCTATTGGCATTAATAGAATCGAAAAGTATTGAGCCACATACGCACACAGGCGTCCGTGTTTATTTAAGTGGAATCACTGTTTTCATCATGTATGCGTTAACATGTTGGTAAACACTTATCACTTTGGACACATAGCTAGTTTATTATTTTCTTCCCCATGAGGGCAGAGGTTAGGGTTAGGGTTGGTTTCTAATGCAGAGAAAATCTAATTTCTCAAAATAGGACAGTCTGGATTTGTACAAAAAAAAAAATTGCCTCGGTCAGAAAAAAATGAAGTGCAGTATTAAAACAGATACTGCACTTTCCTCCTAACCAGAAAGCAAAGGAAAGTTGATTGGTTTCTAATGTGGGAAAATTCAGCTGGATTGGTATAATGGCCTCAATCAAGAAGGATTCTTTCTTCTCCTATTCTTCAAGGACAGAACAGATACTACACCGTAATCCTAACCCTAAAGGCTAGCTTTAATTGCTTGTCTCACACAATGTCAAGGTTAGGCATAAAGTCGATTTACAGTGGGAACCTAGCCTACCCAAAAGGGATCACTGATCTGGTTGCAAAAATAGCCTGATCGGTTTGAGCGGCATTCCCCTTTTAGATGAGAGCACCTCACACGACAAATAGACCTCTCCTCTTTCCAAAACACAACAAGCCTATTTCCGACCCCAAGCGAAGTGGATAATGCCTAATGGTTGTCGGTGATAATTCTTTATTCTACTCTAAACCAGATGCATTTTGACCCATTTGAACAAGCACTGTTTCTCTCATTCTTTGTCCATCATTTTCAATTCAGCAGTCACCACAATACCGCATTTACCTATGAATTACTCTACTTAATATGTCCTTAATGGTTTATAATTAAAATTTATTTATATATTTCATGTGAAACTATTAGTTTGATGTTCCATCAATACCTTTGGTTTCACAAAAACGCTGGAAACTTAGCCAGCTGACTTTAATTTGGTGTTCAAACCCAGCAACCGGTAATATAGTCTTACTT
The DNA here is from genome assembly GCF_053919585.1 of Euprymna scolopes. Taxonomy (NCBI): domain Eukaryota; kingdom Metazoa; phylum Mollusca; class Cephalopoda; order Sepiida; family Sepiolidae; genus Euprymna; species Euprymna scolopes. The sequence goes on from NC_136504.1 coordinate 66,274,134, forward strand.
AGCCACACTATGGAGTCTCATAAGGGCAAAACATGTATATGTAAATAAATATTCATTGAAAAACTATTTATTTACTTACTTTAAAGATAAAGCACTCTGGAGGAAATATAATAAGCTTCTGAATTAAAACAATGTTGTGTCATTTGCTCCTTTTACACTATGAAGTATGAAGACTGTATAGAATCTTAAATAAGTATTTTTCCTTTTCATTTCATAAGGTTATTTTAGTGGTTAGGGTTCGTCAGATAAACTGGATGGACGTGAAAAATATCTTTATTCCGATGTTCGTACACAGCGACTGGTGGTATAGCTGTATCTAGCCACACTGATGAGTATTATTAAGACAAAACGTATGTGAATAAAATAAACAAAATATTCATTATAAAATGTTTTGAAATTTTGTAGTTGAGCATCGATAATTTACATTATTTAGACTATTATTCGCATCTCGTTTCATACCTGTAACGTAACGGATATAAGTACTAAGTAATAAGTTTTAACTGTTTTAATCCTCAGTGTGACTTGATTTATATCTTATGTTTCACAGAAGCTACCTATGTGGACTAAATAAAGGGTTCTGTTCAAAATTCCGTATAGATTCCAAACTGTGAGAAGATGCACCTCGAGGCGGTTAGAGATTACGTCAGGGGAAACGTTGTGAGAATAAGTTACGATAGTCGAATAATAATTATATGACAATACTAAACTGCATTGTTGGGAACATAATATATTTATAAGATTATACAATTATTGATGATTAATCATTTATACTTTCGGATTTGCCTATTCACGCCAAAACCGCCGATACTGATGGCTAATCAACACACAATTGTGTAATATTATAAATAAATGGATAAATATATGCAATTTCAGTGATTTTGATCGTGGCCTTAAAGCCGGCTACATGTGTCTGGCATTTACGCAATACGAACAGTTTTATTTTACCTTTCAGTTATGTAATGAGATTATGTGTAGAATGCATTTCGGGTGTGTATGGCTTCTTGTATAATGTATTATGATAGCATATAGTTTATGATTATGAGATTATTCATATTTTACTAATTGTATTCACCCGGCATCGCCTGGGTGGAGATATATTGCTGATCAGAAGGTTTCTTGGAAAATAAAAATCATTTAAAATAATATTTACAATTTTTATCTTGAAAGCAAAGTTAATAACGTTTGAAATACACAGTCAAGTAACAAAAGAACAAGAACGTGGTGTTGTATTTCTTACAGACATCGGTAAAACAGCAATTTGTTTGAACGAATCAAAACCACTTGGTTTTTTTTTTTTTATTTAAATATTTTAAATCTTTAAAATATCAATTAAAATAATTATGTCAATATTTAAAAAAAAAAAAAATTTCTATAATACCTTATTCACTAAGATTTTCGGTTTAATTTTACTTTTTTTTAATAAAACGAAGAATTTTTATTTTTATTCCATTTCTTTACGACCTTTTTTTATGACCTAGTATATTTTAGTTATCTTATTGCCACTAGTGACCCTAGATGGGAACGAAACACCATTTCAATAATGTCTAGATTTCTTGGATGAAAAATTTAATCCTTATTGAAACTTATTTAAATGTTCTATTAAGATATCGATTTCTATACGCACAAACATTGACACACACACACGCACGCGCGTGTATATATATATATATATATATATATATATATATATATATATATATATATATATATATATAATGTGTGTGTAAAATAGTTTATCGCTGAAACCTTTAAATCTGTTCACGTTTATGTCTCGTATTTGTATACATGTGCATATTAAAGATCGAACTGATAATTAGAAATAGATTTCGAATATGAGACTAGCAATCCCAAATTAGATTAGGACACCTGTTTTTATGATCATTTCATCATTTTTTTTAAAAATTTTTGTATAGAAATGTAGAGTCGATACTGCATATTCCTTATTGGAACCATTTACGAGAACATGTTTTTCTGTCGGACTAAAGTGTGTGGGTGTACCCTCCTCTCAACAGGTAGTGCTACTAGTATATAACGGAATCCGTATAAATATTAATATATCCCTGTATACATTGTTATGAAAGGCGTCGCCTAACATGTGCATCGTGAAAGATTTTAGTTATGTAAGTAATCTGCAGACATAGATATATATGAATGTATTTTTAATCTTTATCTCTCTTTCATCCAGAAATACATATTTTTAGTCTGATTATTTCTTTCGAGAATGAAACATGAACATTTCTCTGTAGCTTACTTGCCATGTGTGTTTGTGTAATCCCCTAAACTAATGAATGGCTCATGATGAATTTTAAATTTGGAATATTTGTTTAAAAAAAAATACAGTAATATGAGCATATTATTTTTTTATTTTTTTTTAAATCTAAGAATGAATGTACGGTGTACATCTCTCTCTCTCTCTCTCTCTCTCTCTATATATATATATATATATATATATATATATATATATATATATATATATATATATATATATAAAGAGCAAACAGTTAATAAAACATGTTAAAAAACACTTTGAAAAAGAGTTAAAAACATATTTAATCTGAAAATGAAACACTTGATAAGTGGATAGTCCTTAATCCGTGGTGTTTCGAAGAAATACTTTCCTTCTCATCAGAAGGTAGGAATTAGTAAATGCGGGATCGGATTTTACATACAAAAGTATTTGATGAAACTGCAAGTAAGTCAAAGATCTTACTTGATAACAAAAAGTGAAGCAGAGGGAATATGGTGCAGAAAAAGGTGATTACATGGGAATGGATAGTCTGGTGAAAGGTAAATAATCCAATGACGGTAAAATCCAAAAATATAACTCCAAGAAAGTTAATTGAATTTCCATTTGCACAAGTAAAATCCAAGGAAATCACGTAATTGGAAGATGGTCCAAAATAATCCAAAAGGCCGAAATCCATGGAATAATTCACAAATATGTACAAGGAAAAGGGGAAAAATTCCAATAATATTAATAAAAGAAAAATAAAATATGCTTTTCACACGGCTGTCGAGACATAATGTAAATAAGAAAGATCAGTGAAGAAGAGGAAAAAAAATTAAATGGTGATAGAATTAAATATAAAATAGAAAAGCAAATGTCAAAATGACCCAGACAAAAAGATGTTAAAAGGCGCGAAAAAAATATAGGGCAAAAAAATAGGTTAACTGAAATGTACAGGTTATTACTTAAGAAAATGTCAGCAAGAGTTTTTAAAAGACACTAAATGGAAAAAATAAATAAATAAGAAATAAATTAATAAATAAAAAATTAAATATAAAATAAAAATAAAAAATTTAAGGGGAGAGGATGGCCGGTATCTGCAAATTCAGTATAAAGCAAGTAAGTATGTAAGTAAATGCATATATAAAAATGTAAGTAAATATACATACAGGATATAGATGTGTGGATAGATTGATATATTAGATAGATATGAATACTTAAAGATTAAAACGGAAATTGCAGATAAAAAACCGGCCAGGCAAAGAAGAAATAAAGAATTAAAAAAAAGAATTATAAAGTATTAAGAAAGTATGTAGAAAAAACTACAAAGTTAAAGAAAACTTATATATCTATCTGAAAGGTTAAAGTACTATGTAATTTCAATATTACCATAATTAAATTTGGACTTATGTTTACAGAAAGAGATCAGTTCGTTTTTAGAATTTATTATATTGTTACTTTGAGGGGAAGTAATTATAATTATAGCTTCGGTTGTGCAGAGGCGACATGACTTAGAGCCTGTACTTTATTAAAAGCTTCAGGTCTGATATTAATATTAATTTGCTGATTTGTATTAGTTAAATAGTTTGAATTTTGTTCATAGTGTTCAACAAATGGTGGGATAATGATTGTATGAGGACTATTTTGGAGGGGATGAGTGTTGTTAGTGTTAGGATGGCTGTTAGGAGAAATATTATTATTCTCATTGATATTATTATCATTATATTATTATTATTATTATTATTATTGCTAGTTGTATGATTGTAGATGGAGGGGCTACTCGAGTGGTATATTGGATTAGTAACTATATCAGATGGAGGATGGGAAGAAGGATAACTTGAAGACGAAATATTAGTGTCTGTTATGGGAGGATTGCGTGGGAGCTCAGTAATTGTGCATGAATATATAACATCTTTATGGATGCAATCATTATTGATTGAGCAAAGATCTTTGTTATTAAAATTACAGTTAGTTTTGGGTTTAATTGGAAAAGGTTTTTTTTGGGCTGATTTATTTTGTTATTAGATGTCAAGATTCTTTGTGCTAAATTAGGCATTGTTGAATAAGAAATCCTGATTGAGTTTTTATTGAAAATAGAACTATATCTGTGTGGGTATTTGAAAGAGTTTTGTACAATGTTGAAGAATTCCTTAGGTATATTAGTTTTGACATTTATGCTAAATGGAGGATTAAACCAAATATTTTTCTTTCTCCTGATGCGACTGGGTGGGTTAGAGGTATTGCGATTAGTATTTTGGTTTCGATTATATATGTAGACTGGTTCATTCTTATTGATAGCGGCAGATCTTGTTATTTGAACTTGTTTCTTACGAGTCATATTGTGTGTGATTACAGATTTAAGGCGACCTGCAGGAGGAGCATAATGGTTGTATTTAATCTTTTCTTTGTGGCCTGAGTTCCTTGAGGCATTATTGAAGAAAGTAGCATTTTGATTAAAAGTTTTTTTATCAGCAGAAATTCTTCTAGAGACGGATGGTACTTTAAATTTTTTTTTTACTTATATATATATATATTTTTTTTTCTTTTAGGATTTTTAATGTTTTTTTATGTATCTCATTATGCATTTTTGGATATAAGTTAGATGCCAAAAATTTAATAGGGAAAAGAATTGTTCTGCATCAAAGGTTAATGTTTTTAAAGAGCTTGGCGTGTGAGCATTAAAACATGTATGTACTGAACATACATTCCATAATATTGAACATATTATGAAATGTATTCTAGGCAATAGGGTGAGTAGCATGGGCACATTTACCATGTATGTTATGCCATCGAAACCATACCATAACTCCTCCCCAACCGGGCTACTCGGGCAATTCTTAAATGATCACATTGCTCCCCCTTTAGGAATATTGATTCTATTTGTTCACCTTCTGACCTTGTGTCACATATTACTGCAATGGCAAGGAAATAAATACAATGATAAGTAGCAGTTATGGCTCCAGAATCATGATATATACTTTTGTAACATACTTTTGTTAACTTTATCAAAGCATTTGTCTTAATTCTTATTGACCTGCAAGGCCATAACAATTAGATATATAACTAAATTATCATTATTATATTCGTTAACTTCACAGTGTTCTGATGTTTGATGGAAAGCACCTGGCGTAGGATGTTTGCTGAGCCAAGCAGAACTGACTTCTGGAGTACAGTGATGTTATACTTGATTCCCAAGGAGTTCAACTGTTTGTCAAGATCATCAGGAATTGAGCCAAGCGCACATATGATGATTGGCATGATCAAAGTTTTGTTATTCCACAAAGTAGCAATCTCCACCTTCAGTTTCTGATAGTTCCATAGTTCCTCATTCTTTTTGCCTACTAAATTGATGTCGTTTTGAGTAAGCCACATCACTAATTTGATATTCTTTGTTCTTTTTGTTCACAACTACAATATCCGATTTGTATCATTTGTACTCTTTTTGAGCAAGTGTAGAACATGCACTAACAATGTGTCAAGAGTTCCACCACACAGCCTGCACTTCTCAGAACAGTCCTTCCCAAAGATATTTCTATTGGTTGCATTTGTATGGAGTGCCTGTTCCTGAGCAGCAAATATCAGATTATCGGTTTCTCTTTTCAAGTCACCTTTAGACAGAAAATTCCACGTGTCCTGACATTTTAGTGCCTTAGCATCTTACTCAAACTGACCATGAAGTTTCATTTTTTCCAACTCAGTCAACTTTTCTGTTTCAATTCTTTCCTTATACTTCTGCTTATCTTCCAGTGATTCTTTATCTAGCTCTTCATCTTTTTCCACTGCTGAAAGTAACACTTCATGACTGTTAGTAGCGTAGTAGTAGTAGTATTATTATACTAAATATGAATTGATCAACCTTTATTCCAGAAGTTTTTACCTATAAACTTTCAAAATGCAAAATGTATGCTAAAATATTCTTGAGTTCTGGGATTCGGTTATGTTTGGAGAAAGTTCTAATTGTTCTTATTAACTGTAACTCATAATTAACTCAACAAGTCACTCATCTCACTTTTAGCTATCCAACCACCTCTCACTATTTTTATTCAACCACTCTTGAATATTTCTTAATGTCTCCGTAAGGATTTGAAGAAAGAGCCACTCTCTTTTTTTCAGCATTGCCTTCTAATTTACGTATGTGTGTCTGTGCACACTACAAAAAGTATTTAAATGAAATGGCAAAATAATAAGTCTGTTTACTTGTACATAATGATAATAATATAGCAGTAAAGAGATTAATTTTTAGTTGTGCAAAATGAATGTCCTTGGCCATTTGGTTGGAAATAAGGTGTGCTATATGTTCTACTATGCACATCACCATTTCTGCCTTGAATAAGTGAATTTGTGTATATGTATACACATACACAGTGAATTTAAAATACAGCAACAGCGTTTCAAAACTGTTAATATCGCTAAAAAAAAATAGCAACAGATCTTTATATATGGCAATTAACACAAATATTTCATGTTTCACTCCAATAAATTCATATCAGACTATGGATCCCTACTGGAGCAGAACACAAAAAAATCTTTATTGCTTGCCATAGTTGTATTTTTATACAACTACTAAGCTTTACGCATGTATCCTGCATTGTTGGATTGTTGCAGCTATAAATATACACATAGTATCTTATGTGATAAATAAGTATATAATGTAGTTGTGTGTGAAAATCAACTTAATAAAATCAGGACCGAATTAAACTAGATGACCTGCTCGACACACCATAAAAGTAGACTCTTATTTCACTAATAAATGTAGTATAGATTTTGTTTTCCTTGTGGAGAAGTCTGTGCTGAACCCTCGGCTAAAATTGTTTGATTAAAATTTAAAGTATTGGAAAAATAGTATTTTGAAATTGGAATTATATCAAATTAAATTTTATTGTTCTTAACAACATTTAATGATTCAAACAAACCGCATGTATATACACAAAGAAAAATGATCAGAATCAAATGTTGATTTTTGTAGAGAGAAACCTATCACTAACACAGAAACAATACAGAGATGGATTTTACTTCATATATTAGATTTAGGCCCCCAGTTATAGACCTTAGCTACATACTTATAAAATATGATTCTTGTTCCAAATAAGGGGGAGTAATTTTATATTGGTGAATACAGAGTTTTAACATCTTGAAGATTACAATGATCCACCAAAAGTATTGATGAACCAAAGTCAAAAATAGATTTTGTAAGAAGAAATTTATTGATGGCAAAAAAAAAACACAAGAAGCAAGCTGGCTATACTTTACATAGCAGAGTAGAAAATACTCGTCTCAAGATGGTATTTCGTCAAACGGAACAATTTTGCACCACTTTTATTAAAATCAAGATATAGTGTTACTAAACCTTATGGTTAGAATCTTTATTACAGTTTTGATGAAACTCCATTACGTGATTATGATATTATTAGATATCCAAAATGCAAGGCTTTAGAAATCTAAAGAAGACATTCATATTCAGAGAATCTTCCTTAATTGGTGTCTAATGACTATAAATAAAATTTAATTCACATCTGAAATATTTAAATATTCAAATGGTAGGTTGTGCTCATATAATGGCGCCTAAATACTTTTAAAGTACTTCATAGAAGCAGAAATTTGAGGAATATTTGTTAATTAATATTTAAAATCTATTGGTAAAATTACACAAATAATTGGAGATATCTGAATTTTCACCCATATTTATTATTCTATTATAAAATAAAAATAGCTCACATTACTACTCTATTTTTAGGCTTACCCTTTGTGTTCCCAAATTCATAGTGATTGATTGATTACTATAGGAGTGAATCCTCTACATACAAATATATAAAAATATACACATACCTAACTTAATATAAATAAATACGTTACAGATATATACAATACACTAGACAGATAGATTTATTCACATGTTCACAAAACTGCGGTCAAAAGAAGCGGTTCATTAAAAATGGTAAATTTCAATTTCCTAATGATAATATGCATCTTGTGAAATCTGAAAATAAAATAATTGTGCATTCGTAACGGTTGAACCTATTATTATAAAAAAAAAATAAGGCCACACGGTAAAGATCTTCTCATCTTAATCATGACCATCGTTAGTGAGATGTGAGGAGAGAATTGCTAAGATGAGGAAAAAAAATAGAGATGAAAAATAAATCTTAATGTGTCATGAATAATGAAACTAATTACACACACACACAATCTATATACGTGCATGCCCATACACACAAACATATATACACGCACATATATCTATATACATACATGCACATGCACACATATAAATATATATATCAGAGGGTTGTTCCAAAAGTAAAGCCTCCTATTTTTTAACTCAAGAAATTGAAGAGCTACAAAGATGTATGCATTAAAACAAGCGACCTTTTTCTAGTAACCCCCATGCTAACTGCACTCTGCCAGGAATTCAATGACACATCTCTGCTTCTTACACACATCTATGATAAGGGTTGATTTTTTAGAGTCTCTCATCGTCAATATCAGGAGATTAAATGCATAAGGTCAGTCATCATAACATTGCAATTTGCAATCCCCTCTGATTCATTCAATAAAAATATCAAAAAGTGTTTCGAAAGTAATACATCCTATCATATTGTAAGTATATATATATATATATATATATATATATATATATATATATATAAGGAATGAAAAAATACCAGCGGTGGTTGACGTTATGTTTAAAGAAAAATAGAAAAACCGAATGAAATTATTAAAAAATCAACGTTTCGTCCTTATTTCAGAGGACATCTTCAGGATAATTGAAATAAAAATGTAAGAAAAGAAAAAGTCATAGATCGTGCGAAAAAAAGACAGTTTTTAAATCCTACCCATGTCGGGAAGGACAAATATATGTGCGCACACATATTTGTCCTTCCCGACATGGGTAGGATTTAAAAACTGTCTTTTTTTCGCACGATCTATGACTTTTTCTTTTCTTACATTTTTATTTCAATTATCCTGAAGATGTCCTCTGAAATAAGGACGAAACGTTGATTTTTTAATAATTTCATTCGGTTTTTCTATTTTTCTTTAAACATATATATATATATATATATGATTACTATTTCATCTACATACACATACTATAAGATGATATAATGATATACTATATGTATATATTTTCGATATTTACTTCAACAGTGCTCAGTTAGTAGTAATATGAAAATCTTTCTATGATAAGTGAATATATATATATATATATATATATATATATATACATTCTTTAATATTTATTTTAATCTAGACACTAGTGTTTCATGTTTATACAATCTTCAATGATAATTAATGGCGGTCAAAGGATTCGAACCCTTAATCATCACTGCCAGCATAACAAAATGAAGAGAAATAAAGTCTGTTTTTTTAAGCAACCATATAGTGCTTAACAAATCCAATGGACAGAACTCTCATTTAACTTTAATTTGGAGGCGTATTATTATTTCTCTTAAAGTGCCCAGCCATAAAGGGAGCTATTAAATAGATATTTTAAATTATTATACCATGTATATATTTCATCTTTCTGATTTTCCACAATAATTAGAGTTCCGAAATATACTAACGAAATGAATTAAGAACTAGCACCAGTTTAAGCAAACACCTGTTATCATAAGTCTTTCGCAACAAATACCATGAACATTAGAGACGTTTTGAGTTAACTAACGAACAGAAGACTCATCCACCCATGGTGTTCGAAATGTTAAATCCGCTGTAACTTGGAGGTTGACAATTCAAATCAGCTTCACTACATCTCAATTTAATATTTAAAACTATGGAACATTACTTTTCTTTGCTGTTGCAGGATTTGATGTATAGCGCAGGCAATTCTTTGTTGTTCACGGTTATCAACTTTGATCATTACAATAATAAATGAGAAAAGAAATGCACTTTTTTTTTATTGATACTTGTGCTGTCTGAAGATACTGGCTTCCTAATTTAAAATGAACCAAACATTGATATTGTTTTTTCCCCTTTCTCTTTGTAAAACTCAATGATGTTCTGCAAAGCCATACAAAAACAGCAATTTTCCTCTGAAAATAACCTAACTAAACCTGGTGTATAAATTATTTGAAGATATAAAGAACTTGAAGCATAAAACCTTTTACCAAAATGACCAGATTCAGCATTAAATAATCTGAAAAGGGTTGATATGGCGTAAAACAGCCAAACCAAACTTATTGGAGATACTTTAAATAATTGGTAATACTCTGAAACTGTAATAAGGTGTTCAAGTTCAGTACATTTTATCATTTATTATTGACATAACTCTATCTATTAGAAAATTGACCCTTTTATTTGTTCAAGATCTGCTTTGATTACATTCTGTTCTGATTTTTAAAAGGTTTGTTTTCTTGCATGTAAGCTCTTTGTAAATGTGAATAGAGCACTCTTCCGTAGCTTATATTGTTTGTAGAAACAGTAAGACTTGCACTGACTTTTTGTGCTGATAGCACAATGTACAGAAACTCTGACTGGCAATAAAATAATCAAGTTTAAATCTTAGCTTGAAACACTTGCCTGTCTAGTTACACTGAAGAACTGTGATACAGTCAAGCACATTGTCTGTAGATGACTCTATAATGTATATATAGTAATAATTGTATATATGCATTCTTATTATTCGATTATAATGGTGGTATATTTATTTATTATTAAAACTAATGTTTTCCTTTTGGATGTTTTTTGCAGTGTGTGTGTGTGTGTGTGTGTCATTAATGATAATGCAAAGTTCTATGTAAAAGCAAATAAAACACTCTTGTATGGCTGATATTTTTTATAAACAGTAAGACCCGCTTACTCGTTTGTGCAAATAACACAATGGATTGAAACTTGGATTCTCAATAAAACGATACAGTTTCGCTTCCAGCTTGTTTTCTAACCACATCGAAGAGCTTTGATACAACAAAACAGTGTATGTGAATGTATATACCTTCATAATTTTATGTCATATAAACCTTAGTAAATGCAAATTTACTAAACTTTATAAATTAGTAAATGTATCGAAAAAAAGTTTTTATTAGCATACAATTGTTTCTGTCTTCTCCAATCACATACATATTCATGATATACAAAATACTGGCATTTTCTGGATGAGCTTTCATCATTGCTTAAAATGTTTACCTATCGAGCTGAAAAAAAATGAAGTACATTCAATAAGGGTAATTAATAAGTTGGTATATATCCATTCAGAAAGTGCTCACTACTAAGTTTCTAGTAGAGCTGGTACTGATATATGTGTGATCGGTTTGACTTACATCGCCAAGTCAAGGTTTTGGTCTGTATGACCTCTTCAAAGCCAGACAAACCGCATAGATGTACACACGCATTCATTAGACTTCTGTTTTCTTTTCATTTTTTTTTCTTTATTTCCTTTTTCTTTTCCAATTAATCCAATGAGTTCGTCTCCAGGATCCTTTCGTAGACAGCGTTTTGATTAATCAATATCAAAGTTGGTCTGCACGTAGGCATCTCTTGATTCAGAGATATTTTTGGCTTCGTTTTGGTTTGCGGCATATCAACTGATTTGCTTGCTTTTGGGTTTTTATTTTGTTTTTTTTTTGTTTTGTTTTTTTTTTGTATACCTCCTCTTCCGTAAAACAACCATACCTATCGTACATTATAGATTAACATTTTAGTCATAAATAGAAAAAGTGTGTGTGGGTGTGTGTGTGTGTGCGCGTGTGCGTGTGTGGGGTCTTCTCCAGTGGTATTGATGCATAAGTGAACATATTACAGGATGGAGCATAAACTCCTGTTACAAACATTTTGCTGCCCGACTCCCCATCCCTGTTGTCCTCATATAAATCTAGCCCCTAGTGGAAATATGCCTTGTTTGGAGTGACCAAAAGTTTTAAAAAATAAAATAGAAAAATATTAATAAAAAAAAATTATATTATTAAAATTGAGAGTATCTAACTAAATAAATTATCCTGGTGTAATGAGTGGCAGTAATATTACATGTTAACGAGAGAGTAAAAACTTTGTCACCTTTCCATTTATAGCACAATAAACAATGAAATCAATGAATGTGATAGACAAAGAAATCTTTGTTTTTTCAGAACATTGACCAATGAATGGTGAAAATGAATGAAAAGACAGATTTTTTTTTTCTTTTAAATCTAGTTTTCGTGTACAAAAGCTGTTTCAGTCAATGGTGCAAGAAAATATCTCATTTTACTTTATATATAAAATAGTTTATTTTAATGAGTTTTAACAACTGCATGAGAGAGATGGTAATTATTGTTGGCAATACATTGATGGAGTTCTTCTCTGAAGTTCTCCATACATCTCAGGTGGAATTCATCTTTTTTTTTTTTACTCATAATTTACTTCAAATCTTTAACCAGTGTGAGGACGTTACCGGAAAAAAATCTTTTGATTTCAGTATTCTCAAATAAGTCACCAGGGCTTAAAATCTGGTGACCTTGTTGGCCATTTCATTTCTCAGAAATACATGAAGCATACAGGAAACATTTTCCTTAATACTCCATGATCATTGGTAGAGAAAATGAGCATGATAAAAAAAAAAAATCTGTTACTAATGGAGATTTGGCATCTGTCTGTAGCTGACACTATAGTATTGCTTCTATGTATGAGGTCAAACCTATATTACCATGTTTGAATACTTAATTCAGGTATGGAGGGGGTAGTGTAGTATCCGTTATTCTGTCATGATACCATCTTCCCAGGCATTACCTTATTTTTGGGAGAAGCATAGTATTTGTTCTGTGGTCATGAGATTACTTTCTTTATTAGAGGTTCTAGTATAGTATCTGTTGTCTTATCATGAGACCATTCTCCCAGGCATTATCACCTTGTTTTGTGGGGAAGTATTGTATTTGTTCTGTAGTCATGATACCATCCTCTTAGGGATTACTGTTTTTTTTTCTTTTTGTGGGGTTGGGGGTGGGAGCTAATGTATCTGTTCTCTTAACATGAAGCCATTTTCCCGGGCATTACCTCCTGTGAAACACAATCACAAGTTTGCACTTACTATTAAATTTCAGAGAATTAAAATCCAAACATTACTTATGAGATGACTTGATCTATAAAACCTTGATAAATGACAACAAATAGAAAATGACATACTTTATTGTGTTTATCTCTTAAATAAGTTTCATTTCTCATAAATTAACTGACAGGAATTATTTATTTATTTTTTTAGAAGGTTTATTATTGAAATATTTTTCACAATTAATTTGATTCGCTTGGTAACTATACATAGAACATTTTGTCTAACCAGTGATTTGCAAAAATATTAATACGTGCTTCTTTTCATGTCGACATTATATAAATTTAATGTGATCCGCATTTTGTGTTTATTTGATCTATTCATTGGTGTCTAGAGTCATGGTGACTTAAGTATGTCAAATTGCAACCTGAACAACATCACGTCCTCCTTCACTCCCCTCGCACGTCCTTTCAACCTCGCCACCATTTGTTGAGATGGCGTTTTCTCTGGTGATTGAGGTATGGTCCAGTGCAGTTCTAAGAGGTTCACTCTCTTAGGCTTTGCCTTCTCATCCTTTGAGAAGGGGGTAATTCATTGCTAATTGCCTGAGGCGCCTTTTTCAAGAAATGCCAATGGGTTGCCCAGGTATTTATTGCAGGCTAGAGTGCTCATCCTCCAGAGTGCTGGCTTTTTAAATTTCACTTTTCTGACTTTGTCATATCTTATTGCCGTGCGATAGAGATAAATATAAAATCATATAATGCTTTTAAATTCATTCATGTTTTCTATATTTGTGGTTTGAATTGAGTATTCATTTTTTACTTTCTACCTTTTGACTATCCGAGTAATAAAAACAGATTCAAATGAATTTAGAAAGCATGATGTAGTATTATTTAATATTGATTACATTTAAAGTGGTGACCACAGGAGTCAAATACGTTGCCACATCTGGAGAGGTGCCACCGAGAGCATTCTTTTCTGTGTTGACAGAGTACAAAATAAACTTTGGTGGGTATGGTCTACTCTTACTTACATTCATTATTTTAATAGTAAATCCTCTACTGAGCTCTAACCTTTGGCTCTTCCCCCTGTAAAACATTACCAGTGAAAATTCAACTTATAACCACTGTAAATAATTTAATAGCCAAGGAGTATTGTTGCCACATTTGGGCAGGAGCTACTAGAAGCAACTTATCCTGCCTTGACAGAGTTCAAAATAGACTTCATAGCCTAGTGGGGGAATGTCCTTTTCTCTTCCCTGCAATCTCTTTCCCACAGAATAGACTTTGCGAGTCTGTCCCTGCTTTATTGTTATTTTCATGGCAGATGCCCGTCATCCCGACTTTCACAAAAAACACTCGCCTATCTGAAATCACTATCAATAATTTCCCCCACTCTTTATCTGTGCTTAAACTTAAATGTAGATTCCATGAACAAAGGTTCTTTCTTAGAACTGCACGCCTGTGGAACTCTCTTCCGTTTTCCTGCTTTCCAACTGACTACAATATGATCATCTTCAAGTCCAACATGAACAAATTCTTGATGAGTAATCCCCTTAAGTAATCCAATTTACTAAATTTTCACTACTAACGATTACCACGACATGTTCCTTTTTGACCACTGTACACTCATTAATCCTTATCCGGGCCTTGATAAGTGGTGACTCCTTTTGTAAAAAAAATATGTATTAAATAAAAGTAATACTGTAATTTTGCAATTATTAATTGGATTGCTCCGGATAGCAATGAGTAGAACAAAAATTTCCATTCGTTCATTATTGACTTATGGCTGACCAATTTTATGATCATATATAACTATGCACGCATATATATATATATATTAGTGGCCTGGCAAGGCCACGAGGAAGACAACAGAAGCAGCAAAATTAAACCTGGTCTGCTAGGACACTATATATACAAATGTAGGCAAATTTGGGCATATTTGATTAGTTTGAAAATATAGGTTCATTTGTACTAATTGTCATGAAATTCAATCAATTTAAATCATAGAATAATATATCATCCTCAAAAAGCCTACAAATTTTCATGTAGTTTCGTCCTAGAGAACCGAAGATATAGGTATTTCAATATTCAATTTGGCTACGAGTATATATATATATATATATATATATATATATATATATATATATATATATATATATATATATACACACACATTAATAAAAACAATTCCTCATATTTCCTCCTATAACACAGAACACGCTAGGTAACATACAAATATCTGTGCATGAGGTTGCCAAGCTAATCAAGAACCTTGATTCCAGTAAAGCAACTGACCCTGATGGCATCCCAATTATTGTGTTAAAAAAGCTTCAACCAGAACTTGCTCCCATACTTACGAAACTCTTTAAGCGTTGCCTTAAGGAGAAGTGCTTTCCAACACCCTGGAAAACCTCATCAGTATG